>NC_067420.1:42500-642500 GCF_009764475.1 Pristis pectinata | reverse complement strand
CAGCTCGTGCTCCTCCCCCTCTCCCCACCTTCTGCCTTCTGCCCTCTTCCTTTCCAGTCCTGATGAAGGGTCTTGACCTGAAACGTCGACTGTCCGTTTCCCTCCATGGACGCTGCCTGACCCGCTGAGTTCCTCCAGTGTTTTGTGTGTATTGAGCAAGGAATCAAGTCCAGGTTCAAGTTCAAGTTTATTGTTGTGAACCTAGATACCCAAGGTGGAAAGGCCATGAAGATTAGCCTTGAAACTGTTAGCATTGCCGCAACACACATCCTGTTAATCATATTTTAAAAAACACTCACACAGACTCTGCCATAGGCAATTGATTTTCTTTTTCTCATGAGCTCAAAGCTGAAGAACTTACATCTTTCAAGACTTCCCTCCAGCTACAAATTTTAGTTATAAAAATAATGCTCAGACTTGCTTTCACCTAATTAGGATTACCCAATGTACCTCATCTACTCTTTTAATTTCCCTCAGTTTTGTCAATATCCTGCATAATCAGCCTTGATCCTCAAGCAGTTGGTAAAAAAAATCATTAACTTCCTTTATGAAATAATTTTGGGTTGTCTCAGTTCATTTCCAAACAAATTAAGAAACTGCATGGAATTTGGAACTAGTGGGTAACTTTGGGAGTGGACAGGGTGATCTGCAATGAAAATGGAAAATTTTCACAACCTTGCCGTAGGGAATTCTCTGCAAGAGGTGAGGATTAAGTAGTTGCTGAGTTAAGGTAGTGGAAGAGTACTTCCAGGAGTACCTAAGAATTAGCAGGATGAGGCTGTGCTGTCTCACCAGCCTGCTCCACCATTCCGAGGAGGTCATGGCTGATCTGATTTTGACCTCAGCTCCATTGTCTTGTCTGTTCCCCATTAAGGCTTGGCTCTCTGAAAGCCAAAAATCTGTCAAAGTCAGCCTTGAGTTTATTTAAAGACGCAGCCTCTTTGGCTCTCTGGAATGGAGAATGACAAAGGTTCCTGAGTATCTGAGGAAAAAAATTTCTTCCTCATTGAATGGGTGTCCCCTTATTCTAAAACTGTGCAAAATAGAAGCATTCTAAGGGACAGGATATATAAGTATTTGGATAGACAGGGCCTGATTAGTGATAGTCAACATGGCTTTGTCAATGGTAGGTCATGTCTGACCAATCTTATAGAGCTCTTCAAGGAGGTTACCAAGAAGGTCGATGAGGGAAAGGTGGTGGATGTTGTCTATGTGGACTTTAACAAGGCCTTTGACAAAGTCCCACATGGGAGGCTGCTCCAGAATGTTAAGTTGCTTGGCATTCAGGATGAAGTAGTCAATTGGATTCAACACTGGCTTAGCAGGAGAAGCCAGAGAGTGATATTAGATGGTTGTCCCTCTGACTGGAGGCCTGTGACTAGTGGTGTGCCACAGGGATCAGTGCTAGGTTCGTTATTGGTGTTAGGTTCATCATCTATATTAATGATTTAGGTGATAATGTAGTAAACTGGATCAGCAAATTTGCAGTTGACACCAATATTGGGACCGTAGTGGACAGCGAGGAAGGCTATCAAAGCTTGCAGCGTGATTATGACCAGGTAGGAAAAATGGCAGATGGAATTTGATGCAGACACGTGTGAGGTGTTGCACTTTGGGAGGACAAGCCAGGGTAAGACTCACACAGTGAATGGTAGGGCTCTGAGGTGTGCGGTAGAACAAAGGGACCCAGGAACACAGATCCATAGTTCCTTGAAAGTGGCATTACAGGTAGATAGGGTCATAAATAGAGCTTTTGGCACTTTGGCCTTCATAAATCAGGGCATTAAGTACAGGAGTTGGGATGTTACGTATGTTGAAGTTGTATAAAACATTGGTGAGGCTGAATTTAGAGTATTGTGTGCAGTTCTGGTCACCTACCTACAGGAAAGATATCAATAAGCTTAAAAGAGTGCAGAGAAATTTTACACGGATGTTGCTGGGACTTGAGGACCTGAATTATAGGGGAAGGTTGAAGAGGTTAGGACTTTATTACCCGGAGCGCAGGAGAATGAGGGGAGATCTTAAAGAGGTATACAAAATGATGAGGGGTATAGATAGGGTGAATGCATGCAGGCTTTTTCCCCTCAGGTTGGGTGAGACTAGAACTGGAGGACATAGGTTTAGGGTGAAAGGTGAAATATTTAAGGGGAATCTTCTTCACTCGGAGGATGGTGCGAGTGTGGAACGAGCTGCCAGCGGAAGTGGTGGATGCGGATTCAATTGTAACATTTAAGAAAGGTTTGGATAGGTACATGGATGGGAGGGGTTTGGAGGGATATGGTCCGGGTGCAGGTCGAGAGGACTAGGCAGAAAACCAGGCAGGCATGGACGGGATGGGCCGAAGGGCCTGTTTCTGTGCTGTAGTGCTCTACGACTGTGACAATCAGCAACAGGTCAGCATTTGGAGCAACAAACAATCTGCTGGAAGAACTCAGCGGGTCGAGCAGCATCTGTGGGGGAGGAGAAGGAATTGTCGATGTTTTGGGTCGAGACTCTGCATCAGGACCGAGGGTGAAGAGGTGAGACCGCGCTGCTCAACCTGCTCAGCTCTTCAAGCACATTGTTTGTTGCTCCAGATTCCAACATCTCCCGTGTCTCCATAGGTCAGCATTTGGTCTGTTTTTCAAAAATAAACTTACTTTGGCTATTTCATACATCACATTGAGGTGATCAGAGTTTTGGAAACTCATTTCAATTGATTAAAATTGTCCCATGCTGCTGTTCTGTGTTTTCAAAGGGAAGCCATCCTTTCAGTGTCTACAATTCCTCCCCTGGTTACAGCACTTTGCAAGTCGGAAACACATCTGAGATTTGAGTTCCAACGTGGCAGAAAATGCCCATAGCAGCTGGCAAATCCATCCCACCGGTCTCCCAAATGCTCCATCGTATGTCTGGGTATACGTAAGTTGGGGGTTCAGAAGCTGGGGAGGACCTTTTTCCCTGTCAAGCCCTATCAGAATCTTACATATTTCAATAGGGTCATCTCTCATTCTCCTGAATTCCACTGAGGATAGGTTCAATCTGCTCAGCCGCTCCTTCTACGACAGTCCATCAGCCGGTCCTTCTACGACAGTCCATGCACATCACATGAATAAACCCAGTGAAGCTTCTCTGAACAGCCTCCAACGCAATATACCACCTTAAATAAGGAGATCGCAATGACACAAAGTACTCTGGGTGTGGTTTTACCAACACCATAGGTAGCTGTTGCAAGACCTACCTACTTTTGTAATAAAAGCCAATATTCCATTAACCTACCAACTTATTGTTGTACTACAGCATAACTTCCTATGTGTCCACTGTGAGGTCATCCATATCTCTCAATGAAGTAACATTCTATGGCCACTCTCCTTTTAAACTATATTTTTTTCTTTTTATCTTACCAACGTGGATAGTCTCAAATATCCACAAATTATGCCCCAAATGCCAAACTTGTCCTCAGTAACATAATTTACTGTTATGAACCCCAGGTTACTACTCAGTGAGTATCCCTTTAAGGCACCTGAATGGTACAGCGTGGTTTTGTCTGACTGCTGCAAGTGGGAGCGAAGAACTTCTATGACTGATATAACTGGAATGCTGCAGGTGTCTGAAATATGATCTATTGAAGTGCTGGCAACTGCAGAGAGATATCTGTGAGCTGATTCCTGAACCCAGCCACAGACAAAGAGAGAGAGAGAGAGAGAGAGACGTGAGAGTTGGTAGCACTGACTGCCAGCCTCTGTATCTATGGGTGAAGCACAATCGTTGTGACTGTCACTTTGAAATCCATACATGGATTTTTGGAGCAATCTGTGGAGTCCACTTTGTCGCTAACCTGTACCGGAAGCAGGTACATCTGTGGGCGGCCACGTGTCAAGTGCCCTCGGTATGGCAGATACTTCGGAACAAAACAACGGAGATCTTCAGCGATTGGGGCGTCGTATTGGTTCCATCATGGAACTTGTGGAATTCATAAACTCCTTCTCTCTACATTCTAACGTGGGTTTCAGAAGCCTTTGCTCACTGTTTCGCTTCGTGACTTGCTGAACCGAACTGAACTTTGAGAACTGTTCCTAGACTTGAGGGTTTCAGAACTGGCTACACACGCTTCGGTTTATTTAGGTCAATTCTGATATCTAATGTTTTTTTTCTTATTATTACAAGTAGTTATTAATAAATAGGTTTTACTGTTGAAACCTTGTTCATTGTGTTTCTATTGCTGCTGGTACAATACAGTTACATATACTCCTTTATGTAACTGTTTCATATTTTCTTACAATATAGGAGGAGGTTGTTTCAGAATCAGAACCAGAATCAGGTTTATTACTGGTGGTGAGGGTTCTCAGTGATGAATGCTGCCTTCTTGAGGAACTGCCTCTTGAAAATGCCCTCAATGGCGGGAGGAGGGTTGTGCCTGTCATCAAGTCCATTGTCAGCTTTGAAAGTATTTTCATCAGTTTCATTCCCCCACGTTTTCCTGGAACTATTTTTCTCTCACAGAACTATTGGATTTCCCAGCTCTCTTTTTGTTATAAGCAAATCTAGTGACAACACATCCAATCCTGATTCTGACATCGGTGATGGGTAAACTGCTGGAGGGGATTCTGAGGGACAGGATCTACCAACATTTAGAGAGACAGGGTCTGATTCGAGACAGTCAGCATAGCTTTGTGCGTGGGAAGTCATGTCTGACAAATCTCTTGGAGTTCTTCGAGGAGGTCACCAAGAGGGTAGATGAGGGTCAGGCAGTGGATGTTGTCCATATGGACTTTGACAAGGTCCCACATGGCAGGCTGGTCTGGAAAGTTAGGTCACATGAGTTCCAGGGGAGAGATAGCAGATTGGATTCAAAATTGGCTCAGTGGTAGGAAGCAGAGGGTGATGGTCGAGGGTTGTTTCTCGGACTGGAGGCCTGTGTCAAGTGGTGTGCCACAGGGGTTGGGACCTTTGTTTGTCATTTATATAAACGATTCAGACGTGAATGTACAAGGCACAGTTAGTAAGTTTGCAGATGATACAAAAATAGGTGGTGTTGTAGACAGTGTAGAAGGTTATGAAAAATTACAGGGGGATCTTGGTCAGCTGGGTGTGTGGGCTGAGGATTGGCAAATGGCTTTCAATCCAGATATATGTGAGGTTTTGCATTTTGGGAGATCAAACCAGGGTAGGACTTGTACAGTGAATGGTCGGGCCCTGGAGAGTGTTATGGAACAGAGGGACCGAGGAATGCAAGTGCATTGTTCACTGAAAGCAGCATCACAGGTAGACAGGGTGGAGAAGAAGGTGTTTGGCATGCTGGTGTTCATCAGTCAGGACATCGAGTATAGGAGTTAGGAAGTTATGTTGCAGTTGTATAAGACATTGGTGAGGCCGCACTTGGAGCACTGTGTACAGTTCTGGTCACCCTGTTTTAGGAAAGAAATTGTTCAACTAGAAAGAGCACAGAAAAGATTTACCAGGATGTTGCCTGGACTTGGGGACCTGAGTTACAAGGACAGGTTGTGTAGACTAGGACTTTATTCCCTGGAACGTAGGAGATTGAGGGGTGACCTGATAGAGGTGTATAAGATCATGAGGGGCATAGACAGGGTGAAAGCACAGAGTATTTTCTCCGGGGAGGGATGTTAAAAACAAGAGGGCATGGGTTTAAGATCAGAGGCGAGAGATTTAAAAGGGACATCAGGGGCAGCTTCTTCACACAAAGGGTGGTGCGTATTTGGAATGAGCTGCCAGAAATAGTGGTTGAGGCGGGCACATTAGCAACATTTAAAAGCCATCTAGATAAGTACATGGATAGGAGAGGTTTAGGAGGCTGTGGGCCAAACACAGGCAGATGGGACCAGCTCACTGGGCAACACAGTCGGCATGGACGAGTTGGGCTGAAGGGCCTGTTTCCGTGCTGTGTGACTCTGTGACTCCCTCATTCTTCAGCATTAATATAGATTGTAGTCAACTGCGGCCTCAGCACTGGGAAATCTTCTAATTCGAGTTTGCCAATCTGAAAATGACTCATTTATCACAATCCTTTGTTTCCTGTTGATTCGTCAGTCCTCTATTCATGCTAATGTTTTGTGTTCAATGCCACAGGCTTTTACGTTGTGCAATAACCTTTTACGCGTATCGTGAATGGAACTGCCATTATTATGCTGTAACACCTGACCACGAGATTTTGAGCCCCAACACTGTTGTAAGGTGTCACATTTTCCAGCACTGACACCTTGCAGCTTTTTCAACAATAATCCATGAAAAAACCACAGCTGAAAGTCTCAGAATATTGAAGGCAGGGTTTGTATTTTGTGGTTTCTCCTATGACAAAGCTTACTACGACAGCATTTTAAACATAACTGACAAACTGGATATGTTATCCTATTTTATTGTTAGATTTTGAAAACAACAAAAAATATCTCCAATTGCCTAACTGAACCTAATTATCCTTCAGCTAGATGAGAAAAAAGTCCATGGCCATCTGATGACATTCAGTCCAGTCTGTACCAAGACGTGGTTAATCGTTTATATCGCAGTCACACTGATTCCAACTCAAAGGTTATTGCAGACATTTCCCTTGTTTCCATCTAAGATAAGGTAAAATTTCTTTAGTCACACGTACATTGAAACACACAGCGAAATACATCTTTTGCGTAAAGTGTCCTGGGGGCAGCCCGCAAGTGTCGCCACACTTCCAGCACCAGCATAACATGCCCACAACTTCCTAACCCGTAAGTCTTTGGAATGTGGGAGGAAACCGGAGCACCCAGAGGAAACTCATGCAGGGGAGAACGTACAAACTCCTTACAGACAGCTGCCGGAATTGAACCCCCATCAGGTGTCAGGTAACTCACGGAATAAAACATTTTGTGTAAATCACTGTGCAAAACCAACACACATACCTTTACTTGACAAAGCAATTCTCAGCTTATTGGCTGTTAAGTTATTTTTTGGGAAGTGCATCCCTTGTATTGAGTTAACAATATTAGTCTGCATGGGAAGTACTTGCTGTCGAGCTTACCATATCTGCAGTGCCTGTAATTATGTGGAAGGAAGGGTTGTTATATATTATGCTTATTTGTTGCAGTGCCTATTGCTCACTTCTGAATTAATTAAACATAAAAAAATTAGATCCATGTGGAAATTGATGTAATTATGACTTGATGCCCACAGAGACTTGTGTGGATGGGGAGTTGTGGATAACCTGTGTTTTACAATTGTTTCTCTGCTGTCACTTTATTGCAATTGGCATTCAGTAATTCCACACATTTGAAGCAGGAGTCTGCTGATTAGTCAATTTGCTGCTCCTGGTCAGTGCTGTTCGAAGGGAGTCCTTCACAGACTGACACAATCTGACACAATCTGCTTTTTGTTGTTTACCGGCTGAGAATTTTACAGGGCATGAATGTGGAATAAATAGTTGAACAAGCTTGCAGTTTATTGGTTTGATTATTATTGATGAGAATTATTACATAATTAATGTACGTCTGTAACATCTGTAAATTCTGCCTTCTACTGAGTGCCCTTGTCATCATGTGCAGCCATTTTATGATCCCTTATATTTTTCCTCCTTAAGATGGCTGAAGCTTTCTCTTCTCAGTTCTTTTATCATGGTAACTAAAGCTGAACAGAAAATAGAGATAAAGTTCTCAAAATGTGTTTAGCCAGCCAGCTTTCTGACTGCTTTATGCGCAGGCTCCTGATTTTGATTATAGAATATTGGATTTGGGATTTTTAGTACAGATTTCTCTGCTTATTAAAGCTAACTTGCTGTTAAATTAAAATCTCAGGTGCCAAGCCAAAAAGCCACCCAGTTTTACAACACTAAATCTAATTTGTAGGGTCAATTTAATATGTTTTGAAAGAAGCTGCAAACAAAAACCCTCATGAATTCAACAGAGAACTCAGGCAAACTGCTGCTCAGTATCCAATGTATTATATTGTTCAATTTTCTGCAGACAGCTAACATCTCACTTCCAACCTCCCAATGGATCATTAAAACTCTCACTGAAGCACTATGGGAAAATTTGGACAATTAAACAGACTGATCTTCTAATGACCCCATACTTCAGAAACACTGGTGATTAAAATCAGTTTCAATGGCCATCTTTATATCATTATTATTCGATTTAATATTCCAGAAATTAGAGCAAATAATGTCTATTTTATCAGTGGTATCTATAATATTTAATACGTCCATCTCTCATATTTGCAAACCCACATCATTATTAGCCTCCCTGTGCATTGGAAACTGTAATAATTTCCCACACTTAAAATTCTTTAATAAGTTGTCAATAAAATTAAAATGCAATTCCTTAGGCAAACTTCACATTGCTTTTCACATGTAATGGCTTCACTGCATTAAAGCATGATAGCTCAGCATCTCTAAGCACATGCCACCTTCAATTAATTTTAGAAAACTGGGTGAAATTAACTGTAGATAATTTTTGCTTTATTATGAACAGCACATCAAATGTGCAGCATTGATAATTAGAGGGATGTGTGATTGCCATTGGAGATGCTGAAATCATGTGGTGCATAGAATGTTACATGTATTTTAAGCCTATTTTACCTATGAGGAGATAGATCGAAGAGAGCTTTTGTTTTATTCTTTTGCTGCTAAAATCAGTGATTCCCACAGTTTATGTCAATGGGATATGTCAAGAAAGGCTGATCCCACCCATCAGTCACACAGCTGTGAAAATATGTGAACACGTGGACCCAGAAATAAAGATGTGCAGTATTACATGAAGGTTTAGCGTGGCCAAGTCACAGTCTTCTGCAGAATGTGAAAGTACAGGTGGTAAAAATGCTGAAGTAAAAACAGACACTCGGCAGGGTACTGGTGAGAATTATTACACAATTAACACACGTCCGGCACACTTGTAAATGAGGGATTTCCCTTCAGTCACGGAGTTTATTACAGTGCTTGCCCACTCAGCCTCGGTACCTCGTGCTGCCATTTTATGGTTCCTTAGACTTTTCAAAACTAAGATGGCTGGACCTTTGTCCTGTGTCTTCTCAGTTTTGCCTTCGTGGCAGCTAAAACTGAACACAAATTATTGATACAATTCTCAATAATGGGTTGTAAAGAGAGAAACACTTAACATCTCAGATCAATGATCAGAGGGCAGGAACATCAAGAATCCATTATAACAAGTATGGCAAATTGATAAATTGGTAAATTGGTTTATTATTGTCACATGTACCGAGGTACAGTGAAAAACTTGTCTTGTGTACCGTTCACACAGATCAATTCATTACCCCGTGCATTGAGGTAGTACAAGGGAAAACAATAACAAAATGCAGAGTAAAGTGTTACAGTGACAGAGAAAGTGCAGTGCAGTGCAGGCAGACAATAAGGTGCAAAGTCATAACGAGGTAGATTGTGAGGTCAAGAGTCCATTTTATCATACTAGGGAACCATTCAATGGTTTTATAACAGTGGGATAGAAGTTGTCCTTGAGCCTGGTGGTACGTGCTTTCAGGCTTTTGTATCATCTGCCTGATGGGAGAGGGGAGAAGAGAGAATATCTGGGGTGGGAGGGATCTTTGATTATGCTGGCTGCTTTACTGAGGCAGCAAGAGATATAGACTGAGTCCACGGAGGGGAGACTGGTTTCCGTGATGTGCTGAACTGTGTCCACAACTCTCTGCAGTTTCTTGCAGTCTCGGGCAAAGCAGTTGCCCTACCAAGCCATGATGCATCCAATAGGATGCTTTCTATGGTGCATCAATAAAAGTTGGTGAGTGTCAAAGGGGACATGCCGAATTTTTTTAGCCTCCTGAGGAAGTAGAGGTGCCAGTGAACTTTCTTGGCTGTGGTACCTACATGGTTGGACTGGGACAGGCTGTTGGTGACGTTCACTCCTAGGATCTTGAAGCTCTCAACCCTCTCGACCTCAGCGCCGTTGATGTAAACAGGAGCATGTACACCACCCCCCTTCCTGAAGTCAGTGACCAGCAGGTGCTCGAGCACATGAAAGAGAATTAGTTCACATCCTCCTGGGTGTCGAGTCATTAAATCTGCTTCTCTCTCTCTCCAGATGCTGCCTCACCTGCTGAGTATCTACAGCATCTTCTGTTTTTATTTCATATTCTTCTGCGCATTCTCTTTTGACGATAACTAACACAAAATCAATGTAATGGGAATAACTAGAACACAGAACAGTCCAGCACGGGACAGGCCATTCGGCCCACGATGTTGTGCTGATCTTGATGGCGATTTATACTAAATGTCCTCCCCCGTCTATCATCCACGTCCCTCCATTCCCTTCATATTCATGGGTCTGTCTAAAAGCCTCTTAAACTCCACCAAACTGCCTGCTTCCACTGCTACCCCTGGTGACACATTCCAGGCACCCACCACCCTCTGTGTAAAAACTTACCCCTCATGTTGCCTTTAAACTTCCCCCCTCTAAGAAAAGCATGTCCTCTGGTGTTTGACATTTCACAATGAGTTTCGTGTTCACAGGTCCTTACTTCCTGTTCCCAGACCCTGTACTTCCGGCTGACTGGACTCAGACGTCGGGGGGCAGGGGGAAGGTGCACATGCTGCTGTTTACATCAACGGTGCTGAGGTCGAGAGGGTTGAGTGTTGCAAGTTCCCAGGAGTGAACATCACCAAACGCTTGTCCTGGTCCAACCACAAGAAATTTGGCATGTTGCCTTTGACCCTCACCAATTTTTATCGATGCCCCATAGAAAGCATCCTATCCGGATGCATCACGGCTTGGTACGGCAACTACTTCCTCAGTGCCAGTATGGGATATGTGTTCTTGTTGAATTCCATGCACCCAATGAAGGGTGTGTAGATAACCACAACACCAGGAGCTCAAAACCAGCTGCCTACTTTTTAGTCAAGGGCTCCAAATGCACACTTTTTGGGTTTTGTTTCGTAAACAGCATTGCAGCTCCAACCAACTGATAATCAAGTGACACAATCTTTCACGAAATAACAACCATAAAATAACTGTCATTGTTCACAGCCTGTATCACACATACAACAATGAGCATTGAAATAATTTTGCTTAGTAAATCACTCTGTACTGCTGAATAATACATCTGTTCATTTAAATACACCATAGGCGTAGAAACAAAAAATATGACAGGTATTGATCAAGAAATTAATAGTAAACCAGGAATGAGAATCTGCACTTCACATTGTCAATTCCTCTGGTGTAATCAGGAGGTACGATGTACACCTACCTTGTAGACTGTGTGATGATATTTGGTATCAACAACAGCGAGGAAGTGCATGAAGGCTCCCACTAGCTTTGGGAATGATGGAAATGAAGATTGAGAGCTGAAGGCTTTGGGCTTATTGAACAAGATTTCAATGCAGGCTTTAACTAAACCAATAAGAACAAACGCTTACAGCAAGAACCTTTACAGTTCGTGAAATGTTATTTTTACATTTTCTGTACTTGTTTCATTTTTTTTTAAAGATTCTCTTCAGTTATATTTAGGATTATTGTAGGTGCACTTTTTTTTCTCTATTAGCAATATAACTTGGCAGAAAACCACCATTTCATTCTCTGCCTTACCAATGACTACTGATAAGTCGCTGTATTTAAGAGGTACATATGAACCAAGTTCAACATTCCAATTCACGCACTTTTTTAGTGACATAAGTTCCTGTGACTGCCAACCATTCTTTCTGGCATTGATAATGAGATCAGGTAAGACTAATAAGGAAACTATTATAGGATAACTATCCCCACCAAGTCTCCCTACATTTACAATGGGCAATGAACTACTATAAGCTGTACAAGAGTCTGACCTGGGGTTTCAATAAATAATTGCAAACCAGGGTTTCTTATACATAGTCACAGAGTCATACAGCATGGAAACAGGCCCTTCGGCCCAACTGGTCCATGCTGACCAAGATTCCCGATCCAAGCTAATCCCATTTGCCAGTGTTTGGCCCATAACCTTCAAAACCTTTCCAATCCAAGTAGCTGCCCAAATGTCTTTTAAAAGTTGTTATTGTACCTGTTTCAACCACTTCCTCTGGCAGCTCGTTCCACATGGATACCAGCCTTTGTGTAAAAAAGTTGCCCCTCAAGTTCCTATTAAATCTTTCCCCTCTCACCTTAAACCTATACCCTCTAGTTCTTGATTCCCCAACCCTGGGAAAAAGACTGAGTGCATTCACCCTATCTGTGCCCCTCATGATTTTAACCACCTCTATAAGATCACCTCTCAATCTCCTACGTTCCAAGGAAGAAAGATGTAGCCTGTCCAACCTCTCCCTATAACTCAGTCCCTCAAGTCCTGGCAGCATCCTTGTAAATCTTTTCTACACTCTTTCCAGTTTAATAACATCTTTCCTATAGCAGGGCGACCAAAACTGAACACAATACTCCAAGTGCGGCCTCACCAGCATCCTGTACAACTGCACCATGACCTCCCAACTTTTATACTCAGTGCCCTGACTGATGAAGGCCAGTGTGCTAAAAGCCTTCTTCACCACCCTGTCTCCCTGTGACTTCACCTTCAGGGAACTATGTACCTGTACTCCAAGGTCCCTTGGTTCTACAACACTCTCCCCTCTGCTCAACACTGTTCAACATACTGTGATAATCTGTCTTTAATTGAGTTGAAAGATTAGAATATTGCAATATAATGGCCACCGATACAATCTTCAGTCCTGTCGATTTCTAAGTTATGCACTTAACCCTGAGAGTTCACTGTGACCCAGGTGGTCAGTCCTGTGACGTTTGTCTCCTGGTGACCAATCTGCTGACTGCAATCTCTACCTCAATGGCCAACTGTCAACTTTCTTGGTGACTCACTGTAGTGATTTCAAAGCTGGGAAGCTGTCCTTTCGAGGCTAGACTGTGGGCTGTTATCAGCTGATTCCACAGATTGTCCTTGTTCTCATCTCTCAGTTACACCACCTTGCAGAAAAATCCTCACACACCCTTTGCCACAGGATGCAACTCATGCTGACCGAGTCTCTAGACCACTTTGCCTTCAGTGCTCAAGAATTCAGCTCAAACTCTGCTATTTTGAGCCTTACATTCATCTTAGTACAACTTCAACAGACCACAGACCGACATTTCCCATCACAAAATATGTCACGAGAAACTCTCTCTCTTTCAACATGCGATCGATTTTGCTGTTCCGCTTACTTTTAGCTGAACCGTCTTTATTCTGTTTGCTTGGCTCCGTCAATCTTTCAGGAAATTCTGCCTGATATTCAATCATTGCAACAAAAATGTTTTGTTGGGGAAAAGTCTGAGTTTATCAGCATTTTGAGAGGTTGGTTTACTCTAGTGTGGTTTTCAAAAGTTGTTCAGGACAGACACAGACATGATGAAGCCATGGTTGTAACCTGTAGATCTTACTGATGGCTGGCCTACACAGGGCTTCAGGGAAGGAAACACATCGCTAAATTCCAACTCCATTTTGTTTGTGTTTCTATGAATGTGTCCTCCAGCATTTCCTCCAGCTCACAGCCTATTGTAGAGGTCTTTGTGGAACCCTTCGGTTCCTCACAGCATACTGCATATCAACTGTGGTCAATTTTTATGTGTAAAGTAGCTTTATGATGTGGTTCACTGACCTCTTTAATATTAGTTTAGATAAATGTGTCCTTGCTGTGGGTTTAGCTACAATATCACCAATATGGTATTTCATTGCCAACATTTTAATTATTACTAGAGATTTCATAGATGAAAAATATAAAACTTGTACATTTTATTTTTTTAGTTTCTATTTTTTCTCTGCTAAATTAATCTTCACTTCCCCTTGTGTGCCCGATATGGCCTTAAGTTCATTCACTCCTCAGATTTCCTTCTGAAACACCGCACTACTAAGTTTAAAATTGCTCTGTTCACTCAGACTGTGTTCACTGGTTCCCTTTGCTGCAAGATTATCAGTTTTGCTCTTTCAGCAAATTAACACAAAAACTGAAAAGGTAAACATACAGGAGCAAATGTAAATAACTTCCAGTGTTAGATATGGCACCGCCACAAATTAGGGCCCACTATGTACTTCAGAGGAGTTAAGTGGCCTTTATGAGATTGAGATTGCATTGCTAACTCTGCCAGTGTAACCTTTGCTGGCAAAGCAATCACTATACTGATTGCTAGCAGAGAGATTAAAGGATCCCAGTCAAAGAGCCAGTACTTCATGTGGCTAGATTCTGCTGCCAAAACTACGGTAAAATGTGATAGCACTCATTAATTATATCAGCAGCAAGTTATGACAAGACATCATTTGTGAATTGTTTACATCCATAAGGATCTGAATACTTTTCACTGCTCAGCTATTTGCCTGACAAAAGTAGAAGCTCACCCACAACCTCTTGGTGCACTTCAATAAATTGCTGAGTTTCTTCAGTAGTTTCCCGTTGAATACATCACAGAACGTTGGGATCGGTATGCAACTACATACGTGGACTTTGAATGAGGGATTTAGTTTGCTCTAATGCTGGGAGCAAACTCTGCAGATGAGAAACAGCACGATTTAAACTGTGAAATTTCTATCTTTTTTTTCTTTTTGTTCCTTCCCTTCCCTTTCAGCAACGGCTTCTTCCCCACTGCCGTCAGGTTCTTGAACCCCCTGAGAAACCCTGACATTACCTCGGGCAATGTTTCTCTTTCTCTCTTTCTCTCTCTCAACTTGCATGATTTTTATGTTTATGTTGTCGTGTAAATTATGTATAATTTATGTTAACCTAGATTTGTAATGTACTGTGCTGCTGCTGTAAGAAGCTGATTTTCATGGCACTTATACCCTGGGGGTATCTGCCGAGGACAACAGACTTGACCTTGACCTTTCCTTCACAGTCTTGCAATCCAGCTTCTTTTCCCTCTATGTATTTGTGATTGGAACTTGGACTCACGCCATTCTATTTCATCCCCCTTCTCGGCTCTTCCTCTGTTTATTGTCAACCTTTGACCTGCCCCCACTGGAACAGACACCTCCTGCTCAGTCCCCAAGGTTGATGAGAAATGTTTTCACCGAGGCTGACGATGCCCAGTTCCCATCAATGCACTGCATGTTCAGCAACTTGTTGAGTTGATCTGTATGAGGGAAAACCTGGACAATAAACCAACTTTGAGATGTGCCTCTCCAGCACATTTTTGACCAATTATCTGAGGGCTTTCAGAAAAGTTTTCTGTCATCTAGTTTTGGTACTGTTAGTATACCCCACTATCATTCTAAAAGTGATCCCAGCACACATATCTAGGGAACACTGTATCTAGACTGGGCACCTCTAATCTATCAAGTCTGAAGGGCGTAGCTCGTTACAAGCATATAGTTCACTGAAAGTGACAGGGTGGTGAAAAAGGCTTTTACCACGCTGGCCTTCATCAGTCAGGGCACTGAGTACAGGGGTTGGACATTATGTTGCAGTTGTACAAGTCGCTGCTGAGGCTGCACTTGGAGCACTGTGTACAGTTTTGGTCACCCTGTTATAGGAAAGACGTGGTTAAACTGGAAAGAGTGCAGAGAAGATTTACGAGGATGTTGCCAGGACTCGAGGGCCTGAGTTATAGGGCGAAGTTGACCAGGCTGGGTCTTTATTCCATGGAACGTAGAAGAATGAAAGGTGACCTTATGGAAATGTTTAAAATTATGAGAGGCATGGACTGTAACAGTCTTTTCCCCAGGGTAGGGGAGTCCAAAACTAGGGAGCATAGGTTTAGGATGAGAGAGGAAAGATTTAAAAGGGACCTGAAGGGCAACTGTTTCACGCAGAGGGTGGTGAGTGTATGGAACGAGCTGCCAGAGGAAGTGGGAGAGGCAGGTACAACAGGATCATTTAAGAAGCACTTGGATAGGTACATGGAGGGGTGGGGCTTGGAGGGATATGGGCTGAACGCAGGAAATTGGGACTAGCTGGGTGGGCACCGTGGTCGGCATGGACTGGTTGAGCCGAAGGGCCTGTATCCGTGCTGTATCGCTCTGTGACTCCATGACTCCATGTAGGTGTGTAGCTTCTCTGCCCATTATGTTTTAATCCCTACTCTTTGTTTACAACTCCATGCCCTGAACATTGCTTAACGTAAGTAAAGGATTTTTTTGTGAAATGAACAAATTATTGGAACAAATACAAGGAAATTCAAACAGACTATTTACATGTATTCACTTAACCAGCCCATAGGCATAAAAAGACATGGAATATGAGATGATTAAACCTGCTTCCTCATTAAAATGATGGCCACGTTTCCGAGAAAAGAAGTCATTCATGTATTCTCAACTAATAAAACAATTATATTTGTTACTTTGATTGAAAAAATATACCAGCTAATGAGTCTGAACTTTATAAATGTGAAATAGCTTCAGTCTCATCAATACTATTAGCATAATTCACTCTAATTTCTGTAGCACGGCTGTTTTTAAATAAACTGAATTTCTCGTCAAATATAATGCACCTTAGAAGCGTTTGCTGCCATGTTTTTTGCAAGAATGCAGTCAGGTGGATTCTGGTAAAATCAGTAGTTGACTTTACCAGACAACCTGAGGTCCGGGGTGTTTAACTTATTGATGTCTTCAGCATTGATCCACATTGATCTGGGACCATTGAGGCCACCCCATGAGATATGAAATTTATAATGTTACGGATTTGGTGAATGTCCCTTTAAGACATAGTACAATAGTGTGTGTGTGTGTGTGTGTGTGTGTGTGTGTGTGTGTGTGTGTGTGTGTGTGTGTGTGTGTGTGTGTGTGTGGGGCATGATTACCACAACAACAGGAGATAACAACGTGCTGACATTTTGGAGCAGTCAGTCAGAGAAGAGAGAGAGGGAGAGAGACACTCTGCCTGCTGGTCTCTGTATCGATGGATGGAAAGCAACATCTGTGCCTGTCACTACAATCCATGTATGGATTTTTGGAATAATCCAGGAGTCCACTTTGTCGTTAATCTGTAACAGGTATTTGTGTGGATGGCCATGATTCGAATGCCTTTGGGGTGGCAGATACTTCGGAACAAAGCAATGGAGACCTTCGGAGACTGAGGTGTCGTTTGGGTTCCATCGTGGAATATTTGGATTTCGTAATTACTCTCTATTCTGTCTCTACGTCTTCTCTTCAGTCAACAGTGGTTTTGCAGAAGCCTTTGCTCATGTTTCACCTTATGGCTTGCTGAACTGAACTTTGAGAACTATTCCTGGACTTGGAGTTTGCGAATTTGCCACACACACACTTTGGGTTTAGTTTTTGGGGTTGATGTTTGATATCTAACATTTTTACTTCTAACATTCTAACATTTTTATTTTTTATTTTTCTTATTATCATAAGTAGTTATTAATGAAATAGTTTCTAATACTTATACATAACTTGGTGTGTTTCTTTTGTTGCTGGTACGTAACAATAAAATAGCCAGTGGAAGATCATCGCCCTTCCCCTTAAATTGTAGTCATCTGTGAATCAATTCACTTGCAGAAGGTGCGATCTGAGGCAGATATTGATTGCTGGGCATCTTTCAGAACAAGATTTCTGCCTCATTCTTCCAGATTCATCCCTGTGCCCAGGAAGGGAGTCAGGGAGGAGGAAACCCCCAGTATAGGAGAACTCCTTCCTTTACACTGTCGCCTCTGATATCAAGGATGAGCCAAAATTTGACAGCTCCTGACTCAACAGAAGTTGTTGCTTTAATCTAGATTCTATTCCAATTTCTTGCAGTTAGGCATTTTGTTGCTTGGACCAATTAAGGCAAGTAGGAGATGTTTATTAGCACAAGCGATGCAAGTCTTATGAACCCATGCTGCCAATATCATCCTGCTTGCACAGATCATTTCCTCCCAAGGATTTAATTTGGCAAAAGCACAAAGGAACTATTTTAACATTGTTCAACCTTCCCACTTCCCACTGCATATCCCATGTAGGTTTTGGTTTGTAAATTTGGCCAAAATTTTTGGTTCATACAAAATCTTTAATAAAATGTATGCCTCTTGATGTTGGACGATGTCTGGCAGCGACATTAGGTCCCCTTGATCCAAGAGTGTTGCTCCTGTTCAGGATTACTTCTGGAACAATCCACTTTATTTAAAGAAGGTGCTGGCACTTTCTTTTTACTACACATTTATATTTTCCCACCAGCATCTCCATTGGCCATCCCTTGGGGCTGAGGATGACTCACTTGCACTCTGATTTTGTGGGTTCTGGGGCAGTGAGTGGGGCAAGATGTGGGACTCTTCCACAGACGGACCCAAATGGAGTAGGGAGGTGGGGGGTGGACAGTTTTGTACATGGTGGACTGCTGAGGGCTCGATACCATCCTGTCAGTGGTCGTGGGCCAGAGGGTCCCAGGATGCTGCATCTTTTCATGGAGGCTTTGAGTACATCCTTGATTCTTTTCCCCTGTCTGCCTGGTAACCTCCCATGCCAGCTCAGCCTCCCTGGTTCAGGAGCCCGGTATCGGTGTGCTTCTCTGAGGCTGTGCACTCTGTAAAATTGTTGGATGTAAATTCCTGTTCAAGTACCTTTATTAAACATACATCTTGCTCTCACTGGGACCAGCACCTGCCCTTGAGATGTCTGATTGTAATTCCCTTCTCTGACCTTTCTCCACAGTCTGAGTTATGCTACAACTTTCAATCTCCGACGTCTAATTTCTTTTTTTCCCACCTGCCATCATGGTCTTTATCTGTTGATTACTCATCCGCCTGCTCTGAAGGGAATTTCACACCAGTGTGCAACATTCTGTGATTGTCCCTGAGTTAAATTAGTGCATGCAACCTACTTCCGTAACAGTGGCTTCCTGCAGTTCTTCACAGTTACTAAGATATACAACAGAGTTTGACAGATTTATAAAAAGTGACTTGAGGAATGAACCCTGCCTGATAACTCAGTCACTTCTCAGACTTATGAACTTCAGGACCCTCCCCATAATCAGGCCCAAGTTCACTGTGCCAGGATAAAGAAGTCCGAGCATCCCTTGGAAGTTATTGCAAGGACTTCATCAGCATACTGGTAATTGGGATTTGGAGTAAGTTATAGCAAGAGCACACTTTGTAACTCATGACCTGTCAGCAGAGGACTCCAGCTCTGCCGTGTGCGTTTTGATTTAAGAAGCCTTAAGCTTGGCTGTCATTGAAGGCATCAGAGAAACCTTGAGAGGGAATTCTCAATCACTGCCCTGTTCATCATCTACGGACACAGAGAACAAAATAATAACTTCCTCTGCCCAAGACTTAAAATAAAGTGTAGACAAATTTAGCAGTTGGACTGTTGCAGGCTCTCCCGCTGCTAAATTGACGTGTGCCTCAAATTGTTATTTTACACCCGGAAGGCAAGTACAACACATCCCAATTTCCACTCCCCGTGCTTTGCTTTTTAATGAACCACAAGGATCTTTAATTTACCTTGTACACTCTGTACTTAGAAATCAGGTTTTAAATTTTTTATTAATGAAAATATTTTGCTGTAATTAATAATTATATCATTATTCATGAATTTATAATTAATAAAAATAACATTTATATATTTAATATTAATTAATGGCATTGAATATGTTTTTATTATATTTATATTATATATTATTTATAATTATAATTTTTGTTTTTATTAAATTTGAATAAAAATAAATTTAAATTAATTAAAATATAATAAAATAACAATGAACACATGAAGAAATAATAATTATTACTAATAATAAAATAATGAAAATATCATTAATAAAATAAAATTTAAAAATAATTAAAATTAATTGTAAATTCCGTGATAACACAGATAGTTTGAACACACTTGGCCAAGAGACCCGACGGCATGAAGAAGGATTTTTGTGGGTGACAGGTTCCCACTTGTGCCTAATTGCAAATGCAGCTCACAAGAACAGTGCAACAAGTCTCCTGCTTTATTGAATCATATTGTGTTGTGCACAACAGGCTTGCACGCCTGGACTACATGGAAGAAGCGGCTGTAACCTCAGTCCTCATCTAATGTCTGTCCGGCTACATTGAGTTGGGTACAGGCACCAAGCACGGTCTGGACTGTACACAGGAAGTTCGACGTAAGCAGCAGGAATTAACCTCTTAGCTGAGCTATTTAATGTGATCAACAAGCTTCAAAACCTGGGCCTTTGTACCTCCCTCTGCAACCAGATCTCCGACTTGGTACGGCAACTGCTCTGCCCAGGACCGCAAGAAACTGCAGAGAGTTGTGGACACAGCTCAGCACATCACGGAAACCAGCCTCTCCTCCATGGACTCTGTCTACACTTCTAGCTGCCTCGGTACAGCAGCCAGCATAATCAAAGACTCTGCCCACCCGGGTCATTGTCTCTTCTCCCCCCTCCCATCAGGCAGAAGATACAAAAGCCTGAAAGCACATACCACCAGGCTCAAGGACAGCTTATATCCCGCTGTTATAAGACAATCGAACGGTTCCCTAGTACGATAAGATGGACTCTTGACCTCAAAATCTATCTCGTTATGACCTTGCACCTTATTGTCTGCCTGCTCTGCACTTTCTCTTTAACTGTAACACTTTATTCTGCATTCTGCTATTTTTTCCCTTGTACTACCTCAGTGCACTGATGTAACGAAATGATCTGTATGGATGGCATGCAAAACAAAGTTTCTCACTGTACCTCAGTACATGTGACAATAATAAACTAATTTACCAAATTTACCAGTTTTGGATGATAACATGAAGTTGCCTTTGCTGAACATGCTGAACATAAAGAACAAGAAGATCTGAAATTTCCATTTGTATTCCTGAGGTTCAATTGGTGTCTGTGCTGTTTAATGGCTTTGAAGAGAGCATTTTGATTTGGCAGAAGGTTACCCAGACCGGTCCACAGTTTCAGGTGCATACCAACAGGTAGGAGCTTTGGGGTGTGGGAGATTATTGACAGATGCACCTGTAATGTGATGTACCATGACATCCAATCATCTGCCAGCTGACCAAAAAGCAAGGCAGGTCAATGAGAAGCAAAACTTTTTATTTTAGCTGGATAATTGTTGAAATATTTGCCAGAGTTAGTACAGCTGAGAAATCAGGAGTGGTTTTCATCTCCATAAACTTTCACATCCACAGGTCCTCCTTGAATCTCCATGATTTCCTTCCTAACTGCACATGGTGTTTATTTATGGGGTACAGCAGGAGTAATTTTGTAACACAGATCACTGAATTTATCCAACAAAAGGTGTGTGTGTGACCACAAATGTGGCTGGCACATAGACTATTCACAGCACTTAGAATATATTGCAAACCATAATAAAATAAAACCTTATACCGTGCTAGCTGAAGCTCAAAGAATATAATGGAATCTCTGGCATTATCTGACGTCCGAGCTCATTGATGCTTGTCAGTGTTTTGCAAATGCATCTTCTTATGTTTCTATTTTCTTCCTTTTCCTATATTTTGGTTCTTATCCTCCAGCTCTGTCACCTTACTAAATACATTTAGTTTAATATCCAGCTTTCAGTCAGACAATTCTGAAATTTGTTTCTCCTTTGGATACACATTTATCGGATTGTGGTGTAACTGACTGCTATTTCACAGCAATGCTGGCCCATTTGGCAGCAACTCTTTTTGCTTACTCTGGTATTTTCTTTTCAGTTTACTTGCTTTTCATTGCCTGCTCTTCTCTGTGGAGTGAATCAGTTACACCACTTTCTCCAGTCCTGAAAGCAGCAACTGAGTTTTCCTCTGTGTTGTCCACAATGGTCTCTTCAATGATACAAGTTTGTTCCTTACGAGGGTTGAAATCTGCACAGTGCACAACTGGTTGTATCTGTAGGGTATTACTTATATTTGTTCTGAATACTTAAAGGCAAGGGAATGACGCTGTTGCTGATATGTTCCAATATGCTCCCGAATCAACCAGCAATAAAGGTTAAAATTACAACCAGCCCGTGTGCTAACAGAGGGAACGAACATTAAAGGCTGGATAAGAAATGGATGCAATTTATCCCTTGTTTTGTCATCTTACGGTTTAATATTTACTCTACGGGTGTATATTTTAGTCAAAGTCACAGTGGAGTCTATTGTCATCTGCACAAGTCCATGTGTGCACAGGTGCAATGAAAAGCTTACTCGCAGCAGCATCACAGGCACATAGCATCAGATAAGCAGCATTCACAAGAAAAAACATAAATTAAACATAAATTATGCACAATTTTTACAATGAAAAACAAAAGTAGAACAACAAAATCTAAGTCCATTTTCATGCAAAGTGATCAAAGTGGTCATAGTGTTGCTAAACTGCAGTGATTAGGGTTTTGCCGGTTGGTTCAAGAACCGAATGGTTGAAGGGAATTTAGCTGTTCCTGAACCTGGTGGTGTGGGACTTCAGGCTTCTGTACCTCCTGCCCGATGGGAGCTGCGAGAAGATGGCACGGCCCGGATCTTTGCTGATGGATGTTGCCTTCTTGAGGCAGCGCCTCCTGTAGATACTCCCGATGGTGGGGAGGGATGTGTCCGTGATGTATTGGGCAGAGTCCACTACTCTCTCTGCATCTTCTTACCTTCCTGCGCATTTGAATTGCTGTATCAGACCATGATGCAACCAGTCGGGATACTTTCAACAGTACATCTGTCTAAGTTTGTTAAAGTGTTCGGTGACAAGCTGAACCACATTAGCCTCCTTAGAAAGTAAAGGCACTGGCGCACTTCCCTTATGTGCTGGGCCCAGGACAGGTCATCTGACATGTCAACATTTTTCACTAAATGTTGTAGAGCAAAGGAATGACTCACACGTCCGTACTCAGATCAAACAGAGAAATACTTTATTATCTACTGCAGGAACAAAAGCCCGTTCACTGCGAGCACGTGGTCCACATGTTCTGTCCTCCATTATACAAAGCACGGCATTTCTATACATGCTTAGAAATAAGGCACAGCCTAGGTTCACCAATGTACAGATGCGTGATCAGTCACTTCAGACATCATTTTTCCTGCATGGTCTTCGTGTGCCTTTCAGACCCCTGCCTTTGTTCAGGGTCTGGTGGTCTCATGCCTGAGGCATCTCTTTGTTCAATTAAGACCTGGGTTACCATGGTGATGGTAGCATGACCAAGTCTGTTATCTCCATTCCGGCACGGTCTTTCTGGCATCTCCTTGGTCGTGCTTTGTTAGGACGAATCCTGTTGCTTGTATTTACTGGAGACGACAAGCATGCATTGCTGTATTGCAATATGCCATTACTGTGTACCCTCCCTGGTTCCGTCTTAATTCAGGCCCTAGGTTGCCATGGAGACACGTTTGAAGATGTCCATTTACCATTGGAGACAGTCCTGGAAGAATGGAACGAACTACTTTGGCTCCAACTTTTCTTCTTGTGCCAATGTATTGAGAAATAACCTCTGTAATCTCCCAATGGACTAGCATAACAACCGCTATGTTTCTATGGTCATCGGGACATTCCAGTGGGCTGCTTGTTTGTTCAATTGCACAAACCAGTTCTGGTGTGGCAGGGCTACTCTTTGTCCTACAACTTGCTTTATAACATGCAGCTAACCACATGGGTTAGTTCCTCCTGTCCGCAGAGTGTCCTGCTTCAGAAGGAGAATTGTAATGAGACAGAGGAAAGGATAAGGAGGGATAAACGCTGAAACAACTAGGAAAGGCATTAAGGCCGTTGGCAGCCAAACTGGTAGAACAAGACAAAAACTGTGATCAAACAAAATACACTGGAAAGGTAGGTGTGAGCCTGCAGGTATGAGGGTCTCCTGACATCCAACATACTTTTGGCCAAAGTCTGATGGCTGCTGATGCAGAGGCTGTGCTGTAAGACGTGATTGTGAAGGGGATAGTCCTCCACATTACTCCACAGCATTAATGCACAGATCCAACATGAGAAGGGGCCAAGCTCGGCTCACTATTGACCATCACTCGGGATGCCAAAACAATGGTCCATGGTCAGTACTGGTGACCCTTCAGTAACTGACAGAGTACTGATCTGAATACATCATTGGCACATCCCTCCCACCATTGGGAGTATCTACAGGAGGCGCTGCCTCAAGAAGGCAACATCCATCATCAAAGATCCCCACCATCCGGGCCGTGCCATCTTCTCACAGCTCCCATCGGGCAGGAGGTACAGAAGCCTGAAGTCCCCACACCACCAGGTTCAGGAACAACTACTTCCCTTCAACCATTCGGTTCTTGAACCAACCGGCACAGCCCTAATCACTACAGTTTAGCAACACTGGAACCACTCTGATCACTTTGCACTATGATGGACTTTATCTTTCTTTTGTTCTAATTGTGTTCTTTCCTGTAAAAATTGTGCATAATTTATGTTTAATTTATGTTTTTTCTTGTGAATGCTGCTTATCTGATGCTCTGTGCCTGTGATGCTGCTGCAAGTAAGTTTTTCGTCGCACCTGTGCACAGGTGGACTTGTGCAGATGGCAATAAACTCAACTTTGACTTTGATTCTTGGTATGTTGGAGGTGGTTCCCAGCAGATAACCCAGCTATGTAGGCATGGATAATAGAATTCAGGAAAATATAACCAACCAGTGTAACTGACCGCCAGCAACTGTGTCAAATTGTCTTTCACACCATGCCAAGGAAACCATGACGTACCAAGTGCATAGATGCTTTAAAGAATCATCCATAAGAAGTAGAAAACTAGGAACCAAAGTAGACCATTCAGCCCCTCGAGATTGTTCCATCAGTCAGTACAATCAGGGGTGATCGTCTTTCTCAGTACCATGTTCCAATTCCCTCTTCCCCTGGATTCCTTTTGTGTCCAGAGATCTAACGAGCTCCATCTTAAAAACATTAAGTGACTTGTCCTGAAAGTACTGTGAAATAAAACAGAAAAACATTGGAAAACCTCAGCAGGTCAGACAGCATCTGTGGAGGTACAAACTGAGTTAATAGTTCAGCTTGACAGTGGCCTTCTTCACTGTTCCAATGAAGCTTAATGTGAGTTCAAGGAACAGCATAATGAATGGTCCAGATGAAGGGTCTTGACCCACTGTGATCATCCATTTCCCTCCACAGATGCTGCCCGACCCGTTGAGTTCCTCCAGCGCTTTGTGTGTTACTCAAGGAACAGCATCTTGTCTGTCAATGACATCGTTCCAAGGTCAGTGACGAATTCAACAGCTAATCAGCTGTTCCACCATCAATCTCGCCTTCCCAGTATTCAGATTATTTTCCCCTCTCCTGGTAGTTTCAGATTTTGTTCATCATCCATGAGTTACATCTCCACAGACATTCCCTTTGTTTTCACTACCTTGTCTCAGCTGGTTTTACTAACAGATTTATCCTACAATTTCTGATGCCCTCAATCACACCTGATTCACCTTGACCTCTCCTTCTGGCCCCTTTACCTTCTCCAGATCTCTTCATCAATAACCGGTCACTGCTTGCATGGACCAATCCCCACTCAGAACTGAGGTGAGGAGGAACTTCTTCAGCCAGAAGGTGGTGAGTCTGTGAAATTCGTTGCCACAGACGGCTGTGGACGCCAAGTCATTGGATGTATTTAAGGCAGAGGTTCCTGATTGGTAAGGGGGAGAAGGTGGGAGAATGGGGTTGAAAAAAATCATGCATGATTGAATGGCAGAGCAGACTCGATGGGCCGAATGTCCTAATTCTGCTCCTATATCTATAGTCTTCTGGTCTCCCATGTACATCTGTGACACCTCTGACGCTCTCCACCACTTCAACTGGGCATCTTTAACATGGGCATACAATCCCTCCACATCTCAGTCCCACCCCATGATGGTCCAAACTCTGCATCGAATTCTACAACTTGGGTTAACTCGCTTTCTCTGTCCATATCAGAACTGGCCAGGAGACACCAGAGACTACAGATACTGCAATCTGAAGCAATAAACAAACTGCTGGAGGAACTCAGTGGGTCAGGCAGCATCTGTGGTGGGAAATGGACAGTCGACGTTTTGGGTTGGGTTCGGGTCCAGATGAAGAGTCTCCACCCAAGGCTTCCCTCCATGGATGCTGCCTGACCTGCTGAGTTCCTCAAGCAGTTTGTTTGTTTCTATCTTTCTGTGATGCAGGTTCACTTTCACCGTCTCCATCAGCAGAGCTGACCTGCTGCACAGCTTCTCAACCAACTCTTCCACTGTGAGTCATGGAGCAATACAGCACGGATACAGGCCCTTCGGCCCAACCAGTCCATGCCAACCATGTTGCCCACCCAGCTAGTCCCAATTTCCTGCGTTCGGCCCATATCCCTCCAAGCCCCACCCCTCCATGTACCTATCCAAGTGCTTCTTAAATGATACTGTTGTACCTGCCTCACCCACTTCCTCTGGCAGCTCGTTCCATACACTCACCACCCTCTGCGTGAAAAAGTTGCCCCTCAGGTCCCTTTTAAATCTTTCCCCTTTCACCCTAAACTTATGCCCCCTAGTTTTGGACTCCCCTACCCTGGGGAAAAGATTGTTACCGTCCACTTTATCTGTGCCTCTCGTAATTTTAAACACTTCTATAAGGTCTCCCCTCATTCTCCCACAATCCAAGGTATAAAGACCCAGCCTGGCCAACCTCTCCCTATAACTCAGGCCCTCTGGTCCAGGCAACATCCTTGTGTTGCAGAGGGACACAGCAATAAACAATATTCATTGTAGGAGCAGGTGCAGAGGATTTCATGAAGTTCATTAAGGCAACATTTTATGTGGTTTAAAAAATCACAATGACAGATAGCTATCAAACCACACAGTGTCAGTGCTGTGTGATGGAATATCTGTGCTTGTTGGTCAGATATATAAGAAATATATAAATGACTTGGATGAGAATGTAGGTGGACTGATTAGTAAGTTTGCTAATGAAACGAAAATTGGAAGAGCTGTAGATAGTGGGAGAAGGTTGTGAAAGGATATAGAGGGGCATAGATCATTGGAAAGTTGGGTGGAACGGTGCTGGATGGAAGTTAAACCCAGACAAGTGTGAGTTAATGTATTTTGGGACATCAAATACTAACAGGGTGTACACAGTAAATGGCAGGGACCTCAGGAGTGTTGATGTACAGAGAAACCATGGGCTGTGAATTCATAGCTGTCTGAAAATGGCGATGCAGGTGTATCGGGCAGTGAAGAAGGCACTTGGCATGCTTGTCTTCATGGGGCGAGGCGTTGAGTAGAAGAGTTAAGATGTCATGTTGCAGCTGTACAAAACATTTGTGAGGCTGCATGTGGAGTATCGTGTAAAATTCTGGTCACCATACTACAGAAGGGATGAGGTAGCGTTACCAAGAGGGAAGAAGAGATTCACCACGATGTCGGCTGGAAATTAGGACTTTACCTACAGGAGAGATTGGACAGGCTGGGATTGTTCTCACTGGAGGTGACCTCACAGAGGTTTACAAGATTATGAGGAGCATAGATAAGGCAGATAGTTGGAGTCTGTTTCTCGTGGTGAGGGAGTGTAAAATGAGAGGGAGTAAGTTTGAGGTAAGCGAGGAGAAATTTAAGGAAGATCTGAGGCTGGTGGTTATACAGACTGAGCTGCCAGAGGAAGTGGGAGAGGAAATACGATTACAATATTCAAAAGACATTTGCAGGAGTGCTTGGCTGGGAGTAGATGGATCTGGGCCTAACACAGGGAAATTGGATTAGCGAAAATAGAGTTCATGGTCAGCATGGATGAGTTGGGCCGAAGAACACATTCTGTACTGTACCACTCTGTGACTCTGTAACATTGGATAGAGATGAAGCATTTAATTCTTCAAGCTTGGTTTGCTATGTGGATCATGGCTAATTCATCTCTACACTCAAGCCATCTGCCTTGGTCCTGAAACCTTTGATTTCCTGTTTCCACTGCCTTATGGAGGAGGTAATTTTGGATTTCCACCAACTATGTGAAAAGCATTTTGTGGGATGGCCACTGAACAACCGAGCTCTAAACATAAGCTTCTTTATTCTGGATCCACCCGCATCTCCAGTCAAACTAACCCTTTAATCATCTTAAAAGCCTCAGAAGACTGTCACTTGGCCATCCACCGATGCGAGCCTAGTTGTCATATTATTTTAGGCCCAGGATCATTCGGCTGAATCTCTGCTACAGCCCCAGCAAGGTTCAGTATAATACAGTGCACATATGGATGGACGAGAGTGCTTCTACTTCCCTTTGTGTTATATTAAACCTGGTGTGCAAAAACTGGTTAATTTAACCATGTCTTTGAACCATGTCCAATCTCTAGCAGTTCTCTGGACTAGCAGTGAGGTCTGTCAAGGTGACCTCAGGCATTGGCTCCCAGTATAATTGGATCATCCATCATAATTGGAAGTTTATAGTTTTAAGCTGTTGAGCTCAATAGTCCAAGAAATGACTACATTGAGCTTTAACGCATTTGGTGACAGCTTTAAAGGAAGGATCTAGATGCCCTTGAAACAGCCTTTACTCCTGGGAATTAAAGGCTGTGGTTGGAGAATGACCAAGACTAAAAAATGTTCCTTGACCACACAGGCATATGTCAGTTGGACATTGAGGTAGCATATCTCCAGGTGATGAAGAGAAACATCGCCAAAATCGCTTGGTTAAAATCCTGCTGGAATGTTGGTGCATGTGAGGACCTGATTGTATCATTGTCAAGGGAAATCAGTGCTTGAGCTGTATGCCAACATTTACCACCCACTCCCATAGATGGACGTAGGATAGAGCTGTCATGATCAACTGAGCTGCAGCCTTGACTTTAGAAAAGAAAGACAATAATAGAGGATGAACAAGAGACCCAGCTGGTTTTGTGCGTCATAGGTAAAGCCTTTCCTAGTTGAGTATTAGCCCCGATGCAGGGTTTTGACCCGAATCGTCGACAGTTCCTTTCCTTGGTCCTTAGTCCTGGTCCTGGTACCTAAATACTCCACGTCACACAATCTGCTTCTTGACCCATTGAGTTCTTCCAGCAGATTGTGTGATGCTGAGTATTTAGGTACCAGGACCAGGACTAGGAATAAGAACGGTGCAATCACTCTGGTGGGATTATACTACAGACCCCCACCCCCCCGATAGCCACCAGGACATTGAGGAACAGATATGCAGGCAGATTAGGGAAAGGTGTAAAACTAATAGGGTTGTCGTCGTGGGGGACTTCAAATTCCCTAAATATTTCGATAGTCCAACGGGAGGGTGACTGTACTGGACCTGGTTTTGGGTAACGAGCCTGGCCACGCGACTGACCTTTCAGTGGGAGAACAGTTAGGGAACAGTGACCACAACTCCTTAAGTTTTAATATTAGCTATACAGCAGATAAGGATAAGTACGGACCCTGCGGGAGAGTTCTTAATTGGAGCAGGGCAAATTACAGGAGCATTATGCAGGAACTAGGGAGAATTAATTGGGAACAACTGTTTTTGGGCAAGTCCACATCTGACATATGGAAGGTGTTTAAAGACCAACTGCACAGAGGACAGGACAGGGATGTTCCAGTAAGAAGGAAGGACAAGGATGGAAAAGTAAGGGAACCTTGGATGTCGAGAGAGGTGGTGAATTTAGTCAAGAAGAAAATGTATGTAAAGCTTTGGAAGCTCGGATCAAACAGAGCACCTGAGGATTATAAAGAAGCCAGAAAGGAACTCAGGAAGGGAATTCAGAAAGCCAAGAGGGGCCATGAAAAGTCCTTGGCAAGTAGGATTAAAGGGAATCCCAAGGCATTCTATACATACATCAAGAGCAAGAGGATAACTAGGGGGAGGGTAGGACCACTCAAGGATGAAGGACCACTCCTTGGAAGCAGAGAAGGTGGGTGAGTTCCTTAATGAGTATCTTGCTTCGGTATTTACCAAGGAGAAGGATGTGGAGGATGGCAGATCAGTGTGGAGCGTGCTACCATGCTGGGGCATTTCAAGCTACAGGACGAGGTGGTGTTGGGTCTGTTAAAGAGTATCAAGGTGGATAAGTCCCCAGGGCCTGATGGGATATACCCCAGGTTATTGAGAGAGGCAAGAGATGAGATTACTGGGGCCTTGACCAATATCTTCGTGTACTCTCTAGCTACAGGTGAGGTCCCGGAGGACTGGCGAATAACGAATGTCGTTCCATTATTCAAGAAGGGAAACAGGGATAATCCTGGTAACTATAGACCGGTGAGTCTCATGTCAGTGTTAGGGAAGTAACTGGAGAGGATTCTTAGGGATAGGATTTATGAGCATTTGGAAAACCATGGCCTAATTAGGGACAGTCAGCATGGCTTTGTGCAGAGCAAGTTGTGCCTTACTAACTTGATTGAGTTTTTTGACGAGGTGACACGGGTGATTGACGAAGGTAGAGCTGTGGATGTTGTCTACATGGATTTCAGTAGGGCGTTTGACAAGGTCCCTCATGGGAGCCTCACCCAGAAGATTAAGATACATGGGATCCACGGTGAATTGGCCATTTGGATTCAGAACTGGCTTGCCCATAGAAGACGGAGAGTAGTGGTCGATGGGACTTATTCTGGCTGGAGATCTGTGACTAGTGGTGTTCCTCAGGGATCTGTACTGGGACCTCTGCTGTTTGTGATTTATATAAATGACCTGGATGAAAATGTACGTGGGTGGGTTAGTAAATTTGCAGATGATACGAAGACTGGTGGTGTGTGGATAGTGTAGAAGACTGGCAAAGGATACAGCAGGATATGGATCAGTTGCAGATATGGGCGGAGAAATGGCAGATGGAGTTCAACCCGGCCAAATGTGAAGTGTTGCACCCTGGGAGATCAAATGTAAAGAGACAGTAAACTGTTAATGGCAGGACCCTTAACAGTGTTGATGAGCAGAGGGATCTTGGGGTCCAAGTCCATAGCTCCCTGACAGTAGCTACACAGGTTGATAGGGCGGTAAAGAAGGCATATGGCGTGCTTGCCTTCATTAGTCGAGGCACTGAGTTCAAGAGTCAGAAAGTTATGCTGCAGCTTGAAAAAAATTCAGTTAGGCTGCATTTGGAGTATTGCATTCAATTCTGGTCGCCCCATTATGTGGAGGGTGTGGAAGCTTTGGAGAGGGTGCAGAAGAGGTTTACCAGAATGCTGCCTGGATTAAAGGGCATGTGTTATGGGGAGAGGTTGGACAAACTTGTGCTGCTTTCTCTGGAGTGTCGGAGGCTGAGGGGAGATCTGATAGAGGTTTATAAGATTATGAGAGGCACAGATAGAGTAGACAGCCAGTATCTTTTCCCCAGAATTGAAATGTCTAACACCAGAGGGCATGCATTTATGGTGAAAGGGGGAAAGTTCAAAGGAGATGTGCGGGTCAAGTTTTTTACACAGAGAGTGGTGGGTGCCTGGAATGCACTGCCTGGGGTGGGGGGTTGAAGCAAATATGATAGGGGTCTTCAAGAATCTCTTAGATAGGCCCGTGAATGTGAGGGAAATGGTGGGATATGGACCTTGTGTAGGCAGAAGGGATTAGTTTAGCTTGTAGCGGTTGCTACCGCGGAATAAAACAAGACTCTACTCGGAGGATTGTCGAACAGAACTGGTTTATTTTCCCGCCTTGCGCGGGCCCTTTAAGGGAGAATGTTCCCGCCCAAAACAACTGGCAATGACGTAAGTCCTATGTCATCAGGACTTTCCTGCGTGCGGGTTCTCCCCGTCGCTCGGAAAGACGAGGCCCGCCGCCATCTTGGGCCTCGTCGTTCCGACGCCGCGCGACCCGACTGCCGAGCCGGTTCGCCCGACTAGACGGTGAGTCGCCACACAACCCCCCCCAGAACCGGCGATACAGTCCCCAAGGTCCGTGGGCTGTGCCAGCGGCCACTTAGGGGGGCGGCCTCTGCGTCGCGGCGTGGCAACCTCGACAGGCTGTTGCGGATCCAAATGGGCCGGTTTGAGGTGGACCGCCGTGAGAACCTGTTCCCTGCCTCCAATGTCCAAAATAAAAGTGGATCCGTTATTCCGTATGACTCGGAACGGTCCCTCATATGGTCGTTGCAATGGCGCCCGAGGTGTGCCCCTGCAAACAAAAACAAACTTACAGTCCCGTAGTTCCTTGGGCTGGCAGGATGGGGCTTGACCGTGCCGTGAGGTGGGAATCAGGGCCAAGGCGCCAAGCTTCTCGCGCAGTCTTTGTAGGACTGCTGGGGGTTGTTCCCCTTGGTCCCGAAGGGCAGGTATGAAATCCCCGGGGACAACTAGTGGCGCCCCGTATACAAGCTCAGCTGACGAAGTGCGGAGGTCTTCTTTGGGGGCAGTGCGTATGCCGAGCAGGACCCAAGGCAGCTCGTCAACCCAGTTAGGACCCTTCAGGCGAGCCATCAAGGCCGATTTCAGATGGCGGAGAAAACGTTCCACCAACCCGTTTGATTGAGGATGGTAGGCCGTGGTGGTGTGCAGCTGCGTCCCTAACAGGTTCGCTAATGCAGCCCAGAGACTGGAAGTGAATTGGGTGCCTCTGTCTGAAGTGATGTGGGCCGGAACGCCAAAACGTGAGACCCAAGTTGTGAGCAGCGCCCGGGCGCAGGAATCAGTTGTGATGTCAGTCAGGGGGGTTGCCTCAGGCCACCTCGTGAACCGGTCCACGATGGTAAGGAGGTACCGGGCTCCTCTTCAAACCGGCAGAGGGCCCACGAGGTCGACGTGTATATGGTCGAACCTCCTACAGGTAGGCTCAAACTGCTGTGGTAGGACCTTGGTGTGTCGCTGGATTTTTGACGTCTGGCAGTGCGGACAAGTCCTGGCCCACTCACTGACCTGGTTGCGCAGGCCATGCCAGACAAACTTGCTGGCGACCAGTCAGACAGTAGATCTGATGGACGGGTGCGCCAACCCATGTACCGAGTCAAAAACGCGTCTCCGCCAGGCTGCAGGGACTATAGGGCGGGGCTGACCAGTCGCAACGTCGCAAAGTAGGGTCCGCTGACCTGGACCAACCAAGAAATCTCGGAGCTGCAGACCCGAGACTGCGGTTCTGTAGCTGGGCAGTTCGTCGTCGGCTTGCTGTGCGTCAGCCAGGGCCGTGTAGTCGACACCCAAGGATAGGTTGTGGATGGTTGGTCTGGAAAGTGCATCAGGAATGACATTATCCTTTCCGGAGACATGTTGAATGTCAGTTGTGAACTTGGAAATGTAGGATAAATGTCTCTGCTGACGAGCTGACCAGGGATCGGAGACTTTGGAGAAGGCAAAGGACAGAGGCTTATGATCGGTGAAAGCGGTGAGAGGCCTGCCTTCTAGAAAGTATCGGAAATGCCGGACCGCCAGATACAGCGCTAGAAGTTCCCGATCAAAAGCGCTGTACTTCAGTTCGGGTGGTCTAAGGTGCCTGCTGAAAAATGCCAAGGGTTGCCAGCGGCCTTCGAGTAGCTGTTCCAGTACTCCACCTACCGCGGTGTTGGACGCGTCTACCGTGAGGGCAGTCAGGACGTCAGTCCTGGGGTGTACCAGCATCGTGGCATCTGCCAGGGCGTCTTTGGCCTTAACGAAAGCAGCCGCAGCCTCGTCAGTCCAGGTGATGTCCTTGCCCTTACCTGCCAGCAGCGAGAACAGAGGGCGCATGATACGGGCTGCTGCAGGGATGAAACGATGGTAAAAGTTGACCATCCCAAGGAATTCCTGTAGGCCTTTGACTGTGTCGGGGCGGGCAAAATGGCGGATAGCATCCACCTTGGCGGGTAGGGGTGTTGCCCCGTCGCTGGTGATTTTGTGGCCGAGGAAATCGATAGAGTCAAGTCCGAATTGGCACTTGGACGGGTTAATCGTGAGGCCGAAATCGCGGAGGCGGGAATACAGCTGGCGGAGGTGGGAAAGGTGTTCCTGGCGGTTACGGCTGGCGATCAGTATGTCGTCCAAGTAAATGAACATGAAGTCCAGGTCTCGGCCTACCGCGTCCATCAGCCGCTGGAAGGTCTGCGCGGCGTTCTTAAGGCCGAACGGCATCCGAAGGAATTCGAACAGGCCGAATGGGGTGATAATGGCAGTTTTGGGGACGTCATCCGGATGGACCGGGATTTGGTGATATCCCCTAACGAGGTCCACTTTGGAAAAGATGCGGGCCCTGTGTAAATTCGCTGCGAAGTCCTGGATGTGAGGGATGGGATAGCGGTCCGGGGTGGTGGCGTCATTCAGCCTGCGGTAGTCGCTGCAGGGCCTCCACCCTCCGGTGGCTTTGGGGACCATGTGCAGGGGGGAGGCCCAGGGGCTGTCTGACCTGCGAACAATCCCCAGCTCTTCCATGTGACGGAACTCTTCCTTTGCCAGGCGGAGCTTGTCTGGAGGTAATCGTCGTGCACGGGCATGAAGGGGTGGCCCTGTGGTAATGATGTGGTGTCGTACCCCATGTATGGGCCTAGAATTTGTAAACAAAGGTGCCAAAATCGATGGGAATTCGGCTAGGAGCTTGGCGAAATCATCGCCAGAAAGGGAAATGGAGTCCAGGCGCGGAGCTGGTGGGCTGATTTCTCCCAGGGGATAGGTCTGGAGAGTGCTAGAGTGGACTAACCGCTTCCTTCGCAGGTTGACTAACAGGTTGTGGGCCCGAAGGAAATCGGCTCCTAGGAGTGGTCGGGCGACGGTGGCAAGGGTAAAGGTCCAGGTAAAACGGCTGCCGCCAGAGTGTAATTGAAGCGTATGGGTGCCGAAAGACCGTATCGTTGTACCATTGGCAGCATTGAGTAGAGGACCTGGTGGCCTGTCACGAGTGTCGCGGCCTGTCGGGGGCAAAATACTGACCTCCGCTCCAGTATCAACGAGGAAACGCCGTCCAGATTTCTTGTCCTGAACGAATAGGAGGCTCTGTCGGCGGCCAGCCACCGTAGCCATCAGCGGCGGCTGGCCCTGGCGTTTCCCTGAAACTTGCAGGGTGGGCGGCATCGACGGGCCTCCGCACCCCACCTCTGATGGTAGAAGCACAGCTGGTCACCCGTGTCGTCGTCTGCGTTCCTGGGGCGTGGCTGCTCGGTTGCTGGGGCCGGGCGATGCGGACGTTGGGCTCGCAGCCTGGTGATTTGAGTGACGGACGAACCGCTCTCGCGCTTGGCCCTCCACAGGACATCTGCCTGGGTGGCCACCTCCCGGGGGTTGCTGAAGTCGGCGTCAGCTAACAACAAGTGGATGTCATCGGGGAGCTGTTCGAGGAAGGCCTGTTCGAACATCAGGCATGGCTTGTGTCCCTCGGCCAATGCCAGCATCTCATTCATTAGGGCGGATGGGGATCTGTCCCCCAGGCCATCCAGATGAAGCAGGCGGGCAGCGCGCTCATGACGGGAGAGGCCGAAGGTCCGGATCAAAAGGTCTTTGAAAGCCTGGTACTTATCTTCCTCCGGAGGTGACTGGATGAAGTCTCCAACCTGGGCGGTTGTCTCCTGGTCCAGAGAGCTAACCACATGGTAGTACTTCGTGGAGTCGGAGGTGATCTGCTGAAGGTGGAATTGCACTTCGGCCTGGTCAAACCAGACGCTGGGCCGAAGTGACCAAAAGGTGGGCAGCTTGAGGGCCACTGCGTTGGCTGCTGCGCTGTCGTCCATTTCACGGGTCCAAAAGCCGTTTGGACCGTCGGGGTCACCAATGTAGCGGTTGCTACCGCGGAATAAAACAAGATTCTACTCGGAGGATTGTCGAACAGAACTGGTTTATTTTCCCGCCTTGCGCGGGCCCTTTAAGGGAGAATGTTCCCGCCCAAAACAACCGGCAATGACGTAAGTCCTACGTCATCAGGACTTTCCCGCGCGCGGGTTCTCCCCGTCGCTCGGAAAGACGAGGCCCGCCGCCATCTTGGGCCTCGTCGCTCCGACGCCGCGCGACCCGACTGCCGAGCCGGTTCGCCCGACTAGACGGTGAGTCGCCACAAGCTCAGCATTTTATTACTAATGTAAGTGGTTCAGCACAACATTGTGGGCTGACGGGCCTGTTCCTGTGCTGTACTGTTCTATGTCCTAAGTAGGACAACTGATAAAATGAAGGGCTTTTGGAGCAAGAGCTGACTGCTGTAGGTAATCATTCTTGGGTAGATCTAAGTTCAAAGCCTGAGAGCAGCTCTATTGTGTGTACTCTAATCTCTTAAATTTATTCAACAGATTCAAACCCATTACTGTTATCTTCTGTTAACACACATCCCAGCAGTACCGGGGGAAGTCAGCTGTGAACAGTCTAACTGAACTGAGCAAGGCTCTGTCAGCAGGGCAAGGATTTACTGACCGCAGGTCTTCATGAATTAATTCATTCCATCACTTTTGATCCCAACTGATAGGATATCCACCAAGGATCCAGCTGATGAGCAGTGCCTACTTAGGTCTTCCATTTCAAAGCTGTGCAGCTGCAGGATTTCACAAAGTACTTTTCACTCTCGCTGGATTTCAGTACATTGATCCTATCCTTTAGGGCAACTGGCTCAGATGGCTTGAGGGAGTTTGCTCACAAATACACATGCTTGAGGCTGTTTTTTTATTGAAGCTTTCAAAGCCTCGTTTGCAAAATATTTCATTCAAATGATTAATTTTTAGCATTGAATTTAAATATGTGTCAAAACCAGAAAATGTTGAAAATACTCAGCAATTCAGGTAGGGTCTGTGGAGAGAGGGACAGAGTTAACTTTTGGGTCAATGACCTTTCATGAGAACTGGGAAAAGTTCGAGACAAAAGAAAGATGCAGAGAAAAGGTGGAAGAGAGGACAGAAGAGGGAAATCCTGTCAAAGAAAAATCAAAAACAAACCTGGAAATCTGAAATAAAAACAGAAAATGCTGGAAACACTCTGCAGGTCAGGTGTTATGAACCAGCAACAAAAGAAACACTCCGAGTCATGTGATAAGTGTTAAAAACTACTTTATTAATAACTACTTCTGATAATAAGAAAAATAAAAGTAAAAATGTTAGAATGTTAGAAGTAAAAATGTTAAACCTTAAACATTAACCCCAAAACTAAACCCGTCGTGTGTGTGTAGCAAAGTCCCAAACTCTAAGTCCAGGAATGGTTCTTAAAGATCAGTTCAGCAAGCCATAAGGTGAAACATGAGCAAAGGCTTCTTCAACACAGCTTCTGTTGTCTGAAGATAAAATGTGGATGTAAAGAGAACATAGAGAGTAATAACGAAATCCAAATGTTCCACGATGGAACCCAAACAACACCTCAGTGTTTACTCGGTAGTGACTTCCTCACCCCGAAAAGCATCCGAATCGTGGTCGTCCACACAAATACCTGTTTCCCTCTACAGGTCAGCAACAAAGTGAACTCCACCGGATTACTCCCAATTTCCATGCATGGATTGCAGTAACAGACACAGTTATTGTTTCTCATCCATTGATAGAGAAACTAGCAGGCTGGCGTCTCTCTCTCTTTTCTCTCTCTCTTCTGACTTCGACTGACTTCTTCAAAACAAAATCATTACGTCCTTTATCTTCTGTTGACGTAAGCACACCACACACACACTCACACACACACACACTCACACACACACACACACACACACACACACACACACACACACACACACACACACACACACACACACACACCATTTTGCTCTATCTTAAAGGGACATTCATTAATAGTAACCTCATCCGTAACACAGGCAGCATCTGTGGAGATAGAAACAGAATTGATGTTTCAAGTTGAAAACCAGAACTGAGAAGGAGAGAACATGTTAGTTCCAAGCTGCAGGGAGGGTGGGAGAGGAACAGGGTAAAGGGAATATCTGATAGGTGAAGCCAATGTTGTCATGCGAACAGGTTGTAAACAAGGTCATCTGGTAGATGGGTTAATGGGGTAGTTAGCAAGGGAGAATGTGGTTCTTTATTCCTAAAAGGCATAAAATATAGGCAGTTGGAGGGGGAGAACGGAGAGAAAGGAGTGGACAAGGATGTTGCCAGGACTAGAGGGCCTGAGTTACAGGGAGAGGTTGGCCAGGCTAGGTCTGTCTTCCTTGGAACACAGGAGAATGAGGGGTGACCTTACAGAAGTGCTTAAAATTATGAAAGGCATAGATAAGGTGGATGGTAACAGTCTTTTCCCCAGGGTAGGGGAGTCCAAAACTAGGGGGCATAGGTTTAGGGTGAGAAGGGGAAAGATTTAAAAGGGACCTGAGGGGCAACTTTTTCCACACAGAGGGTGGTGAGTGTGTGGAACGAGCTGCCAGAGGAAGTGGGTGAGGCTGGTATAACAGGATCATTTAAGAAGCACTTGGATCGGTACATGGAGGGGCGGGGCTTGGAGGGATATGGGCCGAACGCAGGAAATTGGGACTAGCTGGGTGGGCACCGTGGTCGGCATGGACTGGTTGGGCCGAAGGGCCTGTATTCGTGCTGTATTGATCTATGACTCTGGCCCAAGTTTACAACATGCTCCCATGTTGTGGGAAAGGGATTTAAGGATTGCCTGCAATTATAAGCTGAACACAAATGGCTGTTGAAATATGTTTTCTCTGAAGAAGGGAAGAACAGACTGCATGAAATGTGTTGCAGAGAGCAGCAGACTTCACAACACTACATGTTCTCAGGTCTTCTTAACATTAACTATAAAAGCATTGTGGACAGCAATAGAATAAAATTATTAGGAGGATGGTTCGTAATCAGACTTTCTTAGCTACAATAAAAACGTCACTGTTAAAATAGTTCTCCAATAACTGCACTGCCTTGGTATTATGCTTCATCCTCATTAATATCATGGGTATTCAGGGTAAAAGGCCTGTGTGAAAGTTAAGGTGAATATAATTAACACATTTTTCTGGGGCATGTTTGTTACCAATATCTGTACAACAGAACATAAGGTCATTAGCAGTTACTCAAACCAATGAGGATGGCCTGCAGCTCCCTTTATTTAACAGCACAGTTTCTCCATACTGGATAATCCTGTGTATTTTCTCAGTGCATTTCAGGTTATCATGTTCCATGCAGATCTCCTGCGTATGCCAAGTACATCGGTTAAGTGGGATTGTTTCAGCCTCCTTCATCAAGGCTCCAACTTATGCATGTCATAGATCTGTCAACACATTGATAGATTTTATAAATACACATACATTACATTTACGATTACACTTATAATGCTATACATTTTATCGATGCACCACAGGAAGCATCCTGTCTGGATGCATCACAGCTTGGTACGCAACTGTAAGAAACTGCAGAGAGTTGTGGACACAGCTCAGCACATCACGGACACCAGCCTCACCCCTCCACGGACTCTGTCTACACTTCTCGCTGCCTCGGTAAAGCAGCCAACATAATCAAAGAGCCCACCCACCTCGGACATTCTCTCTTCTCCCCCCTCCTATCAGGCAGAAGATAAAAAAGCCTGAAAGCACGTACCCCCAGGATCAAGGACAACTTCTATCCTGCTGTTCTAAGACTACTGAACAGTCCCCCTGTACATTTAGATGGAGTCTTGATCTGATAATCTACCCCTTGCACCTTATTGTCTGCCTGCACTGCACTTTCTCTGTAACTGTAACACTTTATTCTGCATTCTGTTATTGTTTTCCCTTGTGCTACCTCAATGTACTGATGTGATGAAATGATCTGTATGGATGGCATGCAAAACAAGTTTTCCACTGTACCTCGGTACATGTGACAATAATAAACCAATTTACCAATTTACCAATTCAGCACAGAGTAATCATGGTGTTTAGGTTCCTTGCAAATCAATTAGCAAGTGTGTCAATAGTTGACCGGTTGTGATCTATTGAGCACCCAGGATGTATTGGGATGAATCCTGTCAGCTCTTCCTGTGGGTGCACTAAAATGAGATGGGGCTGGGAGGGGAGAAGAAATGAAAGTGATATAGCAAAACCACTGGTGCCCAAAGCACCTGACGAGAGATGGAGTTCTCTCCATGTGGTTTTGAGACATTCACATATAATGATGAGACAAGTTGCTTCCTGTTTATTGCTTTTTGTTTCCTCTCTGCACATCATAGTCTTGACTACAGATTGCATGGCATTTGATGACAACAGGCTTTTTAGAAAATAAAATGCAAAGTTAGCAATATAAGGAACCTATTTTCGAACATTGAGATGAACCATCATTTACATAACCTGTTATAATGGACTTCACTTTCAAATGTGCAGTTGTCAAACAGCCAGTCTACACACAGCAAAGTATTGAACAAAACAAGCAAGTCAAACAGTGAGGTAAAACAACCGTTGTGCTATTTTGTTTAGTCTTGCTGCTGACAAAACCCAAGTGCAGCATTACTTATCAGACCTTCACGGCACATTGGTTTCACCAGTGAGGCCAACATGCACCACCCTTTCTGAATTCCCTTGAGATGGTGAAGGTGAAGGTGGGGTCAGCGGTGGAAAGGGTGAACAGCTTCAAGTTCCTGGGCGTCAACACCTTGGAGGGTCTATCCTGGGCCCAACACATTGATGCAATCATGAAGAAGGCATGCCAGCGGCTCTACTTCATGAGGAGTTTCAGGAGAATTGGTATGTCACCGAAGACTCTTACGAATTTCTACAGATGTAATGATTAGTGATTTTGATTAATCTTAATGATCTGGATCACAGAATTGATGGCTTTGTGGCCAAGTTTGCAGATGATACAAAGATTAGTGGAGGGGCAGGAATTTCTTCAGCCAGAGGGTGGTGAATTTGTGGAATTCATTGCTACAGATGTCTGTGGAGGCCAAGTCGTTGGGTGTACTTAAAGTGGAGGTTAATAGGTTCTTGATTAGTAAGGATGTCAAAGGTTATGGGGAGAAGGCAGGGGAATTGGATTGAGAGGGAGCAATAAATCAGCCATGATCGAATGGCGGAGCAGACTCGATGGGCTGAATGGCCTAATTCTGCTCCTATGTCTTATGTACAGTGGAGAGCATTCTGACTGGTTGCATCACCAACTGGTATGGAGGCTCCAATGCACAGGGTCACAAGAGGCTGCAGAGGGGTGTAGACTCAGCCAGCTCCATCACGGGCACAACCCTTCCCACCATCGAGGACATCTTCAAGAGGCGGTGCCTCAAGAAGGCAGCATCCATCATTAAGGACCCTCACCATCCAGGACACACCTTTTTCTCATTACTACCATTGGGGAGGAGGTACAGGAGCCTGAAGACCCACACTCAGCGATTCAGGAACAGCTTCTTCCCCTCCACCATCAGATTTCTGAACGGTCCATGAACCCATGAACACTGCCTCATTATTCCTTTTTTGCATTAATTATTTATTTTGTAATCTACAGTAATTTTATGCCTTGCACTGTACTGCTGCTGTAAAACAACACATTTCATGTCATATATGTCAGTGATAATAAACCTGATTCTGATTGTGTTTCTGATTCTAAACTACTGCAGTCCGTGTGAGGAAGGTACTTGTTCTGTTGGGTAGAGTGCTCAGAACTTTTAACCCAATGTCAGTGAAGGACTCGTTATAATTTCTGGTTTATCAGGTGTGTGAGCAGCGGGGGATATGGGAGCTGATCTTGCTTCCACCGACCTGCCATCCCAGGTCAGAGGTGGGGAAATGTTGTCAAATAAAGAGCAATCCATTGCACTCTCCACCTGTCTGTCAGTGGTGGAAGGATCAGCAGGTTGCAGCCTCTCCAGTGTTCGAGAGAAGAAAGCAGAATGTTGCAAACGGTGAGGCTCTTCCACAAGGATCTGCAGCAGTAGGGGTTTGGAGGAGGGATGGATGTGTCGCAGGACAACTTTGTTCTCCAGTTATCCTGTAGAGGTGAGGGATTCAGTGGGCGGACGGCACACAGGAGGCTGATGGACACTCGATGCTCTGGAGAACATGTGGGATGGGGAACATGGCTGTAGGTTCATGATGCACCAAGTTGTTTTCCTCTCTCAGGATGGCATCATCTGCGCCCTTGTTGTTGACTGTCAGTCAGCGAGTCTGCACCATGTCAGTCAGTGAGTCCGCACCGTGTCAGTCAGCGAGTCTGCACCGTGTCAGTCAGCTAGTCCGCATCGTGTCAGTCAGCGAGTCTGCACCATGTCAGTCAGTGAGTCAGCACAGTGTCAGTCAGTGAGTCTGCACCGTGTCAGTCAGCGAGTCTGCACCATGTCAGTCAGCTAGTCCGCATCGTGTCAGTCAGCTAGTCCGCACCGTGTCAGTCAGTGAGTCCGCACCGTGTCAGTCAGCTAGTCCGCACCGTGTCAGTCAGTGAGTCCGCACTGTGTCAGTCAGTGAGTCCGCACCGTGTCAGTCAGCTAGTCCGCACCGTGTCAGTCAGTGAGTCCGCACCGTGTCAGTCAGCCAGTCCACACTGTATCAGTCAACTAGTCTGCACCGTCAGTCAGTGAGTCAGCACCATGTCAGTCAGTGAGTCAGCACCGTGTCAGTCAGTGAGTCAGCACCGTGTCAGTCAGCCAGTCCACACTGTATCAGTCAACTAGTCTGCACCGTCAGTCAGTGAGTCCGCACCATGTCAGTCAGTGAGTCAGCACCGTGTCAGTCAGTGAGTCCGCACCATGTCAGTCAGTGAGTCAGCACCATGTCAGTCAGTGAGTCAGCACCGTGTCAGTCAGTGAGTCAGCACCGTGTCAGTCAGTGAGTCCGCACCATGTCAGTCAGTGAGTCAGCACCGTGTCAGTCAGTGAGTCCGCACCATGTCAGTCAGTGAGTCAGCAACGTGTCAGTCAGTGAGTCCGCACCGTGTCAGTCAGTGAGTCAGCACCGTGTCAGTCAGTGAGTCCGCACCATGTCAGTCAGTGAGTCAGCACCGTGTCAGTCAGTGAGTCAGCACCGTGTCAGTCAGTGAGTCCGCACCATGTCAGTCAGTGAGTCAGCACCGTGTCAGTCAGCCAGTCCACACTGTATCAGTCAACTAGTCTGCACCATGTCAGTCAGCGAGTTCTCACTGTGTCAGTCAGTGAGTTCTCACTGTGTCAGTCAGTTTGAGGCACTAGCAGTGCACTCAGGGTGTGAGATGGTTGGTTGAATCTTTTTACTGTACTTTGCATGTGTGGCTGTGATTGAGTGAATAAATGTTAGGTACATCGTTATCGAATTTTAACTGCCCACTGGTTGGTAATTGCAATAAGTTTCCATTTGCTAATATTAGTGGAAAGGTTGCCATGACCATAAAATAGTGTTTCCTCAAATATTTTGGGGGAAATGTATCTCCAAGTGATTATTATTAGAACTGTGTGGCGTATTTTCAGAATTTTGATATTAATGTCTGGATTAGTGAACTGTGTCCCAGGCCCTGAATACAACCAACCAATAAATTGGTTTATTATTGTCACTTGTACTGAGGTACAGTGAAAAACTTGTCTTGCAAACCATTCGTACAGATCACTTTATTACACAGTGCAATGAGTTAGTACAAGGGAAAACAATAACAGAATGCAGAGTAAAGTGTCACAGAGAAAGTGCAGTGCAGGCAGACAATAAGGTGCAAGGTTAGGAGGTGCAACGAGGGAGATTGTGAGGTCAAGAGTCCAAGGGGACCATTCATCAGAACCAACCTGTTGCGGTTTTCAGTTAATATTAATCAACACCAACTAACAATCTGTGAAAACCAGGAACAGCTACGCAAGGAAGACAGAAACACAAAATGGTTACAGCGCAGAGGGAGGTTGTCTGGTCCATTATATCCATGTTCTACATAAGACCAATCCATGTACCCACTTGCTCCCCATGGATCTGCAAATTCCTTGCTTCCAGATGCTTATCCGGGTCCTTTCTGAATGCTACAATTCAATCTGCCTCCACTCCCCCGACAGTGTGCTTTAGACTCCAATCGCTTGCTGCGTAAAAAATGGTTCTACATTTCATTTCTGATTCTTTTGCCAATCACCCTGAATTTATGGAGCCTCCGCCAATGGGAACACTTTCTCCGTACCTCCCCCTCATGACGTTAAATCCCTCTATCGGATCCCCTCATGAGGAGATGAATGCCAGCTTCTTCAGTCCATCCACAAACTAACATTCCTCATCACTGGAATCATGTTTGTTATTCTCTCCCACGCCTTCACTAAACAATATGCTGAGTTACAACAGGCTTCCCAAAATTGTGTTCCTGATTCATATATTGTCCGCAAAATGTTTAACCAAAGCTTCAGCGAGCAGTAGTTCCGTCCCTTCTGATTTGTATTTGCCCGTCTCCTAGTTCAGACCCATTATCTTCCTTTGCCACATTCACTGCATATGTGACCATTATTTTCTATGCTGGTCTTGCATATTGTTCACTCTAAATTTATAATTTAAAGGGCTGCAGTGCTCTCTTTCAATTGATAAACATTACATTTTTAATGGATACTTTATACTTAATCTTTATTCGGCTGGCCATGATGAAAGCTTCTCATGTACTCAGGTCCTCCAATAAGGTAGAAAGTCAATCTAATTGTAACCTGCAGTGCATACATTATTCTTGTTACCTAATCCTGATGAACAAGAACACTGGCTATTATTTCAAAACTGCAGTTAACTTTGCTCTGCTTTCCAAAAGGGAGCTTTAAAATTTGAAATTCAGATGCTGAATTTGTGATTCAAGTAAATGACTCTGATTATATTCTAGTAATTCCTGATTTAATTTACTGTTTCTAAGGTAATTCTGAATGAGTTTTGCTTAATGCTGTTTTCTTTTGTGGTGTCTGCAAAACCTTAAGGAATATGGATGTTTATCCAAGCACGTCGTATTTATGGTAGTAACTGAAAAATTAAACAAAATCCACAGATGCTGGACATCTGAAATAAAAACAGAAAATGCTGGAAACACTCAGCAGGTCAGGCAGCATCTGTGGAGAGAGAAACAGAGCTGATGTTTCAAATTGAAAACCAGAACTGAGAAGGAGAGAACATGTTTGTTCCAAGCTGCAGGGAGAGTGGGGGAGGAACAGGGTAAAGGGAATATCTGATAGGTGAGGCCAATGTCGTCATGGGAACAGGTTGTAAACAAGGTCATCTGGTAGATGAGTCAATGGGGCAGTTAACAAGGGAGAATGTGGTTCGTTATTCCTAAAAGGCGTAAAATGTGGGCAGCTGGAGGGTGAGAACAGAGAGAAATGAGTGGACAAGTTGCAAAATGCATAGCTGGAGGACCTGTGAGCAGGTCAGCTCTGCTCATGGAGACAGTGAAAATGAACCAGTATCACAGGAAGATGATAAGAAATACATGCTGACAAACTATAGCAGGTAAGGCAGTAAGAGAAGCAATCAACATTTCAGTGCAGAACTCTTCATCAGCTTTTCCAGCCTTTTCTCTTTATACTTGCACATAAACAGGCTGGACATTAAGGGAGATGGACCGTGTACAGGCCGATGGGATAAGTTAGGTTGTCAGTACAGATGGTTGGCTGAAGAGCCTGTTCCTGTGCTGTACTGTCCCATGTTCTATTTCATATGTCTGGCAGACAGGTGCTCATTTCAGAACAAAATTAGGATACAATTCTAATGGACACTATCAAGAAGTCTCCTGTGGAAGGTGTAGTGAGACCATGAAATTTTTGATTTGGTCCCACCACATCAAAATTCATTTGGGACTGCGGCCCTTGGATGTTGCCACAGGTGGAGTGGAGACCTTCGATCAAGGCCTTCCTCAAACTCTTTGGGAGGAGCTCCAAAGAATATCATCTTGGAACTTACACTGTGATTCGTAATGCATATAAGTCACTGTACGTATAACAGTGGCATCATCATCAAGGACCCTCACCATCTGGGACATGCCCTCTTCTCGCTATTACCATCAGGGAGGAGGTACAGGAGCCTGAAGACCCACATTCAACGATTCAGGAACAGCTTCTTCCCCTCCGCCGTCAGATTTCTGAATGGTCCATGAATTCATGAACACTACCTTGTTATTCCTTTTTTTTTGCACAATTTATTTATTTTGTAATTTATAGTAATTTTATGTCTTTGCACTGTACTGCTGCTGTAAAACAACAAATTTCATGACATATAAGTCAGTGATAATAAATCTGATTCTGATCAATCAGTATGCAAGGCATGGTTAACATTACTGTTGCAATGTTGTGGCATGAATTGTGCATCGTAAACGGTGCCAGCTTTTATTGTACCGGAGGATGAAGGGTGACCCCATCGCTCATTAAAAGGCATTTGTCTGCCTCAGGGAGTCGAGGCAAGTCAGTCGAGTTTATTGTCATCTGCACAAGTCCATGTGTGTACAGGTGCAATGGAAACCTTACTTGCAGCAACATCACAGGCACATAGCATCAGATAAGCACCATTCACAATTAAACATAATTATACACAATTTTTACAGGAAAGATCACAAATAGAATTTTAAAAAAGTCCACTTTAGTGCAAAGTGATCAGAGTGGTCATAGTGTTGCTAAACTGTAGTGATTAGGGTTGTGCAGGTTGGTTCAAGAACTGAATGGTTGAAAGGAAGTAGCTGTTCCTGAACCTGGTGGTGTGGGACTTCAGGCCTCTGTACCTCCTGCCCGATGGGAGCTGTGAGAAGAAGTCCACAATGAATCAGCAAATTGTTTCACCCTGCATGCTCTGGACTGCACCCTTCTGTAAGGGAACCTCCCCACTGTTAGGTGCCATACTCCCTGGCCTGGGTGCCCAAATCCAAATGTACAATGTCCCGTTGCCTGTCAGAAAGGTGAGCAGCTTCCTTGCCAGCGCAGAGGACTGTGCATTAACACTCTCACCTGACATTACTCCTAATGCACTTTTCTTGCATGATTACTCATTTGCGGTTTGGGACTCAGGATTCTAACACCCTCAACAGGTTTCTTCACACAACTGTTAGGACATTGCTCCCACACAGCCCTGCTAAAACCCTGGCATGGGTTCCCTTCACAATGATGCTTTAACGAGCTTTATATGCACCAGAAGGATTTCCAGACCATTGTTGTTAGGAACAGATAGGAGATTGGTGAACTGGGAAGAGCAGGTGATGGTGCTGATGGTAACAACGTGTTCACTGCCTGTGAAGCCCACTGATCATCTTGATGCTTCGTGTCCAAAACCCTGAGAGTTGGCACCCAGCATTGACTGCTCCAGTTCAAATATCCCTGTGCCTGGGGAGGGTCCTGACCTCTTGTCCTGACCTCTCGTTGTTAAGGCTGAGTTTTTATGCTTTCCACTCTCTTCACCAAGGCCTCCAATGCAGTTTCCAGAAACAGATGCAGATTTCTCCCACATTGTGTCATTCGCTGCCATTTCCTGGGTTCGGGTTCATGTCCTGCACAACTGCCACGTCCGTTCCACCCACAATGGTCCTTTAGTTTTAACTGATGCAAGGTAGCTTTGATTGGTGCTAGTAACCAATGGCATTGCCTGATACTCACAGCCAATCAATGTTGCAGTTGGCAAGATTGCCATCTGGAATTCATTGAATTGTGTTACAGTGTTGGCTTGTAATCATCTATTGCAGATAAACCATGCTTCAGAATCAGTACTGTAGAACAGAGGGACCTTGGAGTACAAGTTCATGGTTCACTGAAAGTGGAGTCACAGGTAGACAGGGTGGTGAAGAAGGCTTTTGGCACACTGGCCTTCGTCAGTCAGAGCACTGAGTCATGGAGCAGTTGTACAGGATGCTGGTGAGGCCACACTTGGGGTATTGTGTTCAGTTTTGGTCGCCCTGCTGTAGGAAAGATGTTATTAAACTGGAAAGAGTGCAGAAAGGATTTACACGGATGCTGCCAGGACTTGAGGGACCGAGTTATAGGGAGAGGTTGGACAGGCTACGTCTCTATTCCTTGGAAACGTAGGAGACTGAATGGTGATCTTATAGAGGTGTATCAAATCATGGGGGGGGTGGTGGGGGGCATAGATAGGGCGAATGCACTCAGTCTTTTTCCCAAGGTTGGGGAATCAAGAACTAGAGGGCACAGGTTGAAGGTGAGAGGGGGAAGATTTAAGAGGAACTTGAGGGGCAACTTTTTTACACAAAGGGTGGTGTGCATGTGGAGTGAGCTGCCAGAGGAAGTGGTTGAGGCAGGTACAATAACAACTTTTAAAAGATAGTTGGACAGGTACATGGGCAGGAAAGGTTTTGAAGGTCAAGGGCCAAATGCTGGCAAATGTGACTCACTCGGATGGGGCATCTTGGTCAGCATGGACCAGTTGGGCCGAAGGGCCTGTTTCCTTGCTGTATGACTCTGTGACTCTAAGTTTAGCCCTGATGATTTTACAGCACAGAATAAGGCCATTTGACCTGACGCCAGCTCTTTGGAAGAACACCCATTCCTCCATAGTTTCCCCACTGCTTCTTTTTCATTATTTTCAGATACATCCAATTCCCTTTTGAAAACTACTAACAAATCTGTTTCCTCCGCCTTTCGAGCAGGTGAACTATGGAATTTCTCATGGAAGGAAGGACGGCAAGTATCTAACTTCTGGTCAATGTTACCAGTTAACAATTATTTGAACAGAAATCAAAAAGTCATTGGCGGGAAAAGAATTAACTTGCAAACAGATATTTTACTGCAAAAAAATATTGCTCTCATCAAAAATGTTCTCCCTGAACACCATGATGTTAGCAAAATAAATCACTATTTTTATTCTATGCGTTTGGCATCAGATCACAAGTTAAAGTTAAATGGAGGATTTTAATCCTTTGATCTCAGCATTACAGAAAGTCACTCCTGTTATCTTTACAGCCCAGCAATCGATTTTTTTACACATAGAGTGGCATGTATGATTTCCTTACATGGATCCAGTGTCCTACTAAATCACCTCTTCTAGCAGCGTGTCCTACAAGGTTTAGCATAAGTTTGCTGTTCCAGAAGTTCATTATTGTGGTAATAACACGTTGCTTTTCCTCATCCTGATGAATCTGCTGTTCCAAGATTGAAGTTTGGCAACCAGACCAAAGCAATGAATTCTGCAACTTGCCGCGCAGAAAATGTAAAATGTGCGCACATGTCTCACGGTTGCCAAAAGAAGACCTGCACTTGCAAACATAAGACAATCAAGTTTTGTCAAAAATTTTTTTAAGCCTAACCCTTTCAATGGAAAACGCGTATTCTATATCTAAGGAATAACATTTACAAAGCCTACTTGCAAAACTTCTACATGTCATTTCTGTTTTTTTTGTGAAATTTATCACAAAATTTATCACAAAGAGCTCCCACCTGTGCAGCATGTTCTTTGAATACTGATAATTTCAATTGAGCAAGGGCCTGGTGAGGGAAAAAGGTTAAAGGAAAAATGTCATTCTGATTATGCATGCATTCTGCCAAAAGAGGAAGACATTTGTAGCAGCCTCTTTGATTGCAGTGCACATTATCAACAATTAGGCTTTTTGAATTAACATACTGTAAAATAGGCCACTTATGTGTAATCAAAACTTGCCTGTGCAATTGCTCATCTCAGTGGAGAATCTATGAATGATGTTCTATAGCTGAGACCTTTGAAATAAGTCAAAGCTTATCAGCATAATGACAGAGCAGCGAGATGTTCGTTAGGACCACTTCAGATTCAGATGTTCACCTAATGAGGGAAGCAGACAGTATTCAAGAACAGGTAATTGAAGATTTTATTAAGGTTTAGTATTGAAAGAGCATGAACATTTACTCTTTATGATTTCATTTTATATGGCATTTTGGTTCACACCATAAAGCCCCAGTCAAACACCAGTCATAAAGTGAAAGCCACATTAGTTCGAACATGCACAAAAAAAATCAGTGGTTTATGAGCAGACAGATGATATAGTAAAGTGGCACATCCAAACATTTGGACCTGCGGGGTCATTTTCTAGTTAGAGCAGAAGACCATATGTCTCCTGATTCCAATAGTGACACCGAGCCGTGTATAACATGGCGGTGTATGTCTTTTACCTTAAAACTGGATTAAAAACAGCACATGCAAAGTGGGAGCCCAAGACAAGAAGACAGAAACAGTAGAACTGGGTTCTTTTTGAAAGCTTGAGAAATATGATAAAATTCAAGGGGTGCTTACAATTTATATGGAGTGGTTGGACACGCTTTTTAAGGCCAACAAGATTGTGGAGGCCACAGGTGATGATATAGAAAAGCAAGTACAGTGATCCATGGGTGCATAAAGACAATGTTATTAGCAGAGGTGGGCTATGACTCTCAGCCAAACACTAGCAAACTCGTCAGCATGATGAAGTGCAATAGTTGGCCCCTTTTCATTTTGTTGAAAAGTTAAAAGGATGTTTCATCCCAGCACCATTCAAAATATTTCACAGAGTCTGAGGGGATAAGCAGTCTACCCCCTGAGAGAGTCAGCAGCTTTAAAGTCCTAGGCGTTAACATATCTGATGGCCTGTCCTAGGCCCAGCACGTAGATGCAATCACTAGGAAGGCGTACCTTTCTTAGGAGGTTAAAGAGGTTCAGCTTGTCACCGAACACTTCAACAAACTTCTACAGATGTACTGTTGAAAGTGTCCTGACTGGTTGCATCATGGTCTGGGACGGCAAACTCGAAATGCGCAGGAACATAAGAAGCTGCAGAGAGTAGTCGACTCTGCCCAATACATCACAGGCACATCCCTCCACACCATCAGAAGTATCTACAGGAGGCGCTGCCTCAAGAAGGCAACATCCATCATCAAAGATCCCCACCATCCGGGCCGTGCCATCTTCTCGCAGCTCCCATCAGGCAGGAGGTACAGAAGCCTGAAGTCCCACACCACCAGGTTCAGGAACAGCTACTTCCCTTCAACCATTCGGTTCTTGAACCAACCGACAAAACCCTAATCACTACAGTTTAATAACACTGTGACCACTCTGATCACTGCAGTAAAATGGACTTTGTTATTTTTGTTCTAATTTTGTTCTTTCTTGTAAAAATTGTGTTTATTTTTAACTTATGTTTTTGTTGTGATTGCTGCTTATCTGATGCTCTGTGCCTGTGATGCTGCTACAAGTAAGTTTTTCATTGCACCCGTGCACACATGGACCTGTGCAGATGACAAACTTCACTTTAACTTTGACTAATTGAGGCTTATATTGTTAGTCTGAAGGACTTAGCAAGATGGATTTTAGATTCATACTTTGACAGAGCATTGAAGGACAGAGGAATGCTTGTGTTAAACGAGAAGTGAATCCAACTATTTACCGTGCAAGCCTTTAATTTGGAGAAAGCTTTGAGAGTTGGAGGTTGATGGAAATGGCACTGAGCAACCCGAAGGATGCTGGGTCACCTGAAGGTGGAGGAGAGACGAGCAAAGCTACAGGGCTTGGTTACGTGGATGGTTTTTGGTGGAGAACCAGGTAATTGCAGGAACACAGGTATGGGAACACCACATGTCACATGATTGCAAAAGGCAGGAGGTCATAAGCAGGCCCCTCGGCTTACAGAGTCTGCGCTGATCACCAAGCACCCATTCACACCAATCCTATATCATTCCCACTTTTTGTTCTCCCCACGTCCCTGTCAACACTCCCACCAGATTCTACCCCTCACCCACACACAAGGGGCAATTTACAGTGGCCAGTTAACTGTAAATCCACAGGTCTTCAGGATGTGAGAGGAAACCAGACCACACGGAGGAATTGGAATTGGTTTATCTTTGTCACTTGTACCGAGGTACGGTGAAAAACTTGTCTTGCAAACCGATCATACAGGTCAATGCATTACACAGTGCTTTGAGGTGGTACAGGGTAAAACAATAACAGAATGCAGAATAAAGTGTTACAGAGAAAGTGCAGTGCAGGCAGACAATAAGGTGTAAGGTCATAACGAGGTAGATTGTGAGGTCAAGAGTCCATCTTATTGTACTAGGGAACCATTCAATAGTCTTATAACAGCGGGATAGAAGCTGTCCTTGAGCCTGGTGGTACGTGCTTTCAGGCTTTTGTATCTTCTGCCGGATGGGAGGGGGGAGAAGAGAGAATATCCGGGGTGGGTGGGGTCTTTGATTATGTCAGCTGCTTTACCGAGGCAGCGAGAAGTGTAGACAGAGTCCATGGACGGGAGGCTGGTTTCTATGATGTGCTGGGCTGCGTCCAGAACTCTGTGCAGTTTCTTGTGGTCCTGGGCAGAGCAGTTCCTGTACCAAGCCGTGATGCATCCAGACTTGCTGCCATTGCAGCCTTGGAAGGGTGCGGTTCATAATTGCTGCCACAATGCAAATGAGAGCTCTTGTTGCAAAACTGCTGATGATGAATGCCAGGAAGTCCTAGTTACACACACTCCAGTCCTGCAGGATCTTCATGACAGAACACCGCAATCGCAGCTCATGCACCTGCACTGAGTAATAAACTGGACAGCACCCTCCCACAACAGCACTGACCCACTACTTACCCCCAGGTTGTGACCTCTGCTTCATCAACCCCTGCCCCTCCCCTAGCAATCTGCTGCTCCAACCTGACCCCATCTTCCAATTCAACCACCCCAACCATCGACCCCACTCTGAATATCTGCTTTCTCGTGATTACCAATTTCTGTCCCATCCTGGGCTTCCAATCCCCTGCTGACTCCGAGTTCCCACTCCTGCCTACTGATTTGCTTTTCCCTCCCTTGACTATCAATTCCTTCCAATGACTCAGCCCCTAAAGCTAACATACCCTGGAAGCAGCCCTTCCTGACTACTGATCCTTCCCTTGACTGATGACTTCACCACCCAATGGTGAACCACCCACCCCCACCCTGGTTGCTACCCCTACCCCTCCCTCGGTATAAATCCTCTTCCATCTACCATCCTCCCCCTTGACAAATCCATTCCCAGCCAACAATCACCAGCAACAAAATCTCACCCATAACCTCAGACCATACCTCACTACAACCCCTGTGCCAGAAAACTTACCAACCCTTCACCACTCTCCTCACCCCTTCTGTGACTCACCTGACCCTGAACACAGCAACAGCCTTACCTAAATCCCCAGGCACACTCTACTAAGGCAAAATGTGCAGGAGAAAGACCTTTGATTATTCAAAACCTGTTTGGTGCCATGAAACTCCTTTGACCTCCTGAACCTCTCAATATCTTAGTGACAGGGTCTCCAACATGGAGCTTGCTGGCTTGCCATGACCTGACTGTCGAACACACTGAACAGGAGCCCTTCAGTTTCCAGACAGATTCTAAAAAACTCATGAATTTGCAGGGTTGCATCAAAAAGCATGATTTCACCTTATCTTACTTATCAATCAGATGTAAAACAATCAGCTACAGTTGTGACGATGTAGACAGTTGAGGAAAGGAGGAAGGGTTAAAAGGAAGAATTGACAAGAACAAAAGACACTTGGTCAGTATGAAGCTATAGGGACGATGTGAAGTGTCGTCATGCTGACATTTGAACCGTTGGTTAGTGTCAGTGTGAGAAAGCAGCTGCAGTAATTTTCCACCTGAGACAATTTTACATTGCTGTGTACCCCCCCCCCCCCCACACTATTCCTGACACTAAGAGTCACAGACAATTTCAAGATACTGTGTAGCAGCGACAGTACCAGGGACCAGCAGCTTCAAGTTCCTGGGCATCAACATCTCGGAGGATCTGCCTTGGCCCAACACATCAATGCAATCACGAAAAAGGCACATCAGCGGCTCTACTTCATTTGGAGTTTGAGGAGATTTGGTTTGTCACCAAAAACTTGCAAATTTCTACAGGTGTACAGTGGAGAGCATTCTGACTGGCTGCATCACCGTCTGGTGTGGGGTCTCCAATGGACAGGATCGCAAGAGGCTGCAGAGGGTTGTAGACTCAGCAGTTCCATCACGGGCACAACCCTCCCCACCATCGAGGACATCTTCAAGAGGCGGTGCCTCAAGAAAGTGATATCCATCTAAGGACCCTCACCACCCAGGACACACCCTCTTCTCGTTACTACCATCGGGGAGGAGGTACAGGAGCCTGAAGATCCACATTCAACAATTCAGAAACACCTTCTTGCCCTCCACCATCAGATTTCTGAACGGTCCATGAACCCATGAACACTGCCTCGTTATTCCTTTCTTTGCATTATTTATTTATATTGCAACTTGTAGTAATTTTTATATCTTGCACTGTACTGCTGCCGCAACACAAATTTCACCACACGTCAGTGATAATAAGACTGATTCTGATTCTGATTCTGGTATTGTCCAAGACTAAACTCTGCTAACTGCAGACCAGGTGGCTAAAGGGATAATGAGGAACAAACAAGAATTTGAACGTTTCAAACAACGAGCACATATATGGAAAAAGGAGTCGACTTTAGCCATATAGGAGGCTATGAAATCAAAGCAATGTCTGAAAAGTTTACAAAGAAATGAATAAAAATGTGCCTCATGAGATGATTGACAGCGATAACTCCAGAGACCAACAATTGCAGAAGACCCCAAGTCTCCGACTCAGAGAAGAACTCGTCACATCGAACCCTGGCTGGAGTCATCTAGAGCGGGTAATATCTGAATAGATTTAATGAGTTTTGGAGGTTGTGAAACTGCTAAAAAAGTTGTGTAACCAAAGAGTTAATGAAGTTTGTTTTGGTACCACTCAGTGAACTTTTGAGTTGTTTGAACAAATTGCAATTAATAAAGAAATACAGTCAATGGGTGAAGTCATTGTCTGGTGTGGTTTGTCCTGTGCTGCATTTAGTTTGGTTTACTTGGCAACAAAGCATAAACTTCTCTGAGAGGTTTGTCACGGTGGAAAGTGAACACACTTTCCTTTCACCTTGGGCTCCAATGTTTGCATCTCACTGAAACAAAGCAGAGACTTACCCGCTGCAGGTGTGAGGTGTCCTTGCACAGGGAATCTTACTGCAGTCCATTGTGGATACATCCCACTGAGTTTGTAATGAACCTTTAACTAACATCAACCTTGCATGTTCCCCATTCGAAGCATAATCTCCATATTGAGTGCAATAAATATACATAAACAATTAGATAAATATTTTTTAAAATAGAAATCAATATTCCACTTTTCAGTATCATCATGTTTCACTTTAACAACAATAGAATTTCACCCTCAAACAGACTGTCTATATTTTCACCCACGGCGGAGCGGTATTGGTGATGATATCTGCCCAGATATTTCCATCATGCAGCACCATGCTTCTTTTTATTGCAAGATTCAATTTGAATAAAAAATAAAACATAAAGGTAAATCAGGGACTTACCATGAAGCGCAGAGGTCCCCAATTTACCTTCAAGATTCACCGGCGACCTTGATGTGGAGGGGTTGGACACTACTGGTGTAGCAGTGTGGGGGCCAAGGGAGAGGCAGGTGCAATGTGCTACTTAACGGAGACCCACTTGAGCTGTTTTTGCAGTGTTCTGTTATGAAATCAGAAGGTACAGAGTATTCAAAGTGTAGCCTGACTGGAGGATATGTAGCTGCATTGTTTCTTTCAGAATCAGAATCAGAATCAGGTTTATTACCACCGACATATGTCATGAAATGTGTTGTTTTGCAGCAGCAGTATAGTGCAAGACATAAAAGTTACTAAATAAATAAATAGATAAATAGATAGATAGATAAACACATAAATAGATAAATAAATAGTGCAAGAAAGGAATAACGAGGCAGTGTTCATGGGTTCATGGACCGTTAAGAAATCTGATGGGGTAGGGGAAGAAGCTGTTCCTGAATCGTTGAGTGTGGGTCTTCAGGGTCCTGTACCTCCTCCCCAACGGTTGTAAGAGCTCTGTGATGCTGATGCCCAGGAACTTGAAACTACTCACCCTTTCCACCGCTGACCCCTCAGTGAGGACTGGTGTGTGTTCTCCCGACTTCCCCTTCCTGAAGAACACAATCAGTTCCTTGGTCTTGCTGACGCTGAGTGCGAGGTTGTTGTTGTGACACCACTCAACCAGCTGATCTATCTCACTCCTGTATGCATTTACATCCAACCATTTTGCAAGAGAAGCAGTTTCAGTTCAATTTCCTCTGCTAGCAGTGCCTGGGTACATGCAGCAATACCCAACAGCATGCAAGACTCACCTGGCTGCTGCTTCTGGGTCTGTGACTCATGCATGCATCGCTACTAATGCAGAGACAGACCTTCACATGCTTACTTTAAGGTTACCTGCCTGATAGTTACATGGTCCTCCCTTTGACCCCAACCCCATCCAACCATTGCAGTGTAATCAGTCTCCCCATCAATCTTGTGATCCCCATCCATACCCCTCTGCTGACCTGACCTAACTTGGCCCATCAACAACACCCCCCCCCCAACCACACCAACCCCCGACCTTTGCTACAACACATAGCCACTACCCATCCCTTCAATAACTGATCACTGCCCCTTCAACTGAGCATATACCTGCAAGAGGACCGTTACACTTACCCTTTCCCTCAGCTCACCAACCTTGCCCACATCTCCTTTGGTTACCTCAGCTGTGCCTTCCTGATCCACAAGTCCCCCTCACAAAAATGAGTCTCTCTCTCTCTCCCACAATCCCCATCAGACCTCTGCCCAGCGATGGATTTATTTGGTCCCCTCACAACGATGGAGTGTGCGAAGGATGCTGCCTGGAGTGGAGAGGATTAGCTTTAAGGAGAGGTTGGACAAACTTGGGTTGTTTTCTCTGGAGTGTCAGAGGCTGAGGGGGGACAATAGAAGTTTATAAAGTTATGAGAGGCATAGATAGGGCTGAAAGAATCTGAGAGGGAGAAAGTTCAAAGGAGATGTGCAAGACAAGTTTTTTGCACAGAGAGCGGTGGGTGCCTGGTGCACGCTGCCAGGGGTGATGGTGGAGGCAGATATGATAGAGGGGTTTAAGAGGCTTTTAGACAGACACCGCGATGTGCTCAGAATGGATGGATATGGACCATGTGCAAGCAGAAGAGATTAGCTCAATTTGGCATCATGTTCAGTGCAGACCTTGTGGGCTGAAGGCCCTGTCCCTGTGCTGTCCTGTGCTATGAAAGTCTTTCATTGGGCCACATGCATTACTGAGGGTGCCAGCAGGGACCACCATGAACCAACTGCTTAGTGCTGACCAGTCACATCTGTTCTCTCCACTCCTTCCCTACAGCGATTATTGAGGAGAAGTTTCCAACTTACTGGGCAGGCATAAGATCAGCATCTATTGCCATTGTCATCCAAATATCTGACGGTTAGTTCAATTCCACAGAAACCCTGCTAATTTAAGTCAATTTGACAGCAAGGCCAGGAATTATTATCTATTTCTAACTGTCTTTGAGAAGGCAGCAGGGAGCTGGTTTTCTGAGCTGCTTCAGTTCTTCTGCTTTTATAATGGTGGAGGATACACAACCTCACTCTAACACTTAGGCAGCAAGTTGTAAATGTTCCCCGCTGTTGTTGTGGGAGCAGTTTGACCTCTCTGTGCACTGCGGCTCACTGCTTTTGGGGTTATGAGTCAAGCTGGTGGTTAATTCACTGACTGGAACCTAATAATATCTGATCACTATTCTGAATAGGAATCCCCAGAGCAGCACCACTGCTTGTTAGTTTCATCAGGTTCGTTGTTTGTTTTCAAGAATGTGATTTACAATTTTATTAGAACTTTTTCCAACAGTTGAGAATATTCTCTGGAGACAATTGTTGGTGAAATCTTCTCTTGACAGTCATCAAGATGGAACATCCCATCATAAAATTCCTTGTGTCATTCTGCATTCCATAATTTAAACACATATGTTAGGGCTGAAGTTCAGTGCTGCGCTACACATCTCCCATATAATAATTGGCTTCTTCCCATACAGCATCTCAATGTTGCCAGGGTTACAGCACACAGGGGATGCATTCTTGTGTGCAGATGGAGGTTATCTACAGAGCAAAATCTTTCATAATGTGGGCTTCTAGTCATAATCACAGGCTGAAATAAGAAAAGGATTTATAATGCTCTGAACCAAAATCAGAAATACCTCAAAGTGTCATTATTTAGCTAAAATTAAGATGCTTCTAATCTTGAAAGAAATGGAATTTTAAAGCATGCACAGTAATTAAATTAATCCTGGTACATATATTAAATGTGCACTTTAAAAGAGGTACCTTTTATACCAGAAGTCCTGAAGAACTGAAAAACAGTTCCTATATAAAACACAGCCCAGTCTTCTTACAAATACTGTTTCAGACCAAAAAGGACAGTCATTTGCAACACTGGGATTGAAGGGATAAAAACACTATCTCCCCCCTGATTATAAAAATCTCACATGAAAAGGATTTAAGAAGTCTTAGCCCAGCTGTTGTAGAATGCCAGCTAAGGACCATTTGGCAATGATGTGTTGACACTAAAATTGATCATCTTGATTCTTAAAGAGGGAGACAGTAGAGGCACAGCAGCAAGTGGACTAGAGTCTCAGGAGCTTTCTCCTTTGCAGCTCTCTCATATTATGTTGAGCTGGAAACACTTGATGCTGCATTGAATTAAAAGTCAGAATTGGTCTGCCCTCCAGCATGGACATCTTTCACATTAACACTCACAAGAAAGGCACCAGTGCCATTTCCCCAGCATACTGAATAGCTCAGGTGTTTTGTAAAGTCCACATGTAGGAGCTGACGCTGAAATGTATACAAAACATATAGGATAGAATATGATGAGGGATTACTTTTTATCCAGAATACATTGCATATCAAAAGAAATAAGTTTGAAGAGAGCTAGATGATTTGTTGAACTCAACCAGACCAGCACTGGAAAGCAATGAATGATGTGGATCATTTACAAGCCTATTTACATGACATAATACATCTCTAAGACCTCATAGCATGCAAAGTGCATATCAATGACTTCTGTTGCCAAGAGCTCACTGTTTTAGTAATTTCTCAATATGACAGAAATCTTTCAAGAAGCAAGGCTATAAAATAAACAGTTGGGCCAGAAATTTGTTTACACAACAGTTAAAAAAATCTTTGCTGTGCCTTATAACCCACTGGAAAATTCATTTTTTCATTTTTACTGGGATTTTCATTCTTCCTATCGTTTTGTTCCAGTGTGTAGACCTCTCCCAATTCATCTGCAGTAAGCTTTTCAACCTTTCCACTCAGAAAAACAGTGGTTCTTATTTACTCACTGAACATGTGAATTAACAACATACATTATACAACGGGCAGTTGGTGTATAATTGTCACATGTACTGAGGTACAGTGAAAAACTTTGTTTTGCATGCCATCCATACAGATCATTTCACAACATCAGTACATCGAGGTAGTACAAGGAAAAGCAAGGACAGAATTTCCCTCTACCACCATCAATGTTGCCCTCGCCTTCACCTCCTCTATTTCTGGCATGTCTGCCCACAGCCTATTACCCTCCCAGACGTAACAGGAACAGGGTTCCCCTTGTCCTCACCTCCCACCCCATGAGCCTCTGCATTCAGCACATCATTCTCCGCAACTTCCACCACCCCCAATGGGATCCCACCACCCTCTCTCTCTGCTTTCCACAGGGACCGCTCTCTCTGTGACTCCCTTGTCCACTCGTCCCTCCCCACAGATAACCCCTCTGGCACTTATGACTGCAACTGCACCAAGTGATACACCTGCCCCTACACCTCCTCCCTCACCACCATTCAGGGTCCCAGACAGTCCTTCCAGGTGAGGCAGTGCTTCACCTGTGAGTCCGAGGATGTCATTTATTGTATCCGGTTTTCCCGGTGTGGCCTCCTCTACATCAGTGAGACCGATGCAGATTGGGTGACCACTTCGTCGAGCACCTTCGCTCCATCCGCTGCAACAGCCAGGACCTCCCGGTGGCCACCACTTCAATTCCACATCCCACTCCCATCTTGAATGTCTATCCACGGCCTCCTCTACTGCCACGTTGAGGCCAGGTGCAGGTTGGAGGAACAACACTCCGTATTCCGCCTTGAGAGTCTCCAACCTGACGACATCGACATCGATTTCTCCAACTTCCGGTAACCCCACCCCTCTGATTTCCTTCTCACCTTCTTTTCGTTTACCCTCGTTCCTGTGGCCCCCTCCTCCCTTTCTTTCCCCTCCCCCACCCTCATGACCTGCCCACCTCCTTCCCTTTATTCCACGGTCTACGGTGCTCTCCTACTGGATTCCTTCCCAGTCCTGATCAAAGGTCTCTGCCCAAAATGTCGACTGTCCATTTCCCTCCATAGACGCCGCCTGACCTGCTGAGTTCCTCCAGCATTTTGAATTTGGTGATGCAGAATAAAGTGTTACAGTTACAGAGAAAGTGCAGTGCAGGCAGACAATAAGGTGCAAGGCCATAACGAGGTAGATTGTGAGGTCACGAGTCCATCTTATCATATTAGGGAACCATTCAATAGTCTGATAACAGTGGGATAGAAGCTGTCCTTGAGCCTGGGGGTACGTGCTTTCAGGCTTTTGTATCTTCTGCCCGATGGGAGGGGGAGAAGGTGGCATGGCCTGGATGGTGGGGATCTTTGATGATGGATCATGCATTCGTACATTGCATTATCATCCTTACAGAAACCTTCCTGACAACTTTCTGCCCAGAGCACCTGGTTGTAGCCTTGGAGGCCCCCATCCATCAAGAACATGCTTCCTGTGAGTTGTGTTCTTCACCAGCCTATCCAGGACCCTCTGACCCCACCACATCCACGTCCCGTTGCAGTTGCATCTGTTCATTCAATAGCAACGCTGGAAGAGTGTTGCTTGTTTGTAACATGACCTTTAAGAGCTAGCTCCAAAGATTGCACCAACTGTGTCATATTGTAAAACAGTGTGAACTTGCAACACATCAAGATGGAACACAGCACCGAAGCCAAGTATGCCAGTCTCAGCAATCTGAACCTTGACAACACCACTCTGTGAATCTTGCAATTAAAGCTCTTGCTCTTTATACAATTTTCACAAGCATTAGGATGGCCTATAATACTGTTGAAGCAATGGTGTGGTGCCATTTGTACCACCATAGTGGGCCGTATCTCAAATAACGATGAGTCGGAATACAAGAGGGAGATAGAGAGCCTAGTGACAAAGTGTCATGACAACAACCTTTCCCTCAATGTCAGCAGAACAAAAGAGCTGGTCGATGACTTCAGGAAGGGGGGTGGTGCACATGCTCCTGTCTACATCAATGGTGCTGAGGTTGAGAGAGTTGAGAGCTTCAAGTTCCAAGCAGTGAACATCACCAATAGCCTGTCCTGGTCCAACCACGTAGACACCATGGCCAAAAAAGCTCACTAGCGCCTCTACTTCTTCAGGACATTAAAGAAATTTGGCATGTCTCATTTGACCTTCACTAATTCCACCATAGAAAGCATCCTATCCGGATGCATCACAGCTTGGTACGGCAACAGTTCTGCCTGGGATCGCAAGAAACTGCAGAGAGTTGTGGACATCATATCATGGAAACCAGCCTCCCCTCCGCGGACTCTGTCTACACTTCCTGCTGCCTCGGTAAAGCAGCCAGCATAATCAAAGACCCCACCCACCCCGGACATTCTCTCTTCTCCCCCCTCCCATCGGGCAGAAGATACAAAAGCCTGAAAACATGTACCACCAGGCTCAAGGACAGCTTCTATCCCACTGTTATAAGACTATTGAATGGTTCCCTAATACGATAAAATGGACTCTTGACCTCACAATCTACCTCGTTATGGCCCTGCACCTTATTGTCTGCCTGCACTGCACTTTCTCTGTAACTGTAACACTATATTCTGCATTCTGTATTATTTTCCCTTGTACTACCTTAATGTGCTGTTGTATTGAATTGATCTGTATGAATGGTATTCAAGACAAATTTTTCACTGTACCTTGGTACATGTGACAATAATAAACCAATTTACCAATTTACCCAATGTATTTCAGAAATGTTCTGACCAAACTGTTTCTTCCCTTCAGTGTACTGTCTACTGTTAGGGTAAGGGCTTTACTACAAAATGGTAAAAACCTCTTCGGGTTCAGCTGGCAAACATAATTCAGATGTAAGAAAATTTATCTTTCTGATTGCAAGGTTGCTACGCTGATCCAGTTTAAAGTCGTCATCAGAAGTGAACCATCTAACAAGAGAAGTAATAAAGCATCTTTGTTCTTCACCCATGTTTATTCTCTTCCATTCTCCAGCACTCGGTCCACAAACTGCTTGAGTAACATTGTGCCTTTTTTGACTAATTTGTCACATAGACAGGGAGACCTGTTTAATGAACCCTGTTATTCCTTTCCCTTTTCTTCGGTTTATCTCTCCTCCAAACTCTCCTCATTCTTGAAGAGTTGTCGTCATTCCTTCACTTCACTCCAGGTCGCCTAATTTTCCTTCCTGACTTTGACAATAGATGATATGCTCAGTGGTTTCCTCCTTTAATTATTTGTCTTCCGTCCTTTCCTCAGCAGAAAACCAGTCCTCCTGAAAAACTGACATCCAGTTTCCAAACATTCTTTCCTTTCAACAATCCTTGAATTTGTTGACGCTTTCCAAGTCCATGCCTATCTTTAATGCAGCTTCCTGAATGAATCTCTTCTCGTGTGTGTGCCCACAGTGTATGATATCCAGTGATATCCACTCTCAACCAACCTTGAACCAACTTCTGACGTTTTTCCACGGATGCTACCTGACCGGCTCAGCTACTCCAGTACTTTTGTTTTTGTTTTGGATTCATAGAAGTTTGCTTTTTATAGAAAAGAATATAGTTGGTCCAATTCCTTTATGGCAATAACTTCCATAAATAGCCAGAAGGTTTCTTCATTCATTTGGATGCCTCAATGTATTTCAAAGTAAACAACCAGATTCTTATCCTTTCTGAACACTTGTGTCCTGGGGACCTCGGAAATGAACCCACCACAATATACTCCAAGTTGAGTCAAGTGAGTTGAGCTTATTGTCATCTGCACAAGTCCATGTGTGCACAGGTGCAATGAAAAACTTGCAGCAGCATCACAGGCACACAGCATCAGATAAGCAGCATGCACAAGAAAAACATAAATTAAATACAATTTTTACCAGAAGAAACACAATTAGAACAAAAAACAACTAAGTCCATTTTAGTGCAAAGTGATCAAAGTGGTCACAGTGTTGCTAAACTGCAGTGATTAGGGTTTTGCCAATTGGTTCAAGGACCAAATGGTTGAAGGGAAGTAGCTGTTCCTGAACCTGGTAGTGTGGGACTTCAGGCTTCTGCACCTCCTGCCCGATGGGAGCTGCAAGAAGGTAGCACGGCCTGGATGGTGGGGATCTTTGATGATGGATGTTGCCTTCTTGAGGCAGCGCCTCCTGTAGATACTCCCGATGGTGGGGACTGATGTGCCTGTGATGGATTGGGCAGAGTCCACTCCTCTCTGCAGCTTCTTGCGCTCCTGTGCACTTGAATTGCTGCACCAGACCATGCTTTTACTGATTGACTACATTTGAAATTACACAACAAGACTAAATTTAACACCAAAACACAACATGCACCATTCAACTCTTCACGTTCCCACAAAACTGTTGTCAGTCATGAACATTCCTTTCAATCTCTGAAAATTCACTCAAGTCATGACCTTTCCAAATTCTGACAATGGTCAACAAATTAGCTTATTCAGATCACAGAAGTCCCTGCAGCTGGAATGACGTGGTCCCTACTTATTTTAATCAGCGAACTACACTTCAAGTAGATCAAAGGATGGCTTTGATCTTTAGAGCAGCAACCGCTGTCTGAACATCTTGAACTGATGGAAGTGAACATCTAGGCTGTTACAGTGAACTTGTGACAGAAATGATGAGCCTTTCTCTGTCCATAAATAACAGTGTTTTTTTGGAATAATGTTTATGAATAGATGAAACACAGGAAAAATGTCGTAAACCTAAAACATAACCAGAAAACGTTGGAATTGCACACTAGCATCATGAAATATTTTTTCTTTCTGATAGAAAACCTTTATGTTTTAAATATTTTCCACTTCATTATAAAACTAGCCTTATGTAATTCCAGATGTATTACTAACATTTTTCCCATGTAAATTTTCTTGCTGTAATTGATTTGATAATGGTTGCACTGTGGTGTAAATAATGAAATTGTCGCTTTCAGCTTGAACCCCATCCAATAGGAATCCCTCAAAAAACAAGCCATCTTTCAGATTTCTAACAATTTGAGGACTTAGTGCAACTTGTGCTATATATGTAGAAGGTGATGGAGACTTTCTCTCACAGGTCAGTGAAGAAAGTCAGACAGCAAGAAAATGAAGTTATAAGATGCCATTATCGGGCAACCTTGCACAGTCAAGCTTTGCAGTTGTTTTCCTACTTCTTGACTATTAGAGATTGTGGTGCATGCTGTAAGTAAAATGGGTTGTGAGACACCAGGAGCCTTAGGCTACACTGCAGAACCACTTCTTCAACCTGTTCCTTATTATGAACATGTCACCGAATGGATGCAATTTTCCCTTAATTCACCATTCCTATTACAAACCTCCTTCCAGCAATATGAAACAATTGCCTTAGAACATACAGAACAGAGCACAGAACAGCATAGCAACAGGCCCTTCAGCCCACTGTGTCTGCGCCAACCATGATACTAATCTAACGAATCCCATTGGCCTTCTAACACCTCCTATGGCAGTGTGTCCCAGGCACCCACACTCTGTGTAACAAAACTCCTTTAAACATTCCCCCCTCACCTTAAGTCTATGTACTCTAGTATTTGACCTCACTAAAGTTTTATACAGCTGCAACATGACTTCCAAACTTTTATATTCAATGTCCCGATTGATGAAGGCAAGCATGCTGTACGCCTTCTTTACCACCCTATCCTCTTGTGCAGCCACTTTCCGAGAGTATAGACCTGCACCACGGTATTCTGCTAAACATCAGTGCTCCCAAGAGTCCTGCCATTTTCTCTGTACTTTCCTCTTGCATTAACTTACACTTGTCCAGAATAAATTCAACCTGCCATTTCACCGCCCACATTTCCAGCTGATCTATGTCCTGTTCTGTCCTTTGACAATCTTTCTCACTACTCCTAACTCTACCATCTGCCAACTTACTAATCAGACCACCTACATTTTCATCCAAATCAACAATGGTCCCAGCTCTAATCCTTGTGCAACATCATTGGTCACAGACATCCAATCAGAGGCAGAATCAGAATCAGGTTTATTATCACTGACTTATATGGCGTGAAATGTGTTGTTTTGCGGCAGCAGTACAGTGCAAAGACATAAAATCTGTAAATTACAGAAATAAATAAATAGTGCAAAAGAAAGGAATAACGAGGCAGTGTTCATGGGTTCACGGATAGTTCAGAAATCTGATGGCGGAGGGGAAGAAGCCGTTCCTGAATCGTTGAGTGTGGGTCTTCAGACTCCTGTACCTCCTCCCTGATGGTAGTAACAAGAAGAGGGCATGTCCCGGGTGGTGAGGGTCCTTAGTGATGGATGCCGCCTTCTTGAGGCACCGCCTCTTGAAGATGTCCTCGATGGTGGGGAGGGTTGTGCCCGTGATGGAGCTGGCCGAGTCTACAACCCGCTGCAGCCTCTTGCGATCCTGTGCATTGGAGCCTCCATACCAGGCGGTGATGCAAACAGTCAGAATGCTCTCCACTGTACATCTGTAGAAATTTGTAAAAGCCTTTGGTGACATACCCAATCTCCTCAAACTCCTGACGAAGTAGAGCCGTAGTCTCAAGAAGGCAATTTCCATCATCAAAGATCCCCACCATCCGGGCCATGCCATCTTCTCGCAGCTACCATTGGACAGGAGGTACAGAAGCCTGAAGTCCCACACCACCAGGTTCAGGAACAGCTACTTCCCTTCAACCATATGTTTCTTGAACGAACTGGCACAACCCTAATCACTATGGTTTAGCAACTCTGTGACCACTTTGATCATTTTGCACTAAAGGGCTTTTTTTGATTTAACTGTAAAAAATTGTGCATAATTTATGCTTAATTTATGTTTTCCTTGTGAATGCTGCTTATCTGATGCTCTGTGCCTGTGATGCTGCTGCAAGTAAGTTTTCCATTGCACCTGTGCACACATGGACTTGTGCATCTGACAATAGACTTGACTTTGACTTTAATTGCACGGGCTACAATTTAGAAAGTGTGTTCCAGAGTAAGCATTGAAAGCCCAACAAACAAGAACTGTGATAAATGGCCAGGTACCCTGGCGTTTTGATGGCAATGGTCATGAGATAAGTGTCGGTTCAGAGACCAGGAGAACCTGCCTCTCACTTCACTGAGCCACTGTATTTACTTTGCCAGATTACCTGTAGGAGTGCAATATTGGAAAGTAAATGGGTATAAGGTCCCCAGTATAGGAAGTGACCAGAGATTGCATCTGATATCTAACAGAAAAGTTTCCCTGAAAATTAATATACAATAATTCTGAAGTTACCAGAAAAGCTTTTGTGCGTGAAATGTTCTGCAACCTGCCCTCATATGTTCTGATGGATCTTTCTAGGAATTACTTGCAGTGGTGCCAGAATCATGAATAAAATGCATTTTCATCAGGCAATAGTTTTCCTAATTCCTAAAGTGCTGCTTTTACTGTCACAACCAACTTATTAAACTGTTCAGTTGAAGAGTTAATTTTAGTTGCCAGACTGTGAAAGGTCAGCCTCATCAACATAACAATGAGCCATACTCTCTTGGTCTTCATTAAACTGAGATCATCTGTCAAGCAGTTTCGATTGAACGCTACCTGTTGACATTTTTCTTTTTCCTTTATGCCACATTTATTTAACAGGGAAATCTTTAATGGGCTGAAATGAGATGCAGCACCATTTTTAGATTAACCTTTCTCAGCTCTGGTGCAGTTGCTTTTATCACAGAGAGAAGCAAAGATGTCACATTCAATGATGACACTTCTCTAAGTACAATATTTTGCAGACTTTCAGCAAATAAAATAAATAATGCTCTCAGAGAAATGAAAGGAACAACTGCATCAAACGTTTGAGTCACTAACAAAATCACAGGAGTTCAATTGTGAAGTGTGTCTCAGATTGCTATTTTGTTAGCAGAATGCAAAAAGTAAATGGTTACAATGCATCAACAATAAACATCCTCTTCAGCGTCTCTTTTGTTAATCCAGTTAACCACACGATAAAGTCGAAAGTCGAGTTTATTGTCGTCTGGACAAGTCCGTGTGTGCACAGGTACAATGAGAAACTTGCAACAGCATCACAGGCACAGAGCATCAGATAAGCAGCGTTCACAAGAAAAACATAAATTAAACATAAATTACACCAAATATTTACAAGAAAGAGCACAATCAGAACACAAAAAAACAAAATCCATTTTAGTGCAAAGTGATCAGAGTGGTCCCGGTGTTGCTAAACTGCAGTGATTAGGGTTTTGCCGGTTGGTTCAAGAACCGAGTGGTTGAAGGGAAGTCACTGTTCTTAGTGGAGGAACTCAGCGGGTCAGGCAGCATCTATGGAGGGAAATAAACAGTAGAAGGGGAGTGGTTACCGGAAGTTAGAGAAATCGATGTTGAGGCCGTCAGGTGGGAGACTCCCAAGGAGAAATACAAGGTGCTGTTCCTCCATCCTGCGCCTGGCCTCAACATGGCAGTAGAGGAGACCGTGGATAGACATGTCAGTATGGGAGTGGGATGTGGAATTGAAATGGGTGGCCACGGAAGGTCCTGGCTGTTGCGGACAGAGCGAAGGTGCTTGACAAAGCGGTCACCCAATCTGCGTCAGGTCTCACCGATGTAGAGGAGGCTGCACCAGGAGCCGGTGATGCAATAAATGACTCCCTCGGATTCACAGGTGAAGCGCTGCCTCACCTGGAAGGACTGTCTGGGGCCCTGACTGCCGGTGAGGGAGGAGGTGTAGGGACAGGTGTAGCACTTGGTACAGTTGCAGGGATAAGTGCCAGAGGGGTTATCTGTGGGGAGGGACGAGTGGACAAGGGAGTCACAGAGAGAACAATACCTACGGGAAGCAGAGAGAGAGAATGGAAGGGGAAGATGTACCCGGTGGTGGAATCCTGTTGGAGGTGGCGGAAGTTGCGGAGAATGATGTGGTGGATGCTGAAGCTCGTGGGGAGGTAGGTGAGGACAAGGGGAACCCTGTCCCTGTTATGTCAGTGGGGGCGTGGGTGAGGGCAGACGTGCGGGAAATGGAGGAGGTGCGGGTGAGGGCAGTATTGATGATGGTGGAAGGGAAAACCCATTTACTGAAAAAGGAGGACATCTCGGATGTCCTGGGGTGGAAAGCCTCATCATGGGAACAGATGCAGTGGAGGTAAAGGAACTGGGAGAAGGGGATGGCATCAAGTGACAGGTTGGGAAGAGGTGTAGTCAAGGTAACTGTGGGAGTCAGCGGGTTTATAAAAGATGTCAGTGGTTAATCTGTCTCTGGAGATGGAGACAGAGAGATCCAGAAAGGGGAGAGAGGTGTCGGAGATGGACCAAGTGAATCTGAGGACAGGATGGAAGTTGGAGGCAAAGTTGATGAAGTTGATGAGCTCAGCACGGGTGTAGGAAGCAGCCCCGATGCAGTCGTCAGTGTAGCAGAGAAAGAGTTGGGGATTGTTCCTGAACCTGGTGGTGTGGGACTTCAGGCTTCTGTACCTCCTGCCCGATGGGAGCTGCAAGCAGGTGGCATGGCCCGGATGGTGGGGATCTTTGATGATGAATGTTACCTTTTTGAGGCAGCGCCTCTTGTGGATACTCCCGATGGTGGGGAGAGATGTGCCCGCGATGTATTGGGCAGAGTCCACGACTCTCTACAGCTTCTTACATTCCTGCGCATTCGAATTGCCGTCCCAGACCATGATGCAACAATCAGGATACTTTCAACATGATTGTCAAAAACCTGCTTATTGAATTTGTAGTTACACAGTGCCCATTACATCAGCTGGGTAACTCAGTGTGGGAAGAATTTCCAAACATATGCAGGTTAGTATGGGGTAGGAATTTAAATCAAAACAAATTTAGATCAGGAACTGATTGCACCCACTTCCTGTTAAAGCAGTTGGAACATCTATTGCAAACTCTGAGTCCGTGAATGAGTTGGAAGTGGGTCAGAGTACAGGAAACAACATCAACCTTTTTTAAATTTCAGAAATAAACTTTATTCATAATAAAGAATATACACAAAAGAAGAAACAGTGCAAAACTTTTACATTCATGCTCATTACATTCAGTAGTGTTAACTTATTTTTAAACCCACAGCACCACTGCCACTCACATGGCCCCTGGGGTGATCCCCTTTTCACTGTTCGAGGGGCTTCCCCACCCGACTCATCTCCTCCGTGTGTGATAGCGGAAGGAGCCCAGACTGTGGTCCTTCTCCACAGAGCCTTTGCGTTGGCTGCGCCCAGCTTCAGTGCGTCCCTCAGCACGGACTCCTGCAGCCGGGACTGTGCCAGCCGGCAGCGTTCCCTTACGGACATCTCTCTGTGCTGGGAGACCAACAAGTTTCGGGCAGACCAAAGGGCATCCTTCACCGAGTTGATGACCCTCCAGCAGCACTTGATGTCTGTCTCGGTGTGTGTCCCCAGGAACAGCCCGGAGATCAGAGAGTCCTCTGTCACGCAGCTGCTGAGGATGAACTGGGACACGGACCCTCGCATCCGTCTCCACACCCCATATCAAATCTAGTTTGCAAAGTGGTGGTTGACCGTCTCCTCCCTACCGCGGCCGTCCCGAGGGCAGTGTGCGTTGGGGGTGATGGATGTGCTCTCTAAAATGGGTTTTGGGGATGGAGTCAGCAATTGGTTCCAACTGCTCTCCACAGGTATCCGTGGTGCAGTCCCAGTCAATGGGTGGGAGACAGATAGTTTCCTCATCGGGTCTGGAGTCAGGCAGGGTTGTCCACTCTCCCCCGTCTTGTTCGTGTGCTGCATCGAACCCTTTGCTAAATCCATCAGGAAGGACGAGAGTATAAGAGGGGTGACGTTGCCAGGCAGTGGAGACACACAAGACAAAACCTCCCTGTACATGAACAACGTTGCCGTCTTCTGCTCGGATCCACGGTCAGTTCACAGGTTGATCAGCATCTGCGACCAGTTTGAGTTGGCATCAGGGGCCAGTGTCAACCGCAGGAAGAGCGAGGCCGTGCTCTTCTGTAACTGGCCCGACCAATTCAATGTCCTCCTCACCGTCAGGTCCGACTACCTGAAGTTGCTGGGGGTCTGGTTCGGAGGGGCTGAGGTGTGTAACAAGAATTGGCTGGAGTGGATTGGGAAGGTCAAATGGAAATTGGGTCTGTGGAAATGGCGTTCTCTGTCAATAACTGAGAAGAACTTGGTCATCAGATGTTCTCAGGGCTGCTGTACCTGGCACAAGTGTGGCTGTTCACAGCTCCTCTGCCTCGGCAATCACCCGGGACATCTTCCAGTTTATCTGGGGGTCCAAGATGGAGGGACACCGATGGGTCACACTGTACAAGTCCACTGAGAATGGGGGCAAAAGTATACCCAACGTTGCCCTCATCCTGATGAACACCTTCGTGTATGGTTGTATCAGTCAGTGTGTGGACCCAAATTATGTGGGCGCCAAGTGTCACTACGTGATGAGGTTCTACCTGTTGCCCGTGTTGCGGTGGATGGGCCTGGCCCCATCACCGTGCAACGTCCCAGTCAGCTGACGTTGCCGCACTACCTGTCCTTTGTGGAAGAGTTCTTCCAAGTGAACACCTTTGACCACAAGTCCATCAGGCAGTGGTCAGCGTGGAATGTCCCGCAGACACTCCAGGACAGGGACACTGGATTCAGTGGGGTGGTTACCTGAGCAAACGGTTCAAACCATCTGGCAGAACACCTCATCGCCAGATCTGACCAACAAGCACCAAGACCTCATGTGGATGGCGGTGAGAGGTGCCCTCCCAGAAGTGTCAGATGGAATACAGTGTAGGGAAGTGTACAGTCATGCACTTTGGTAGGAAGAATAAAGGTGTTAACTATTTTCTAATTGGGGAGAGAATTCAGAAATTGGAGGTGCAAAGTGACTTGGGAGTTGAAGTTCAGGACTTCCTAAAGGTTAACTTGCAGGATGAGTCAGTAGTAAAGAAGGCAAATGCAATGTTAGCATTCATTTCAACAGGGCCAGAACATAAAAGCAAGGTTGTACTGCTGAGGCTTTCTAAGGCATTGGTCAGACTGCATTTGGAATATTGTGAGCAATTTTGGGCCCTGTGTCTAAGGAAGGACGTGCTGGCCCTGGAGACAGTCCAGAGGAGCTTCACAAGAATGAACTCAGGAATGAAAAGCTTGATGTATGAGGAACGTTTGATGTCTCTGGGCCTGTACTCGATGGAGTACAGAAGCATGAGGGGGGATCTCATCGAAAGGCATCTCACTGAAAGGCCTGGATAGAGCGGACGTGGAGAGGATGTTTCCATCAGTGGGAGAGTCCAGGATCCGAGGGCACAGCCTCAGAATAAAGGGACGTCCCTTCAAAACTGAGATGAGGAGAGATAATTTAAAGTACAGAAGTACAAAGGGACTTGGGGGTACTCATGCAGGATACCCTAAAGGTTAACCACCAGGTTGGATAGGTGGTAAAGAAAGTGAATGCTATGTTGGCATTCATTTCTAGACGTATAGTATATAAAAGTAAGGAAGTGTTGATGAGGCTCTACGGGGCACTAGTGAGGCCTCATTTGGAATGCTGTGCACAGTTTTGGGCCCCATATCTTAGGAAGGATGTGCTGATGTTGGAGAGGGTTCAGAGGAGATTTAAGAGGATGATTCCCGGAATGAAAGGGCTTACGTATGATGAGCATTTGTCGGCTCTTGGACTGTACTCACTGGAGTACAGAAGAATGAGAGGGGACCTCATAGAGACATTTAAAATGTTGAAAGGACTGGACAGAGTAGATGTGGTCAAGCTGTTTCCCCTGGTGGGTGAGTCCAGGACCAGAGGGCACAATCTTAGAATTGGAGGGTACTGGTTTAAAACAGAAATGAGGAGAAATTTCTTTAGCCAGAGGGTGGTGAATTTGTGGAATTCCTTGCCACGTACAGCAGTGGACGTCTGATCATTGGAGGCATTTAAGGAAGAGATAGATATCTAAATATTTGGGGTATCAAGGGATATGGGGATAAGGCTGGAAATTGGGGTTAGGTTTTTTTTTGCATCCCCCCCAAATTTCTCATTTCTTTTTCTTTTTTCCTTTTCTTTGGAGCAGACTCGATGGGCTGAATGGCCTACTTCTGCTCCCTTGTCTTGTGATCTTGTGAATATCTTCAGCCAGAGAGTGGTGAATCTGTGGAATTCATTGCCACAGACGGCTGTGGAGGCCAAGACATTGGGTGTATTTAAAGCAGAGGTTCCTGATCAGTATGGGGGTCTGGGTTATGGAGAGAAGATGGGAGAATGGGGTTGAAAATATTGGCCATGATTGAATGGTGGATCAGACTTGATGGGTTGAATGGTCTAATTCTGTTCCTATATCTTATGGTCTTATGTTCTAATGGAAAACACCTTTCTGATTTACCAATTTTCACTTAATGAAATACTCGCCAGAAATGCAACCCTTTCATAAATCAAGGAGTACCTGTACCGGGAACTCATTATTCACTTTTCACAGTCCACGTGTGCTCTCTAATGTCTGCAGAGAATTATTCTTCCAACTTCAACAAATGCTGCTGTTATGATTTGCAGTCACTGTCCAAGTGAGGCCAGCAGAGGAAGTTTCTTGTAGTTGCTCTTATACTGACTCTTCCTGTGTTCATTTTGAAGTGTGGCCAAAATCTTTTGTCTCAAAGCACTGGTTTTTACCACTTTCTGGCCCCACTGGATTATTTCTTCAAAAATAAACTTTATTCATCATAAAAAATATACACAAAGGAAGAAACAGTGTGAAACGTTTACATTCATGGACATTACATTCATAGAACATAGAATACAGAACATAGAACACAGAACAGTACGGCACAGTGCAGGCCCTTCAGCCCACAATGTTGTGCTGACCCATATAAACCTTATCCCCATTCTATCTATCCCCCCTCCACCTCCCATAACCCTCTATTTTTCTTTCATTCATGTGCCTATATAAGAGTCTTTTAAATGACCCTATCATATCAGTCCACACTCCCTCAACCCCCCCAGCAGTGTGGTCCAGGCACCCACCACTCTCTGTGCAAAAATCCTACCTCTGACATCTCCCCTGAACTTTCCTCCATGCACCTTAAATGGGTGACCTCTAGTATTGACCATTACCGCCCTAAGGAAATGATGTTGGCTGTCCACTCTATCTATGCCTCTCATAATCTTATACACCTCTGTCAGGTCTCCTCCCTTCCCCCATCTCTCCAAGGAGAACAGGCCTAACTCGCTCAGCCTCTCCTTATAAGACATGTTCTCCAATCCAGGCAGCATTCTTGTAAATCTCCTCTGCACCGTCTCCAAAGCTTCCACATTCTTCCTATAGTGAGATGTCCAGAACTGAACACAATATTCCAGATGTGGTCTAACCAGCATCTTATAGAGCTGCAACATTACCTCTCTGCTCTTGAGCTCAATGAAGGCCAGCACACCATATGTCTTTTTAACCGCCCTATCAACTTGCACAGCAACTTTGAGAGATCTATGGACTTGGACCCCAAGATCTCTCAGTTCATCTACACTGCTGAGAATCCTGTCATTAACCATGTACTCTGCCTTCACGTTCGATCTTCCAAAGTGTATCACTTCACACTTCTCCGGATTGAACTCCATCTGCCACTTCTCTGCCCAGCTCTGCATCCTGTCTATATCACTTTGCAACCTATGACAACCTTCTGCACAGTCTACTACACCACCAACGTTCATGTCATCTGCAAACTTGCCAACCCACCCTTCCACTTCTTCATCCAAGTCATTTATAAAAATCACAAAGAGCAGGGGTCTCAGAACAGATCCTCTAGTCACCAACCTCCAGGTCGAATACTCCCCTTCAACAACAACCCTTGCCTTCTGTGGGCAAGCCAATTCTGAATCCACTCAGCCAATTTTCCAGAGATCCCATACCTCATGACCTTCTGGATAATCCTACCATAGGTAACCTTGTCAAATACCTTGGTTCAGTAGCAATACACAAAAAGTGCTGGAGGAACTCAGCGGGTCAGGCAGCATCCATGGAGGGAAATAAACAGTCGACGTTTCGGGCCAAGACCCTTCATCAGGACTGGAAAGGAAGAGGGCAGAAGGCAGAAGGTGGGAGGAGGGGGAGGAGCACACTCGGGCAGGGGACAGGTGAGTCCCAGTGAGAGGGGCAAGGTAGGTGGGTGGGGGAGGGGGAGAAGATGTAATAAGCTGAGAGGTGATGGGTAGAAGAGGCAAAGGGCTGAAGAAGGAGGAATCCGGTGGGAGAGGGCGGTGGACCATGGAATAAAGGATGGGGGAGGGGAGGAGAGGAGATGGGCAGGTCATCAAGGCAGAGGAAGGGAGCCACAGGAATAAGGGAAGACAATGGAGTGGGGGGGGAGAAGTAAAAGAAGGGGAGGGGTTACCGGCAGTTAGAGAAATCGATGTCGAGGCTGTCAGGTTGGAAACTCCCAAGGCGGAATATGAGGTGTTGCTCCTCAAACCTGCACCTGGCCTCAACGTGGCAGTAGAGGAGGCCATGGATAGACATGTCAGTATTGGAGTGGGATGTGGAATTGAAATGGGTGGCAATGTCTACAGTGTCCAAACACCATCAATCTTTGTATTGTCTGCAACTGTTACCGCTGAGATGATGGTGGTGCCGGTGAAGGTGACTTTGATGGAACTTGCAACATTAAAGGCAAGAGATCTTCCCGGGACTGACCTTGCGTGGCTGACAAATGAGACCTAAGGAAACTGTTGATGGAAATCTGGGAAGTTCTCCTTTACTTCATTTACCAAAGCTCTTTACAGTGAAGTAAGGCACTGTCCATCGTCCAACCATGTCCAATATGGGATCTCCATATGGGGTTTGCTATCTTTTTCTTTAAGTTACAGAATTCATCTGGAACTCTCTTTGAAGTGAGCTGCTTTGGCTTGGTGCCATGTCAGTTGATTCTTGTTCCTTAATCTCTAATAGATCCACATCTGTAAGCTCTTCGCTATGGGATTCATAAGTCATAGAGTCACATAGCATGGAAACAGGCCCTTCAGCCCAACTGGTCCACGCCAACCAAGATGCTCCATTCAAGCGAGTCCCATTTGCCAGTGTTTGGCCCATAACCTTCTAAACCTTTGGCCCATAAACATTTGGCCCATAACCTTCAAAACCTTTCCAATCCATGTAGCTGCCCAAATGTCTTTAAAAAGTTGTTATTGTACCCGCCTCACCCACTTCCTCTGGCAGCTCATTCCACATATACACCAACCTCTGTGTAAAATAATTACCCCTCATGTTCCTCTTAAATCTCTCCCCCTCACCTTAAACTTATGCCCTCTAGTTCATGATTCCCCAAGCCTGGGAAAAAGACTGAGTGCATTCACCCTATCTATACACCTCATGATTTTATACACCTCTATAAGATCACCTCTCAGTCTCCTACACTCTAAGGAATAAAGTCCCAGCCTGTCCAACCTCTCCCTATAACTCAGTCCCTCAAGTCCTGGCAACATCCTGGTAAATCTTTTCTGCACTTTTTTCACTTTAATAACATCTTTCCTATAGCAGGATGACCAAAACTGAACACAATTCTCCAAGTGCAGCCTCATCAGCATCCTGTACAACTGCACTGTGACCTCCCAACTTTTATACTCAGTGCCCTGACTGATGAAGGCCAGTGTGCCAAAAGCCTTATCCACCACCCTGTCTACCTTTGACTCCACTTTCAGTGAACCATGTACCTGAACTCCAAGGTCCCTCTGTTCTAACAACGCTCCCCAGGGCCCTGCCATTCACTGTGAAAGTCCTACCTGGATTTGACTTTCCAAAATGCAATAGCTCTTCAGAAGAGTTGTTAATTCCAATAACTCTTCCCCATTATCCACATGTATTCACATAGCTTCATCTTCTAGCCTGAAAAAGTCTTCTCAGAAGCTTTTCAGTTTTGTAGACCTGCAGGGATCACACACACACTATGGCCATAATTTCCTTCATTCATTGTGCAGTGATTATGTCATCCCAAGTAGCACAGATGTAATCCATGGCTTCCCTGTTGTTGCACCTCTTCCAAATATCCTGAGTGATGGGCTTGTCATCACTGCACAACTCCAGAACGTTATTTCTCAGTCTCATCTGCAGGTGCTCAGCCTTGAATGCAGTGATAACACTCTGGTCTATGGGTTGTGACAATGAAGTCATTTTAAGGGGACAAAAGTGCTACCGAGATATTGTCAGCCATGACCTTGATGTTAACCAGATGTCCAGAGGGCATTGTTGATAGTGAAGAAGGCTCTGTTGTCCAGTTTTTTGCTTGCACAGTAGTGTTCGATGAAGGGGGACTGAGCTGACTTTACATAAACCTGGAACGGCAGTGATATCATCCAGGTTTTTTTGTCAGATGGTTACATGACTGAAAGGTTGGCCTTTGAGTATCGCCTCAGCCTTCAAATTCTCATTACTACATTGGGGAGGAGGTACAGGAGCCTGAAGACCCACACTCAACGATTCAGGAACAGCTTCTTCTCGTCAGCCATCAGATTTCTGAACGGTCCGTGAATCCATGAACACTACCTTGTTATTCCTTTTTTTTGCACTGTTTATCTATTTTGAAATTTATAGTAATTTTATGTCTTGCACTGTACTGCTGCCACAAAACAACACATTTCATGACATGTAAGACAGTGATAATAAACCTGATTCTGATAGAATAAGAGAGGTTTGAGCTTACAGTAACCTCTGGCATTGGCTGCAAAGGGAAGAGTAAGACCTTGAATCTTGGAGCAGTTTTCTCATCCCTCGAGGTGAATGTGGAGGGCTTCCTCTTCCAGGAGAGCCCCATCTCATTCATCTGTTTTGCAGAGTAACTATTTTCCTCCGTGAGCAACACACACAAAATGCTGGAGGAACTCAGCGGGTCAGGCAGCATCTATGAAGAGAAATGAACAGTCGACATTTCGGATCAAGACCCTCCATCAGGACTGGCCTTTTCCTCCATGACTTGTTTCAGCTCCTCTCTGTGCTTGCAGTCTCTCCTGCAAGATGAACATTTCAGGTTTGCATGTTTCTTGAAATGTTCAAAGCAGCCATGACTGGCCTTTATTGTGACTGACTAAACTGAGCCACACAGAAGCTGTAACTGGGACAGATAGAAGTCTTTATTCAACACAGCAGATCTTAGAACATAGAATATAGAACAGTACAGCACAGTATCGGCCCTTTGCCCCACAATGTTGTGTTGACCTATATAAATACCCACTCCCTGATCAATCTAACCCTTCCCTCTTACACAGCCCATAATCCTCCATAACCCTAACAGCCTGGAAGACATTAGCGGTTTCAAGCAATCCCTCAACTCCTGACACACTTTCCAGTATCTACATAACAATCTTGCTTTTTCCTGGATCACCATTCAACTCAGGGGCACATGCCATTAATTCTGATCTTCCTCACCAGAGGCTTAGTCCTTTTCCTGTTTTTATCATTATAACTCATTGGGCCTTCATGACATGTATACACTTCTGGAGTAAAAGTTTGGGCAATAATCTTTGCACCTTAAGAAAATATTTGCTTTCTGATTCAAAGCATAGAATTTTTACAGATGAATTTCTTCTCAGGAAATCAGGGCCACACCTGATGCCAAGGGAAGCCAGAGATGTGGAGAATTTTATCGTTAATCAATGAACTTTTGACAAACTAGGTCGATGAGCCGCTGTTGTTGGACCTGAAATATTAATTCTGTTTCTCTTTCCACACATGCATATGAACTGCTGAGCTTTCTACCCCATTTTTGTTTTTTCTTTATTTCAGATTCCAGCATCTTCAGACGCCAGTGAGCCAGTCAAAGGGGGAGTCAATGAGCATGTGAGGGAGAAAGGGTGGCAGGGGGACAGGGCAAGAGGTACGGGACAGATGGGATTACTTGGCCAGGAGCTGGCATGGACCCTTTCGGTGAAATGTCCTCCTGTGTCACAATACATAAATTATATTTTGCCTGATACAGAGTAAATGAGAACATAGCCAAAGAAAAGCTTTGATTTCCACAGTGATTTCTATATCCACTCCCTGACATGTGAAACAGCAAAAACTTGCATTGAAACAGCACCACAAAACATCCTAAGGAGCATCCTCCCAGGAGCACCATCAAACGGTGAACCACCTTGAGGAAATATGGGAGTAGATGAATCACAGGAGCCGAGAGTTATTTGGACACAGGAGGTCATTTAGCACAGTGTGTATGCCCTGGCTCCTTGTTGAATGATCCCATCAGTCCTATGTTCCTTCCTTGTAGCCCTGCAAAATAGAAAAACAAAGGACTGCAGATGCTGCAATCAAGATGAAAAAACAACAAGATGTTGGAGAAACTCAGCAGGCCAGGCAGCATTCGTGGAGAAAAGCAGGTGGCCAATGTTTCAGGTCAGGAGCCTTCTTCAGGACTGAAGATAGGAAAAGGGGAAGCCCAATATATAGGAGGGAAAAGCAGAGCAGTGAGAGGTGGACAAAAGAGGGGAGGTGGGGTGGGCACAGGGTGTGATAGGTAGATGCAGGTAAGAGATAGTAATAGGCAGGTGTGGGGGAGGAGGGGAGAGCAGATCCACCGGGGGATGGGTCAAAGGTATGGAGGCAGGCGGCATGGGGGTGGGGGGGAGAGGACCTAGGTACTATTCTGTCCCCCCGGTCCAATCCCTTCCCACCTATGTCCGTGACACATCACACGCTCTCCAACTCTTCCGTAGCTTTAAGTTCTCCGACATGCACAACCTCATCTTCACCATGGACGTCCAGTCCCTATATACCTCCATTCCTCATCATGACGGCCTCCCCTCCCTCCACTTCTTTCTCGACCAGAGACAGAACCAGTCCCTCCACTAACACTCTCCTCCGCCTGGCTGAACTTGTCCTCACCCTAAACAACTTTACTTTCAATTCCTCTAGGGTGTAGCTATGGGCACTCGCATGGCCCCCAGCTATACCTGCCTCTTCGTTGGCTACGTTGAACAGTCTCTGTTCCAAGCCTACTCCGGCCCCATTCCTCAACTCTTTCTCCGCTATATCGATGACTGCATTGGTGTCACCTCCTGCACCTGTGCAGAACTTGACAGTTTCATAAATTCCACCACAAATTTTCACCCATCTCTCCAATTCACTTGGACTTTCTCTGACACTGTTCTCTCCTTGTTCGCTCTGCATCTCCATCTCAGGAGACTCCTTATCCACCAACATCTCCTACAAACTCACTGATGCCCACAGCTGCCTCGATTACAGCTCCTCCCACCCTATCTCTTGCAAGGACATGATTCCTTTCTCTCAATTTCTCTGCCTCCACCGCATCTGGTCCCATGATGAGGCTTTCCACTCCAGGACATCAGAGATGTCCCACTTCTTCAAGGGGTCCCCTTTGCCCGTACATTACATCCCACCAGCCCACGTACCCAACACATCACTCTCTGCCACTTCCGCCATCCCCAACGGGAACCCACCACAAAACTTATCTTACCCTCCCCACCCCTTTCAGCCTTTTGCAGGGACCGCTCTCTCTGTGACTACTTAGGTCACTTCTCCCCGCCGCCCCACCCAACTTTTCACTGTCCCCGCCATAGGTGCAACACCTGCCTCTACACCACCTCCATCACCTCCATCCAGGGACCCAAACAGTCCTTTCAGGTGAGACAGAGATTTACCTGCACCTCCTTTAATATCATCCACTGCATTCGGTGCTCCAGGTGTGGCCTCCTTGACATTGACAGACCAAACGCAGACTAGGTGACCGTTTCCCAGAACTGCCTGCGCTCTGTCCGTAACCACGATCTGCATCTCCCCGTTGCCAGTCACTTCAGCTCCCCCTCCCACACTATCACTGATATGTCAGTCCTCGGCCTCCTCTACTGCCAGGAGAATTCCAAGTGCAAACTGGAGGAACAGCTCCTCATTTTCCATCTTACGACCTTACATCCTAACGGCATGAACATCGAATTCTCCCATTTTAAGTAAACCTAACCCACCCCCCACCCCCCACCCCCAGCATTGCCTTTTCTTTATTTTCTTCCCTTTGATCGTCTCTCTCTCTCTTTTTCTTCCACACTTATTTCTTTTTTGCCCTCTCCTCCCCTACCCCCATGCTGCCTGCCTCCATACCTTTGACCCATCCGCTGGTGGATCTGCTCTCCCCTCCTCCCCGCACCTGCCCATCACCATCTCTTACCTGCATCCACCCATCACCACCCTGTGCCCACCCCGCCTCCCCTCTTTTGCCCACCTATCACTGCTCTGCTTTTCCCTCCTATATTTTGGGCTTCCCCTTTTCCTATCTTCAGTCCTGAAGAAGGGTCCTGACCTGAAACATTGACTGTTCTTTTCCACAGGTGCTGCCCGGCCTGCTGAGTTCCTCCAGCATCTTGTTGTTTTTTCAGCCCTGCAAAATATCCTTTCTCACCTGCCTATCCAATTCCCCTCAGAAGGTGTTGATTGATTCTGTTTCCAGCACCCCTATAGGCAGTGAGTTCCTGATCTAACGCGGTGTGAAGGAGGAAAGTTTAGGTGGAGAGGATGAGGGAGGGAGTTCTGGCGTTTTGGTTGGGGTGTTGAGTACAAGAGTCAGGACGTCATGCTGCAGCTGTATAAAACTTCAGTCAGACCGCACTTGGAGTGTTGTGTGCAGTTCTGGTTGCCCCGTTACAGGAAGGGTGTGGAGACTGTGGAGAGGGTGCTGAAGAGGTTCACCAGGATGCTGCCTGGATTAGAGGGTATGAGCTGTAAGGAGAGGTTGGACAAACTTGGGTTGTTCTCCCCAGAGCGTGGGAGGTTGAGGGGAGACCTGGTGGAGGTTTTTAAAATTATGAGAGGCATAGATCGGGTAGACAGTCAGAATCTGTTCCCCAGGGTAGAAATATCAGACACCAGAGGACATGCTTTAAGGTTAGAGGGGGGAAGTTTAAAGGGGACGTGAGGGGCAAGTTTTTACACAGAGAGTGGTAGGTGCCTGGAATGGGTCACCAGGGGTAGCAGTGGAAGCAGGTAGTTTGGTGGAGTTTAAAGAGGCTTTTAGACAGACCCATGACTATGAAGGGAATGGAGGGATGTGGGTGATACACAGGAGGAGGACAGTTGGTTTAAATCAGCAACAAGTTCAGCAAAAGATCGTGGGCCGAATGGCCTGTCCAGTGCTAGACTATTCTGTGTTCTGTGTTTAGTTCTTTACAGCTGTCGGCTTAAATGTCACAGACGGAGCCAGTATATTATCCATGCCCAGATGGCCAGGAGTGAATCAACACATGGCTCGTGCAGATTTATTGTGGAAAGATGACATGTGGAGTAGAATCTATTCTGCACACTGACAGGTCAATCAATGCTTTCAAATAAAAATGCCGAACCCATTTATGCCAACTCCCCTGCTTTGTCCCACAGTTCTTCATCGGGTGAAATTAATTATACATCAAGCACTAATCTACAAAATCAATTAATTTGGGCCTCAGTTGCACAAAGCAATCATTGTCCTGCTCTGAATTACTTTTCTGGTTTTTTTCAGTTATTCAAACCATGTTGCCTTTATATTATTTAATTAAATGAGAAAAGCCACACTGATATTTTTGAAGAAGATTAAAATTAGAGCCACCAAACGCCAGTTAGGATCACGTTGACTCAAATTTTTATCATTTTCTCACAATATAAAGAGGATTAGTGGTTACACAAGCTTGTAAACTGAGGCGTAGCAGATGCATTATCAGCTCCCTATCCTCTGCGGGAGTTTTACTTCTGCATCCAGAATGTTACTGAGTGTGGAGAAGCAAGTTAATTGCCAGTTTCTATGCAAGCGGGTCCTAGGAAGCTTGAGGAAAGCCATGAGTTACAGTCCACTGAAGAAATTTGGTATGTCCCTGTTGACCCTCACCAATTTTTATTGATGCACCATAGAAAGCATCCTATCCAGATGCATCACAGTTTCGTACGGCAACTGCTTAGCCAGTAACCGCAAGAAACTGCAGGGAGTTGTGGACACAGCTCAGCACATCATGAAAACCAGCCTCCATGGACTCCGTCTACACTTCTCACTGCCTCGGTAAAGCAGCCAACATAATCAAAGACCCCACCCACCCCGGGCATTCCTTCTCTCCCCCATCCTATCAGGCAGAAAATACAAAAGCCTGAAAACACGTACCACCAGGCTTAAGGACAGCTTCTATCCCGCTGTTATAAGACTATGGCATGGTCTCCTAGTACAATAAGATGGACTCTTGACCTCACAATCTACCTGCCTTGCACCTTATTGTCTGCCTGCACTGCACTTTCTCTGTAACTGTAACACTTTATTCTGCATTCTGTATTGTTTTACCCTGTACTACTACCTCAGTGCACTGTGTAATGAAATGATCTGTATGAACGGTTTGCAAAACAAAGATTTTCACTGTACCTCAGTACATGTGACAATAATAAACCAATTTACCAATTTACCATTTGTCTGTGTACCAGTCCTGAAAAAAGTAAGCTTTTTAATCCTTGGACTGAATGATTCCCTGTGTAACTCTTGTGAAGTTGTAAAATGAATTGAACTTACAACTTCATTTTCAGAATATCAGCTGTCTGTCCCTGCTCTGCAACATTAATCCTGTTACTGCTCTGCCTAGTCCCATGGAATCAAATACCAAGGTGGGAGGGTGATCTCTGAGGAAGACATTAAGAATCTCTGAGATTAAGTGAGTGGGCTTGAAGGTAGCAGGTACAGCATAATGTGGGAAAATGTAAAGTTATTCACTTTGGCAGGAAGGACAGAAAAATCAGGTTGTAAATCAGTAAAGGTTGGTACGCCTGGAATTAGTGATGGGCTCCCTCAGAACCAGAAGTAAACATGCAGCAAGCAATTAGGAAAGCACATGGTATCCTGGCCTCTAATACACTGTGGCTGTAATGCAGAAGTAGGGATGTCATGCTGAGATTGTGCAGGAGTTTACCACACAACACACAGAGGACTGTGCACAGAGTTCGTCTCCAGACTTAAAAAAAGAACATTCTTTCTTTGGAGTCAGTGCAAGTCAATTCCTCAGGCAAATTCTTGAGATGATAGAATTGTCCTGTGAAGGTTAAAAATCGGCCAACACTCACTGGATTTTGAAAGGGTGAGAGGGGATCTTACTGAGAAGTACATGATTCTGAGAGGGGCTGGCAGGGTCAATACTGAGAGGGGCTGGCAGGGTCAAGACTGAGAGGGGCTGGCAGGGTCAATACTGAGAGGGGCTGGCAGGGTCAATACTGAGAGGGGCTGGCAGGGTCAATACTGAGAGGGGCTGGCAGGGTCAATACTGTGAGGTTATTTCTTCATGCTGGAAAACGTGGAACCAGGGGCAACCACAGTTGTCCTCTTTGGAGTTCCATCACTCAGAGGGGCGTGGGTGCTGAATCATGGAATTTATTCAAGTTTTCATGGATACTGAAGGGATCTAAGGTTAGAGACATAGAGCAATACAGCACAGATACAGGCCCTTCGGCCCAACCAGTCCATGCCGACCATGGTACCCACCCAGCTGGTCCCAATTTCCTGTGTTCGGCCCATATCCCTCCAAGCCCTGCCCCTCCATGTACCGATCCAAGTGCTTCTTAAACGACACTGTTGTACCTGCCTCACCCACTTCCTCTGGCAGCTCGTTCCATACACTCACCACCCTCTGTGAAAAAGTTGCCCCTCAGCTCCCTTTTAAATCTTTCCCCTCTCACCCTGAACCTATGCTCCCCTACCCTGGGGAAAAGACTGTTACCATCCACCTTATCTGTGCCTCTCATAATTTTAAACATTTCTATAGGGTCGCCCTTCATTCTCCTACGTTCCAAGGAATAAAGACCCAGCCTGGCCAACCTCTCCCTATAACTCAGGCCCTCGAGTCCTGGCAACATCCTCGTAAATCTTTTCTGCACTCTTTCCAGTTTCACCATGCCTTTCCTATAACAGTGTGACCAAAACCGTACACAGTGCTCCAAGTGCAGCCTCACCAAAGACCTTACAACTGCAACATAATGTCCCAACTCCTATACTGAATGCCCTGACTGATGAAGGCCAGAGCCCCTATCACCACCTTATCTACCTGTGACGCTGCTTTCAACGAACTATGCACTTGTACTCCTAGGTCTCTCTGTTCCATTACACTCCCTAGTGCCCTGCCATTCATAGTATAAGTCTTATGCCGGTTTGACTTACATGGGGATTAATTGGGAAAGTGGGTGTGGCACAATATCACAACATTGAATAGCAAAGCAGGTACAAGGGGCTTCATGGATTACTCTTGCTGTTACATATGCAGTGGAAAGGGTTTCTTGAACAGCTTTAAATTCCTGAGCGTCAACATCACAGAGGATCTACCTTGGGCCAAACACATTGACACAGTCATGAAGAAGGCATGCCAGCAGCTCTACTTCATTAGTAGTTTGAGCAGATTTGGTATGTCACCAAAGACTCTTGCAAATTTCTACAGATGTACGGTAGAGAGCATTCTGACTGGTTGCATCACCGCCTGGTACGGAGGCTCCAATACACAGGATCGCAAGAGGCTGCAGGGGGTTGTAGACTCAGCCAGCTCCACCACGGGCACAACCCTCCCCACCATCAAGAACATCTTCAATAGGCAGTGCCTCAAGAAAGCAGCATCCATCACTAAGGACCCTCACCATCTGGGACATGCCCTCTTCTCGCTACTACCATCGGGGAGGAGGTACAGGAGCCTGAAGACCCACACTCAATGATTCAGGAACAGCTTCTTCCCCTCCGCCATCAGATTTCTGAACGGTCCATGAACCCATGAACACTACCTCGTTATTCCTCTTTTGCACTATTTATTTGTAACTTATCTCTTTTATCTCTTGCACTGTACCGCTGCTGCAAAACAACACATTTCGCAACAAATGTCTATGATAATAAACCTGATTCTGATTCTGTTCTCATATTCGGTGCAATCTTCATTTTCTTAAGCCCAAGGTACGAAGAGTTGAATAGACATGGTGGCTAATTATTTACTGTGGGTTGGACCAGACAAATCAGAATTGTGGCGTGTTCCTATCTACCAAAACTGCTCCCTATCACTGGATGACCCTGGATGAGAAAAACAGCTAACGCCTCTTCTCTATTGCAAATACTCTTCCAAGACCCCTCACTCCTGTTGTGTCAAACCTCAGGTGCAATTACAAGTGCATCGAGCAGGTGGACGTCCTTGTTACTGAGGGTGCGAAGACCCAGTTAGGGGCCTCTGCTGCTGCTCTCCCTTCTCTGCCAGAGGCAACTTACTCTCAGACCGCTCCCTGCCCAAGTCAAGAACATACGTCTTTGTCTACTTTCTTCCTGATCTTCCTTTCAGTCCTTTCTCTGCATATGTTGTCCATAAGACCTCCTTCCTGGTCTTCTGACACGCCACCATAAATATAACCAAAAACACAACCTTAATAATATAAAACTAACCATCCATAAAAATTCTCAAGATGTTAATGGTTCCTAAAAGAGCAGCAAACATAGTCCATGAAATAAAAGTTTTTACCTCTGGATACCTAAAAAATCTAGGACCCTTGAACTCTCTGAGAACACATCTATTTTAGGAAAGACGTGGTTAAACTGGAAAGAGTGCAGAGAAGATTTACGAGGATGTTGCCAGGACTCGAGGGCCTGAGTTATAGGGAGAGGTTGGCCAGGCTGGGTCTTTATTCCTTGGAACGTAAGAGAATGAGGGGTGATCTTATAGAGGTTTATAAATTAAGAGAGGCATAGATAAGGTGGACGGTAACAGTCTTTTCCCCAGGGTAGGGGAGTCCAAAACTAGGGGGCATAGATTTAGAGTGAGAGGGGAAAGATTTAAAAGGGACCTGAGGGGCAACTGTTTCACGCAGAGGGTGGTGAGTGTATGGAACGAGCTGCCAGAGGAAGTGGGAGAGGCAGGTACAACAGGATCATTTAAGAAGCACTTGGATCGGTACATGGAGGGGCGGGACTTGGAGGGATATGGGCTGAACACAGAAAGTTGGGACTAGCTGGGAGGGCACCGTGGTCAGCATGGACTGGTTGGGCCGAAGGGCCTGTATCCATGCTGTATCGTTCTATGACTCTATAACCATGTCCCTCTGGCGCTGATGATAAAACCGACGGGGTTGACTGCAGAAACGTCTGGATTGCCCTTTACAGTCAATTCCAAATGACGATACTTATTCGATTTCTCTATGAAAGTGACGCTGGTGACCCGGAGTTGTTTCCAAAGCAGATGGAGAGGTCTACCACTGCAGCTCTTCTTTCTTTAACAAAAACAGCAGCCAGGATCCAGGTATGTCCATCTCAATCTGAAGACCTTTGCTCTTTAAAAACAGTAAAACCTAGAACATAAAATATCTCAACCCCCATTGTGTCTCTGTATCTGCGGCTGTTTCACTACAAGACACGTGCCTGACACATGGCTCAGGGTCTCTCCAGCTATCCCACATCTCCTACAATCCCTCGGTCCTTGGTCTGTCCAACGCCATGTAATCCTTACCGGGTGTGAGTTCGACTACAGGAGCAGGGCTGTAATGTACTCAGACTGTGTAGGGGTGTAAAACCCTTTATTCAGCTGTGGGATTGGGGATCACTCTTGTAATAATGAACCCTAAACCCTTGATGACCCAGCCTGCTCCAGTGGTCGAACTCAACGTCCCTCCAGTTGTCCCTCCCTACATTGACTGCAACCTGACCTCGTCCCTGAGGACTTCCTCTGAATGACACGTGACATTGTGATGAGCTGATACCCTATATTTTCCAATAACCGTATCCACGTCGGTACCTTCCATGAATTGATCTGTACGAACTGTATGCAAGACAAGTTTTTCCGTACACGTTACAAAAATAAACCAATTTACCAACTTACCAAACTTAATCTTATTCTGATTAAACTGCTCCTCCTCTGTTAGCTAAATTTGAATTGTTCCAGAAACCATTTGCATTCTTATGGCGTTCCCGTGCTTTTCCAACGCTAGCCATTTGAACATTGTCAGAATTGATCATTCCATTGAGGCCAACCACACTTCAGACAGTTTATCACATGGAGGTTGACAATATTGTTGTGCTGCAGACAGGAACAACAAATAAAAGCAAAACATGCTGGAAACACTGAGTAGATGAAGTAGAATCTGTTGAGAGAGTTCATGTTTGCGGTCAGTAACTATTTGCTAATACTGAGAAAAAAGACCTTCCTTGCTTTATTCTGTTCATCCTGCTAGTCATTTGATGGCTTTATTTGAAACTCTATGTTTTGTATTACCAGGGAACAAAAACAATAAAGAGCCTTTTGCTTCCTTCCCTAAATGAAAAAAAATCTATTTTACCTCAGTATTCTTCAAGTGATTCAGATGGTCCCTCTGCAATTCCATTCTGCTGCTGAATTCCAGTGGTTATTAGATGATTCCACAATTTAAGTAACTGGTTGGCACTTCTCCCATATTCAGTCAAATGTCAATCAAATCATGTCATAAATTCACTATTAGGGAAGAGTAATGAACTGGAATTCAAGCTAAACCCACCTAAATCTATTTACATGAAATATCATAGTGACCTTCCAGTTTAATTAATCCCCTCCTCCATTGCAGATGTATATTTCTGGCTTCACTGAGCAGCCACAAATGACACTGAGTTAAAGGATGTGATATATTCCCATTTTCAGGGTAGACCCCAAGGGATCAAATTCAAAGGAGAATAAAGTATGTGCATAATCCAAGCTAATGTGCCCTGGTGAAGTGATTCAATTAATTAATCGCATTTAGAACTGGATTAATATCCTAAATATGTTTGGGTTAGGAAAATTAACTCATTCCAGACAATTATTCCTCCAACCTTCAGATTACCCACTTCCTGTTATGACTTTCAAAACGATTCTCCCCTATACATAATACTTATTCAGGCATATAGATAATAGAGAATAAACTCAGTTCATTCTCAAGAAAGAGTGTATTTTAAGATCTGATACAAAATTAACATATTGCATCTATGCTCCAAGTAACAAGGAGTGTTATTGGCTTCCCTTTCGCAGTCAATGGGTAAGATGGTCTCATGAAAATACATTGCTAATTTGTTATAGTATCTTGTGAAGACAAGTTATTTTTATTCAGGTCTAATTTATATTCATATTCACAACATATCCAACCATCATTAAAACTCACAAATATCATAGAATCATAGAACAGTACAGCACAATACAGGTCCTTCGGCCCACAATGTTGTGCTGACCTTTAAACCTTGTGTAAGACTATCTAACCCCTTCCCCCCACATATCCCCCTATTTTAAATTCCTCCATATGCTTATCTAACAATCTCTTTAATTTGACCAATGTATCAGCCTCCACCACCACCCCAGGCAGCGCATTCCATGCCCCAACCACTCTCTGGGTAAAAAAATCTCCCTCTGATATCTCCCTTGAACTTCCCACCCATTACTTTAAAGCCATGTCTTCTTGTATTGAGCATTGGTGCCCTGGAAAAGAGGCACTGGCTGTCCACTCTATTCCTCCGGGAGCTCCGGTTTCCTCCTACATTCTAAAAGACATACGGGTATGTCAATTTGGGTTTAAAATGGGCGGCGCGGACTCGTTGGGCTGGAAGGGCCTGTTACCACGCTGTAAATAAAGTTTAAAATTTAAAATTTAAAATGAATGCTAACATCTCATAAGCTTTCCTAATCACCCTATCCACTTGTGAGGCAACTTTCAGGTATGAACCCCCATATCCCTCTGCTCCTCCACACTACCCAGAATCCTGCCATTAGCTTTGTACTTAGCCTTGGAATTTGTCCTTCCAAAGTGTACCACTTCACACTTCTCCGGATTGAACTCCATCTGCCACTTCTCAGCCCAGCTCTGCATCCTATCAATGTCCCTCTGCAATCTTCGACAATCCTCCACACTATCCACAACACAACAGACCTTTGTGTCATCTGCAAATTTGCCAGCCCACCCTTCTACCCCCTCATCCAAGTCATTAATAATAATCACAAAAAGCAGAGGTCCCAGAACCGATCCTTGTGGGACACCACTAGTCACAGCCCTCCAATCTGAATACACTCCCTCCACCACAACCCTCTGCTTTCTACATGCAAGCCAATTCTGAATCCACACGGCCAAGCTTCCCTGGATCCCATGCCCTCTGACTTTCTGAAGAAGCTTACCATGTGGAACCTTGAATAATGCCTTACTAAAAATCCACATAGACCACATCTACTGCACTACCCTTATCAATCTGCCTGGTCACCTCCTCAAAAAACACAATCAGGCTCGTGAGACATGATCTGCCCTTCACAAAGCCATGCTGGCTGTCCCTGATCAGACCATGGTTCTCCAAATGCCCATAGATCCTATCTCTAAGAATCCTTTCCAACAGCTTGCCCACCACAGCCATAAGGCTTTCTGGTCTATAATTCCCTGGACTATCCGTACTACCTTTTTTTGAACAAGGGACAACATTTGCCACCCTCCTGTCCTCCAGTACCATTCCCATGGACAATGAGGACTCAAAGCTCCTAGCCAAATATTATTCTCATATGCCAAAATATAATGATTTTTTAATACAAATTATTTCCTACTTCTTATGAAACTGATCAGAATTTACGTCAACATTCTTAGAATGGCTTTACCCCAGCAAGAAGTTCGGCTTGAGCACAGGAGCTTGAGGGTAGGGTTTCGGAATGACGTCACTGTTCCTGACATGCTGCTGATGTGGGGTTTGTGGGCTCAGGAGTCAGTCCCTGTCACTTCTCGTTCATATCTGAACAGAGGGAAGCCCCCAAAATGGCAGATTCATGGTTAAGGCTGAGCATTTTATTTTATTGAATACAGACTTATTTGCAGAGTACATTAAATAAATGGTATCACATAATATTTAGAGTCACAGAGTCACACAGCACGGAAACAGGCCCTTCGGGTTCAACTCATCCGTGCCAACTGTGTTGCTCAGTGAGCTAGTCCCATCTGCCCGTGTTTGGCCCACAGCCCTCTAAACCTCTCCTATCCATGGACTTATCCAGATGGCTTTTAAACATTACTAACGTGCCCACCTTAACTACTATTTCTGGCAGCTCATTCCAAATACGCGGCACCCTTTGCGTGAAGAAGCTGCCCCTGATGTCCCTTTTAAAGCTCTCGTCTCTGACCTTAAACCTATGCCCTCTTGTTTTTAGCACACCCTCCCTGGGAAAAAGACTGTGTGCTTTCACCCTGTCTACGCCCCTCATAATCTTATGTACTTCTATCAGGTCACCCCTCAGTCTCCTACGTTCCAGGGAATAAAGTCCTAGTCTACACAACCCCTCCTTGTAACTCAGGTCCAAAGTCTAGGCCACATCCTGGAGCTTTTGGGAAGCTAGAGAAGAAATTATGTAGGCCCCTGCAGAAATTTTTGCTTCATCTCTGGCTACAGGTGAGGTTCCGGATGACAGAAGAGTGGCTAATGTGGCACCACTGTTTAAAAAGGGTGGCAAAACCAAGACCAAGACTTGGTCAGCAAGACCAAGGAACTGATTGTGGACTTCAGGAAGGGGAAGTCGGGAGAACACACACCAGTCCTCACTGAGGGGTCGGTGGTGGAAAAGGTGAGCAGCTTCAAGTTCCTGGGCGTCAACATCTCAGAGGATCTATCCTGGGCCCAGCACATTGATGCAATCACGAAGAAGACACGCCAGTGGCTCTACTTTGTTAGGAGTTTGAGGAGATTCAGTGTGTCACCAAAGGCTCTTGTAAATTTCTACAGATGTACAGTGGAGAGCATTCTGACTGGTTGCATCACCGCCTGGTATGGAGGCTCCAATGCACAGGATCGCAAGAGTCTGCAGATGTTTGTAGACTCAGCCAGCTCCATCACGGGCACAACCCTCCCCACCATCGAGGACATCTTCAAGGGGCGGTGCCTCAAGAAGGCGACATCCATCACTAAGGACCCTCACCACCCGGGACATGCCCTCTTCTCGTTACTACCATCGGGGAGGAGGTACAGGAGCCCGAAGACCCACACTTCAGGAACAGCTTCTTCCCCTCCACCATCAGATTTCTGAACGGTCCATGAACCCATGAACACTACCTCGTTAGTCCTTTCTTTGCACTATTTATTTATTTTGTAATATGTAGTATTTTTATGTCTTTGCGGGTACTGCTGCCACAAAACAACAAATTTCACATCATACATCAGTGACAATAAACCTAATTCTGATTCTGAAAAAAACAAGCCAGGAAACTACATGCCGGTGGGTCTGACATCGGCGGTGGGGAAATTGCTGGAGGGGATTCTGAGGGACAGGATCTACCAACATTTGGAGAGACAGGGTCTGATTTGGGACATTCAGCACGGTTTTTAAATAAATTTAAAGATGTATTGAACTTTGTGTAATTTGAGCATGGTCGTAACAGAATGTGTCACTAATGACACAACACAGTTAACATCATAGTCATGATCCTCACTGCATCTGGTGAAAGGAGTGATCTGCTGCATTTTAAATCCTTACAGGCAATCAAATATCAAGGTTGCTTTTCGAGCCTGTTATGGCCACCAATAGGACCTGATAGATTTCTGCTAAACGTGATAGGTGTTCAGATTTGGGAATGAGGGAAGCAATGAACACTTCAACAGAAAACAGGAATGCTGGACAAACTCAGCAGTATCTGTGGAAAGAGAAAAAAACAGTCAAAGCTTCAGGTCCACGACCTTTCCTCAGAGCTGGGGCAAGAGTGAAGGGCCTGCAGTTTTCAAAGCAGAGCTGAAAGTGAGGTGTAAGACTGAAGCCATGTCGGTTCTACATGGAGCAATTAGTTTTGCTGTGTCTTGCTGCATGAGTGCCAGAAGGTTTGGGATTTCTGATGATGTACATGCACAGAAATGGAAGTTACCGACTTGCTGGCAGCTGCCTGATGGCAGTTCGATGGCAGTGATGTGACACCAGACTCAGCACAAAGCCTGGTGTGGGAATGAGAGGTGGACTACTTCCCATCAATACTCAGACAACATCACCGGCTTTGAACTTGTTCAAATATGTTAAAATACTTATAAACACCTAAAACATTTCAATAAACTTACACTCAAATATTTTAAATCAATCTAAATTAAGTATTACTTGCCTTGGTCCCTCACAGTCATTGCATTCCATTGAAATCAATGGGTACACCGTTGTTGGTGCAGTTGTTACAATGGATTCCCCACCACAAGTAGGGAGGCATTGTCACTGTTTAATGCTCCCTTAATAAGGATTCCACGATCAGACAATTGTCAGCAAGCTGTCAGTTGCTGAATGTCCCTGACCTTGTTTATGAACGATAGGACATAAATTGACTGAGACCATTGGGGAGATGTGCAAATCAGAGGATAGTTAGCTATGGGGTTGCTTGGTGTGAGGTTGTGGTGAAAAAGGACGTTCACTTTGATTGTCCTGTGTCAATAACTACCTGAAATTTACAACCATTAGAGTACGTCTGGTACCCTGGGCAACAATACATGTGGCTAGTTGCTGTGTTGGGATCAAAACCCTCTTCTGAGTGCAATTATGCATGAGAACAATTGAATCTCTCCAGCTAGGTAAGCCAGTAAGGACCCCTGTCAGTGAATATCACTTTCCTCTTTATAATTAACCAGTTTCTACCACTACCGTTCTACAACACCACCACTGTTGTTGGCTGAATCACAAGTGGTGATGAATCAGCGTACAGGAACGAGATAGGTCACCTGGTTGTGTGGTGCCACAACAACAACCTCTCACTCAACGGCAGCAAAACTAAAGAGCTGATTGTTGGCTTCAGGAAGGGGAAGGAGAGCAAATATGTGCCAGTCTACACTGGGGGATCGGGGGTGGAGAGGGTCAGCAGCTTTAAATTCCTGGATCTTAACATATCGGACGACCTGTCCTGGGCCCAGTGCATAGATGCAATCACAAGGAAAGCGCGCCAGCATCTTTACTTTCTTAGGAGGTTAACCAGGTTCAGCTTGTCACCAAAAACTCTAACAAACCTACAGATATATTATTGAAAATATCCTGACTGATTACATCACGGTCTGGGATGGCAATTCGAATGCACAGGAAGATAAGAAGCTGCAGAGAGTTGTGGACTCAGCCCAATATATCACGGGCATATCCCTCCCCACCATCGGGACTATCTACAGGAGGTGCTGCCTCAAGAAGGCAACATCCATCATCAGAGATCCCCACCATCCAGGCCATGCCATCTTCTTGCAGCTACCATCGGGCAGGAGGTACAGAAGCCTGAAGTCCCACACCACCAGGTTCAGGAACAGCTACTTCCCTCCAACCATTCGGTTCTTGAACCAACCGGCACAACCCTAATCACTACAGTTTAGCAACACTGTGACCACTTTGATCATTTTGCATTAAAATGGACTTTGTTTATTGTTCTATTTGTGTTCTTTCTTGTAAAAGTTGTGTTTAGTTTATGTTTTTCTTGTGAATGCTGCTTATCTGATGCTATGTGCCTGTGATGCTGCTGCCAGTAAGTTTTTCATTGCACCTGTGCTCAAATGGACATGTGCATCTGACAATAGACTCGACTTTGACTTTTTATTTGAAAATTAGTTTCCATTATGATCTGTTTCCTGTGAACCCATCTCAAATATATTGCCCATGCTTGTTTTTATTGACACCAATTGGCTTGGATAACTGCATTTTTCTTCCTTTGTTAGGATTTAATTGATCTTGAGCATCTCATTAAAATTAGCTGCTCGCAATAATTCTTCCACAACAATTTATAGGTATGCAGGAACAAATGGAGGATTTAAATTTACTGTAACGTCTCAATGCCACTTGTCAGTGTGTGTTGTCTGCAGGCTTAGATCTGTGCTGAGGTGCATTTCTATAGCCATCGGTTGCATTCCAATAACTAAGCTAGTTTAGATTTGACGGGGCAAATGTACAGACTGAGCACTTGCTGAGGGATTTACCACTGAAGGCACGTACCTTGCCTTTCATCAATGATCCAGGGAGAAAGTGACCAGCTTTACTTATGCAGGAGATCAGGAACAGGACATGGCTGATTTCCCCTCTACTACCCAAGGACATTATTTTCTGAACATTAGATGTCTAAAGTTTATTAGATGTCACCAGAATTCACATGTGGGTGAGCTTCAACAAAATACTATTTGACTGCTGATCCTCATGCAAGTAGGATGTCACAGAACAGGTCAAGTCAGAGGGTCACAACAACATGCCCTCGCCCCATCGAGTCTGCACGACTGACCATCAAGCGCCCATTTACACTTGAGGAACAAAGGACTGCAGATGCTGGAACCCAGATGAAAAAGGGTCCTGAAGAAGGGTCCTGACCCGAAACGTTGACCACCTGCTTTTCTCCACTGATGCTGCCTGGCCCACTGAGTTCCTCCAGCATCGTCGTGTTTTTCACCCATTTACAGTCTCCTGTTTTGTTCTCCACATATTCCCATTAATTTACTCCAGATCCTACCACTCACCTACACACAAAGGACTATCTACAGGGGCCAATTAACCTGCCAACCCACGTCTTTGAGATGTGTGAGGAAACAAGTGCACACGGAGCAAGCCAGTGTGATTACAGGGAGAGTGTGTAAACTCCACACGGACAGCATCAGAGGTCAGGATTGAACAATGTCCAATTTCCCAGGCAATCCCATTATCAATAAAACCTCTAGTCTTTCAGTCTTTTTAAGCAAATACCATACGTCCTGATGTCATGTAAAATAGCTTAAGTTGTATCTGCCGAGGACTGACTCATTAATCAATCTGTTCTGGTTCATTACTCTTAAATGATAAGACTATGTGATTTACTCCCGTTAAGTCACTTCACACACCACAATGCAACTGGAGTTACCTTAACCAACACCAGCTAGTCCAGGTTTCACCCATCCGATTAACAATGGAAGGAATTTCCCTGAGTTTGCTACCTTGGGAAGTGTTCCTTATTGCCATTTGCCTCCATGTAGTTTAAATTGTTAATAAGCTGTTGGAGGAAGTGAAATCAATTACTTTAATGGTCTTTGCTCTTTTTAAACCACATGCAGGGGCTCTCCAGGTTACGGATGACCCGACTATGGAAATCCGACTTTACCCAAATTCTCTCCCATATAGTTTTAAAGAACTTTTCAAGCTAGTAATAATGTTTCCTGGTGTTCATTAATGACTGGATAGAGTGTATATTCCATTACTTTAATTATGGTTAGTGTTAGGGTGAATATTTGACGACGTGAAAGAAGAACAAGTGTGTGTAGAGCAATACAATACGGGTAGCCGTAGAAAATGGGCGTTTCTGAGAAATTGGCTTATGGGCAGTTCTCAGGAACCTGGGGATTGCCTGTATATTTTAACCTCACACTAGTTAGTTAACTAACTACGACTTAGTCTTTGATATTCTTGCTTATACTACTTCCTTTGCTTATCTAATAAAACATACTTACAGTATTATCTAACAACTGTGCCTAGATAACAGCTGTCTCAATATATATTCATGCTTTCAAAGCACAGATCAATTTGAGAATATATTCATATCAAAATTAACTGGACTCCATTACATTAAAGCAGGGAAAGCTTTGGAAATAGACTAATTATAATGCAGTGTTTAAGGCAGCTTTAAGCTTCAGAAGTTCCTTTTGAACCAGGGCTTATTTTTGCTGTGAAGACGTCCTGTTCATCTTCCATAGATATAATTGTGGTGTATAAGAGCTTCAAAATGAGCAGTGCAGTCTAGTCAGGCTGTTTGGTTCTAAGTCTTGTTCTAATCCAGGAACTGAACACATGGGCCTGAATTTTGCGACAGTGGTGCTTCCAATCCCAAAGGAACTTGACCACCGAGCTCTGGATGCCTCCAGGATATGGGTTTCCATTTTCCCTGCAACAGCTGCAGGGAATCTGTGATGTCTGCAGCTGTGAGTGTGGACAAGCTGATTGAACATATGATCATCTTTATTTCTCCTTTCTCACTGCAAAGTAGAAAGTTACAAAGGTCTAAATCCTTAAAAATTTATAGGCATCAAAATAAAGAGTAAGATGTACACTTGGATTAAGGCAGAATCTGAAATTTGATAACAATTTTTAAGTCAATATATTAAAGTTACTTTTATTATTAAAATCCATCAAATTTAGGAAATGTTATTCTGAAGGGACTAAAGTCCACATCTACGAAATTGCTCAGGGCAGAATTAGTCAACTGAGGCCTGAGAATTTCAATCTACTCCATTTAACGAGATGCTCAGGCATTATATTTTCACTCTAATTTTCTATGGGAAAATAGTTCGTAAACTATAGAAGTTCACATAGTTTTACTGCTAATATGTTAATTGCCTCAGCAAAGACTCAGAGCGAGTTTCACTGACAGTAACTTCTGGATTTCCACACTTAATTCCCCCGACGTATTCCAGGTGGTTTTATAGTTGCTCCTTTATAACTATGATTACTGAATGTCCAAGGCTGAGTTTATTGTCATCTGCACAAGTCCATGTGTGCACAGGTGCAGTGAAAAACTCACTTGCAACAGCTTCACAGGCACAGAGCATCAGATATTGGTGTTCGTATTTGTTTATTATTGTCACTTGTACCAAGGTACAGTGAAAAACTTGTCTTGCATACCATTCATACAGACAAATTCATTACACAGTGCAGATATATTGAGTTAGTACAGAGTTCATCGAGGTAGTACAGGGTAAAAACAATAACAGACTACAGAGTAAAGTGTCACAACTGCAGGGAAGTGCATTGCAGGTAGACAATAAGGTGCAAGGTCAATAACAAGCTAGATTGTAAGGTCCATCTCATTGTATAAGGGAACCGTACAATAGTCTTATCACAGTGGGGTAGAAGCTGTCCTTAAGCCTGGTGATACGTTCCCTCAGGATCCTGTATCTTCTGCCTGATAGGAGAGGAGAGAAGAGAGAATGACCCAGGTGGGTGGGCTCTTTGATTATGTTGGCTGCTTCTCCAAGGCAGCAAGAGGTAAAGACAGAGTAAAAGGAGGGGAGGCTGGTTTCCATGACGTGCTGGGCTGTGTCCACAACTCTGCAGTTTCTTGTGGTCCTGGGCAGAGCAGTTGCTGTACCAAGCCATGATGCATCCAGATAGGATGCATTCTATGGTGCATTGATAAAAACTGGTGAGTGTCAAAGGGAAATGCCAATTTCTTTAGCCTCCTGAGGAAGTAGAGGTGCTGGTGAGCTTTCTTGGCCATGGCATCTATGTGGTTGGACCAGGACAGGCTATTGGTGATGTTCGCTCCTCGGAACGTGAAGCTCTCAACACTCTCAACCTCAGCACCATTGATGTAGACAGGTGCATGTACACTGCCCCCTTTCCTGAGGTCAATGACCAGCTCTTTTGTTTTGTTGACATTGAGGGAAAGGTTGTTGTCATGAAACCATGTCACTAAGCTCTCTATCTCCTTCCTGTACTCTGACTGATCGTTATTTGAGATAGGGCAAGCTTCTGCATTTGCAAACTTGTAGATGGCATCTGCAAATTTTTAGATGCAGTTAGAGCAGAATCTGACCACACAGTCATGAGTGTACAGGGAGTAGAGTAGAGGGCTGAGGACTCAGCCTTGTGGGGCACCAGCGTCGAGAATAATCGTGCCGGAGGTATAGCTGCCTATCCTCACTGATTGCGGTCTGTTGGTTAGAAAGTCAAGGATCCAGTTACAGAGGGAGGTGTTGAATCCCAGGTCTCGGAGTTTGGTGATGAGTTTGCTTGGGATCATTGTATTGAAGACAGAGCTGTAGTCAATAAACAATAGTCTATCATAGGTGTCTTTACTGTCCAGATGCTCCAGAGCTGAGTGTAGGGCCAGGGAGATGGTGTCTGCTGTGGACCTGTTTCTGCGATAGGCGAATTGCAGTGGGTTGAGGTTGTCTGGGAGGCTGGAGTTGATGTGTGCCATGACCAGCCTCTCAAAGCACTTCATGAAGTTGGATGTCAGAGCCACTGGTCGGTAGTTATTGAGGTATGTTACCTTGCTTTTCTTCAGTACCAGGATGATAGTGGTCTTCTTAAAACAGGTGGGAACCTGAGATTGAAGCAGGGAGAGGTTAAATATATCTGCAAATACCCCCACCAGCTGATCAGCACAAGATCTGAGCACATGGCCAGGGACACCATCTGGGCCTGATGCTTTCCTCCTGTTCATTCTCTGGAAGACTGACCTTGCGTCCTCAATGGTGACCACGGGTTCAGTTGCATTGGAGGCTGTCAGGGTGGGTGGTGACAATCCACTTCCCTTCTGTTCAAAACGCGCATAGAATGCGTTAAGCTCATCAGGACAGGATGTGCTGTTGTTAACTATTTTCTTTTGTAGCCCGTTATAGTGTGTACGTCCTGCCGTAACTGACAGATAAGCAGCATTCACAAGCAAAACATAAATTAAACATAAAGTATATGCAAGTTTTACAAGAGAAAACACAAGTAGAACAAAAAAAACAATGTCCATTTTAGTGCAAAGTGATCAAGGCATAATGCTATTACAGCACCAACGACCCAGGTTCAATTCCAGCCTTTGTCTGTAAGGAGTTTGTACGTTCTCCCCATTACTGCATGGGTTTCCTCCGGGTGCTCCGTTTTCCTCCCACATTCCAAAGATGTACGGGTTAGGAAGTTGTGGACATGCTATGTTGGCACCGGAAGTGTGGTGACACTTGAGGGCTGTCCCAGAACACTCTACGCAAAAGATGCATTTCACTGTGTGTTTCAACGTACATGTGACTAATAAAGAAATCTTATCTAGTGTTGCTAAACTGTAGTGATTAGGGTTTTGCTGGTTGGTTCAAGAACCGAATGGTTGAAGGGAAGTAGTTGTTCCTGAACCTGGTGGTGTGGGACTTCAGGCTTCTGTACCTCCTGCCCGATGGTAGCTGCAAGAAGATGGCATGGCCTGGATGGTGGGGATCTCTGATGATGGACTTTGCCTTTTTGAGGCAGCGCCTCCTGTAGATACTACAGATGGTGGGGAGGGATGTGCCCGTGATGTATTTGGCAGAGTCCACTACTCTCCTGCACATTCGACTTGCCGTCCCAAACTATGATGCAACCCATCAGGATGTTTTCAACAGTACATCTGTAGAAGTTTGTTAGAGTGTTCAGTGACAAGCTAAACCTCCTTAACCTCCTAAGAAAATAAAGATGCTGGTACGCCTTCCTCATGATTGCATCTACGTGCTGATTCCAGGACAGGTTGTCCGATATGTTAACGCCCAGGAATTTAAAGCTGCTGACCCGCTTTTCGTATAGCCTCATTGTCGGTATTATAGTCAGTTTCAGGCAATAAATCAAGATGCCCTTTCACTGCAGCAATGCGGGGTCTCACATTTTTGGAGATGCCATACTCCACAATGCAAAGCCTGTGCTGGAAAAAACACAACAGGTTGGGCAGCATCCACGGAGAGAGAACAGAGTTGAATTTAAAAGTCCTTTAACAGAACTGAGAGAGATAGAGGATCATAGAGCTAGCTGCAAGTAGCTGCAAAAATGATTTCTAGTAGGTACCTGAGAAAACAGTGAGGATCAATAAAGTAAAAAAAAAGGAAATACAATAAGAGCAAATCGTCTTCAATAATAAATAAAGATAAGTCTCGCAGGGGAGGCAAATGCCTTGGAGAGATAAACAGAGTTAGCATTTCAGACCATTCACCTTTCATGAGGACTAGAAAAGGTTAGAGATAAATCAGGTTTTCAGATGCAGGAAAGGGGGGAGGGATAGGAATTGTAAAAGGGAAGGTGTGTGACATGGTAGAAAGCAAGAGAGATTAAGTGTTAAATGATAACACAAGGCAAAAAGTGGCTGTAATGGATAAAGAAACGAAAGCTGGTCTAAAGGAGATATAAATGGAAATCATTATCTGAAGCCTGTTCGGGCTGGACATTCCTGTGAAGGAAGAAGCCATTCATTAAACACTAGAATAAAAGCAGACGCTGGAAATCAGAAAATTCTGAATATAACCCGCATCTGTAGAGACAGAAACTGGATAATTAGTCAGAGATACAGTGGGGACAGGGGCAGAGTCAGGGAGGAGAATGGTGAGCCTGATGTGTGTGAACTGCAAATGATAAAAATGGCAGCAGTACAGTGCAAAGACATAAAATTACTATAAATTACAAAATAAATAAATAGTGAAAAAAAAGGAATAACTAGGTGGTGTTCATGGACCGTTCAGAAATCTGATGTTGGAGGGGAAGAAGGGGAAGAAGCTGTTCCTGAACTGTTGAGTGTGAGTCTTCAGGCTCCTGTACCTTCTCCCCGAGTAGAAGGCAAGTCCCGGGTGGTGAGGGTCCCTAGTGATGGACAGCTTTTACCTGAAGTAAAAGCAGAAAATGCTGGAAAAACTCAGCAGGTCAAGAAGCATCTGTGGAAAGAAAAACAAAGCCTTGAAGAGTTAACTCTGTTTTTTCTTTCAACAAACACTGCCTGACCTTTGTGTTGTAATATTGTGGGCAGTGAGGAACTGGAGACAGATGGCATTCCACAATAACCGGAGAAATAAATCTGCCGCTGACTCCAAGAGGGTATGGCTGGATGTGACCCGGGAGTTCAACAGCAGGAACGTTCTAACGCTTGACTTTCTACTGAAAGTCCAACCAGGGTAGGGCTTATACAATGAATGGTAGGGCACTGGGGATTGTAATGGAACAGAGGGACCTAGGAGTACAAGTGCATAGTTTGGTGAAAGCAGCATCACAGGTAGACAGGGCGGTGAAGAAGGTGTTTACCACGCTGGCCTTCATTGGTCAGGGCACTGAGTATAGAGGTTTGGACATTATGTTGCCGTTGTACAACTCATTGGTGAGGCCGCACTTGGAGCACTGCATACAGTTGTGGTCACCCTGTTATTGGAAAAACAAGGTTAAACTGGAAAGGATGCAGAAAAGATTTACAAGGATGTTGCCAGGACCAGAGGGCCTGAGTTACAGGGAGAGGTTGGCCAGGCTAGGTCTTTATTCCTTGGAATGTAGGAGAATGAGGGGAGACCTTATAGAAGTGTTTAAAATTATGAGAGGCATAGAAAAGGCGGACGGTAACAGTCTTTTCCCCAGGGTAGGGGAGTCCAAAACTAGGGGGCATAGGTTTAGGGTGAGAGGGGAAAGATTTAAAAGGGACCTGAGGGACAACTTTTTCACGCAGAGGGTGGTGAGTGTGTGGAACGAGCTGCCAGAGGAAGTGGGTGAGGCAGGTACAACAGCATCATTTAAGAAGCACTTGGATCGGTACATGGAGGGCCGGGGCTTGGAGGGATATGGGCCGAACGCAGGAAATTGGGACTAGCTGGGTGGGCACTGTGGTCGGCATGGACTGGTTGGGCAGAAGGGCCTGTATCCGTTCTGTATTGCTCTGACTCTATCCTGGACTTGGTGCAGTAAATGCTCCAATTGCCTCACTAGGTCAGGAAAGAAGTGTGTAGCTGTAAATTCACCAGCCTCAGTCTCTCATTTACCATGTCTTCCCTAGACTGCTCTATCACATCACCCCCACATCCACTCACTGTGTTCATGCACGAATCTGTAGCTCTCCATTTCTTAATCCCCCATCCAGCCATCTACTAGTCCCATTCACCCTGATGAATTCTATGCCTTTTCTTCAAAGTCACCCTCACCAAATGCACTTGTTTCGTTGCATGAATGCACACCAATGCACACCACTGCGTCCTGTCATGGGGCAGACCATCAGCAGCCCTGTCAACAGTCAGAATGGGCAGTGCCACCACCCACTCTGCTGCCCAGTGCCTCTGTGTTGCTCTGGCGGATCCAGTATGGCAGTGCAGTCTTCTGTGGGCTCTCTGGCTGGGAACTCTGTTCCTGAACCTCTGCCAGTGGTCTCCATTTAATGAACTGGGGCCATTGGCTCCCAGGGAAGAAATAAGGAGATATATATTCATTTGTTAAAGTTAGCTTTTATGTTTTTAATTGATTTTAATGTGAGAATATGCTTTTTAGCCTTTAAGTGGTTTTGAAATTAATTTCTGAACCAAAGTTTTTTTTATGTGTTCTGATTGTTATGGAGTATTAGTGAATGGTCCATGAATCCATGAACATTACCTTGTTATTCTTCTTTTGCACTTTTTGTTTATTTTTATAACTTATAGTAACTTTTATGCCTTTATGTCTTGCACTGTACAGCTGCCAGAAAACAACAAATTTCATGACATTGGTCAGTGATAATAAACTTGATTCTGAAATGTCCACAAACATTTGAAGATCAACACACAAAGCACTGGAGGAACTCAGTGGGTCAGGCAGCATCTGTGGAGGGAAATAGAAACACAGAAACATAGAAAAACTACAACACAATTCAGGCCCTTCGGCCCACAAAGCTGTGCCGAACATGTCCCTACCCTAGAAATTATTAGGCTTACCCATAGCCCTCTATTTTACTCAGCTCCATGTACCGATCTAACAGTCTCTTGAAAGACCCTATCGTATCCGCCTCCACCACTGTTTCTGGCAGCCCACTCCACGCACTCACCACTCTCTGAGTACAAAACTTACTCCTGACATCTCCTCTATATCTACTCCCCAGCACCTTAAACCTATGTCCTCTTGTGGCCACCATTTCAGCCCTGGGGAAAAGCCTCTGACTATCAACTCGATCAATACCTCTCATCATCTTATACACCTCAATCAGGTCCCCCCTCATCCTCCGTCTCTCCAAGGAGAAAAAGCCGAGTTCCCTCAGCCTGCTTTCATAAGGCATGCTCCGCATTCCAGGCAGCATTCTTGTAAATCTCCTCTGTACTCTCTCTATGGCTTCCACATCTTTCCTGTAGTGAGGCAACCAGAACTGAGCACAATACTCCAAGTGGGGTCTGACCAGGGTCCTATATAGCTGCAACAATACCTCTCGGCTCCTAAGTTCAATTCCCTGATTGATGAAGGACAATACACCATATGCCTTCTTAACCACAGAGTCAACCTGCGCAGCCGCTTTGAGCGTCCTATGGACTTGGACCCCAAGACCCCTCTGATCTTCCACACTGCCAAGAGTCCTACCATTAATAATATATTCTGCCAACATGTTTGACCTACCAAATGGACAGTTGATGTTTTGGGTCAAGACCCTTCATCCGTCCAGAGAGCAGTTGATCCAGATTTCCAGCATCTGCAGTCTCCTGTGTCTTCACCAACATTTCGAGGCCTGGACACAGCTTCGACAGTCTGTGAGATGGTGGGGAGGGTGGGGAGTGGCAACACCGCTGACTGTCAAGACCGTTCTATGGGTGTGGCCAAGCGTCTGAAGCAAGACCACACTGGACAGCTGCGAAGCAGCCAAACACAGCCTCATCCTGAGCCAAAGGCCACACTGGAACAAACAGTGGAACAGGTGCAGGTAGCCAGCAATCCTTGGACAACTGGTGAATTGGTTCATTATTATCACATGTACCGAGGTGCATGAAAATCCTGTCTTGCACACTGTTCGTACAGATCATTTCATTACACAGTGCATTGAGGTAGTACGAGGGAAAACAATAACAGAATGCAGAATAGAGTGTCACAGTTACAGAGAAAGTGCAGACAATAAGTTTTTTCTTCATTGTAGCAGAAGAGGGCACACAGTACAAGGGACAAGGGATGTATTAAACACTGATTTCTTCACATTCTCCAAATACAAGGGAAGAGGTGCAGAAGCTCTGTAGTTCCGGTGTTGCTGGCCAACGGGACAGAAGGATTATGGGGTTCCAGTTAGCTGGTGGCACTGTATATTATTGGCATCCACATGTTACATTGATTTGATTTCACCAGTGAACGAAATATGATCAATTTAATAATGGTAACTTGCAAACAGCACCTCTTCAAAGATGTTAAAATAAGTACTGCTTTCCAAATTAATTTACATTTCAAGTATTAGAACAATGTGAATTTTCCATTTTATTTCGTAAAAAATACAAGTTACAGATGTTGTTATTGTGCAGACTTTGCACCATTCTCTCCTTGCGTCCTTAGGGATCAGATAACATGAAGGCTTTATTGGTGTGATTGGTTGCAATATATCCAGTAAACCACATGCCAATGTGTGATCCAGAGGCATTCTGTTTGCAACTTTAATTCCACTTTCTGGGCCTCTCATCTGCTGTCAAGGTACAACTTCTTCATCAGGTATTTCCTACTCCCACAAGGCTGAAGCCCTTTCAGTGAACACCCCACTCCTCTTCCCATTTGTCCCTCGAGGAGAAAGTGTGCTCACTGCTCTGTTCTTTGAGCTGGCTTTCTCCAGCCTATTGTGCTTCACCCACACCAACATTGTTGACATCAAAGCAGTCGGGCTATGGTAGTCAGGTCTGTCAGTGTTAGGATTGCCCCTGAGGGTGCTGAAATTCCAGGGCCCAGACTGCATATTGTGGATGGAAGTAGCCTGTGCACAGTTTCTCATAACATGGAGCAGTCTTTGCACAACAGCTACCACACAGGTTTCACAGAAAAAGGTCTTGATCCAGTGGCAAAAAGCATCAGGGCAACTGGCAGTTTCCAGTGTCCAAGTACAACCCTAGAGCTGACGACGATCATAGTGGTCTTCATCTAAGCCAAAGAAATATCCATACCAATTGTCAAAATCTCCAGGTATTGAAAGTGACCTCTTGCCAAAGATATCATGAACCAATCCGTTCCCATGAACCAGTAAGAAGGCTTCTCTGAATGCCTGGAATTGTTGATTCTTACAATTACAAGAAGCAATTTCTTGAGACTGGTTCGGTACCTCAAATGTCTTCCTCATCTAGCCTGCACTGCTTAGTTCCACAAAAACGGACATCTACAAGTAAACAGCCAACCAGCCAAGCAAACTGTGTGCAATGCAGCCTGATGCACTTGATTAATCCTAGCAGGTTGGAGCAAGCTTCTCGATCTGCTGGTATTTTTACCAATTTTAACCACCTTCCCACATTCAAACCCGTGTTCTCCTCAAGATTAAAGTTCAGTTCAGTTCCAGCTCAGTAACTCTTTATGAGATCTGGGAGAGTCAAAAGTAATTTTTGCTCAAGCGAAGAATTCTTTTAATATCCTAACCAACTTTCATCCTTTAATGAATACCTCCAAATCATTTTATCTAGTCTTTGTAGAACTGTACGTTGTGCTTTTGATAAGATACTGGTGACTGCAAAAATAATCCATCAACTCTAAAGCTGTTTGAGAGTGGAAGCTGGACTATATCATTGCAACTTCCTTCCTCCCTTCATTAAGTTACTTTGCCATGACCTTGCGAACTCAAGTGAGGCAGATTCAAAGATGCCATTGTGAGATCATGTGAAGCAGTTACCGTCAAGATATTTTATTTCTGGATGACAAAGAACTAATTGTTGTTTTCTCATTGATTCAACAATAGCCAATCACCTCTCAGCCTCAGTATATTATGAACCAGTTCCTCATCCCCAAATTTTGATCATGGTTGATCTAACTATAGACAATTGTAATTGGTGTATGGAACTCTATGTAAATTGGTAAATTAAATTGGTTTATTATTGTCATATGTACCGAGGTGCAACGAAAAACTTGTCTTGCATACCATTCATACAGATTAATTCATTACACAGTGCATTGAGGTAGTATAAGGGAAAAACAATACAGAATGCAGAATAAAGTGTAACACTTACAGAGAAAGTGCAGTGCAGGCAGACAGTAGGGTACAAAGTCATAACAAGATAGATTGTGAGGTCAAGAGTCCATCTTATCGTACTAGAGGACCATTCAATAGTCTTATAACAGCGGTATAGAAGCTGTCCTTGAGCCTGGTGGTACGTGCTTTCAGGCTTTTGTATCTTCTGCCCAATGGGAGGGGGGAGAACAGAGAATGTCCGGGGTGGGTGGGGTCTCTGATTATGTTGGCTGCTTTACCGAGACAGCAAGAAGTGTCGACAGAATCCATTGAGGGGAAGCTGGTTTCTGTGATGTGCTGAACTGTGTCTGCAACTCTCTGCAGTTTCTCAATGGTGCTGAGATCAAGAAGGTTGAGAACTTCAAGTTCCAAGGAGCGAACATCACCAATAGACTGTCCTGGTTCAACTACATTGATGCCACGGCCAAGAAAGCTCACCAGCATCTCTATTTCCTCAGGAGGCTAAAGAAATTCTGCATGTCCCCTTTGACTCTAACCAATTTTTATTGATGCACCATAGAAAGCATCTAATCTGGATGCATCACAGCTTGGTATGGCAACTGCTCTGCCCATGGCCAGTCTATTTCCTCTGAGTCTCTCAACCAGGAATAGATATAGGTATCCATTGACTTGTTTCCTTCTACAATGTAAAAGCTAAACAGATGCTGTGTTAAAATAATAAAGAATGATCATCAAAATATTTTGTTAAAGATTAGAAATTTATGCAAAGCTACTTTGTAAATAGTGAATAAACAAAATATGCATGTTATTGAATTATCTATGTAAGAGTAATGAACATCTATTGCTTTGATGTGTATTGTGGTGGATGTAAAGAGTTCATCACAGAAACATTCCAGAACTGGGTGCCAGGAATTGGGCAAAGCTGAGCCCAAGCCAATGTTAAACTTTGTTCTCCTGGAGATGTGTTTGGAACAGGTCTAACTCATGAGTACCAGCCCCGAGCTCCATTGAATGCAGAGATTTCCAAATGTTCTTACTTGTTTTATTGAACAAATTTCTGTTATAATTTTTTTCTAACCTCGCTGACTAATGCACGAGTTATTATTTTGTGTCTTGGACATAACAATTGAATGATTGGCCTGAGCTTTCCATGATCACTTTTATCTGAGGCATAAAATAATTTACGAAGATGATCTTTTCTTTTTCTGATCATAGAACATAGAAAATAGAACACACAGAACATGGAACAGTACAGCGCAGGAACAGGCCCTTCAGCCCACGATCTTGTGCTGAACTAATTAAATTAGTAATCAAATGCCCAACTAAACTAATCCCTTCTGTCTACACAATGTCCACATCCCTCCATTCCCTGCACATCCATGTGCCTGTCTAAGAGCCTCTTGAATGCCTCTATCGATTTTGTCTCCTCCACCACCCCTGGCAGCACATTCCAGGCACCCACCACTTTCTCTGTAAAAAACCTGCCCCACACATCACCTTTGAACTCCCCCCCCCCCACCACCTTAAATGCATGCTCTCTGGTATTGGACATTTCAACCCTGGGAAAAAGATACCGGCTGTCTACTCTATCTATGCCTCTCATAATCTTATAAACCTCTATCAGGTCTCCCCTCAGCTTCTAACACTCCAGATAAAATAACCCAAGTTTGTCCAACCTCTCCTCATAGCTCATGCCCTCTAATCCAGGCAGCATCCTGGTAAACCACTTCTGCAACCTCTCCAAAGCCTCCACATCCTTCCTGTAATGGGGCAACCAGAATAAAATGCAATATTCCAGATGCTGTCTAACCAGAGTTTTATAAATCTGCAACATAGAAGCCCAATTCTTGAACTCTCTTCCTCAACTAATAAAGGCAATCATGCCATAACCTTCTTTACCACCATATCAACCTGTGCAGCCACTTTCAGGGAGCTATGGACTTGGACCCCAAGATCTCTCTGTATATCAACACTGTTAAGGGTGTTGCCATTAACAGTGAGCTGTCCTTTTACATTTGATCTCCCAAAGTGAAACACCTCACACTTGGCTGGATTAAACTCCATCTGCCATTTCTCTGCCCATATCTGCAACTGATTTATATCCCATTGTATCCTTTGGCAATCTTCTACACTATCCACACCACCACCAATCTTTGTATTGTCTGCAGACTTACTAACCCTCCCACCTATGTTTCCATCCATGTCATTTATATACATCACATTATATCCTTTTAAATTGTCCACTCTTTTCATTGATACAGCAACAATCCTACCAGTTATAGAACAAAGAACTGTACAGCAGGGAAATAGACCCTTCAGCCCACTGAGTACGTGCTGACCATCAGGCAGCCATTTTGTACTAATCCTGCAGTAATCTCATGTTATTCTCCCCACATTCCCTTTGATTCAAACCAGATTCATCCACACAACTTTCAGTTCACTATTAACCTACCGATCCACACGTCCTTGGGACGTGGAGGAAATGGGAGCAGTTGGAAGAAGCCCACGTGGTCACTGGGAGAATGAGCAAACTCCACAGTGGCAGTCAGGCTTGGCCTGGGTCACTGGAGCTGTGAGGCTTTACCCTGAGATCTACTTTCTGTGTCACACATGTATGGTATCTCCATCACAGGCTATTGCAGGCTGAGTCTTGGTGTAGGAATACAGCACAGGAAATCCTCCTAACAGAATTAATAATCCCTGACCTCAGAAAATGGCTTCATATTTCATTTGACATAGAAGTCCATTCATCCCACTGAGTGTATGCCAGTTCTCAGAGCAATCTCAGTCCCATTCCCATTCCCCAGTAACCCATTCTCTCTCACCACCCACACGAGGGATAACTTATAGTCACCAGTTAACCCACCAACCAGCAGGTCTTTGGGATGTGGGAGGAAACTGGTGCACGCCAGGGGGAGGCCCACACACAGAGAGAGAATATGCAAACTGCCCACACTAGACAGCAGCACCAACCACTGTGGTGGCCTCTGGGAGACCTGATCCAACCCTTTGTGTATCAGTAACACTGCTGTGTGTCATTGACTGTGGACTTTGGTAGCCATGACAGGTATAACAGGCTAGATAAGGAGTTAGTGTCACAATGTCACACAAAGAGCAAGATCACAGAGAACCCAAATGCAGAACACCAGAACGAGCCTGGGGTCAGGATGCTTCCTCAGTATCAAACACAGAGCAACAAACAGAAGGAATCTTGCCTTGGGACTCAGAATCCCAACACAGAAACATGGTTTTCTAGGAGAAACTGTGAAACCCAGACTGCTCTAGAGTCAACAGCTCAAAGCAGCCAGGAGACAAAGTATACCCAGAGATAGACCAATAATCTGGCAACCAGTGCTTGTGAAACCAGGGTTCTTATACTAGTCTCCTGATGGAACTCAGGTGTGTGTCATTAGGCAAATAGTAGTGCATGGAAACCATGTGCTGCACAACAAGGCCCCATCAATGGGGATAAGGGGCAGAATCGAGAACCAGCACTCAGAACCATGACAGTTAGCTTTACACCAAATCCCCAAAATAAACAAATCATGTACATAATGATCAATAGCAATGAGTTGTGATCAGATTGGTTTCACCCTACACTGCTACCGTAAGACTCGTCCTCAAACCAATCAACCAGTGGTGGAACTGTACGTTAGTCTGCACATGCCTAGTTAAATCAGTATTTGTCTGCAGAACAAAAAGCAGAATCAATTTGAACTGAAAATTAGTCAATGGGGATAAACATAAAACAAACAGATTGAGTCTATAAATTGTTTCTTGCAAAATGTCAAAGAGCCACAGAGACCAACTTAACAAGAGCTTCACTAATGGGGAGGTTGTTAGGAGCTTTTCTTGTTTTCTAGCCAATTGCCTCACACATGTGCGGTCTTAATTTGTGTTGCCAAACTCATTTATTCGTTCAATTCATTTAGAATTTATAAATCTTTAATCTGACCCTGTTGAAGTACAAGACCTGGAGTTTATGAAACTTAATTAAAAACATTTTAAGTCTACATTTCAGCTGACAAGAGGACGAATTCAAATGGACATTTCATTTGTCTAGTAAAATGAAGCAGATATATTAACATAACTAGAGAACACTGGTTTGGATTTGAAAATAAAGACACTGGAAATAACACAAGATGAAATTGTGAGAGGATTGTGGAAGGAAATTGGATAAAGAAATAAAACAAACAAGCCGATATGCTAGACAGCAAAAACTTGCCAACAGTTCGCTTTGCAAGCAAGCATCATTCTAACCTTTACAAGCAAAAAGGAATCCAGATCAAAAATCAAAGCTGGTTTGGCAGTGTAACTTCACCTTGGATCAACTCTACCTCAGCAATAAACATGAGGTATTGTTCAGTGCACTGTTTCCACAATAAAAACTATTATTTTCTTCCCAATCATTTACAGAATGTCTCCATTTCTGCCACATGCATGTTTGTGAAGATAGCAGATACAGTGTTTTTGAACAGTGCCTTAATTAAAAATCAAACAATATCAAGTATTCCTTGCCCCTGTAATGAGCCAAACAACATACAATGCTCTAACATTTTTAACATTCCAGCAAAGTCCTTGTGTTAACCATGCAAAGTGAAAGAACAGGATGCAGAAAGTTCCACTGTACAGAATGTTTGATTATAAAATACAGTCTGTGATATTTTTCAACTTACTCAATTTATCAGCCGGGCTGGATGACGCAAACTTCAGGATAAATACCATTATTTTTCTCTAATACTGCAATCCCCACCTGTGCTCACAAAAGCCACCTCATAGCTTCATATTATTTGTTTCTCAGTTAAGCAGGCTGATTACTTCACAAACAGATTTCTCTGTAAAGGATTGTAAACTGAATCTATAAAAGAATGAAAGTACTGGATATATTTGCACTTTGCTACAAGTGTACAGCTGACATCCTGGATTGGCAGCATTTGATTGAAGCCATCTAAATGCCATTTCAAGTAAATACAATTAAAATTGAAATCAGGATTGGATGTGTAGTGGTCAGCTAGCCTAACTCCACAGCTCAAGCAGTGGTGAAATTGTATGCACTCCTTCTCAGACTGCAGATTCACATTGACCATCTACTTTGTCATTTGAAACAGCAATATTGATGATTGCAACTACTGTTTCAATCAAGGGGATACAGTTCTTCCTGAATCCACTGGACCAGGCTCCACTAAACAATGCCCTGAGATTAACAGAAGGCCCTTGTAACCATCTTTTGGGCTTCTGTTCTCATGTACATGAAAACTTGGTACACAGTTCCACTTGCTCTGGAACCTTGCCTTGCTGTGAGGACTGTAACCCAAAAGAATAAGTGTTAGCAGCCTATTTTACCACATGTGCATCATAGTGCAACCTGTTCTCAGTTTTCACCAATAATGTTACAGATTTCATTTCCATCTGGTTGTCTTTTCTCTTTGCCAATCTGAGAGCCACTGGAACTGATTGTTTCATCAGGATCACCCCTTAATACTCAAAGCACCGAACGAGAGATCCAGTTCAGGGCTGATCTTTTGCTTTTAGACATTGACTGATGATTAGACCATGAATGATTCCTTAAATCAGTTGATAATACCACTACTCACACTTTGATATCTTCCCTTTGGATGATGGCACGAAAACAAAAAAAGGTTCCAGTTGGAGAGTTTAATTTGCTGCCCTAGTTGTAGCTGAGATGATCACACATGGTACCAGAAATAAAGCCAATACATCCTCAAATTGGATATCAGCCAAATACGTTGGATGCTAATTACAACCAACATTTAATTTCACATCAACAAGAGCACTGTGGAATCTGTCCTTCTGTATCGTTTCAACATAGCACACCTGAAGCTGTACTGTGCAGTGAGGGCACACGGTGTCGGTGGAGAAGCACTGAGGGTCATGTGGATTTAGACTGAAACCTATCCTTTTCCTTTAAATTTGACCTCAGCGGAGAAGGTGGAGAGGATGGGAAATGTGCTCAGTGTACAGGGGTCCTGGGAGCACTCCCTAGTCTGAAACACCGGTGGGATCAGATATTGATCATGGTGAACAACAGGAGTCAAATCACAAAGACAGTTCCACAAGACATTTAATAACCTCACACATGGTTACGGTTAGTGAAATCATTTTTAAATGCCACACGTCACCAATTCAATCTCTAACTATATCCTGCTTAATTCACCATACCTCCAACACCGCTTCTTATCAGTCAGAATATGTATCCAGAGCTTACACGTACAACACACTAAATACACTTGGCATTGCCAAGCTGCATACGGCTATCTCACAGCTTGCATACACTGTCAGCTACGCAGTCCTGACGCTACATTATAAAAGTAAATTGTGCAGCACTAACTGGCAGACCTCCTTTGCTCTTGTGGGAGAAGGGTACACAGAATTGTAGGCAGCAGGAGTTAACCAGATGATGTGTTTTGTTCCAACCGTATATCAGTCTGACGAGTTAACGCAGTGATAGCCAGGGTCAGCTGAGGCAACATGAACTGTGGAGAAATGTGCTTACTATCACTGGAGTGCTGAGGCCCGGCCATCTGAAGATGATAGCAGCCTGACACATCACTCTGCACACATACTGATGGCGCGTGTAGTTCACAAGTGTTGGAAGGGTGAAACACCAGGCAGGAGAGAGTGTGGAGCAGACAAGGGTTCGGGTGAACACTTTGATGCTGCGAACTGATGTGATGGGCAAGCACAGTGAAATGGATGGCTAATTGGGAAGTCAAAGTACATGAAAGAGTCAGGTTCCAGTGTTATATGCAGGGGCTGGAACTCCTACATTCCAACAGAGAAGTGATGGACATCCGTAGAGAAGCACAGTGCACCCAGCTTTAGTGCAGAGCCTGATCTCCAGTTATTCCAGAGCAGCCCAATAAGAACATCTGGGTGTAGCACTTGTAACAAAGGCTTTAATCGGGTTGGCTTGGCTGCTTCGTCCAGAGTCAGATTGTGGATTTTGGTCTGCAAAGGCTTTCCAGCACATCACAACAGTTCAACCACCTGCCATCACATGCCAGCAGCTCTGCCTTGTTAGGAGTTTGAGGAGATTCGGTATGCCACCAAAGACTCTGAAAAATGTCCACAGATGTACGGTGGAGAGCATTCTGACTGGTTGCATCACCGCCTTGTATGGAGGCTCCAATGAACAGGATCACAAGAGGCTGTAGAGGGCTGTAGACTCAGGCAGCTCCATCACGACACAACCCTCCCCACCATCGAGGACATCTTCAAGTGGCGGTGCCTCAAGAAGGCGGCATCCATCACTGAGGACACTCACCACCCAGGACATGCCCTCTTCTCGTTACTACCATCGAGGAGGAGGTACAGGAGCCTGAAGACCCACACTCAATGATTCAGGAACAGTTTCTTCCCCCCTGCCATCAGGTTTCTGAATGGTCCATGAACCCATGAACATTACCTTGTTATTCCTTTTTTGTCACTATTTATTTATTTTTGTAATTTATAGATTTTATGTCTTTACACTGTACTGCTGCTGCAAAACAACACATTTCACATCATATGTCAGCAATAATAAATCTAAATCTAAATCTAATTCTGAAAAAAAATCTGATCTGCCTTCCCAAGGTTGCTGGTAAATGGTAGAGGCTCAACGTGAACATGCGACCCTCTCTGAGAAGGATAGAATTTGTTCTCCCAAGACTGACTCTCCATCATTTGCCTTGTTGTTGCCAAACTGCCCCTGTTGTGACGATGCTGCTTGAAGCCAGGCCTTTTGGGTACACTGATGATTGAGGTGGTCCTCTTGAGTACTATTTTACTACGTACCTGGTGGCAACCCAGATTGGAGGAAGCAGCACAAGGCAAAATACCATCATGTTTAACATGCCAATAAACCAATGCTGGGAAAGGGGTGAGGTGCGCCGCAGGCAGAGCCCCCTTGCCAGGGGGACCTTTCAAATGTATACAACTCGATTTTATTGAATTACCTCATGTACATTGCTATAACCAATGTCTTGTTATTGTTGATGCATTTAGTAGATGGATTGAAGCTTTTCCTACCACTAACAGTAAGGCCTCAACGGTGGTGAAATTATTGCTTACAGAGATCATACCAAGGTTTGGGGCACCCCGACAGATTAGTTCAGACAATGGTCCTCACTTCATAGGGAAAATAAATAAGGAGTTGTGCGAGGCACTGCATATCAAACAACAGTTCCATTGCACCTACCACCCTCAGGCAGCGGGTATAGTAGAACGAGCCAACGGCACCCTGAAAAATAAATTGATCCGAAAAATGAGTACAACTTCCGCAAATTATCGGCATGCCTCAATAAAAAATTAGGAAATGAAATATGGCCATTGGGGGAACGTGGGATTTGGATAAGTGCCAAAAGGCAGAAAAGGCGATTTGGGAACACAATACTGGGGAAAAATAGAAAATATTAATGTCTACTTGGAGAAAAACGGCCAAAGACCTAACAATTAGATCTAAACAGAATAGTTGGGAACATAATGCACGTAGAAGAGAAGGGCAATCCCAAGAGTTGGGAAGTTCTGAGGTCTCAGTGTGGAGAGCACGATGCAGAGAGAAGCAGAAGGGAAAGGGATGGGATGGATCAGAAGAATGAGGAAAAACGTAGAGATAGTAATAGAAAGAATAATAGCGAGCCACAGCCCCTATCTACACCCCAATTCCACCGCTGCCCCCATATAATGTGGCTGGTCCGCAAACCATTACTGCCAGCCAAGTCCCGTCACAAGAACAGTCCCATGATCCTATCAAGTCCCGAACTAGAAATCAGCTTAGACAGAAAGAAAGACTGCCTCCAAACGGTTCTAAAGCCACAGACATACGGTGGAACCTTTTGGCAGGGGACAGACCTATAATAGATCCTCAGTCGGACAATGATTACGACTCCGATTCTACCACTAATAGTGATGACCCTAGAGGTCCCGACTCATCGACCCATCACCTATGCCGAATAAGGGAAAGGGAATTAAGGCTAAAAGACAGCTCCCCAATAGGAGTGTCCCCAATCCCAATCCAGCCCGAGCATCTGCTAATCCCACGATCCAAATTTACACCCTTTGGGAGCCTCAGGAAATGTGCCTAATCATGAGTCAGGCGCCCAACCGTAAAACCAACCCAGAGGATTTTATAGATTATATCATTGGGACAATTCAGATGTACCAGACAACACCCCAGGACCTTTTTAGTCTTTGTTGCATGACCCTTACAACTGCTGAGGCAGATAGGTGGAAAGAGCACCTGGGTAACTATGTGGACTGGACAGCCTTCCAAGCGGCTATCCAGGCTCTGAACCAGGTAGACACCATGAGAGCTGCCCTCCGCAAGACCCTCCAACAGCCCATTGACATAGTTAAGGTTTTAGAATGCCAACCAAAACAGGGTGAGGACAGTCCAGATTTCTGGGATCGTTTCTGCTCACTTTACAGTACCTATGCAGGGGACGATGCCTATAACAGAGGCAATGCCTCCCCTTAGTTTAACGCCCACCTACTACAATGTATCCCTGAGGGAGTAGCTAATGACATGAATTGGCCTGACCATACACGACAAAATATGAGAAGGGCCCTGGTCCACTTCTGGAACAACAGGCGCGAGTCAAAAGCCACAAGGGTAAAACAGGAGATGGTCCAAAGGCCCCCTTGGTCCCGACCTGCCTGTCCCGATAATTTAGAATACCAAATGGAGCCGCAGTTTTGCGCTCCGGGATGGGTTGACCAGTCCTATAGAAGGTATGCAATGCGACCCAATGGCCCAAGAGCCCCAGCGTACTGACCCCCTTACGCGCCACCTCTGCCCCCTCGTAATTTACCCAGGACCCAGGAGACCCCAACAACCCGCACCAGCAAACGCTTCAGAAATTGTTAACCCGATTTTGAAGTCCCACTTCCGTCTGCTGTAAATCACACAGTGCCACAGGTTAATTCAAACACATTTATTTAGCAATATATCGCTAGGGAGAAACCTCCTGACTCTCAGTCAGAGTCTGCAGTGGAGTTCTCCGAGGTACGGGGTGGGGGCAGACAGTAATTTGTACAAACATTGTCATGCACACTTTAATGATTCAGGCGCCGGAGTTCTTGGTTGAGCAGGAAACGGACAAAGGGCTACTGCAGATGGACAAAGAGCACCCTCACACCCCAGCTTCAGCTAATCGTTTTGCAATTGGGTGAGACAAAGGCAGGTATCACCTCCATTGTTTGAGACAGCCGTCCCATTTCCTGTTAAGATCAACCATCATTCCTATAGTCAAACATAATGGGAATCCAATTAAGTTCCCGGCGCAGCAATTACCACACAGCACCCAGCCCAGGAAAGCAGTGGTGTGGCTGTTCTGGCCTGAAGGACACTTTTTAAATCAGTATTTCGAGCAGCCATAATTCTCATCGGTTTTAAGATATGAATACAGTTATAGTTTATTAATCCTACACCTCCTCACTCTGAGGCAGTTTGCTATGTCCTGCACTGAAAGTCAGCAGCTTTCCACATAGCACCAGGGCTGGCAAAGGCGAATAGAAGGCAGGATGTAAAAGATTGCACAAGGGTAATTAGTTGAAGCTCCTGTACAATTGTACATTCTGTACTGTTGAAATTGTCCTGACTGGTTGCATCACGGTCTGGGATGGCAATTCAAATGCACAAGAACGACCGAAGCTGCAGAGAGTAGTGGACTCTGCCCAATACATCACGGGCAGATCACTCCCCACCATCGGGAGTATCTACAGGAGGCGCTGCCTCAAAAAGGCAACATCCATCATCAAAGATCCCCACCATCCGGGCCGTGCCATCTTCTCACAGCTCCCATCAGGCAGGAGGTACAGAAGCCTGAAGTCCCACACCACCAGGTTCAGGAACAGCTACTTCCCTTCAACCATTCAGTTCTTGAACCAACCGGCACAACCCTAATCACTACAGTTTAGCAACACTGTGACCACTTTGATCACTTTGCACTAAAATGGACTTTGTCTTCTTTTGTTCTGATTGTGTTCTTTCTTTTAAAAATTGTGTATAATTTATGTTTAATTTATGTTTTTCTTGTGAATGCTGCTTATCTGATGCTGTGTGCCTGTGATGCTGCTGCAAGTAAGTTTTTCATTGCACCTGTGCACACATGGACTTGTGGATCTGACAATAAACTCCACTTTGACGTTATGTATGAATAACAACACAATGATTCTAATGTAATTAATGAAATCAAACTGAGTGCCATACGATTTAGTTTCATAAGTTACATAAGAATCATGAGGATAACATTTCTCAAAGATATGTGAATATTCTTTGCCCTTTTTCTTGCATGCTTATTCAAGATTATTTCATCTCTCAGTTGTTGTGGTTACCCCTCTGGATATTCAAGAACTCTTTCTATCATGTGAGATGAAAAGAAAGAGTTTTTAGTTGCTAGACTTGCATTATTGCCACCAAAAAAAAATTGCGTGAAGCCTTATTGTTGGCTTTACATTTTGACTTTTTAATGAAATTGTTTCACAAAAGGTAGCAGTAACTATGATATTATTTACTTTTAGTCAACATAAACCCTGTATCTCCTCAAGTGGATGAAATTGTTATAATAAAATGACATCTTAAGAACTCAGCAAATCCTTTTTAATTAACTTTGATAGTGTTTCCTTTTCTAGAAATATTTTGTCACTGTGTTCCTAATTAACTTTTTATAGAGAATTTATTTAAAAGTTTCTCTCTTTTCAAAATTTCAAGCAATTTAATTCTCTCCATGAGAGATTCAAATGAACCGTTTGATTTGAACAGGACAAATCTACTTAGGTCAAGTTCTGATACAGGATTTCAACCCAAAACTTTGACAATTCCTTTCCTCCCCACAGATGCTGCCTGAACTGCTGAGTTCCTCCAGCAGATGTTTGTTGCTCCAGATTCCAGCATCTGCAGTCTCTTGTGTCTTCAACTCTGTTTAGATTTTGGAAATATGTTCCCAAAACATTAGCGATTCTGACCACTTCTCATACAAATATGAACAGGCTTGTGACTCAGATTGTAAAATCACATCATACTTCTCTCCTGTTTTTAACTGGTGAATCTCACAAAATTGATCTTGATACCTTGAGTCAGGGACAGCTCTCTGCTACACCGATCCATCCAGAACTTCTGCAGGATGTCACTGGTGGCATCTCTGGGAAAGAGTCGATTTTCATTCCTCATGGAGATGTATTATTCCCATCCCATGTGCTTAAGTGAGGATCTTAACATATTGAAAGCAGACAATCACATAACTTACACTGCCTTAAAGGCATTGGAGTCAGTGGAAGAGGGAATTTGTTGTCGGGGATTCAGAGACTGAGGGTCTTCTCTCCACTTGAAGTGGAAACCCATCACTTCAGTCACGACGCACTATTGGACGAAGTAGGGGGCTCAGTATGTCCTGGCTGCCTTGTTTCATCCGGCCTGGGATTGCAAAGTGTTGGCGTGAGATGATAACATACCATGTCTGTGCTAATCTGCATAGAGCCATAGAGCAATACAGCACGGATACAGGTCCTTCGGCCCAACCAACCACGATGCCCACCCAGCTAGTCCCAGTTTCCTGCGTTCGGCCCATATCCCTCCAAGCCCCGCCCCTCCATGTACCGATCCAAGTGCTTCTTAAATGATACTGTTGTACCTGCCTCACCCACTTCCTCTGGCAGCTCGTTCCACACACTCACCACCCTCTGTGTGAAAAAGTTGCCCCTCAGGTCCCTTTTAAATCTTTCCCCTCTCACCCTAAACTTATGCCCCCTAGATTTGGACTCCCCTACCCTGGGGAAAAGACTGTTACTGTCCACCTTATCTGTGCCTCTCATAATTTTAAACACTTCTATAAGATCGTCCCTCATTCTCCTACGTTCCAAGGAATAAAGACCCAGCCTGGTCAACCTCTCCCTATAACTCAGGCCCTCGAGTCCTGGCAACATCCTCGTAAATCTTCTCTGCACTCTTTCCAGTTTAACCACGTCTTTCCTCCAACAGTGTGACCAGCACTGTACACAGTGCTCCAAGTGTGGCCCCACCAACGACTTATACTTAATCAATCTAATGATCTGTAGCTAATTAATGTAGGGATCTAACACCATTGACTGACTTATCTTCTTTGCAGGGAAAGACCAGATCAATTATTCTTTCCTAATTCAGCTGTGATATGAAAGCTGATCTCAATGTGCAATGGAATAAGAATTTCTCAAGCTTCCTGAAAAGCAAATACTCAATGCTTCTGCAAAATTAGAAATCTTCTCTGGGTGTGTGGCACAGAGAGTGACAAAGGTGGAGACAACAGACTTCAAAGAACATGTAGAATCATAGAGTTACACAGCACAGAAACAGGCCCTTCAGCCCAACCCGTCCATGCCAACCAAGGTGCCTTCCTGAGCTAGTCCCATTTGCCTGCAACTGGACCATATCCCTCTAAAACTTTCTTATCCATGAACCTGTCCAAATAACTTTTAAAAGTGTAATTGTACCCACCTCTACTACTTTCTCAGCAATACTTGCCCCTGAGGAAGAACTAATGGTCACTTGCATGTATAATTCCTGCAAGATAAAAGCCTGTCCCAAGATATTGGACTTTAGCAGTAATTATTAGAAGCGATGGCTAAATTTTAGCCTTAAACATACAAACATATGCATCAGGTACACGAGAAGGTTGTTCCATGTCCCCACCACCCTCTGTGTGAAAACTTGCCCCTCAGGTCCCCGTTGTATCTTTCCCTTCTCACTTTAAACTTATGTCCTCTAGTTTTAGACTTCCCTACCCTGGAAAAGGACTTTGATAATCCATCTTATCGACGGTCCACATGTTTTTATAAACCTCCACAAGGTTTATAAACCCCAGCCTCCTTCGTTCCAGGGAAAATGGTCCCAGCCTGTCCAACTTCTCCTTATAACTCAAGCCCGATAACATCCTTGTGAATCGTTGCTGCACCCTTTCTGGTTTAATCACATCCTCCTATTGTGTGGTGACCAGAACTGCAATACTTGCCCCTGAGGAAGAAATAATGGTCGCTTGCACGTACAATTCCTGCAAGGTAAAAGCCAGTCCCAAGATATTGAACCTTAACAGTAATTATTAGGAGCAATGGCTAAATTTTAGCCTTAAACATACAAACATATGCATTAGGTACACGAGAAGGCCTTGAAAACAGCTTCAGTATTCAACAAATCATTTGCCTTCTTTCCACTTTCCCACCTTATCCTTAATTCTTTGACTTGGACTAGAAGTCTGACAGCCTTCACTTATCAGTCCAAGATGTCTGGTCATTTGGACTGTGGTCCCAATTCTAGACTCAAAGGCAAAGGAAACAGGTTTACTGCATCTACTATGATAAGCCGTCTCAGAATCTTATATCTTTCCTAGAGTCACAGAGTCACACAGCACAGAAACAGGCCCTTCGGCCCAACTCGTCCATGCTGACTGTGTTGCCCAGCGAGCTAGTCCCATCTGCTCGCGTTTGGCCCACAGCCCTCTAAACCTCTCCTGTCCATGAACTTATCTAGATGGCTTTTAAATGTTGCTAATATGCCCGCCTCAACCACTATTTCTGGCAGCTTTTCAAATGCCCACCACCCTTTGCTTGAAGAAGCTGCCCCTGATGTCCCTTTTAAATCTCTCACCTCTGATCTTAAACCTATGCCCTCTTGGTTTCAGCACCCCCTCCCTGGGGAAAAAGATTGTGTGCTTTCACCTTGTTTCTGGCCCTCATGATATTATTGGAATTGGAACTGGAATTGGTTTACTATTGTCACTTGTACTGAGGTACAGTGAAAAACTTGTCTTGCATGCCGTTCATACAGGTCAATTCATTACACAGTGCATCGAGGTAGTACAAGGGAAAACAATAACAGAATGCAGAATAAAGTGTTACAGTTACAGAGAAAGCGCAATACAGGCAGACAGTAAGGTGCAAGGCCGTAACAAGGTAGATTGTGAGGTCAAGAGTCCATCAAGAGGCCATTATTGATTTCAATAAATCTGTGATTTCAATGAAATCACAGGGCATTCTTTTAAACACAAGTGAAGTTAGGTCTATCCTCTCAAACCCTCCTCACAGGACAACCTATTCAACATAGCAATGCATTTAGTTCCTCTAAGATGGATATCCTTCCGTAGCTATAGCAAGAGAAATGAAGAGACAGGTAACAAAGGAAATTAAATCATAATGCTGGAGTAATGGGAGGCCAGTGTTGAAGGGATAAAGATTTGTGCCGGGTGAAATTGGAATGGTGGTAGCTGGAAGTCAGGTTGGAAGAGGTCACAAATCTAAAGACAAAACCACAAAGTGACTTAAACAAAAGTTTGTGACTTTTTATTAAATTGGAGCAACGAGGGAACTGGGAGTAACTAGGACATGGAGTGGTGGATGATTGGGACGAGTTAGGGGCAGCACAATTTTGGAAGAGCTGTTACATAGAATAGAAAGCCCTGGACAGAGTGGACGTGGAGAGGATGTTTCCAGTAGTGGGAGAGTCTAGGACCAGAGGGCACAGCCTCAGAGTAGAAGGACATCCCTTTAGAACTGAGATGAGGAGGAATTTCTTTAGCCAGAGGGTGGTGAATCTGTGGAATTCATTGCCACAGACGGCTGTGGAGGCCAGGGTGTATTTAAAGCGGAGGTTGATAGGTTCTCAGTTAGTAAGGGGAGAAGGCAGGAGAATGGGTTTGAGAGGGAAAAATAAATCAGCCATGATCGAATGGCGGAGCAGACTTGATGGGCCGAATGGCCTAATTCTGCTCCACTGCCTTATGGTTTATAGAAAATCACAGGGGAGCAATAGAATAGTTATGTCTGGGGTAATGAAAACATCGGTGAAGGCCCCACAGAAGGCAGGAAAGGGGGCAGACAGTTGCAAACCAAATTATACGGAAGTGTAAGTGGGTGGTCTTTGTGACGGCGCCACCTTCTCAGCTCAGGGCTGATTAGAATCCTGACGTTGTAAGCTGCCTGATACAAATGAGAGAGGGACCAAAGAGGGGATGGAGTCAATGAGACTGGTGCTAGCAGAAGAACAATTGCAGGAGTTGATTGATGGCTTCTTTCCCCGAAGCTGTACACTGAGACATTAGTCTTGTGCTGGCTGCAAGAATGTCTATTCTATCTGTTTATACACCTTTGCCCTGTGGCTTATCAGTAACTCCTGAACATGAACAAGTGCTGATATTCCTTACAGTTTGTAGAAAAGATGTGGTGGCTTAATTAGGGCCTACGTTTATTTAACTACAATGTGCATTATCATGCAGAACCGTGTATAACCTGAATATGTTTAGGAGAGTAAATATACAGTTTATAACATTTCTATTTCTTTATCTATGTAACTAGATTAGCAAATGTGGAACACACTGGACACAATTGAACATTGTACTGATTACCATTGATCACAGATGTGCAGGCTTCAATGTGCACACACCCCACAGTTTATGAAGAACAGTGGGGACGCGATTCTTTCCAATACAGACGACCACCTTATCCCAGCTACACTCCCTCACACTGACCACTTCCAACAGCAAACACAACGGCAAACCAGGATCTCCCGGTGACCAGCCATTTTAATACTATTTCCCATTCCCACACTGACGTGTCTGTCCACGGCCTCCTCCACTGCCACGTTGAGGCTAAACACACATTAGAGGAATAACACCTCATATTCAGTCTTGGTGGGCTCCAACCTGACAGCAACGACACCGATTTCTCTAACTTCTAGTAACCACTCCCCCCATTTTCCCCTGACCCCCCCCCCTTTGGTTTTCCCTTACCCTCTGGCTCTTTTACCCCTTCTCTTTCCCCTCCCCCACCCTCATGACCTGTCCATGACCCACACCTCCCTCCCTCTGGTTCCCCACTTTCTTCCCTTTATCCCACAGTCCACTGTCCTCTCCTATCAGATTCCTTTTTCTTCAGCCCTTTGTCACTTCCACCGATCACCTCCCAGCTTCTGACATCATTGCCCCCCGCCCCACACCCCATCCACCAACCTTCCCCCTCCCACCTGGACTCACTTGTCACCCACCAGCTTGTGCTCCTCCCCTCCCCCCACCCTTTTATTCTGGCTTCTGCCCTCTTCCTTTCCAGTCCTGATGAAGGGTCTTGGCCCGAGACGTCGACTATTTATTTCCCTCCACAGATGCTGCCTGACCTGTTGAGTTCCTCCAGCATTTTGTGTGTTCCAGATTTCCAGCATCTGCAGAATCTCTTTTACAGCTTAATCCATCTGGGCCAGAGTGAGACAGAGAGTTCCCCAATCTCACAAGGAAGCCTTCAACCTCTCTCTTGCTGAGCACAGCCTTGGTCATTGACGTCAATCTGAAGCCTGCTGGGCTATCATCCTTTCTCCTCCCACGAGCCCAGTATTAGAGAGTGCCATTCAGGAGGGATCCCAGCTGTGACCCCACATAGCTGGTTTGGTTGTTCAGCAACAAGCTGGTCTGCTAGCTCGGCCAGCCAGTGGGTAAAAAACAGAATGAGATCCTGCCCTGGACACTGGCCAGACCGCCACATCCCATCTTCATGGCCAAAGCTCACTAGCACCTCTACTTCCACAGCAGGCTAAAGAAGTTTGACATGCCCCCTTTGAACCTCACCAATTTTTACAGATGCACCACAGAAAGCATCCTATCTGGATGCATCACAGCTTGGTACGGCAACAGTTCTGCTCAGGACCACAAGAAACTGCAGAGAGTTGTGGACACAGGTCAGCACATCACAGAAACCAGCCTCCCCTCCACAGACTCTGTCTACACTTCTCACTGCCTCGGTAAAGAAGCTAACATAATCAAAGACCCCGCCCACCCCGGACATTCTCTCTTCTACCCCCTCCCATCGGGTAGAAGATACAAAAGCCTGAAAGCACGTAACACCAGGCTCAAGAACAGCTTCTATCCCACTGTTGAATTGTCCCCTAGTACAATAAGATGGAGTCTTGACCTCACAATCTACCTCATTCTGACCTTGCACCTTATTGTCTGCCTGCAGTGCACTTTCTCTGTAACTGTAACACTTTATTCTGCATTCTGTTACTGTTTTCCCTTGTACTACCTCGATGCACTGTTTTGAATTGATCTGTATGAATGGTATGCAAGACAAGTTTTTCACTGTACCTCGGTACATGGGACAATAATAAACCAATTTATTAATTTACCCATCACCAACCTCATTGACAAACACTCCCAGACTCTCCTAATTTCTCCCCACCTTCTCGCAGATATCTAGACCTGAGGACCTCCATGAATTTCCCGTGATTTACTTCCTTTATGGTACTGCCTTTGTCTTCTTTAATGAAATGACTTTACAATTATAGCCAGATTCTCTAAAAGTAGATATCTGTAGCCTTATTTCAAGCACACTTCCACTGCAGTTCCTACAGTTCCTCAATAAAGCATCAATATCTTTACCAAAGTTATTAATTTCAACGTATTCTCTTTCAATAAATCATTGAACAACTGTCATACATAATGCATCATTAGACACTTTGATCGTTGCAAACTGCTGGAAACTCCTGGCATTTGCAATACCCACTTGGCTTCATTGGTGATAACACTTGCATAACCAGTAACTCCTCCTCCTCTGCAGGACTATATCAACTGCATAAGAAGGACATACACCCCCAATGCAAGCACTTCACTCATACAGCTGAGGTGTTGTAGTGAGCCTAATATTGTCAAGTGTTAGATGCACCAGATAAGTGTTTTCTAGCTTAAATTAATAGTGGGAGATTAACGTTATCCAAGCTGAGGAGAGATTGATAAGATTCATAGTATTAGTACTCATATCAAAGTCCAAAACCACTTCCAATTGAAAATAGTAATCACAGCAAAAGATACAGTAATTAAATGTGTCTAAATGTCACCCTGCTCTGAAAGTTATGTGAGTGAATATGTCACCAAAGACGCTTACAAATTTCTACAGATGTACGGTGGAGAGCATTCTGACTGGTTGCATCACAGCCTGGTATGGAGGCTCCAATGCACAGGATCGCAAGAGGCTGCAGGGGGTTGTAGGCTCAGCCAGCTCCATCACGGGCACAACCCTCCCCACCATCGAGGACATCTTCAAGGGGCGGTGCCTCAAGAAGGCGGCATCCATCACTAAGGACCCTCACCACCCGGGACGTGCCCTCTTCTCATTACTACCATCGGGGAGGAGGTACAGGAGCCTGAAGACCCACACTCAATGACTCAGGAACAGCTTCTTCCCCTCCACCATCAGTTTCCTGAACCTCCCATGAACCCATGAACACTACCTCATTATTCCTTTTGATTTGCAGTATTTATTTATTTTTGTAATTTATAGATTTTTATGTCTCTGCAGTGCTGCTGCCACAAAACAACACATTTCACATCACACATCAGTGATAATAAAACTGGTTCTTATTCTGATTCTTCTTAATTTCTTCAGTAAGTTCTCATTCATTTTCTTTTTTCATACTGCTTCTCCTTCTGATTTGTTCACTGTCAAGGGGCCTAAGATAAAAATTTCTCTTTTTCAGGAATGCTACCTGATATGATTAGTTCAATATTTTAATACACACCAATCAAAATATCAGTTGCCGGAATTGGTCATTAAATCATTTTCCCAGTGCACAGATTTATTGGAGCCAGGAATCTAGCAAAGCATAACTGACTTGAAATTTGTTCACTAAGATCCAAAGAGATTGTCCATGCTGTTCCAAATTAGATTAGCCCAGAGTAGAACAATTTTGCACACAGTTCTGAATTCTTTAGTGCTCATTAGGAATTTCAATTTGTCATTTTGTTTTAGTATTTATGTTCTCCCTAGTACACTTTCCAGGAATAAACATCTCCTATTGATGTCAACACGATGCACAGCCAAAATTCATCCGCAGTAAAATTTTCAATCTCATTGGTATGAATAACAAACTTATTTACCCAGAGAACAACCAGAAACTTTACTGTCTAAAAGGCCAACAGACCAGTGGTTCTTTATTCTCAGTGACACCTCTGACCTTCTGCATTCCCAAATATAACCCCAAACATGGGCCTAGACTGCTTTGTCCGTGTGATCAGGATTATAGTCACACTCATTTTACTAGTCTCAGGATCATTCCAAACTGCCAGTGCCAATCTCACACCTTTCACAGAGTCACACAGTCACACAGCACGGAAACAGGCCCTTCTGCCCAACTCGTCCTTGCCAACTGTGTTGCCCAAAGAGCTAGTCCAACCTGCCCATGTCTGGCCCATAGCCATCTAAACCTCTCCTATCCAGGGAGGAGATTTTTGTAGTCTAACAGCACATTAAGGTGGATAAATCCCCAGGGACTGACTGAGTGCAGCCTCGCACTTTGTGGGAGGCTAGAGAAGAAATTGCAGAGACCATTGCTAAGGTATTTAGAGTCAGAGTGTCACAGAGCAATACAGCACGGATACAGGCCCTTTGGCCCAACCGGTTCATGCCGACCACGGTGCCCACCCAGCTAGTCCCAATTTCCTGCGTTCTGCCCATATCCCTCCAAGCCCCACCCCTCCATGTACCGATCCAAGTGCTTCTTAAATGACACTGTTGTACCTGCCTCACCCACTTCCTCTGGCAGCTCGTTCCATATACTCACCACCCTCCGTGTGGAAAATTTGTCCCTGAAGTTCCTTTTAAATCTTTCCCTTCTCACGCTAAACCTCTGCTCCCTAGTTTTAGACTCCCCTCCCCTGGGGAAAAGACTGTTACCGTCCACCACATCCATGCCCCTCATGATTTTATAGACATCTATAAGATCACCCCTCATTCTCCAACGTTCCAAGAAATAAAGCCCTAGCCTGGCCAACCTCTCCCTAGAACTCAGGCCCTCGAGTCCTGGCAACATCCTCGTAAATCTTCTCTGCACTCCTTCCAGTTTAACCACGTCTTTCCTGTAACAGGGTGACCAAAACTGTACTCCAAGGACTTGCTTCACCGTTAGCCACAGGTGAAGTTCCCGAAGACTGGAAGGTGGCTAATGTCGTTCCGTTGTTTAAGAAGGGGAGCAAGGACAAGCCAGGGAACTACAGGCTGGTCAGCCTGACATTGGTGGTGGGAAGGTTACTGGAGAAATTCTGAGGGACAGGATCTACTAGCATTTGGATAGACTGAGTCTGATCGGAGAAGAGTCAGCATGGCTTTGTGCATGGAAAGTCACGCTTCATGAATCTTCTGGAGTTTTTTGAAAGGGTAACCAAAAAGGTAGCTGAGGGCAGAGCAGTGGATGTTGTCTATGTGGACTTCAGCAAGGCCTTCAACAAGGTCTTTCAGGGTAGGCTGGTCTGGAGGGTGCGATCTCAAGGAATCCAGCGAGAGCTAGTTAGGTGGATTCAAAATTGGCTCGGTGTTGGGACCCTTGTTACTCGTTATTTACATAAATGATTTGGATGCGAATGCACAAGGCTTGATCAGTAAGTTTGTGGATGACACAAAATTAGGAGGTGTTGTTGGTAGTGAAGAAGGTTATCTTAGATTACAGGGGGATCTTGATCAGTTTGGGAAGTGGGCTGAGGAGTGGCAAATGGATTTCAATACAGATAAGTGTGAGGTGATGCATTTCGGAAAGTCAAACCAGTGTAGGACTTGTACTATGAAAAGTAGGGCACTCAGGAGTGTAATGGAACAGAGGGACCTAGGAGGAAAAGTGCACAGTTCACTTAAAGCAACATCACAGGTAGACAGGGTGGTAAAAAAATGTATTTAGTGCACTGGCCTTCATCAGTCAGGGCATCAAGTATAGGAGTTGGGACATTATGTTGCAGTTATGTAAGTTGTTGCTGAGGCCATATTTGGAGAACTGTGTACCGTTTCGGTCACCCTGTTACAGGAAGGATGTGAATAAACTGGAAAGACTGCAGAGAAGATTTACAAGGATGTTGCCAGGACCAGAGGGCCTGATTTATAGGGAGAGGTTGGCCAGGCTAGGTCTTTATTCTTTGGAACGTAGGAGAATGAGGGGCGACCTTATATAAATGTTTAAAATTATGAGAGGCATAGATCAGGTGGATGGTAACAGTCTTTTCTGCAGGGTAGGGGAGTCCAAAACTAAAGGGCATAGGTTCAGGATGAGAGGGGAAAGATTTAAAAGGGACCTAAGGAGCAACTTTTTCACACAGAGGGTGGTGAGTATATGGAACGAGCTGCCAGAGAAAGTGGGTGAGGCAGGTACAACAGTATCAAGAAGCACTTGGATAGGTACATGGAGGGACGGGGCTTGGAGGGATATGGGCTGAACGCAGGAAATTGGGACTAGCTGGGTGGGCAACATGGTTGGCATGGACTGGTTGGGCTGAAGGGCCTGTATCTGTGCTATATTGCTCTATGACTCTATGACTCTATCTATGTACTTATTTAGATGGCTTTTAAGTTGCTAATGTGCCCGCCTCAACCACTATTTCTGGCAGCTCATTCCAAATACGCACCACCCTTTGTGTGAAGAAGCTGCCCCTGATGTCCCTTTTAAATCTCTCACCTCTGATCTTAAACCTATCCCCTCTTGATTTTAGCATCCACTCCCAGTGCCCTGATCAATAAAGACCAGCGTGCCAAACACCTTCTTCACCACCCTGTCTACCTGTGAGCTATGCACTTATTTCATTCAAAGTGCTGGAGGAACTCAGCGGGTCAGGCAGCATCTGTGCAGGGAGATGGACAGTCAATGTCTCGGGTCAAGACCCTTCATCTGGACTGACCTCAGTACTTCATCACTTTGTGTGTTGCTCCAGCTTCCCACATCTGCAGTTTCTTGTGTCTCACACCTTTCATTGTCTGTTGCTCACTGCTGCATTGGGGGAGGTCACTAAATTCTTTACTCAAGGGTTAGAGCCTTCACCAGCTTTTTCTTCTCACAGGAGAGGTAGAGTGGACATGGTCTTCCTGCATTGTAGGCTTCCCTCGTTTGCAGGCGTTCAGAGAATGCACGCATGTCCTTCCTGATCAAGCAATCTGGGGGGTCCCCTTCTGCAAAATAACATGCCTCAGTGATAGGGGACTTGATAGTCAGGGGAACAGACAGGAGGTTCCATGGACATGAGCAAGAATCCAGGATGGTATGTTGCCTCGCAGGTGCCAGGGTCCGGGATGTCTCTGATCGGGTCCACAGCATTCTTGAGCGGGAGGGAAAGCAGCCAGAAATCGTGGTACATGTTGGTACCAATGACATAGGTAGAAAGAGGGATGAGGTCCAGCAGAGCGAGTTTAGGGAGCTAGGCAGAAGGCTGAAGAACAGGACCTCAAGGGTAGCAATTTCAGGATTGCTGCCAGTGCCACGTGATAGTGAAGGTAAGAATAGGAGGAGATGGCAGATGAATGTGTGGTTGAGGAGTTGGTGCAGGGGGCAAGGTTTTAGAGTTTTGGATCATTGGGATCTCTTCTGGGGAAGGTGGGACGTGTACAGGATGGATGGGTTACACCTGAACTTGAGGGGGATCAATATCCTTGCAGGCAGGTTTGCTAGTGTGGTTCGGGAGGGTTCAAACTAGTTTGCGAGGGGGATGGGAACTGGAGGGATAGGTCAGTGGAAGGAGTGCATGGAGTAGTCATCTAATGTATAGAGAGGCTTTGAGGAAGGAAAAGCAGGGGACAGGGTATAAAAGTAGAAAGGTGGATGGGCTAAAGTGCATTTACTTAAATGCAAGGAGTATCAGGAATAAGGGTGATGAACTGAGAGCTTGGATAAATACATGGAACTATGATATTGTGGGTCTTGCAGAAACTTGGCTGTCACCAGGGCAGGAATGGATACTGAATATTCCTAGATTTAAGTGTTTTAAAAAGGATAGGGAGGGGGGGAAACGAGGAGGACGGGTGGCGTTACTGGTCAGGGATACGATTACAGCTGCAGAAAGGGTGGATAATGGAGAAGGATCCTCTCTAGAGTCAGTATGGGTGGAAGTTAGGAACAAGAAAGGAGCAGTTACTCTACTGGGAGTATTCTATAGGCCCCCCGGTAGCAGCAAGGATACTGAGGAGCAGATTGGGAGGCAGATTTTGGATAGGTGCATGAATAACAGGGGTGTTATCATGGGAGACCTCAACTTCTCAAATATTGATTGGCACCTGCTTAGTACCAAAGCAGAGTTTGCAAAGTGTGTCCAGGATGGATACCTGTCACAGTATGTTGACAGGCCGACCAGAGGGAATGCCATATTAGATCTAGTATTAGGTAATGAACCAGGTCAGGTGACAGATCTCTCAGTGGGTGAGCATTTTGGGCGATAGTGACCACTGCTCCCTAACCTTTAGCATTGTCATGGACAGGGATAGGAGCAAAGAGAACAGGAAGATATTTAATTGGGGAAGGACACATTATGAGGCTATAAGGCTAGAACTTGTGAGTGTAAATTGTGATGACATTTTTGAAGGGAAATGTACTATGGAGATGTGGTCGATGTTCAGGGATCTCTTGCAGGATGTTAGGGATAAATTTGTCCCAGTGAGGCAGAGAAGGAATGGCAGGGTGAAGGAACCATGGTTGACAAGAGAGGTGGAACAACTAGTTAGGAGGAAGAAGGCAGCATACATAAGGTTTAGGAAGCAAGGATCAGATAGGGCTCTTGAGGAACATAGGGTAGCAAGGAAGGAACTTAAGAGGGGGCTGTGGAGAGCAAGAAGAGGACATGAAAAGGCCTTGGAGAGTAGGATTAAGGAAAACCCCAAGGCTTTTTTCACGTATGTGAAGAGCAGAAGGATGACGAGAGTAAAGGTAGGTCCGATTACATACAAAGGTGGGAAGATGTGCCTGGAAGCTGTGGAAGTGGGTGAGGTCCTCAATGAATACTTCTCTTCAGTATTCACCAAGGAGAGGGGCCTTGATAATGCTGATGACAGTGTTGGTAAGGGTAATGTTCTAGAGTATGTAGATATCAAGAGGGAGGATGTGTTGGAGCTGTTAGAAAATATTAGGACAGATAAGTCCCAAGGGCCTGACGGGATATTCGCCAGGCTGCTCCGCGAGGCAAGGCAGGAGATTGCTGAACCGTTGGCTAGGATCTTTGAGTCCTCGTTGTCCATGGGAATGGTACCGGAGGATTGGAGGGTGGCAAATGTAGTCCCCTTATTCAAAAAAGGAAGTAGGGATAGTCCAGGGAATTATATACCAGTGAGCCTTACGTCTGAGGATTCTTAGAGATAGGATCTATGGGCATTTAGAGAATCATGGTCTGATCAGGGACAGCCTGCATGGCTTTGTGAAGGGCAGATCATGTCTCACAAGCCTGATAGGGTTCTTTGAGGAGGTGACCAGGAAGATTGATGAGGGTAGTGCAGTAGATGTGGTCTACGTGGATTTTACTAAGGCATTTGACAAGGTTCCGCATGGTAGGCTTCTTCAGAAGGTCAGAGGCCAAGGGATCCAGGGAGGCTTGGCCGTGTAGATTCAGAATTGGCTTGCCTGTAGAAAGCAGATGGTTGTGGTGGAGGGAGTGCATTCAGATTGGAGGTCTGTGACTAGTGGTGTCCCACAAGGATCGGTTCTAGGACCTCTGCTTTTCGTGATTTCTATTAATGACTTGGATGAGAGGGTAGAAGGCTGGGTTGGCAAGTTTGCAGATGACACAACGGTTGGTGGTGTTGTGGATAGTGTGGAGGACTGTCAAAGATTGCAGAGGGACATTGATAGGATGCAGAGCTGGGCTGAGAAGAGGCAGATTGAGTTCAATCTGGAGAAGTGTGAGGTGGTACACTTTGGAAGGACAGAACTCCAAGGTGGAGTACAAAGTTAATGGCAGGATTCTGGACAGTGTAGAGGAGCAGAGGGATCCAGGGGTTCATATCCACAGATCACTGAAAGTTGCCTCGCAGGTGGATAGGGTAGTTAAGAAAGCTTATGGGATGTTAGCTTTCATAAGTCGTGGGATCGAGTTTAGGAGCCGCGAGGTAATGATGCAGCTCTACAAAACTCTGGTTAGACCACACTGTCCAGTTCTGGTTGCCTCATTATAGGAAGGATGTGGAGGCGTTGGAAAGGGTGCAGAGGAGATTTACCAGGATGCTGCCTGGTTTAGAAAGTATGCATTATGAGGAAAGACTAAGGGAGCTAGGGCTTTACTCTTTGGAGAGAAGGAGGATGAGAGGAGACATGATAGAGGTGTACAAAATGTTAAGAGGAATAGATAGAGTAGATGACCAGCGCCTCTTTCCCAGGGAACCAATGCTCAATACAAGAGACCATGGCTTTAAAGTAATGGATGGGAAGTTCAAGGGAGATATCAGAGGGAGATTTTTTACCCAGAGAGTGGTTGGGGCATGGAATGCGCTGCCTGGGGCGGTGGTGGAGACAAATACGTTGGTCAAATTCAAGAGTTTACTAGATAAGCATATGGAGGAATTTAAAATAGAGGGATATGTGGGAGGAAGGGGTTAGATAGTCTTAGGTGAGGTTTAGAGGTCAGCACAACATTGTGAGCTGAAGGGCCTGTATTGTGCTGTACTGTTCTATGATTTTATGATGTCAGCACTGCTCTTCTCCAACCTCTCTGACCTCCCAGGATCATCCTTTCACACTCCTTTCCATAACTGCAGTATCCATGTATACAGTAACAATACTCTCTTGGAGATAGAAGGGTGCTGTTTGTACTGTGTGGTATGTCACTATAGGAATTGGCTGCAAAGACCACCCCTACTGCATCAGTAAGTGATAACCACAAGAACTAACGACACATCAGTAGGTGATGCTTGGCTGAGACCAATAATGTCAGACTCAGTGCAGTGTTACCCGGGGAAGTACAACAGCAAAGTGAAGTGATCTTCCTGGTGTAAGTCTCTGATCTTTTAGCCACTTTCACAAAAACGCCAACATGTGAGCAATTTATAGACCAATACGGAGAACAATTGCTCCAATTCTTGCTCTGAAGCAAACATGGGAAATGCTATAAACAGAAAATTGGGCAGCATCTGGGTTGAAAGCCAATGGATTCATTTTCACATTCAGACACTTCATCATAATCATTCTCCACTCTCAGAACATTAACTACCTGTTCTTGCTCATCTGCAGAGTGCTTGAGTGTCTTTTGCATTTGTCAGTGAAAATGATAACATTTTCCTACTTTTTATCAGAAAGTTAGATGAAAAATGTTAGAGGGAATGATCAAACAAAGATATTGCTCAATCCTACTTAATCTCGGGGAATTTCGTATTTAATACGACTCTTTAGACTGCACTCCCTCCCCCTAGTGACCCAGGAGCAGGGGTCCATAGACCACTGATGTACTGAAAAGTAAATGCAGATACTGAAAATCTAAAATAAAGAGAGAAGATGCTGAAAATACTCAGCAGGCCAGGTAGTATCTATGGAGAGAGAAATAGTGTTAATGTTTCAGGCTGACAATATTCCATTTGAAGAAACAATGAAAGATCATCAGCATGAAACATTAAATTGGTAAATTGGTTTATTATAGTTCGGGTGAAGTGGGTTTGAGATTGGGAGTCAGCTGGAACTTTGAACCATGGCATTGGCATCAATAGTCCAGCTGGGTGAACTAGTCGGGCACACAACATTCACCTATATACCCATTGGTTAGCTTCTCCATGGGCCAATTTGCTTCTAATTAGGTACAAAGTGAGCACCATGTATATTACAGATGCACAATTGCAGCATTTTACAGGCATCATTATATTGGAAAGAGGTCTCAGAAGCTGGAATGATGGAGAGTGGGCAGATGGTGGCATCAATCCCTGCCCAGTGCTGATTGAGCACAGCTGCGTCATTGGTCTAATTGATATTATGTGTTCAACTTGTCCAGTTGAACATGCAATCAGCACTGCCAACCAAATTTGTCCTTAAAACCATGAAAGGTAACATGTAAATGTCTATTAATTTCCCTTCCTCGTTCCATTAATGCCCGTCTTTCATGTATCCTTCATGTTGTTAGTGTCAGAGAGAGGTACAAGTGTGACAAGCAGAATGCAACTGGTGCCCAGCCATAGAGAGGGGCCAGAAGGAAAATTACGAACTTCATGATCCACCCGATGTAACGGGGACTGTAGGGTTTACACCTGGTAATGGGCAGAGTTCCAAGCCAGGAGGCTGCAGGAGGTCACATTGTCCACCTGAACAGCACAGGGAAGGTCACAGCCAGCAGGGGCTAGCTGGAAGTCGCCACTGCCAACACCAGCACGGAGAACCAGAAACGCCACAGGGATATGCAGCTAGTGCTCGGTATTAGCACCGGTGACAAGGTAGAAGATCTGATCTGGGACCCGTTCGTAATACAAGTCTAGTGTGAGTATTGTGTTTCTGCAGGACTGCTACAGCCAATAGCCACGTGGCTATCAGTGCCTCACTGAGGTTATATAAGTCATGCAGACTTTCCTTTCCCCCACCAGCATCAACAGCAATGAGGCAATTAGCCACTGAGAAAGTATAAACCTGCACAAGTGAGCTGAGAAAATGCTCCTACATTAAACTGCAATTCTCCACATCACTGCAATTTTCTTTAAAAAATACTAATGACAACACACATTTGATGAAGTATTCTTTTAAAAAAATATATTAACCTCTGACAAAAAAATGAGACAAGATAATAAATTTCCTCGATGATAATCAGAGTTCATCTAAAAGACCATCTCTAGACATTAATAATTTAACATATTCTATTCTTAGCTAAAAGAAAAAAATTGTACAATATGTATAAAACAGTAGTGTTACACCTCAGTAACTGTTCATTTACTTGGATGGTTTAGAGAGGCACAGGCTGGAATAGTTACAAAAGAAACAAAGGACTGCAGATGCTGGAATCTAGATGAAAAACACGATGATGCTGGAGGAACTCAGCAGGCCAGGCAGCATCTGCAGAGAAAAGCAGGCAGGCAACGTTTCGGGTCAGGACCCTTCTTCAGGACTGAAGATAGGAAAAGGGGAAGCCCAGTATATAGGAGGGAAAAGCAGAGCAGTGAGAGGTGGGCAAAAGAGGGGAGGTGGGGTGGGCACAGGGTGGTGATGGGTAGATGCAGGTAAGAGATGGTGATGGGCAGGTGCGGGGGAGGAGGGGAGAGCAGATCCACCGGGGAATGCGTCACAGGTGAGGAGGGAAAAAGGGAGATGGAAAAAAGAGAAATAGGCTTGGAAAGGGAAGAAAAGAAGAGGCATGGTTGGGGGTGGGTGTGGTGGGGGGTTGGGGGTGGGTGTGGTGGGGGGGTTGGGGTGGGTGTGGTGGGGGGTGGGGTGAGGGTTGGGGGGGTTGGGGGTGGGTGTGGTGGGGGGGTGGGGGGGTGTGGTGGGGGGTTGGGGTGGGTGTGGTGGGGGTGGGGTGAGGGTTGGGGGGTTGGGGGTGGGTGTGGTGGGGGGGTGGGGGTGAGGGTTGGGGGGGTTGGGGGTGGGTGTGGTGGGGGGGTTGGGGGTGGGTGTGGTGGGGGGGTGGGGGTGAGGGTTGGGGGGTTGGGGGTGGGTGTGGTGGGGGGGGTGGGGGTGAGGGTTGGGGGGGTTGGGGGTGGGTGTGGTGGGGGGGTGGGGGTGAGGGTTGGGGGGGTTGGGGGTGGGTGTGGTGGGGGAGTTGGGGTGGGTGTGGTGGGGGGTGGGGTGAGGGTTGGGGGGGTTGGGGGTGGGTGTGGTGGGGGGGGTGGGGGTGAGGGTTGGGGGGGTTGGGGGTGGGTGTGGTGGGGGGGGTTGGGGTGGGTGTGGTGGGGGGTGGGGTGAGGGTTGGGGGGGTTGGGGGTGGGTGTGGTGGGGGGTGGGGGTGAGGGTTGGGGAGGTTGGGGGTGGGTGTGGTGGGGGGTTGGGGGTGGGTGTGGTGGGGGGGTGGGGTGAGGGTTGGGGGGGTGGGGGTGGGTGTGGTGGGGGGTGGGGGTGAGGGTTGGGGGGGTGGGGGGTGGGTGTGGTGGGGGGTTGGGGGTGGGTGTGGTGGGGGGGTTGGGGGTGGGTGTGAGGGTTGGGGGGGTTGGGGGTGGGTGTGGTGGGGTGAGGGTTGGGGGGTTGGGGGTGGGTGTGGTGGGGGGGTTGGGGTGGGTGTGGTGGGGGGTGGGGTGAGGGTTGGGGGGGTTGGGGGTGGGGGTGAGGGTTGGGGAGGTTGGGGGTGGGTGTGGTGGGAGGGTTGGGGGTGGGTGTGGTGGGGGGGTGGGGTGAGGGTTGGGGGGGTGGGGGCGGGTGTGGTGGGGGGGTGGGGGTGGGTGGGGTGGGGGGTGGGGGTGAGGGTTGGGGGGGTGGGGGGTTGGTGTGGTGGGGGGTTGGGGGTGGGTGTGGTGGGGGGGTTGGGGGTGGGTCTGAGGGTTGGGGGGGTTGGGGGTGGGTGTGGTGGGGTGAGGGTTGGGGGGTTGGGGGTGGGTGTGGTGGGGGGGTTGGGGGTGAGGGTTGGGTGGGGGGGGGTTGGGGGTGGGTGTGGTGGGGGGGTTGGGGGTGGGTGTGGTGGGGTGAGGGTTGGGGGGGTTGGGGGTGGGTGTGGAGGGGGGGTTGGGGGTGGGTGTGGTGGGGGGGTGGGGTGAGGGTTGGGGGGGGTTGGGGGTGGGTGTGAGGGTTTGGGGGGTTTGGGGGTGGGTGTGGTGGGGGGGTGGGGTGAGGGTTGGGGGGGGGGTTGGGGGTGGGTGTGGTGGGGGGGCGGTGAGGGTTGTGGGGATCACCTGAAGTGGGAGAATTCAATGTTCCTGCCGTCAGGCTGCAAGGTTCCAAGACTGAAAACGAGGGGCTGTTCCTCCAGTTTGCGCTTGGAACTCTCCCGGCAGCGGAGGAGGCCGAGGACTGACATATCAGTGATAGTGTGGGAGGGGGAGTTGAAGTGACTGGCAACGAGAAGTTACAGATTGTGGTTACGGACGGAGTGCAGGTGTTCTGTGAAACGGTCACCTCATCTCCATTTGGTCTCAGCAATGTAGAGGAGGCCACACTCGGAGCACCGAATGCAGTAGATGATGTTAAGGGAGGTGCAGGTGAATCTGTCTCATCTGAAAGGATTGTTTGGGTCCCTGGATGGAGGTGATGGAGGTGGTGTAGGGGCAGGTGTTGCACCTATGGCGGGGGCAGTGGAATGTTCCCGGGGTGGGAGCAGGATGGGGGGAGGGGGAGTAAACTAGGGAGTCGGGGGGAGAGCGGTCCCTGTGAAAGGCAGTAAGCGGTAGGGAGGGGAAGATATACTTGGTAGTGGGGTTGTGTTGGAGATGGCTGAAGTGGTGGAGAATGATGTGTTGGATATGTAGGCTGGTGGGATGAAATGTGAGGACAAGGAAGATCCTATCCCTATTGGGTCTGGGAGGGGTGGAGGTGAGAGCAGAGGTACAGGAAATGGCAGAGATGCGGGTGCAAGCTCGCTTGACCACAGTCAGGGGAAAGCCACGGTTAGTAAAGAAGTTGGATATCTCAGATGTCCTGGAGTGGAAAGCCTCATCATGGGAGTAGATGCAGAGAAATTGAGAAAAAGGGATTGCATCCTTGCAAGAGACAGGGTGGGAGGAGCTGTAATTGAGGTAGCTGTGGGCGTCAGCGGGTTTGTAGGAGATGTTGTGTTGGTGGATAGGGAGTCTCCTGAGATGGAGATGGAAAGATTGAGGAAGGAGAGAGAGGTGTCAGAGATAGTCCGAGTGAAATGAAGAGCTGGGTGAAAATTAATTGTGAAATTTATGAAACTGTCGAATTCTGCACTGGTACAAGAGGTGGCACCAATGCAGTCGTCGATATAGTGGAGAAAGAGTTGAGGAATGGGGCTGGAGTAGGCTTGGAACAGAGACTGTTCAATGTAGCCAACGAAGAGGCAGGTATAGCTGGGGGCCATGAGAGTGCCCATAGCTAAACCCTTGGTCTGAGAAAGGTCGGACATAAATTGGCCCATAGGGAGGTTAATAGTCAGTACTGTTTGATCATCTACTTTGTTGTGTGATCTTTGATTCTTTCTTATTGGTTATTGGCAGCCTATCATAGGTTCAAAACTTAAGCATATAATCAAAACTGACAACTCACTGTAGAACTGGGGGAGAGTTGAAGGGTGATCCTTTGGGTGAGATGTTAATTGAAGACCTTGCCGTAAAAGTACCTATAGAACTTCTTGACTGGAAGAAGAGCAGGGATGCAGCTTTATGTCGGAGCCAACATTTACCTTTCAACCCAAATCTTTAAAAGCCAATTCTTTATATCATTACTAGTCACAGGACCATGATTTATGGAAATTGGCTGCCTTGATTTCTCCAAAGCTATGGTTTCAACACTTCAAAGGTACTTCAGTGGTTGTGAAGTGCTTTGGAACATCTAAGACAGTGAAAGTTTTTATATAAATACAGGTCTCCATTATGTTCCTTTAAATCCATTAATTACTTATTATACAGTTTTCTCAAAGTTACGAAAAGTCAGACTCCATAACAAGAATCACGTTTTGGCATTTACTAATTCGAAAATGCTAGTTTAGAGTTCTATAGACACTACCTAGGCTTTTCAAGTGAAATATAATTCAGACATATCCATCAGCTTGCGAAAGCAAACCACCAGCTATTCCCCCATCGCTAAGTCAATTCAGTTCCTGTCAGATCTGTTCTTTCTGGAGTTTGCACCCAGCAGACAATTAATTCCTTACATCTGCAGGCCAGATCGACTGGTCTTGATGGAAACCAACATTATATATATGTGCAGGAGATCACCTTTACTGCAAAAGACTGCAGTTCCACAGGAATGGCCACACACAAATGTATTGGAAGTGGCACACTTCATTTCTCTTGGAATAAATGATGATGGTGTAATACATTTGAGTCAGAATGCACATCCATTTATTTCATCTGAATTGTTGGATGGAAGAGAGAGGAGCATCCTCTCAATCAGAAGATGGATAGTGACAAAGTGACCTTGTTGGAGAACATCAGCGGGTCTGAGGGGAAGAGGATTCGGATCATACAGTTGAAGAAGCTGATTTAAAGGGCTGATACTGTTGAGTGCAGAAAGAATGTCTAAGTTACCTTGTTGCAAGGTGGAGGATGTATCACACTCTGTTGGACACAAGAGGAATGGTGACCCTTAGACCTTGTCTGATAGAATGGAATATGCTATATTTAACCAGGTTACATTCCAAGATAGCTTCATTTGTGTTTACAGATGGTAAAAAAAAACCTACATAAAATGGGGTGTGTTATAAAGTATTTCAAAGCTGAAGACATCTTTATTTCAGAGTTCAATAATACCTGCTATGTTTTATGACTTAATATTCACTCATGAAAATGTTGGAACTTGCATCATAATCTACCCAGTGACAGATAGAATTTTTCCATAACATTCCATGGGTACTGACTTTACAAGACTGAATTCTTCATAGAGGCGATTGATTCTCCAGGGAGCATTTGGAAAGAGAAATTGGTTCAGAGCTACAAACCTGTTCTCTGAGTAATTACATCTTCTATATTTTTCTTCTCCTTCTCCCTCTGTCCCTTATTTCTTATTCTTTCTTTGGCTCTCTCCCACGGCTGAGGAAAATAGGCTTCCACCCCAGTCCTGTGGGTTCTGAGGTGGGTGATGAGACCAAGGAGGGATCTGGAGACTTGGTCACAAGTGGGTAGATGGGTGGTTGATCTGTGTGCTTCTGTGTGCTCCTGATATTTGGTCCTCAGTTGCATCACAAGTCCTCCTTTTCCTTTCCTTGATACAGTGCGAATGTAAAACTTCTTCAAGGAGGTGACAGGTGCTTGATGAGGGTAAGGCAGTGGATGTTATCTACATTGACAAGGTCCCTCATGGTAGGTTGATTCAGAGGATAAAGATGCATGGGATCCAAGGTGAATTGATTTTGGATTCAGAACTGGTTTGCCCATAGAAGACAGAGAGTAGGGGTGGAAGGCTGTTACTCTGGCTGGAGGTCTGTGACCAGTAGTGTTCCGCAAGGTTCGGTGCTGGGACCTCTGTTGTGTGTATATATCAATGATTTGGCTGAGAATGTAGAAGGGTGGATCAGCAAGTTTGCAGATGACACCAAGATTGGTGGAGTTGGGGGCAGTGTAAAGGACTGTCAAAGAACGCAGCGGGATATCGATCAGTTACAGATATGGGCAGAGAAGTGGCAGATGGAGTTTAATCCCGGCAAGTGTCAGGTGTTGCACTTTGGGAGGTCAAATGAAAGGAGAAAGTGTACAGTCAATGGTGGACCCCTTAATACCATTGAGGTACAGAGGGATCTTGGGCTCCAGGTCCATAGTTCACTGAAAGTGGCTCCACAAGTGGATAAGGCAGTGAAGAAGGTGTGTGGCACACTTGCCTTCATTGGTTGGGCTGTTGAGTACAAGAGTCAGGAAGTCATGCTGCAGCCGTATAAAACTTTAGTCAGACCGCACTTGGAGTGTTGTGTGCAGTTCTGGTCGCCCCGTTACAGGAAGGATGTGGAGACTGTGGAGAGGGTGCAGAAGAGGTTCTCCAGAATGCTGCCTGGATTAGAGGGTATGTGCTTAAGGTGCCTGGAATAGGTTACCAGGGGCAGTATTGGACACAGGCAGTTTGGTGGAGTTTAAGATGCTTTTAGATAGACACACGAATATGAAGGGAATGGAGGGATATGAACGGTACACAGGAAGAGGACATTTAGTATAAATTGGCATCAAGGTCAGCACATCATGGGCTGAATGGCCTGTCCAGTGCTGGACTGTTCAGTGTTCTGTGTTCTGTGAGGTTTTGAGAACATCCTTGAATTGAGTTATTTTGCAATGACAGAGCTGAGGATAGAACGTCTGATTTAGGAACCTAGAATTTGTGATGCAAATGACGTGTCTGCTCATCAAAGCCAACTGAGTGAAAATGGGGCAAGGAACACTGGGGATGTTGCCTGGAAGAGAATACTGTCATTGGTACATTTTTATCCTGACTGAGGATTTGGGGGTTTAAAAGTCACAGAGTCGTGCAGCACGGAAACAGACCCTTCAGCCCAACAAGTCCACACCAACCATCAAGCACCCATTTACACCAACCCTACGTTCCTTCCATTTTTTATTCTCCCCACCTTCTCATCAATTGCCCCCATACTCTGCCACCCACCCATACAATAGGGGCAATGCCAGCAGCTAATTAACTGACCAATCTGCACATCTTCGGGATGTGGGAGGAAACCGGAGCAGCTGGGGGACACCCAGGTGGTCACAGGGAGAACGTGCAAACTCCATACAGACAGCCCCCAGGGTCAGCATTGAACCTGAGCCTCTGGCCCAGTGAGGCAATAACTCTAACCAGCTGCGCCACTGTGCCTGCTTTGAGGAGACTGTGCTGGTGGTGTCTCTTCTGTGCTTTGTAGTGTCTTAATCAGTCCATACTTCTGTATGCAGGAGGGCCAAGATAACTGCTGCCCTGGAGACCATAAGCAATATTCCAGGGTTGAGACCTTGCGTTTCAAACACTCCTTTCCTCAGTCAGTCAATGACTGTGTGAGTACACTGAAGCAGATAGTTGTGTACCTCTCCTGAGAGGTGACTCTTGACAGACGGAAAGTGATTCACACTTTACAGGGCCTTCATTGTCGGAGGCACTATTGTACACCAGAGGCAGGTTGAGGGAAAATCGTTGTCCTGCAGATGTTGAGTGTGAGACCCATTCCATCATTCACTTCAGGGAACAGGGCAATGATGGCTTGGAGTTTATCTACCAAACGCCAACATAAGCAAGCATCATCTGCACGTGGTAGCTCAATGTTGGTGACAGGGATTTAACACTTTCTATTTGTTCTTTAGATTAGCTCTTATCAAGCATTCTATCTGGATGCATCACGGCTTGGTATGACAACTGCTCTGCCCGTAACTACAAGAAACTGCAGAGAGTTGTGGACACAGCTCAGCACATCATGGAAACCAGCCTCCACTCCATGGACTCTATCTACACTTCTCGTTGACTCAGTAAAGCAGCCAACATAATCAGAGACCCCACCCACCCCAGACATTCTCTCTTCTCCCCCCTCCCATCAGGCAGAAGGTATAAAAGCCTGAAAGCACATACCACCAGACTCAAGGGCAGCTTCTATCCCACCGTTATAAGACTATTGAACGGTTCCCAAATGTGCTAAGATGGACTCTTGATTCACAGTCTATCTCATTATGGCCTTGCACCTTATTGTCTGCCTGCACTGCACTTTCTCTGTAAGTGTTACACTTTATTCTGCATTCTGTATTGTTTTACCCTGTACTACCTCAATGCACTGATGTAACGAATTGATCTGTATGAACAGTATGCAAGACAAATTTTTCACTATATCTCAGTACATGTGACAATAACAAAACAATTCCAATTCCAGCTTTTTGGAGGTGAGATGTAGAATCACAGCAAAAAACATGGAGGAAAGCTTTGGTGCCAAGATGCAGCCCTGCTTGATTCCAGTCTGCACTGAAATTGGGTCTATTGTGGAGCCACTGCTTAAAATCCTGCCATCATTTAGCAGACACATGATGTAGGAGAATTGCTGAGGACAGCCAAATTTGAGAAGGGTGTTCCACATCCCTTTGCAATTTGTGGTCAAAGGCTTTTGTGACGTCAACAAAGGCAGCTGTGTGCAGTGATTGGTGCTGCACCCTCTCTAATGGAGTATTCATGCAGTGAAGAGCTGGGTAACACATCCCTGCTGTGATTCATGGAGCATTTCTACAGCCATCAGTCGCTGAGAAGAGGTGGCTGAGGAGGACCCTTGGAAAGATTATCTCTGTGGCAGGTAACAGAGAGATGCCTCTGCAGTTTTACCCTGTGATATTTGTCTCCATGCGTGAGGATGGACGTGAATACAGCATCTCTGAAGTCCCCCATCATATCCTCCTCTTTTCAACATCTGACCTTCCTCTCCACCACATTTTAGAGCTTCAGCAGGCATTCCTATTGCTTCCAAGATCTTGTTGTTTTTTTATCTGACATGTGGCCTTTTCAACTTCTAGTCTGTCTGAGGCAGGATGGATAGTTTGCTGTATGATTCTATCAAAGACAATTGCATCAAGGACAGAGTCATGGTAGAAGAGTCCTTCAACATCCTCCTTCCAGCAGGTGCTGACTGCTTCTCAGCTCGTTGGCTCTTAGAGGGTGATCCCTTGAGAGTTTAGCCAACAGATGTCATTGAAGCATCCACAATTTCATAGTTACCAGTTTCCTGCATTCTTCCGAAACAACATTTGTTTGTATGTATCCTGACTGGTTTCATCATGGTCTGGTATGACAATTTGAATGCTCAATAACGTAAAAAGCTGCAGAGAGTAGTGGACTCTGCCCAATACATCATGGGCACATCCCTCCCCAGCATCGGGAGTATCTACAGGAGGCACTGCCTCAAGAAGGCAAAATCCATCATCAAAGATCCACACCATCCGGCTGTGCCATCTTCTTGCAGCTACCGTCGGGCAGGAGGTACAGAAGCCTGAAGTCCCACACCAACAGGTTCAGGAACAGCTACTTCCCTTCAACTATCTGGTTATTGAACCAACCAGCACAACCCTAATCACTACAGTTTAGCCACACTGTGACCACTTTGATCACTTTGCACTAAAATGGACTTTTTTTTTATTGTAAAAAATTGTGTGTAATTTATACTTAATTTATGTTTTTGTTGTGAATGCTGCTTATCTGATGCTATGTGCCTGTGATGCTGCTGCAAGTAAGTTTTTCATTGCACCTGTAATAAACTCAACTTTGACTTTGACCTTGACTTTGACTTTGACTGTAAGGCCATGTGTTTTTCATTGGACCATGGCCCACACGACCCTGTAAAGGTGTTCCCTTTCCCTGCTGAAGTTCCCCATCCAAGAACGTCTTAATTAGCTCTTGGGTTTCTGGTCATTCTCATCCAATCGGCTTTACTGTTCTCAGGTAGAGAGATCATCTTTACAGGTGCTAATTACAGTCGGCATCACAGTCATCCAGATGCTGTTGACGCCGCATTTCCTGTTCAGTTAGGAGTCGTCAGGTTGTCTGTGAGGTTCTGTCTGAGTAGAGCTTTCTTTGCTGGTTTCCAAGACCTTCGTCACTGATTTGTCACTGTGATTTTGTGACCAGGCTGATGGAGATACCAGAGTAGAGCAGGAATTATCAGTGCAAAAGTCATTGGTATCAGTCATTACACAGGTGATGCAGACAGTCCTTGGGTCTCTCACTCAAAGAGTGAGTCTTATAGTTTAAAGGTGTCTGTCAGTACCCTCACTTTAGGGAGATTTATCAACCTATAATACAAAGACTAATTTACTTAACTTCGTTAGTTTCTTTGCTGAAGGGGTCCAGCTGTCAATAATTAGTATTTCGAGCAGTGGGTCCCCCCTTCCAACCAAGGAGGAGATACTTCCAGGTGATGAAGCAGATTAAACAGTTAGTTTATTGTAATTGAGCACATTTATTTTGAGGAGCAAATTCCAACAGAGAGTATAATTCTACAAAGGATTTGCAAACACAAGTGCAATTCTTACAAACTAGAAAACCATGTCAATGATTGCGGATGAACATGTCATCTCTCACAGAAAGAAGGCTCTGGGAAGAGATCCTCCTTGGGTCAAGGCTGAGGAGTGGACTCTTTGTCTTCATCTCTGCAACTCCTCCCTACCCTTACAGTCTTCAAATATTTATATCCTTTTTTTTTGCCAATCATCTAGTGATGACCTCACCTGCACGTGATGGCTGGAGCCTCAGGTTAACAGACAATGTTGCTTCTTCTGAGCAGGTTGCAGTCTCAGTTAAGTCAACAACAGGCTTCCTGACCTGGACAGTATGGTTTCTCAACAGGATGGGTAAAGATTAACAATAAACATCTTGAACCTTGGACAGTTTCTTCTACTGCATTGAGTTTAGCAGAAAGCCTCCTGAGTCCAGATAGTGAATATCCATCACAAATGCAGGTGTCCATGCCAGGAGCAAGGTGTTGCCAGAACATTTTCTTCACGTCTCTCTGACAAAACATATTGCGAGTTATGACAAGGTCATGTTCCATGCATTTTAAACTCTGTTCCCCTACTCTCTCCACACCAATCAAGCCTTTCTGAACAAGTGTTGGAGTTGCCCCGGAGATCAGTTTAAAGGTCATAGTTAGGTAGAGTGAGCCGGACTGTCACGAGACATTCACTTATTCCACATTCTTGATGGCAAAACCCACCACTTGAAGCAATCTCTGATAGCACCTAATCTGGAGCTTCCTGCTCACCTACTCCTTCCACCTACTTCAGTTGCTGACTATTCAATTATGTCCTCAGCTTGGCGATATCACAAAGCATGGGATTATTCTCATTTTCTTCCACAGGAAATGTATTGTCATGAAATTCATGTCTTGCAATACCAGTTGATAAATAATTGATATCTCCATCCGAAGTTCCTCTCACTGCTACTTTCAGGAAGCTATTAATTCCCTATTAGTGCGCTAAGCAATGATAAACCAACATTCCACTACATTAGCTCATGGTTTATGTTTCCTCATTTTTTATGTTCTACTTGTGGATAGTTGAAGCAAATTGATACAATCCTTTTGTACACAAGCTTGAAGATCCTGTTGAGTAGCACTGATGACCCTGGGTGCTGAACAAGAGGACGTGATTCCTGCAGAGGCTGAGCTTTTAAATGGACTTACATTGCAAAGGCACTTCATCCAAAGGAGAGGAAGAGAGAAACTGAAATAGTCTCAGTCACCTCTTGGAGTCATGGAGTAACACAGCACAGAAACAGGCCCTTCGGCCCAACTGGTCCATGCTGACCACACCATCCTCCCTGTTAGTCCCAGTTGCCCGCGTTCAGCCCATAACCCTCCAAGCCCCTCCCCTCCATGTACCTATCCAAATGCCTCTTAAATGTTGCAATTGTACCCACCCCGACCACTTCCTCTGGCAGCTCGTTCCAGGTATTCACCACCCTCTATGTAAAGAAGTTACCTCTCAGGTCTCTTTTAAATCTCCCCCCTTATCTTGTATCTGTGTCCTCTAGTCACAGACTCCCCAACCTTGGGGAAAAGACTATGACCGTCCACCTTATCCATACTCCTCATGATTTTATAAACTTCTGTAAGGTCACCCCTCATTCTCCTACACTCCAAGGAATAAAGATACAGCGTGGCCAACCTCTCCCTATAACTCAGGCCCTCTAGTCCAGGCAGCATTCTTGTAAATCTCTTCTGCGCCCTCTCCAGCTTGACAATGTTCTTCCTGTTACAGGGTGACCAAAACTGTATACGGTGCCCTCTTCTCGTTGTTTCTGACAAGGTAACATTGGAAAATGCAGAGGATTCTTCCTCTCGATCAGACAAGTAGGTGATGTGGAGACATTATGGAGAATAAAAATTCTCCATAATTTGGACTGATAATTTCTGATGATTTTGGAAAATATGAAATAAATTCTTTAAAAATTACATTAAAAATGTTAGTTAAGAATACTCAATGGAACTGGATATAGCGTATAAATGCCTCCTTGAAGACAGAAGACAATTTGGACTGCTTTTAAACATTGCATCTCAGTGAAACCTTAAACACAGTTAATGCACAAAGAAGATATAAAGATAGAGAAGGAGACAACATTGCGTTGATCTGTGAAGCTTTAGACTGTCATACCTACAGGTCATCCATGAGTGAAAGACAATCCAGGTCATGCTTTTCCCAATAGTGACTGAGAACACTGTCGGAATAATACTGGGGTTAATTTCACCAAAGGTGTGCAAGAAGTACTTAATCAAATTTATTAAGAAAGCATTCAGAAGAACCGATGTGCACTGTGCTGTGTGAGATTGGGTATCTTTGTGAGAAAATTATTTTGTGGAATTGATTGTGGACTTGAAGACGGGGAAGTCAGGAGAACGCACACCAATCCTCATTGACCCATAAACACTAAGAGATGAAGAGCTCATCTTTGCAGGGCCCTATTGAACACAGGCTTCTCAACCTGTTTGCACAGGGAGCTGCATTTGCAGCCATATCCAAACAAATTTGAGTGCATCCACTTAAAGATTACTTTAACAGAGTGTCACATGGATTGCAGCAGTATATGACTTGGGCTGCAATCACCACTTCCCAGGAGCACCCAGGGACCAGGCAGCTATCTCCAGTAGCTGAAGAGCAATAGGTCTGGATGTCAAAGTGTTTTAAGACAGTGGTGACAGAGATCTGTGGCTTTCTTCAGATACAACTCCAACTCTACACCAAGGTCAATATCACACCACACTTTCCAATCCTTGAATCATCCCAGAAGATGGCAGCTGATCTACACTACAGCTCACAATCTGTTGTGCTGTTTTAGGACGTTATTAACACTTTGATGCAGGAGGAAGACCTTCCTCCATCTTCCCTAGAGCAGAAACCATCAGGATGAACAGGTTCCAGCACACTGAGCTTTCTAAAAACTTATTTTGTGCCTGTGATGCTGCTGCAAGTAAGCTTTCCATTGAGCCTGTGCACACATGGACTTGTGCATATTAAAATACACTCGACTTTGAGTTTGACAAAGTTTTGGGCAGCGATAGACTGCACTCTTAAGGGATCCCCTCAGAACCTGCAGGTCTTCCTGCATTGCAAAAAAGGCAATTTCTCATACTTAATGCCACACAGGCTCCCTCTGTTCCTCAGAGAGTGGTGGAATTTTTTTAAGCAGGCAGATATATTTTGATCAACTGTGATCTTATTGAATGTCAGAGCAGACTCGGAGACTGAGTCGCCTACTTTTCTCCTAATTTGTACGCACAAATGCTCTGGTTTTTGCAGATTGCAGCAAAGAGAAACCCTGTCTGGACGTTCTGTCAGGGACAGTCTGGTAAGGTCATGGAATATGTTGAGGGATAGCTCCCAGATGTGGGGTGCACATCCCTCGCAGGCAGGCTCGGTTCCACCTCGTCATCCATTCTGATCTGGCTGCCACCGGCACAGGGGATATGCTCCCTGCTGTCTACGCATTCACAGCGATGAAGAGGGTCCAAGTGAGGGAAATGGAGGCAGAATCTCTTCCTTGCCGTGCCTCACCTTCAACTGTCTGATGCAATAGGACACAATACTTCCAAGAGTGTTGTGGCTTAATGAAGAATCTATTTAAAGGCTGGAGCCCCAATGTTACTTGGCACTGAATTGCAGTGATTATTGTCAGAATCTGTGCAGTGGGGCCTTTAAGGCATGTTAGGCACCCCAAACAAACCCGAACATTTGCACTAGGGATTGTGACCGGATTTTGCATTCAGAACTGCCACCATCATGAATAAACATGAGTTAACCACTCAGCTTCCGGTTTAATGTTCCTGTTTGTGAGCAATCAAGTCTCTAGGCTTCTTTATCTGTTGTGATTGCTTTTACTGTCTCATTGTAATTGGTGCCAAAGTCCATGATTTATTTCTGCTCCAAAATATCTTCTAAAATAATGTCAATGTGCTCTGTGTGTCAATATTGAATGATTCCCACTTAAAACCCATTTCAATTAGACTGGCAGTAATATATGAGTCATCTTTCTTAATGCATGCAACATAAAGCATCTAATCAATTTAAAGCCCATTTCATATCTAATTTTTAAAACCATTTTTCTGGCTTATTATGCTTTCAAAGGTCAAATGACAGATTCTTCCAAAAATGGTCGCAAAGGTGCTGACTAATAAATCACATTACCTACTCTTTCCATTTGAATCCTTTTATGTTAATGATATCGTTTGATCTTCTGTCCTCTCTAACACATGATCTGACAATAGCTACTTCTTTATTGGTAGCTTGGTTCAAATGCTTTTTCAGTAATCGGTTTAGATACTATAAATCCCATCAATTCCATGGGGATTAGCAAAAGATTATTATTCCATTAGCTGTGTTTACGAGCAAAGTCTGTCATACAACTCCAGAGCCCAGATATTTAACAGTATAACAAAATAGGGAAAAATGTATTGTGAATAATTGCATTTAAAATAAACAGCACCAAAAATATAGGTTCCTTAGATCAGCAAGAAAATTGGATCTGTTCTTGGAATCTGCTTAAGGAAGACCAAGGTTTTACTTTGCTCTTGTCTGACGCAGACCAAAGCTCAATAACTCATGTAACGCTGTACCCTCATTAGACCAAGAAACTGTGAAAATCACATTAATACATGTGAACAAAATATTTTGCCATTTCTAAAATAGTGAAATACTTTCAGATGCAATTGAAGAATTCATTTTCACAAGGCAGGGAGTAAACATCTACAAATACAACTGATTTCAATCAAAGTGCCAGATCTTGTCACAGAGCTTATACTTTAACAATTTAAATATTTCATTCTCTGCTCAGTCATGTCGTTCATAAGTTAGCAACCAAAGGTTCGCACCACCATTTCATTTTAATCTCTTTTTGTCTGAGAAATGATAATGACATGAGGGGTTGATCATAGCTCACTAGTAGCATTCTCAACGTTGGGGACTTCCCGCATCTTCTGCTCTCTGATCTTGAGCAACTGCAATATTCTGCTTTTGGGTGAGGGGTACATTGACTGGACCTCCTCCTCACCAATCTACCCAAGCACAGACACAGGCCCTTCGTCCCAACCCATCCATGCCGATGAACTAGTCCCATTTGCCTGTGTTTGGCCCATATCCCTCTTGGCCTTTTCTGTCCATATTTCTGCCCAAATGACTTTTAAACTTTGTAATTGCACCTGCTTCTACAGCTTCCTCTGGTGGCTCGTTCCGTATACCAAACGTCTTCCGCATGAGAAAGTTTCCCCTCAGGTCCCCTTCGAATCTTTCCCCCTCACCTTAGATCTATACCCTCTAGTTTTAGACTCCCCTATCCTGGGAAAAGGCTGTGACCATCCACCTTATCTATACTCCTCATGATTTTATATACCTCTATATGGTCACCCTTCAACCTCCCACACAGCAGGGAAAAAGTCCCAGCTTATCAAGCTTCTCATTATAACTCGAGCCCTCCAGTCCTGGTTACATTCTCGTGAATCTTTCCTACACCCTTTCCAGTTTAATGACATCCTTCCTTTCCCCAGTCAACCAAAACAGCACACAATACTCCAGGTGTGGTCACTTGTACAGTTGTAACATGACATCCCAACTCCTGTACTGAGTGGAGACACAAGACACTGTAAATGTTGGAATCTGAAGCAACAAACAAAATGCTGGAAGAACTCAGCAGGTCAGGAAGGAAATAGACAGTCAACGTTTCGGGTTGAAACCCTGAATCAGGACTGAGAGGAGGGGGAAGATATCCAGCATAAAGAGAAGAGGCGGAGTGGTGAGACAAGCAAAGGGTCTAGACCCGAAACGTTGACTGTCCATTTCCCTCCACAGATGCTGCCCGACCCACTGAGTTCCTCCAGCACCTTTGTTGCTCCTGTACTCAATGACTTGAGTGATGAAGGCAGGCATGCCAAATGTCTTCTTCACTACCCTGTCTAATTGTACTGCCGCTCTTGGGGAACTATATACCTGTATGTCCAGGTCACTCTTTTCTACAACACTCTCCAGGGCCCAGCCATATACTGTGTAGGTCCTGCCTGGGTTTAACTGACCCAAGTGCAATTCCTCGCACTTATGCAAGTTAAATTCCCCCTACCATTCCTTGGCCCATTTCCTCAGTTGGTCCAGATCAGAATCAGAACAGAATCAGGTTTATTATCACTGACATATGACATGAAATGTGTTGTTTTGCAAGAGCAGTACAGTGCAAAGACTAAAACTTATAAATTACAAAAATTAAATAAAAAATGCAAAATAAAGGAATAACGAGGTAGTGTTCATGGGTTCATGGAGTGTTCAGAAATCTGATGGCGGAGGGGAAGAATCTGTTCCTGAATCATTGAGTGTGGGTCTTCAGGCTCCTGTACCTCCTCCCCAGTGGTAGTAACGTGAAGAGGGCATGTCCCGGATGGCGAGGGTCCTGAGTGATGGATGCCACCTTCTTGAGGCACCACCTCTTGAAGATGTCCTCGATGGTGGGGAGGGTTGTGCCCGTGATGGAGCTGGCTGAGTCTACAGCCCTCTGCAGCCTCTTGCTATCCTGTGCATTGGAGGCTGTTGTGATCTTAGATAGCTTTCTTCACTATCCGGTGATTTTGGTGTCATCCGCAAACTTACTAATCATGTTAACAACATTGTCAACCAAACCATTAATTCAGGTGACAAACAACAGTGGACCCAGCAGCAATCCCTGTGTCACACCACTGGTCACAGGCTTCCAATCTGAATAAAAACCTTCCACTGCCACCCTGAGACTTCTTGCATGAAGCCAATTTTGTATCCAATTGGCATCTAATCCCATGCAATCTAACCTTCCAGACTAGCCCATTGTGCGGGACCCTGTCGAAGGCCCATGTAGATGGGTCTCCAACTGACCAATGTTTTATAAAGTTGGAGTATAATCTCCCTGCTCTTGTATTCAATGCCCTGATGAATGAAGGCCGGCATCCTATTTGCCTTCTTAACCACATTATCTACCTGTGCTGTTACCTGCAAGGACCTTTGGACGTGTACACCAAGGGACCATGTCAGGCCATGAAGCAGTAGCTTCTGAGTCCTGTCACTGACCTGCATTTGCAAAGCAGCCTATGAAGATAGATAAGTGTTCCAAAATACTTTGCTACACATGTTATATGCATTACTGGCATTGCTCTCTGTGACTATATTAGTTACCAATGTGACAAGGACTCTGTTCACCACTGAACACTCTCAGCTCTGCGATCCATTAGACAACAGGTTTTTCAGGACTCAGAGGGACCTGAGTGTCCTTGCACACAAATCTCTGAAAGTTATCATGTAATTAGGCAGAGCAATTAGGAACTTCGCCCCTTAGGGCAAAAGGATTTGAGTACAATGACCTCTTGCTTCAATTATATCAGGCTGTGGTGAGACAGGAATATTATGCACACATCTCGTCTCCTTACCGAAGGAAGGACATGCAGTGAAACTCTGATAATCTGCTATCCAATCGTTTGGAAACCCCATTTGATAGGCATCTGGCTCATCTGGCCCTGTTTCCTGCGCTCCCATTAAACTCACTGGCCTGTTCCCTAAAGCCCCTTTAAACTCACCAGGACCCCAGATTTGCACTCCCTTTAAACACGCTGGGTCCTGTATCCCACGCTCCCTTTAAACTCACCAGGGTCATTGGGAAAATTATTATTTTATTGTGCAACAAAGTCAAAGTCAAAGTTGAGTCTATTATCATCTGCACAAGTCCATGTGTGTACAGGTGCAATGAAAAACTTACTTGCAGCAGCATCACAGGCACAGAGCATCAGATAAGCAGCATTCACAAGAAAAACACAAGTTAAACACAATTTTTACAAGAAAGAACACAATTGGAACAAAATAAACAAAGTCCATTTTCAGATAAGATTTTTTTATCAGTCACATGTACATCAAAACACACAGTGAAATGCATCTTTTGCGTAGAGTGTTCTGGGGGCAGCCCGCAAGTGTCACCACGATTCCGGCACCAACATAGCATGCCCACAACTTCCTAACCCGTACGTCTTTGGAATGTGGCAGGAAACCAGAGCACCCAGAGGAAGAGATCAAAGTAGTCGTGGTGTTGTTAAACTGTAGTGATTAGGATTGTGCAGGTTGGTTCAACAGTCAAATGGTTGAAGGGAAGTAGCTGTTCCTGAACCTGGTGGTGTGGGACTTCAGGCTTCTGTACCTCCTGCCCGATGGGAGCTGCGAGAAGATGGCGTTGAAACAAAGTGAGTTAAAAGCACGTTGTGGTGTCATTAGGACGAATATCCAATAACCCAGAAAATCTGTCCGGGACCACGGGCAGCCTGAGGGTGCCGGATTGTCAGAGATTTACTGTTGCTGTGACAGAAGAAGTCCAATGAAAGTTAACCAGATTGATTCCCGTGATGGGGGCAATGTCAAAGGAGGAGAGGTGAAGCCACACAGAGTCACACAGCACAGAAACAGGCTCTTCAGCCCAACTGGTCTATGCCAACCAAGATGCCCCATCCAAGTGAGTCCCATTTGCCTGCATTTGGCCCATAACCTTCTAAACCTTTCCAATCCGTGTACCTGTTCAACTGTCTTTTAAATGTTGCTATTGTACCTGCCTCACCCACTTCCTATGGCATGGGTCTATGAAGCTTAAATTTGAAAAATTTATGATATCCTCAATTAGAAAATTAGAAGCACTCAAAATTCTTCTGGACTTTGATGGATTGGATGATGAACAGTTGTTTTCTGCAACAAGAGCATTGGCTGTGTGATTAGAACCATGGGTCAAGGTCTCAACATGAGGGGTTGGCCATTCAGGACAGAGGTGGAAAGAAATTTCTGTATGCAAGGAGTAGTGAATATTTGGAATTCTTTCACCTCGGAGGGCTGTGGAAGTTTAGTCACTGAGCAAATGCCCAAAAGCGATCGAAAGATTTTTAGGTCTTAAGGGAATCAAGGGTTACAGGGTCAGTGGAGTAAGCCCCATTGGTCAGCCGTTATCTTATTGAATGACAAAGCAAACAGAGAGTTGTGGACACAGCTCAGCACATCATGGAAACCAGCCTCCCTTCCGTAGACTCTGTCTACACTTCTCACTGCCTCGGTAAAGCAGCCAACGTAATCAAAGACCCCACCCACCCCGGTCATTCTCTCCTCCCCTCACTCACTGGGCAGAAGATACAAAAGCCTGAAAGCACGTATCCCACTGTCATCAGAATATTGAACGCTCCCCTAGTACGATAAGATGAACTCTTAACCTCACAATCTACCTTGTTATGACCTTGCACCTTGTTGTCTGCCTGCACTGCACTTTCTCTGTAAACTTAACACTTGCTTCTACATTCTGTTATTGTTTTCCCTTGTACTACCTCAATGCACTGTGTAATGAAATGATCTGTATGAATGGCATGCAAAACAAAGTTTTTCACTGTACCTCAGTACACGTGACAACAATAAACCAATTTACCAATTTACCAAGCACAATTGTGCAAACAGCTTACTCCTACTTCCATTTCTTATGTTCAAATCTGCACCGTGAGAGCAGGTCAAATTGCAAAGTTGCCCAGTAAGTCAAGTAATTGCAGATTCCAATCCTCCTGTGCAGGGTGACGGCCAATTATGTTACTGAAATTGATTTTTCCAGTGCTTACACTCCAATCACAGCACTTGTATGTAAGGACTGTTAATGGTTCCACATGACTGGAACAAACGAATGTGCGTTATGTCCTGACTTTTCAGAAACAATACCCGATGTTCTGTTTATTCACCCTGAGCTATCAGCACTGACTAGTTGCTTGAAGCAAAGAATCCCCAGGTGGTGCAAAGGTTGTGTGGCGTCCCCCCTTTTTAATTAGTGTCCAGGCATCTGTGTAGGGCTCAGAGGGTCACTGCCGATCTGTGTGAGCCTGCCGCACATCTCATTGCAAGCAAGGGTTAAGGCCTTCTGGGCTGTAAGCACTTGAAGTCTATGGCAGAAACACACAGCAACAGTAACCTGTGTGGAACCAGGTTGGTTCAGGTTCAACCAGCAACCAGGATCCCCTTCCTGCTCCACATGCTCAGACTCAGAATCAGGTTTATTATCACTGACATATGATGTGAAATGTGTTGTTTTGTGGCAGCAGTACAGTGCAAGGACATAAAAATCTATAGATTACAACGAGAGGAGGGCATGTCCCGAGTGGTGAGGGTCCTTAGTGACAGATGCCACCTTCTTGAGGCACCACCTCTTGACGATGTCCTTGACGGTGGGGAGGACTGTTGACTGTGATGGAGCTGGCTGAGCCTACACCCTCTGCAGCTTCTTGAGGCTTTGAGCTCATCAAGGAATGAAGCATCGCTCCTCCTGCTCTTGAAGAAGCTCAGGCAAAGGCCGAAACTCTCCATTTGTCCTGGTTGTGCAAGATGCACTGTGAAACCTTCTCTGGAGGGACTGTGGGACTGCAAACTCTGGAACCAAGGAGTCCTTAGGGTCAGCACAGTGCTCAGCTCCTCTCCTTGGAGCACAGACAGGAGTCAGAAACCAGTGGAAGTGGGGTAACCCTCATGGTAGTGTAGCATCTGAGATAAAACGGGGAACAGAGCCCGCTGAGGAATAGTACAAGGTCCTCAGGTGTACAGCACTGACAATGAGAAGATGCATCTTATGGTTGGCCATGAGTTGTATGCTCAGACAGTATAGCCCTTGCAGTTTATGTCGAGTTGTGGGATCTGAATGGGAGCCGCAAGTCTAACAGAGATGCAGTCCGTCACTCCCCGAAACTTGGCCTGATAGATTTTCACAGAGTCACACAGCATGGAAACAGGCACTTCAACCCACCAGATCTGTCTGGGCCATCGAGACAGTTACACTACACTTCCACTGATCCTGCTTCATTCTCCAGATTCTACAGCTCACTTACACAACTAGGGTCAACTCACAGCGGCCAATTAACCCCCCCCAACCTGCACACGTCAGTGGGATGTGGGAGGAAACTGGAGCACCCAGGGGGAACCCACGGGGTCATAGGGAAGATGTGCAAATTCCACAGGAGGTCGGGATGGAAGCTGGGTCACTGGAGCTATGAGGCAGCGGCTGTGTACAGGCCAGCAAAAGCCTCGCAATGTTGTCATGCATTTATGCAGCGGCAGTGAAACATGCATTGGGACATAGAACGTACATAGAACATAGAACAGTACAGCACAGGACAGGCCATTCAGCCCACAATGTTGTTCCAATCTTGATGCCCATTTATACTAAATGTCCCCCTCCTGTGTATCACCCACATCCCTCCATTCCCTTCATATTCATGGGTCTGTCTAAAAGCCTCTTAAACTCCACCAAACTGCCTGCTTCCACTGCTACCCCTGGTGACCCATTCCAGGCACCTACCACTCTCTGCATAAAAACTTACGCCTCACGTTGCCTTTAAACATCCCCCCTCTAACCTTCAAAGCATGTCCTCTGGTGTTTGACATTTCTACCCTGGGGAACAGATTCTGACTGTCTACCTCCACCAGGCCTCCAAGACTCTGGGGAGAACAACCCAAGTTTTTCCAACCTCTCCTTATAGCTCATACCCTCTAATCCAGGCAGCATCCTGGTGAACCTCTTCAGCACCCTCTCCACAGTCTCCACATCCTTCCTGTAACGGGGCGACCAGAACTGCACACAATACTCCAAGCGTTCACCAGCATGAACCAGAGACTAGGAATTCCGGATGACAATGACCTTGCCTCTAGAGGCAGAGTCATTCAGGCAATGGCTGTTGGTTGTCCCTGCAAAAAGTCAATCTCTGACACCAATGCCTGAGAAAACCTTAGCCTCTGGCCACATTTCTCTGCTTAGAGCTGCAGACAGAAGCATTGGTCCCTGAACATTCTCAGTAGATTTATTCTGTGGGCAGAAACGTCCTCCTTACTCATTCTGGGCCATTTCACCCCGTCTCTCCAGTGTGCACAACACAGCCACTGTATCAGAGCTCTGGTCTCACCCAAAATCAACACAGTTAGCTGCAGCAAGCTCCTGTGTCGCCTCCAGAGTGTCCAACAGCAGCCCACAAAAGCTGCACATCACACTGTCCCAGGGCAATGTGTGCGATGAGAACACGGTCCTGTGTGGGTGACCAGCAACTTGTCTGGTGACAAAGACTGATCCAATCTTAGCCAGTAATACTTGTTTACCATTGACAGAGCCATATTGTTGCTCAGTGTAGCCTAATGCAATGTGAGAGATTGTCCCAGAAGTACTCAGCCTGTTTTTTCAACCTCTGTGATATTTGAGGCATACCCACAACGTTACCCAACAGAGTCCAAGGCAGTGCTGTGTTATCCATTTCCTAAGCAAGAAAGGATAACTCCAATATCTTGAAACTTATCTGGCCTTTACCACACCCTTTCCTGCAAGAACTATCCCAGATTACAGATGCTCTGAATTCTGCTTGTATCTCTTAATTTTTCCAGTTGTCCCCAGTTATTTTTATTCTTTGGAGTTTAGTGATCTTACTGAAACATAAGATTCTAAGGGAATCGAAATTGGTTTATTGTTGGCACATGTACCGAGGTACAGTGAAAAACTTTGTTTTGCATGCCATCCATACAGACCAATTCATTACATCAGTGCATTGAGGTAGTACAAGGGAAAACAACAACAGAATGCAGAATAAAGTGTTACAGTTACAGAGAAAGTGCAGTGCAGGCAGACAGTAAGGTGCAAGGCCATAATGAGATAGACTGTGAAGTCAAGAGTCCATCCTTATCGTATTAGGGGACCATTCAATAGCCTCATAAAAGGAGGATAGAAGCTGTCCTTGAGCCTGGTGGTACGTCCTTTCAGGCTTTTGTATCTCCTGCCTGATGGGAGGGGGGAGGAGAGAATGTCCGGGGTGGGTGGGGTCTTTGTTTATGCTGGCTGCTTTACTGAGGCAGCAAGAAGTGTAGACAGATTCCATGGAGGGGAGGCTGGTTTCCGTGATGTGCTGAGCTGTGTCCACAACTCTCTGCAGTTTCTTGCAGTCACAGACAGAGCAGTTGCCATACTAAGCCGTGATATATCCGGATAGGGTGCTTTCTGTGGTGCGTTGATAAAAATTGGTGAGGGTTAAAGGGGACATGCTGAATTTCTTTAGCCTCCTGAGGAAGTAGAGGTGCTGGTGAGCTTTCTTGGCCATGGCGTCCACGTGGTTGGACCAGGGCAGGCTATTGGTGATTTCACTCCCAGGAACTTGAAGCTCTCGACCCTCTCGATGTATTGGTGTAGAGAGGAGTATGTACACCGCCCCCCACCCCCCCCTCCCCCCCACTTTCATGAAGTCATTGACCAGCTCGTTTGTTTTGGTGACATTGAGGGAAAGGTTGTTGTCATGACACCATGTCACTAAGCTCTCTATGTCCTTCCTGTACTCAGACTCATCGTTATTTGAGATCTGGCCCAGTGCGGAGCATAACGGGGTAGTTGTTGAGATGTTTTCACTGGTGGGAGTGCCTCAAGTGAGGGGGCACAGCTACATGATAAGTGGCCGGTCATTTAAAACTGAGGTTCACAGGAATTTCTTCTTGCAGAGAGTGGTGAATCTCAGGAATCGTCCACCCCAGAGGAGTGTGGCGAATAGATCATTAGAAGGATCTCAGAAGGAGCTAATAATTTTTTGCAACATCAGGGAACTGAAAGCAATGTGGAACTGGCGCAGAAAAGGAGTTGGGGCCTCTGGCAGATCAGCCATGGTCCTTTTCAACGTTGAGGAAGTCTTGAGCGGCTAGGTAGCCTGCTGCTGTTCCTACTGGCTTATGTTCTTGTGTTAACTGGCCTCATCCCTTCAGACATCAATCGTCTTTGTCCCAAGGCATTTCATGGATGGGAAGGAATAGACCAAGTCAAGATCGATAAAGGCAGACCAGAGATAATGATGTAGAGACGAAAGTACAGTATGTAGCTCATGAAGATCCGATGATGGAGGGAGAAATAGAACACAGATAATTGATGAACTGGACAAGCAGGGAGATACAGAAAAAGCAGAACAGAAAGCAATAGAACTAAAAGGACCAAGGCAGAAATCTGAAGAATACGGGTAAATGAAACAGAAGGAGACATCCTGAGAGAAAAGCTGGGATCACAGACGACAAAAGCCACAGAAACACAGAGGTGACAAGTACTTTTCCATGTTTACTGCACTGCATCGCAAGAGGTTCTGCTGCCTCCTTAACCGATCTCCTCTGAAAGTTTACTGAAATCCAAGCTGCATTTATGTAGGTCGGTCTCAGCTTTGCCAATTACTCACAACAGACCATGAATTAATCTGCATGAAGGATTTGAAGCATTGTTTGTGTGAGTCTCAGTGGAGTATTGTGCCTGTACAGCATTGAGTGATGTTTGCACAAACCAATTCACTCTCTTTTAGACATCAGTGCTTGTGTTTGCTGTTAATGTTCCCTGACAATTTCAAAATGCCCTGAAGACTAACCCTATTTATTACCATAGCACAAGCTTTACAGTATGTTTAGTGAGGCCCAAGCACTGATCTGTGTAAAGCTTGTAAATAATTAATATTATTTTATGTTTTTAAATGACACTAATTGTTATTACAGTACTCAGCACCTGTGCAGACATAAATATTATAATAAATTATGGAAGAAGTTGTTTCTTCTTCAAATTTAAAACTTGTCTCCAGTGGAGAGGGGAAGCTGATTTTTAGGACATAATGGGGAAGAAGGTGGTATTTATCACATATTTTAGCAGTGACCACAAGAACCAGCAGAGATTTGTGGACACAGCTCAGCACATCATGGAAACCAGCCTCCCCTCCATGGACTCTGTCTACACTTCTCGCTGCCTTGGTAAAGCAGCCAGCATAATCAAAGGCCCCACCCACCCCGGACATTCTCTCTTCTGCCCTCTCCTGTCAGGCAGAAGACCCAAAAGCAAATACCATCAGGCTCAAGGACAGCTTCTATCCCGCTGTTATACAACTATTGAACTGTTCCCTAGTACAATAAGATAGACTCCTGACCTCACAATCTATCTTGTTATGGCCTTGCACCTTATTGTCTGCCTGCACTGCACTTGTTCTGTAACTGTAACACCCTCTTCTGCATTCTGTTATTGTTTTCCCTTGAACTACCTCAATGCAGTGTGTAATGAATTGATCTGTATGAATGGTGTGCAAGACAAGTTTTTCACTGTACCTCAGTACCTGTGACAATAATAAACCAATTTACCACTTTTTAGAAAACTAACACTTGAAAATGGGGTAAGAAGGCAGAAACACACTTTCAATGGAACATGCACAGGACAACATCTTGGTCAAGGGGTGAATACACAGGTCGCCATGCCAACCGGGCAGGTTATTACCTTAGTCAGTGTATAATGCTAATGTGAAAGCAAAGTTGGCATGTTGGAACTCCACACTGCAGACAGCACAGTTATTAAACTTGCACAGTTGACTGCACCATAAAAAGAATTGAAGGGCGCTATTTAAAGAGATCATGAACCACTTAAAAGTTAATTGCTGGATTATTTCTTTTGGCTGCCAGTCACATTGCATGTGTTTTTTCAGTGTCCTTATACTTGGTTGAAGTTTGATTGGTCTTTTTGTTGCTGAGTGTTGTTTTAATTTAGAGGTTGTGCTGAAGAATGTTGCCTCCACACATGAGTTACCTGTCTAGATGAGCTCTGTGGAGAAACGAGAAGAGGCGGCACGGAGCAGGACAAGCTGTTGAAAGGGGAAGGAGAGTTTATTCTCACCGAGCCTCCTTCAGTACCAATGCTTGAACTGCCTTTGGTTTACTAAAATGATTGTGATTGGAATCTGTCGACTGCAGTAGCCACACAAGTAACTTCAACAATTAAATAAAAGTTCATTATTTTTATCAGTTATATTTCCAGCTGGAAATACTCTGTTGTTTAGGTGACACTAATGGGAGAGAAACAGAATCGACATTTCAGGTCAATGGTCTTTCTTTCACCTTTAGGGCAGTCCAGTGGTGCAGCTGGGAGAGCCTGAGTTCAGTGATGACCTTGTGGGTGGTCTGTGTGGAGTTTGCATGTTCTCCCTGTGAACATAAAGTCACCCAACAATACAGCACGGATACTGGCCCTCCGGCCCAACCAGTCCGTGCTGACCCAGCTAGTCCCAATTTCCTGCATTCGGCCCATATCCCTCCAAGTCCCGCCCCTCCATGTACCTATCCAAGTGCTTCTTAAATGACACTGTTGTACCTGCCTCACCCACTTCCTCTGGCAGCTCGTTCCACACACTCACCACCCTCTGTGAGAAAAAGTTGTCCCTCAGGTCCCTTTTAAATCTTTCCCCTCTCACCCTGAACCTATGCCCCCTAGTTTTGGACTCCAATACCCTGGGGAAAAGACTGTTACCGTCCACCTTATCTCTGCCTCTCATAATTTTAAGCACTTCTGTAAGGTCGCCCCTCATTCTCCTACGTTCCATGGAATAAAGACCCAGCCTGGCCAACCTCTCCCTATAACTCAGGCCCTTTAGTCCTGGCAATGTCCTCGTTGGTTTCTTTGGTTTCTTTTGGGTGCCTTCGTTTCCTCCCAGATCCTAAAGACATGCAGGTTAATTGACCTTTGTGGCCGTACGCAATGCGCTACTGAAGAAACCACGGAGGCAGAGGGTGCTGAACTCAAGACTCTTTACTCCAAGAAGAGAAAAAGCATGGGCAACTGCGACCCGCGGGGCAGACCTGACGTCCGACTGTTCCCGGGAAGTCCGCCCTGAACAGGTAGTTCAAAACGCGCTACCGCGCATGCGCCTGCAGCTCCCAATGGCGGTTCAAGTCCTGCGTGTGCAGGCTGCCACACCACCTCCTCCAGAAATGTCCATCAGGGGAATGGAGCCCCCAGTCCGTGTGGCTTGCTTGGGTGGCCAGCCAAGCCAGCACGGTGCGGGTACCCTCACTGGTTGCTCAATGTCCAAGTGCACCGGTTTGAGATGGTCCACTGTAAAAGTCCCTTCCCGGCCACCCACCTCCACGACAGATGAAGATCCATTGTGCCGGATCACCTTGAAGGATCCTTTGTACTGCCGCTGTAGAGGTGACTTGTGCACGCCCCTGCGAATAAAAACATACTCACAGTCTCGGAGGGGTGAAGGATGGTGTGGGACCATGCCTGGAGGTCGGGACCAGTGCCAGGGTCCCTACCTTGTCCCGCAGCCTTGTTAGCACCTCTGCTGGAATTCCTGCCGAACCTCAGGCCTCTGTTACGAACTCGCCCAGGACCGTCAGGTGGGCACCGTAGACCAATTCCGCCAAGGAGGTGCCCAGGTCCTCCTTGGGGGCTGTGCGGATGCCCAGTAAGACCCAGGGAAGCTCATCTGTCCAGTAGGGGCCCCTGAGGCATGCCATCAAGGCTGACTTGAGATGCTGGTGGAATCGATTGACCAAACCATTGGACTGGGGATGGTACGCCATGGTGTGATGCAGCTGGGTGCCCAGGAGCTGCGCCAGTCCTGTCCACAAACCAGATGTGAACTGCGCCCCTCTGTCGGAGGTGATGTCCGTTGGGAGGCCGAACCTGGCGATCTAGTTCGCGATAAGCGTCCTGGCGCAGGACTCAGTGAATGTGACTGCGAGCAGTACAGCTTCTGGCCACCTGGTGAACCTGTCTACCATGGTAAAGATCTACCTGGTGCCCCGGGAGACAGGCAGGGGGCCGACAATGTCCACGTGGATGTGTTGGAACCTCTTGTGCGTTGGCTGGAACTGCTGGAGGGGAGCCTTCACGTGCCGCTGGACTTTGGCAGTGTGGCAGTGTATGCAGGTCCTGGCCCAGTGTCCGACCTGTTTGCGCAAACCACGCCGCCATTTTAAACCCAAATTAACCTACCTGTACGCCTTTGCAATGTGGGAGGAAACCGGAGCACCCAGAGGAAACCCACGCAGACAAGGGGAGAACGCAAAAACTCCTTACAGACAGGAACGGGAATCGAACCCCGATCACTGGCGCTGTAATAGCGTCGCACTAACCGCAACGCTACCGTGCCATATTTACAATGGGAGCACATCCCAACCAGCAGAACCCCTTTGAATGTTCAATACTGGTGGCTGGTCCGAGAGCTTCTGAGCACAAACTCCAGACACCCAAAATATCCCTCTGTTGTTACAGTGTTGAGGGATGGTCCCTGAATGTACAACTGGCCAGAATATCAAGTGACAAAACAGACCTGTCCTGAACTGTGCATTAAGTGGCAGGGATACACCTTTAACAATGCGTTAATACAGGAGATGGCCACTTAATGCCTTCCCTGGTCTCATCCTGAAGGTTTCAATGAGCACCAATTAAAATGAACATTCATCTGTTGTCTTCCCCTGTGTAGTTTCAATGGGACAGAATCAGAATGTCCCACATCCACTGATTGGTTTCAATGGCTTTAACGTATCAGTTGAAGTTAAATTGTGAACAGGTTTTATTTCCTGAAGACGGGTTCTCATTTTAATTAATATCTGCTCTCCATCATTTCATAACTCCAGGGTTATCCCAAACACCAGCAGTGAAAAATATATGGCAGTTTGATCTCCGCAAGGATCGTAATGTTATGCCGACTTCTCAGAAGAATACCGTTCACCATCTGGTAAGTCTTTGCATGATCCACAATCACCCGAACCTTGAGGGAATGAAAACATTTCTTTTTGATTAAAAAGTCTGGGTTATTAATGGCAGCCATGGATACATGAGCCAGTTAGTGACTGCCTGCTGTCATATTCCAATGTGTGAGGTGCTCCCTGTTTGTCACCAAAATCAAAATAGGAGAACTCTTCTCTGTGCTAATGCAGTGCCTTGGTGAACATTGTGAGCAGTGGTGAGTAGTCAATCATTTCACAGATCCGCTTAGGTTACTAGGAAAGACCTTCGGCTAGTCACCAAACAAACTTCGACAGATGTACTGTTGAAAGTATCCTGACTGGTTTCATCACGGTCTGGTACGGCAATTCGAATGCACAGAAACTTAAGAACCTGCAGAGAGTAGTGGACTCTGCCCAATACATCAGGGGCACATCCCTCCCCACCATCGGTAGTATCCACAGGAGGCGCTGCCTCAGGAAGGCAACACCCACCATCAAAGATCCCCACCACTCGGGCCGTGCCACCTTCTCACAGCTCCCATCAGGCAGGAGGTACAGAAGCCTGAATTCCCACACCACCAGGTTCAGGAACAGCTACTTCCCTTCAACTATTCGGTTTTTGAACCACTTTGATCACTTTGCACTTAAATGGACTTTGTTTTTTTTATTTCTAATTGTGTTCTTTCTTGTAAAAATTGTGTATAATTTATGTTTAGTTTATGTTTTTCTTGTGAATGCTGCTTATCTGATGCTCTGTGCCTGTGATGCTGCTGCAGGTAAGTTTTTCATTGCACTTGTGCACACATGGACTTGTGCATCTGACAATAAACTCGACTTTGACTTTGACCATGCGGGTGAAGTTAAGGTCTCTGGCAGAATGTCACCTATCTTGAAGATGACAGTCTTGGAAAGCCTGAGTCTGCATTCGCATTGTTCATCAGAGAGGTCCAGGTACCATGTGAGACCTGTAGACCTGGCTCATTGCGGATGGGCATGTCCTTGTCTCCTGATCTAAGGTTCCCTACCCATCCTGTACAGCCAGTCATCACCATGACAACATCTCTCGCAGTGGAGTTCTGCGAGTCATGTTACCAATGTCAGGGAACAGATACCTAAATAAATAGATTCTTATGTGCAGTGTTGGTTTTCCCATTACTTAGTTGGAAGAAGTTTCTGCTCATGCGTGACATGTTGGAGAAATGTCACAGTGCCCTCTGCTCTAAAGGCAATGGGATCTTATTCAGCTTTGATAAGAGACAGCAGAGGGCATGATACCAATGATGGTGAATTTTCAACACACGCATGGAATGCGCTGAATTGTGTTATGAATTACGGATTAGGGTTGTTTTCTCTGGAGCGGTGGAGGCTGAGGGGAGACCTGATAGAGGTTTACAAAATAACAGGAGGCTTAGATAGAGTTGACAGCTGGTATCTTTTTCCCCAGGGTCGAAATGTCTAATACCAGAGGTCATGCATTTAAGGTGAGAGGGGGAAAGTTCAAAGGAGATGTGCGGGGCAAGTATTTTACACAGAGAGTGGTGGGTGCCTGGAATGTGCTGCCTGGGGTGGTGGTGGGGGCAGATAAGGTATTTATGGGGCTCTTAGATGAGCACATGGATGTGCAGAAAATGGAGGGATATGGACCAGAAGGGATGAGGTGTCATTAGCTTAATTAGTTCAACACAACATTGTGGGCTGAAGGGCTTGTTCCTGAGCTGTACTGTTCTGTGTTCCATGTCCTATGTTCCATGTCCTGTGTTCTATGTTCTATGACTTGTATTTTTGGACAATGCCACTTTGGGGCCCCTGAGAAGAGATGATGGATGGTAAATCCTTGGGGCTCTCTGTAACAAAGGCAGCTGAAGGATTAGGTAAAGTCTGAAAGAGAGACATCATGAAGTGAAATTCAATCCCCATAAACCGGTTATTCAGAATTCCTTCAATTTTGTTAGCATCATCTTTTATGATTGTTTTTCAAGGTGGCCACGGCTATGATCACCTCTACACTTGTTCACCTGGAAGGATTTTCCCAGAGTGTAAGCAGATTGTCGACAAATGCCTCTCATTGAGGGCGAAGCCTCAAGGCACACCCAATACTAGGTCCACATGACTATTCCTTTTGTTTATTATTTTGAGGTGGAGGAATGTTTGACCAATCCAGAGAGGTAGAGCAGAGAAAAGCACCACTCCGAAACAAACAAGTTACACTTTGGGAGGTGAAATGGAAGGAGAGGGTATACAGTTAATGAATGGTAGGCCCCTTAATAACATTGAAGCACGGAGGGATCTTGGTGTCCAGGTCCATAATTCACTGAAAGTGGCTACACAAGTGGATAAGGTGGTAAAGACGGTGTGTGGCACGCTTGCCTTCATTGGTTGGGGCGTTGCTGCAGCTGTATAAAACTTTAGTCAGACCGCACTTGGAGTGTTGTGTGCAGTTCTGGTCGCCCCGTTACAGGAAGGATGTGGAGACTGTGGAGAGGGTGCTGAAGAGGTTCACCAGGATGCTGCCTGGATTAGAGGGTATGAGCTGTAAGGAGAGATTGGACAAACTTGGGTTGTTCTCCCCAGAGCAGCAGAGGCTGAGGGGAGACCTGATAGACATTTTTAAAATTATGAGAGGCATAGATCGGGTAGACAGTCAGAATCTGTTCCCCAGGGTAGAAATGTCAAACACCAGAGGACATGATTTTAAGGTTAGAGGGAGGAAGTTCAAAGGTGCCGTGAGGGGTAAGGTTTTACACAGAGGGTGGTAGGTGCCTGGAATGAGTTACCAGGGGCAGTAGTGGATGTGGGTAGTTTGGTGGAGTTTAAGAGGCTTTTAGATGGACACATGAATATGAAGGGAATGGAGGGATGTGGGTGATACACAGGAGGAGGACATTTAGTATAAATGGGCATCAAGATTGACACAACATTGTGGGCCGAATTGCCTGTCCAGTGTTGTACTGTTCTGTGTTCTATGTAAATACAACCAATGAAACAAACCCTGAGCAGGAGAAGACATGAAACAAACTGTGTGTTTGATGAGAATACTGAATCCATGTCATACAGACTCAGAAATGCTGTACTAGGTTTGCCTCACAATGTAAATTGAAAGAACAGTAGCTTCCAAATAATTTACTATGAGGCATCAAAGGTCCTGTAATTGACATTTAATTTAAGCAGCTCAAATACAATATCAATATTTTAAAAGAAAACAGACAGGCAGAGATGAAATTGCCGCAGAAATGGAAGCTCACAGCACATTAATATTACTTCTGGATCTGAGGTAAATTAAAGTGAAAATGAATCTGATATGGTTCACTTCCTACTTTATCGTCACAGATGTATTCTCATACATCATGGGATTTCCAGTCATAATCCAAGCTGAATAGAATCCCATTGCCTTTAACACAAAGGGCACCACTGAATTAAATCAACACTAAACACTTGTAACCTTGCAGCTTGCAAGAACAGCCAACAGCCTTGTGAAAGAAACCCTCAGTGACTCTAAAAGCCTGAAGCCTCTGTACAGAACCATAACACCTTGGACAATGGACAATGGACTTTGTGCTTCAAATTGCACCAATAATAACTATCACAACAATATTCCTGGTGCAATGACTGGCTTCCTGCATCCTTACTCCAAATGATCAGCACACACAAAATGCTGCAGGAACCCGGCAGGTCAGGCAGCATCTCAGGAGGGAAATAAACAGACGACCATTTGAGTTGAAACCCTTCATCAGGACTGGCCAGCAGGTCGAAAACTACCTGCGTCTGGCCTCAACGTGGCAGTAGAGGAGGCCGTGGATAGACATGTCAATATGGGTATGGGAAGTGGAATTGAAGTGGGTGGCCACCGGGAGATCCTGGCTGTTGTGGCGGTTGGAGTGAAGGTGCTTGATAAAGGCGGTCACCCAACCTGCGTCGGGTCCTGATGGAGGGTCTCGACCCAAAATGCCAACTGTTTATTTCCCTCCATACATGCTGCCTGACCCACTGAGTTCCTCCAGTATTTTGTGTGTGTTGCTCCAGAGTCCAGCACCTGCAGAATCTCTAGTGTCTCCAAATGATTAGGACCTACTGAAGGTTTCTTTGCAGTGCATAAAGAAATGCAAACATACAAACATTTGAATTAGGAGCAGGGGAAGCCTCTTTCCCCCCAAACGTTCCCCACCATTTAAGATCATGGCAGATTTAATCTGATTTGAACTTTGCTTTTCCAAATGCCCCCAGTAACCTTGCCCCTTTCCCTATCCAATATCTATTTGTATCTATTATTATATTCAGAAGATTGATCAACTAGATGAAATATCCTCTCCACATCCAGTCTTTACATTCAATTCTCCTCACAATAAGCAGTAACATTCTCCTAGCTTTCCTCAGTACTTGTTGTACCTGAATACCAAAACCCATTATAAAACATGGTTTGGAATGTTTCAAAGCATTTCATGATCAATGAACTTTCTGAAGGATAGTCACACTCGTGATGCTGCAACCTCTCGGCACAATGTCAACTCCTGCAAACATCAATGACCAGATCAACTACTTTCATTATGTTAATTGGGGAATAAATATCGATGCACCATAGAAAGCATTCTATCTGGATACATCACGGCTTGGTACGGCAACTGCTCTGCCCGGGACTGCAAGAAACTGCAGAGAGTTGTGGACGCAGCTCAGCGCATCACGGACACCAGGGTCCCCTCCATGAAATATGTCTACACTTCTTGCTGCCTCGGTAAAGCAGCCAACATAATCAAAGACCCCACCCACCCTGGACATTCTCGCTTCTCCCCTCTCCCATCGGGCAGAAAGATACAAAAGCCTGAAAGCACGTACCACCAGGCTCAAGGACAGCTTCTATCCCACTGTTATAAGACTATTGAACGGTTCCCTAGTACGATAAGATGGACTCTTGACCTCAGAATCTACCTCGTTATGACCTTGCACCTTATTGTCTGCCTGCACTGCACTTTCTCTGTAACTCTGGCAGCTGATTCCACATGATACCACCCTTTGTGTGTAAAAGTTGCCCCTCAAGTTCCCATTAAATCTCTCCCCTCTCACCTTAAACCTATGCCCTCTAGTTCTTGATTCCCCAACAGTGGGAAAAAGACTGAGTGCATTCACCCTATCTATGCCCCTCATGATTATACTGGCTGCTTTACCAAGGCAGTGAGAAGTGCAGACAAAGTCCATGGAGGGGAGGCTGGTTTCCGTGATGCGCTGAGCTGTGTCCACAACTCTCTGCAGTTTCTTGTGGTCCCGGGCAGAGCAGTTGCCATACCAAGCCGTGATGCATCCAGATAGGTATTGATGCATTGATAAAAATTCGTGAGGACAAAGAGAGCACACCAAATTTCTCTGGCCTCCTGAGGAAGTAGAGGCGCTGGTGGGCTTTCTTGGCCATGACGTATATGTGGTTGGACCAGGACAGGCTATTGGTGATGTTCACTACTCGGAACTTGAAGCTCTATTTTGGTCTTCAATAAGTTCCTTAATCATATTACTTGAACAAAGTGAAAGAAATCATGAAATCTGTTATGTATTGTTCTTAATTAAATGTTTAATTTGTCTCAGTTGACAGCATCCTGTCAGGAGGGATTTGAAAACAAGGTTGTGTGGCGACTCACCGTCTAGTCGGGCGAACCGGCTCGGCAGTCGGGTCGCGCGGCGTCGGAGCGATGAGGCCCAAGATGGCGGCGGGCCTCGTCTTTCCGAGCGACAGGGAGAACCCGCGCGCGGGAAAGTCCTGATGACGTAGGACTTACATCATTGCCGGTTGTTTTGGGCGGGAACATTCTCCCTTAAAGGGCCCGCGCAAGGCGGGAAAATAAACCAGTTCTGTTTGGCAATCCTCCGAGTAGAGTCTTGTTTTATTCCGCGGTAGCAACCGCTACATTGGTGACCCCGACGGTCCAAACGGATTTTGGACCCTCGAAATGGACGACAGCGCAGCAGCCAACGCAGTGGCCCTCAAGCTGCCCACTTTTTGGACACTTCGGCCCAGCATCTGGTTTGACCAGGCCGAAGCGCAATTCCACCTTCGGCAGATCACCTCCGACTCCACGAAGTACTACCATGTGGTTAGCTCTCTGGATCAGGAGACAGCCGCCCAGGTTGGAGACTTCATCCAGTCGCCTCCGGAGGAAGATAAGTACCCGGCTTTCAAAGATCTTTTGATCCGGACCTTCGGCCTCTCCCGTCGTGAGCGCGCCGCCCGCCTGCTTCATCTGGATGGCCTGGGGGACAGATCCCCATCCGCCCTAATGAATGAGATGCTGGCATTGGCCGAGGGACACAAGCCATGCCTGATGTTCGAACAGGCCTTCCTCGAACAGCTCCCCGATGACATCCACTTGTTGTTAGCTGACGCCGACTTCAGCAACCCCCGGGAGGTGGCTGCCCGGGCAGATGTCCTGTGGAGGGCCAAGCGCGAGAGCGGTTCGTCCGTCAGTCAAATCAGCAGGCCGCGAGCCCAACGCCCGCCTCGCCCGGCCCCAGCAACCAAGCAGCCACGCCCCAGGAACGCAGACGACGACACGGGTGACCAGCTGTGCTTCTACCATCAGAGGTGGGGTGCGGAGGCCCGTCGATGCCGCCCACCCTGCAAGTTTCAGGGAAACGCCAGGGCCAGCCGCCACTGATGGCTACGGCGGCTGGCCGCCGACAGAGCCTCCTCTTCGTTCAGGACAAGAAACCTGGACGGCGTTTCCTCATTGATACTGGAGCGGAGGTCAGTATTTTGCCCCCGACAGGCCGCGACACTCGTGACAGGCCACCAGGTCCTCTACTCAATGCCGCCAACGGTACAATGATACAGTCTTTCAGCACCCATACGCTTCAATTACACTCTGGCGGCAGCCGTTTTACCTGGACCTTTACCCTTGCCACCGTCGCCCGACCACTCCTAGGAGCCGATTTCCTTCGGGCCCACAACCTGTTAGTCGACCTGCGAAGGAAGCGGTTAATCCACTCTAGCACTCTCCGGACCTATCCCCTGGGAGAAATCAGCCCACCAGCCCCGCACCTGGACTCCATTTCCCTTTCTGGCGACGATTTCGCCAAGCTCCTAGCCGAATTCCCATCGATTTTGACACCTTCGTTTACAAATTCTAGGCCCACACACGGGGTACGACAGCACATCATTACCACAGGGCCACCCCTTCATGCCCGAGCATGACGATTACCTCCAGACAATCTCCGCCTGACAAAGGAAGAGTTCCGTCACATGGAGGAGCTGGGGATTGTTCGCAGGTCAGACAGCCCCTGGGCCTCCCCCCTGCACATGGTCCCCAAAGCCGCCGGAGGGTGGAGGCCCTGCGGCGACTACCGCAGGCTGAATGATGCCACCACCCCGGACCGCTATCCCATCCCTCACAACCAGGACTTCGCAGCGAACTTACATGGGGCCCGCATCTTTTCCAAAGTGGACCTTGTTAGGGGATACCACCAAATCCCGGTCCATCCGGATGGCGTCCCCAAAACTGCCATTATCACCCCATTTGGCCTGTTCGAATTCCTTCGGACGCCGTTCAGCCTTAAGAACGCCGCGCAGACCTTCCAGCGGCTGATGGACGCGGTAGGCCGAGACCTGGACTTCATGTTCATTTACTTGGACGACATACTGATCGCCAGCCGTAACCGCCAGCTTTCCCACCTCCGCCAGCTGTATTCCCGCCTCCGCGATTTCGGCCTCACGATTAACCCGTCCAAGTGCCAATTCGGACTTGACTCTATCGATTTCCTCAGCCACAAAATCACCAGCGACGGGGCAACACCCCTACCCGCCAAGGTGGATGCTATCCGCCATTTTGCCCGCCCCGACACAGTCAAAGGCCTACAGGAATTCCTTGGGATGGTCAACTTTTACCATCGTTTCATCCCTGCAGCAGCCCGTATCATGCGCCCTCTGTTCTCGCTGCTGGCTGGTAAGGGCAAGGACATCACCTGGACTGACGAGGCTGCGGCTGCTTTCGTTAAGGCCAAAGACGCCCTGGCAGATGCCACGATGCTGGTACACCCCAGGACTGACGTCCTGACTGCCCTCACGGTAGACGCGTCCAGCACCGCGGTAGGTGGAGTACTGGAACAGCTACTCGAAGGCCGCTGGCAACCCTTGGCATTTTTCAGCAAGCACCTTAGACCGCCCGAACTGAAGTACAGCGCTTTTGATCGGGAACTTCTAGCGCTGTATCTGGCGGTCCGGCATTTCCGATACTTTCTAGAAGGCAGGCCTTTCACCGCTTTCACCGATCATAAGCCTCTGTCCTTTGCCTTCTCCAAAGTCTCCGATCCCTGGCCAGCTCGTCAGCAGAGACATTTATCCTACATTTCCGAGTTCACAACTGACATCCAACATGTCTCCGGAAAGGATAATGTCGTTCCTGATGCACTTTCCAGACCAACCATCCACAACCTATCCTTGGGTGTCGACTACACGGCCCTGGCTGACGCACAGCAAGCCGACGACGAACTGCCCAGCTACAGAACCGCAGTCTCGGGTCTGCAGCTCCGAGATTTCTTGGTTGGTCCAGGTCAGCGGACCCTACTTTGCGACGTTGCGACTGGTCAGCCCTGCCCTATAGTCCCTGCAGCCTGGCGGAGACGCGTTTTTGACTCGGTACATGGGTTGGCGCACCCGTCCATCAGATCTACTGTCCAACTGGTCGCCAGCAAGTTTGTCTGGCATGGCCTGTGCAAACAGGTCAGTGAGTGGGCCAGGACTTGTCTGCACTGCCAGACGTCAAAAATCCAGCGACACACCAAGGTCCCACCACAGCAGTTCGAGCCTACCCGTAGGAGGTTCGACCACATACACGTTGACCTCGTGGGCCCTCTGCCAGTCTCAAGAGGAGCCCGGTACCTCCTTACCATTGTGGACCGGTTCACGAGGTGGCCTGAGGCAACCCCCCTGACTGACATCACAACTGATTCCTGCGCCCGGGCGCTGCTCACAACTTGGGTCTCACGTTTTGGCATTCCGGCCCACATCACTTCAGACAGAGGCACCCAATTCACTTCCAGTCTCTGGGCTGCATTAGCAAACCTGCTCGGGACGCAGCTGCACACCACCACGGCCTACCATCCTCAATCAAACGGGTCGGTGGAACGTTTTCACCGCCATCTGAAATCGGCCTTGATGGCCCACCTGAAGGGTCCTGCTCGGCATACGCACTGCCCCCAAAGAAGACCTCTGCACTTCGTCAGCTGAGCTTGTATACGGGGCGCCACTAGTTGTCCCCGGGGATTTCATACCTGCCCTTCGGGACCAAGGGGAACAACCCCCAGCAGTCCTACAAAGACTGCGCGAGAAGCTTGGCGCCTTGGCCCCGATTCCCACCTCACGGCACGGTCAAGCCCCATCCTGCCAGCCCAAGGAACTACGGGACTGTAAGTTTGTTTTCGTTCGCAGGGGCACACCTCGGGCGCCATTGCAACAACCATATGAGGGACCGTTCCGAGTCATACAGAATAACGGATCCACTTTTATTTTGGACATTGGAGGCAGGGAACAGGTTTTCACGGCGGTCCACCTCAAACCGGCCCATTTGGATCCGCAACAGCCTGTCGAGGTTGCCACGCCGCGACGCTGAGGCCGCCCCCCTAAGCGGCAGCTGGCACAGCCCACGGACCTTGGGGACTGTATCGCCGGTTCTGGGGGGGGGGGGGCGGTTGTGTGGCGACTCACCGTCTAGTCGGACGAACCGGCTTGGCAGTCGGGTCACGCGGCGTCGGAGCGACGAGGCCCAAGATGGCGGCGGGCCTCGTCTTTCCGAGCGACGGGGAGAACCCACGCGCGGGAAAGTCCTGATGACGTAGGACTTACGTCATTGCCGGTTGTTTTGGGCGGGAACATTCTCCCTTAAAGGGCCCGCGCAAGGCGGGAAAATAAACCAGTTCTGTTTGGCAATCCTCCGAGTAGAGTCTTGTTTTATTCCGCGGTAGCAACCGCTACAGTTGCGAATGTTAAAATCAAGTTGTTACTTAACTGGGAGCATTCAGGTAACGAGGATGCACAGTACAAGTCAGGACTTGAACAGAAGAGTTTAGCATGACCTTAACTCTCAGAGGAAGGCTGCTGGCTATGGACAGTTGAAGCAGTCACGGTCAGAGGGAATAAATGCATGGATTAGGATCTCAGCAGCAGATGAGTTGAGGCATGAGCTGATAAAATGGGCTCTTGACCTCACAATCTACCTCGTCATGACTTTGCACCTTATTGTCTACCTGCACTGCACTTTCTCTGTAGCTGTTACACTTTACTCTGCATTCTGCATTGTTTTATCCTGTACTACCTCAGTGCATTGTGTAATGAATTCATCTATATGAATGATATGCAAGACAAGTTTTTCACTGCACCTCGGTACATGTGACAATAATAAACCAATTCAAACTAAATAAAGCTACTCTAACAGTTAAAAACTATCTGGACCAGTACTTGAGTTGTTAAAGTAGAGAAGACTACATACCAACTGCTGGTAAATGGGATGAGTGTCGATGGTACTTGACAGGTACACAAACAACATACAAAAAGTATCCATACCAGTACTTGAATCATTAAAGCTTAGAAGGCTGCAGACCAAGTGCTGGTAAATGGGATGAGTACAGATGGGTACTTGATGGGCAACGTGGACATAAGAGCATCTGTGCTGCATAACCTTATGACTCTATGACTCCAAGGTTGAGAACTGTCTGGTTAACGTTCAGACTTTAGCCAGGGATAAAATCAGAGGCCAAGGGGCAGAGTTTGTGTTGAAACTAAAGCTGGTGTCTTCAGTCTTCCCAATGTTTGGTTGGAGGAAATTACTTCACATCATGTAATCTGACAACGGAGCGTGTGGTGTCGTTTAGAGAGGTGACAGAGCAGTAAGTCAGAGCATCATCGGTGTACATGTGGAAACCAACACCAAAGGAAATAAAGGAAACTGGAGATGATGGAAATTTGAACTCAAAACACAGAATGTAGAACAGTGCAGCACAGGAACAGGCCCTTCGGCCCACCACGTTGTGCCGAACTAATTAAACTGGTGATGAAATGCCCAACTGAACTAATCCCTTCTGCCTACACGATGTCCATATCCCTCCATTTCCTGCACATCCATGTGCCTGTCCAAGAGCTTCTTAAGCCCCTCGATGGTATCTGCATCCACCACCACCCCTGGCAGCACATTCCAGGCACCCACCACTCTCTGTGTAAAAATCTTTCCCTACACATCTCCTTTGAACTCACCCCCTCTCACCTTAAATGCATGTCCTCTGGTATTAGACATTTCATTTGCTGGAAACACTCAGCAGGTCAGGCTGCATCTGTGGAGACAGAGCTAACGTCTCAGGTCGAAGGCACTTCATTAAAAGACATATTTAAGTTGATGCTTGCATGGAGGAACAGGAAGATGAAAATAGGAAGAGGCCAAGAATGGATTCTGGAAGGATACGAGAGGCTGTGGGCTGGGGCAGAATCCTCTGTAGTGACTCTGTGGTTGTCCTAGAAGCAATGGAAAGCTGTTGTAATCCAAGCCTGATGCAGGCAAATGGGATTAGCAGATAGACATCTAGGCCAGCATGCATGAGATGGGTCGAATGGCTCATTTCTGTACTGTGCAACCCTATAATCATATAAAGGATCTTTAGCTACATAGATTAGAGCTCTTAGTCTACCATGGCAAGGGCAGGGAGCAGACCAGAGTAATTTAACCTAAGACGATCAGTGACATTAATTCAAATCCCATTAGAAACCTAAGAACTGTAGAATACTTCTGGGCGAATGAACTGGGATGGACGACCTACTTATCAGTGTATGATTTACAATGCCTTCTTTGAGGCTACATATTTCAGTCTTCAACTGTTTCTTTAATCACACAACTTGAACAAAGTGAAAAAAAATCATAACATCTGTTACTCTATCATTCTTAATTACATATTTAGTTTGCCCCAGCTGACAGCATTCTGTTGGGACATCCTGGGTTCCAGTCTTACTCCTGAATTTCAGATCTAACATAAGAATCAGGAGCAGGAGTAGACTAAATAATTGGTAAATTGGTTTATTATTGTCACATGTACCGAGGTGCAGTGAAAAATTGTCTTGCGTACCATCCGTACAGATCATTTCATTACACAGTGCATTGAGGTAGTACAAGGGAAAACAATACAGAATGCAGAATAAAGTGTAACAGTTACAGAGAAAGTGCAGTGCAGGCAGACAATAAGGTGCAAGGTCATGACGAGATAGATTGTGAGGTCAAGAGTCCATCTTATCGTACTAGAAGACTGTTCAATAGTCTTATAACAGCGGGATAGAAGCTGTCCTTGAGCCTGGTGGTACGTGCTTTCAGGCTTTTGTACCTTCTGCCCAATCGGAGGGCGGAGAAGAGAGAGTTTCTGAGCTGGGTGGGGGTCTCTGATTATGCTGGCTGCTTTACTGAGGCAGCGAGAAGTGTAGACAGAGTCCATGGAGAGGTGGCTGGTGTTCGTGATGTGCTCAACTGTGTCCACGACTGTCTGCAGTTCCCTGCGGTCCCGGGCAGAGCAGTTGCCATACCAAGCCACAATGCATCCGGATAAGATGCTTTCGATAAAAATTGGTGAGGGTCAAAGGGGACATGCCAAATTTTTTCAGCCCCTGAGGAAGTAGAGGCACTGGTGAGCTTTTATGGCTGTGGCGTTTATGTGGTTAGACTATCTGATCCTTTGAGCTTGCTTCTCCTTTCATTGAGATCATGGTTTATCTTTTCCTTCAGTTCCATTTTCTGGCACTGGCCCTTGATGCCTTAATATTCAGAAACCAATCTTGTTTTGAGTGAACTCAATGAGTGAGACTGCACAGCCCCTGGGCTTGAGAATTCCAAAGATTCACCACCACCAACTGAAGGGCTTTCTCATCTATGTCCACATTGTCTCCCTATTGTTTGCAATATGGCAGGATGTCAAGGCAGGGAAGTATTCAGCACAGTGTGATAGAGCTTTACAATTGGTTTCACTCCTCTGACTCTTCCCCATACTCTGATAAATGTTCCATTTCAAGTGTTCTTTTCAATTTCCAGTCATAATTTATTATCGAACCTGCCAATAAATGTTGTCATTTCACAGTATTTTTACAAAGGAAATCAGTTAAGCATACAGAACAGAAGGAGTCACAGAGCTGTGGAGGGAGAGAAAGGGGAAGGATTTGTTTTGTATATTTTTATGAATGGGACAAATGGTTTCTTTCCATAAGGTAAACTTCTATTGTCCATAGATCACTGTCCTAGGGGAATAGGTTATGACAGGTACAGCAGCTGTCTTGCTTGAAAGCAACTAACTCAATAATCACCAACCAACAGCCTGGAACTCACACTGGGGCCCTTTCTGATCCATATGGTTCGGTGTTACACCAGTGCCTCCGTAACCCACTGAGACACAGGAGCAATCAGAGAGTGTTTCAACAATTCTGTGATGTGTGATTTTATGTACATGGAATAAAAGGAAGAGTGGAATGCTCAAAACCAACATATTATTTAAAAAACAATCAAGAAAATACAGTAATTTTCAAGTAAGTTTTATTTTTCATCTGTGAGCTTGCTCTGTACCAGTGCTGTTTCACCTCATTCCTGCCATTTTGACGGGCAACCAGGAAACATTGTCATTGAGCTGTAGACTCTTCCCTCCCCTCCAGCAACAGTGTACAAAAATAGTCCTCCAGAACAAGTGCTCTCGGAAGTACGTACCTACTGCAGTGCACAATATAAATATAAGCTACTGTCCTACCGGTTAATTTATGTACAGGAGCAAAGAAACAGCTACTATAGTAGATATTCACAACTTAAAGACCATCAGGGACCACAGTGAATCATCGTAATGAGCAATAGAAATTGTATCATCCTTTCTAACAAAGCCTGGAGGGCCTAAATTAAAATGATTTTATGCTCAGTCAAATGTAATCTTTAGAGAATGATCATTAAGCTGATATAGTTTCTGCTGGCTTGCTTTTCCTTAGAGATGACTTTCTCACGGGTAAGTCTTGTCTGGCTGTTTACAGCATTGCTAATATTTCCCTATGCACAAATAGGGGCACATGCATAACAAAACAGGCAACATACAGGGACTGCGTTGACTAGGCTTTTAACATGTACTGAGGGACGTGCATTAACACCGCGACTCAGTGGGTCTGGAAGTGTTGCCTGATTTATTTTCTGCTGCTCCTCCGTGAAGTGTAGAAGCAAATGTTTTGGTAAATGTGACATGGACAATATCCTTCAAGTACTTTTTCTCTTAATTATAATATCCCAACAAGTTGTTCATCAAGAATTCTTGAATTTGAATATAAAGCCCATACAAATAGATTTTAAAATTTCAGAGAAGTGGGTCAGGTAGATTCATAGAGCACAGAAACAGGCCCTTTGGCCCAACGTGTCCATGCCGACTGTGTTGCCAGCGAGCTAGTCCCATCTTTTTTTTATCCAAAATAAACTTTATTCATAATAAAAGACAAACTATATACAATAATAAAACAGTGCAAGCCTTTACATTCATGTACAGATCAATTATTAGCGTTACTTTTTACACAAACCACAGCACCGATGCCACTCATGTGGCTCCCTGGGGTGCTACCCCAATCCCATATTTACAATCTTTAAGGGGCTTCCTCGCCTGACCCTGCCCCTCCCTCTCCTGTGGTGGAAGAACCCTAAACTTTCGTCCTTCCCCACCGAGCGCTTGCATTGGCTGCTCCCAGCTTCAGTGTGTCCCTCAGCACGGACTCCTGCAGCCTGGAATGTGCCAGTCAGCAGTATTCCCCTACGGACATCTCACAGTGCTGGGAGACCAACGAGTTTCGGGCAGACCAAAGAGCATCTTTCACCGAGTCGATGACCTTCCAGCAGCAGTTGATGTCCGTCTCTGTGTGTGTCGCCGGGAACAACCCATAGAACGGAGAATCCTCTGTCTGCCCACATTTGGTCCATAGCCCTCTAAACCTCTCCTATCCATGGACTTATCTAGATGGCTTTTAAATGTTGCTGATGTGCCCACCTCAACCACTATTTCTGGCAGCTCATTCCAAATACGCACCACCCTTTGTGTGAAGAAGCTGCCCTGATGTCCCTTTTAAATCTCTCGCCTCTGATCTTAAACCTACACCGTCTTGTTTTTAGCATCCCCTCGCTGGGGAAAAGACTGTGTGCTTTCACCCTGTCTATGCCTCTCATGATCTTATACACCTCTATCAGCTCACCCCTCAATCTCCTACGTTCCAGGGAACGTGAGTGAGGCAGAGGCTTAATGGGTTGTAGCTTCTGGAATTAAGTTCAAAATCAGCCCAAATCCATGGATGCCAGTCCCCTCTTTCAGTTGTCTCAGTAACCTCAACATGAAATGTGTCCATGGCTGTCACTCCTCACTTCTAATTCATGTGTGGACACGGTACAGAAAGGTAACATTCTCTGCAAGGTGAAAACACTGTGATGCTGGAGGAACTCAGCAGGCCAGGCAGCATCCGTGGAGAAAAGCAGTTGGTCAACGTTTCAGGTCAGGAGCCTTCTTCAGGACTGAAGATAGGAAAAGGGGAAGCCCAATATATAGGAGGGAAAAGCAGAGCAGTGATAGGTGGACAAAAGAGGGGAGGTGGGGTGGGCACAGGGTGGTGATAGGTGGATGCAGGTAAGAGATGGTGATGGGCAGGTGTGGGGGAGGAGGGGAGAGCAGATCCACCGGGGGATGCGTCAAAGGGAAGAAGGAAAAAAGGGGGAGAGAAAAGAGAAATAGGCTTGGAAGAGGAAGAAAAGAAGAGGCAAGGTTGGGTGGGTTGGGTGTGGGGGGAGGGTTGTGGGGATTATCAGTCCGTGCCGACTGCAGTGCCCACCCAGCTAGTCCCAATTTCCTGCGTTCTGCCCATATCCCTCCAAGCCCCATCCCTCCATGTACCTATCCAAGTGCTTCTTAAATGACACTGTTGTACCTGCCTCACCCACTTCCTCTGGCAGCTCGTTCCATATACTCACCACCCTCTGCGTGAAAAAGTTGTCCCTCAGGTCCCTTTTAAATCTTTCCCCCTCACCCTAAACCTGTGCCCCCTAGTTTTGGACTCCCCTACCCTGGGGAAAAGACTGTTACCGTCCACCTTATCTGTGCCTCTCAATTTTAAACACTTCTATAAGGTCGCCCCTCATTCTCCTACATTCCTCGCCTGGCCAACCTCTCCCTATAACTCAGACCCTCGAGTCCTGGCAAGATCCTCATAAATCTTCTGCACTCTTTCCAGTTTAACCACGTCTTTCTTATAACAGGTTGACCGAAACGGTACACAGTGCTCCAATGACTTATACAACTGCAACATAATGTCCCAACTCCTGTACTCAGTGCCCTGACTGATGAAGGCCAGTGCACTAAATGCCCTTTTCACCACCCTGTCTACCTGTGACGCCGCTTTCAACAAACTATAAACTTGTACTTCTAGGTCCCTCTGTCCTATTACACTCCCTAGTGCCCTACCATTCATAGTCAAAGTCCGACGCTGGTTTGAGTTTCCAAAATGCATCACCTCAGACTTATCTGTATTGAAATCCATTTGCCACTCCTCGGCCCACTTCCCTAACTGATCAAGATCCCCCTGTAATCTACGAAACCTTCTTCACTACCAACAACACCTCCTAATTTCGTGTCATCTGCAAACGTACTGATCAAGCCTTGTGCATTCGCATCCAAATCATTTATGTAAATAATGAAGAACAAGGGTCCCAACACCGACCCCTGTGGCGCACTACTAGTCACTGGCCTCCATTCTGAGAAGCAACCTTCAACCACCACCCTCTGCTTCCTACCTCTGACCCAATTTTAAATCCACTTGACTAGCTCTCCCTGGATTCCATGGGACCTAACCTTCCAGACCAGCCTGTCATGTGGGACCTTGTTGAAGGTCTTGCTGAAGTCCAAATAGACAACATTCACTGCCCTCCCCTCATCTACCCTCTTGGTTACCTCTTCAAAAAAACTCTGAAAGATTTGTCAAGCATGACTTTCCATGCACAAAGCCATGCTGACTCCTCCTAATCAGACTCTGCCTATCCAAATGCTGGTAGATCCTGTCCCTCAGAATTTCCTCCAGTAACTTCCCCACCACTGATGTCAGGCTGACCAGCTTGTAGTTCCCTGGCTTGTCCTTGCTACCCTCCTTAAACAACAGAACGACGTCAGCAACCTTCCAGCAAGTTTTGGAAGATATATCCTGTAGGCCTAGTGGAGAAATCAGATGGGAAAATTATCCATCTTCCTAAAAGGAGCTTTCAATAGCTGAGAACATTTTTGACACGATGATAAATACCAGATTAATACTGCATTCAACGTCAAATGTTTAACTCAAAATATAATGTGAGAGACAACATATTTGTATGCAGTAATCAAAATAAATATTTTTGCAAAAAAATAGAAACTGTTGGAATTACTTTGAAATGAGATTGCAGGTTAGTGTTTTATTATATCCTATTATTCTGATGAAAGATCTCACCAAATACAGTCGTTTATCTTTCTCAATTCCAGCATCTGCTGGTTTCGTTTTTTTCTCCAAACTGGCAAAGGGTTAACTCAGAGGCAGTGAAGTTGTTTGTGAGGAGGCTTTGTTTCGGGAATGATGGCTAGTGCCAGTGATAGATGAGTTTGCTTTGTGCTTAATTATTTATGATTGTGCATTGAGTGTAATTTTAATGAGATTCACTGTGTTAAAATGTAAATGTCAGTAGCTGGACTTGAGGTGCAGCTCTGCAATGCTGCCACAGGGTAGACACAAAGGTTTTATTAATTTAGTTAAAAAAACAATGAAAAATAGAAAATAATATTATGTTGTAATAGCCGCAGTGAAAACCATTACTCATCCCCAAATTATTTGACCATGACTAAGAATTAACTATTTGTAAATGTGTAACGGTGTTGAGATATCAATACAAATCTTATGTTAAAATGTTCTTCCTTCCATCTCACTCTCCTCTCATTTTTTTCCCCCTTCTGAGGCAATTTTCTATAAAATATAAGCACTGGGGATTTGCTGCTGTGTCATTTCGGTGATGGCTAATAACTGACAGAGAGGCCAGCAAGGAACACAGGCTGACTGGGTTGATCCCAATGATATCAAACATGCCTGTGTATACTGACCCATTTAGGGCTTGATCCACTGACAGAGAGACAATGTACATAAAGCACAGAGAATTTAATCCTTTCTTGGAGAATGTTTCATCACTCAATCAAACAGCTGTCAACCTTGCCTGCATTTTGTAAAGCAAAACCAAAGTAAATATAAAATGAGTTGTAACACTCTCATTTGAATTACATGCAGACATGATCTGGCTTCATGAACTCTCACAACACATTTGATACTAATCCTCCTGTATCAGTCTGAGAGGACATAGCATGAAGCACAGCAATGAAGAAGTATTCTCATGCTGTCAAGGTAAATTGATGCCCAGCCACTGCTTACTGGAGAAAACCGCATCACACACTCCTGAGAACCTCTGCCATTTGGAATGATACCACTCCATTCCTAAACCCCACCACACCCTCGTTATTCCCAGTGTGACACCCTTATCTTCCAGTTTGCAGATACCGTGTCAGTGTCCTCATTACACACTCGCTAAGATGCTGAAAATTGCCAGTCATTTAACTGATCAACAGAGATACTTGATTCATGGAACCACTTACAGAGCAAGCAGGCATCCTTTTGCTACCTTCCCAATAGCCTCCTTCTGGAACTTACTTTTCCTTAACAATTTTGCAGTACTTGAATCAAAATTGTTGCCCAAAATAACCCTCTGGCATTGACAGAAGTAATGATTAAATTAGAAAATTGGCTTATTATTGTCACATGTACTGAAGTACAGTGAAAACTTTGTTTTGCATGCCGTCCATACAGATCATTTCACTACACAGTGCATTGAGGTAGTACAAGGGAAAACAATACAGAATGCAGAATAAAGTGCAACAGTTACAGAGAAAGTGCAGTGCAGGCAGACAATAAGGTGCAAGGTCATAACAAGGTAGATTGTGAAGTCAAGAGTCCATCTTATCGTACTAAGGAACCATTCAATGGTCTTATAACAGCGGGATAGAAGCTGTCCTTGAGCCTGGTGGTACGTGCTTTCAGGCTTTTGTATCTTCTGCCCGATGAGTGAGGGAGAAGAGAGAATGTTCTGGGTGGGTGGGGTCTTTGATTATGTTGGCTGCTTTACCAAGGCAGTGAGAAGTGTAGACAGAGTCCATGGAGGGGAGGCTGGTTTCCGTGATGTCCTGAGCTGTGTCCACAATTCTCTGCTCTCTCTACCAAGCCGTAATGCATCCAGATAGGGTGCTTTCTATGGTGTGCTGATAAAAATTCGTGAGGGGCAAAGGGGACATGCCAAATTTCTTTAGCCTCCTGAGGAAGTAGAGGTGTTGGTGAGCTTTCTTGGCCATGGCGTCTACATGGTTGGACCAGGACAGGCTATTGGTGAAGTTTGCTGCTAGGAACTTGAAGCTCTCAACCCTCTCAACCTCAGCATTGTTGATGTCAACAGGATCGTATGTACCACCCCCCTTCCTGAAGTCAATGACCAGCTCTTTTGTTTTGCTGACATTGAGGGAAAGGTTGTTGTCATGACACCATTTCACTAGGCTCTCTGTCACCTTTCTGTACTCTGACTCATCGTTATTTGAGATATGGCCCACTATGGAGGTGTCATCTGCAAACTTGTAGATGGCGTTAGAGCAGAATCTGGCCACGCAGTTGTGAGTATATAGGGAGTGGAGTAGGGGGCTGAGGACACAGCCTTGTGGGGCACCAGTGTTGAGGATAATCGTGGTGGAGGTGTCGCTGCCTATCCTCACTGATTGTGGTCTGTTGATCAGGAAGTCAAGGATCCAGTTGCAGAGGGAGGTGTTAAGTCCCAGTTCTTTGGTGATGAGTTTGCTTAAAGTTATAGTATAGAAGGTGGAGCTGTAGTCAATAAGTAATAGTTTAACATGGGTGTCTTTACTGTCCAGATGCTCCAGAGATCCCAACTTCCACCACTCAAGATTCCAACCACCCCCTGGGTGAAAAAAGTCTTCCTCAGACCCCCTCTAAACTCTTCATCTTTCCCCTAAACGTGTCCTCCAATTTTTGACATCTCTGTTATTGGAAAAAGTTTTCTACCTTCTGCCCTATCTAATTTTGTACATATCAGTCAGGTTCCCCTTCAGACACCTCTGCCTACGGAACACAAAACAATCTTGTCTCTTCTCATAAGTGAAACTTTCCAACCCAGCCGACATCCTGGCGAATTTCCTCTGCACCCTCTCGAGTGCAGTCCCACACCCCTGGGGTGTGGTGTGTGTCGAGCCACCACTGCCTCTCGGTGCACTGGGCTTCACCCTCACTGTGCCTCCAGCTCTGAGCAGTGCCAGGACGCAGCCCTGCTCTGCTCCCACGGCTGACCTTTGGCCTCCACTTCTTTACACTTCTGCTTTTAGAGTTTTTCTGCTGTGGGAGTCGAGTTCTGGTCCATCTCCTCATACACGTCCATATACAACTGATTGTCACCCTTGGGTGGGCTGTGTGAAAGGCTGGGGTGTCATATGGGGTCTGACTCTGATGTTTTATCCTTCAGTGGTTTTTCTTTATTTCAAGAATAAACTTTAATCATATATACACAAAGGAAGAAACAATGCAAAAGCTTTTACATTCATGGTCATTACATTCAGTCATGTAAACTGTTAAAGAAAAAAACACAATCAAACAGCACCACTGCCATTCATGTGGCCCCCTGGGGTGATCCCCCTTTCATTGTTCGAGGGGCTTCCCCACCCAACTCAGCCCCTCCGTGTGCGGTAGCGGAAGGAGCCCAGACTGTGGACCTTCCCCACAGAGCCTTTGCATTGGCTGCACCGAGCTTCAGTACGTCCCTCAGCACGGACTCCTGCAGCCTGGACTGTGCCAGCCGGCAGCGTTCCCTTACGGACATCTCGCTGCGCTGGGAGACCAACAAGTTTCGGGCAGACCAAAGGGCGTCCTTCACCGAGTTGATGACCCTCCAGCAGCACTTGATGTCTGTCTTGGAGTGTGTCCCCAGGAACAGCCCGTAGATCAGAGAGTCCTCTGTCACGCAGCTGCTGGGGATGAACTGGGACACGGACCCTCGCATCCGTCTCCACACCCTCTCAGCAAATCCACTGTCTGCAAAGAGGTGGGGGACCGTCTCCTCCCCACCACAGCCATCCCAAGGGCAGCATACATTGGGGGTGATATGTTGTCTGTAGAGGGAAGCACTGGCTGGGAGGGCCCCTCTCACCACCAGCCAAGCACGATCTTGATGCTTGTTGGTCAAATATGGCGATGAGGAGTTTATCTGTCCAACAGTGTACTTTTGGAATTTTCTGTCCTCAGTGTTACAACTATGGAAATAGACAATGAGACAATCCTTGAGGATGAGAGCATTAAAGGAATGACTGTTGTCTCTACGGTATCACATTTGACAAACACTTTAAACCCACCTCCAGCAATTCAATCAAGACAGGCTCATCAAGCAAACACTTTGCACAATTCAATCTCTCATCTTTCTGTCTTGCAAGACAAACTATTTTGCATAAATGCCAGTAGCAACAAATAGGCAGGGCACTTGGATTGATGTGTGACCTTACACCTCCAGGAGTACTTGCCATAATTGGAATTTCCTGAACAGGTTATGTCGCATGGAGATCATTGAAGATAACGGCATGCTCACACCTAACCCTTCTCAAGATTGCTTACTCCTTGTCACACTAACTCTTCTACTTTACAAGCCGCAGATGATGTTAGCACACACCACTTACATACCCCACTCACCACCAGCCCCTCTCCACTCTGACCTTCCACCTCACATCTTTCAGGCAGCCGAGGTTTCAATTGGCAGAAAGACGCGGAATTGACACTTGCAACCAAACGTTTGCACGTGCACCAGTAAGCTGATCTGACATAGTGGCTGCAACCCTTGGGTTGGTTGCGTTTATTATTGTTGTCACATGTACCAAAGTACAGTGAAAAACTTCTCCTGCATACCGTCCATACAGATCAATTCATCATGTCAGTTCATTGAGGTAGTACAAGGTAAAACAATAACAATGCAGAATAAAGTGTTACAGTTACAGAGAAAGTGCTGTGAAGGCAGACAATAAGGTGCAAGGCCGTAACGAGGTAAATTGTGAGGTCAAGAGTCCATCTTATCATACTAGGGGACCGTTCAATAGTCTTATAGCAGCGGGATAGAAGCTGTCCTTGAGCCTGGTGGTACGTGCTTTCAGACTTTTTTATCTTCTGCTCGATGGGAGGGGGGAGAAGAGAGAATGGCCGGGGTGGGTGGGGTCTTTGATCACGTTGGCTACCTTACAGAAGCAGCGAGAAGTGTAGACAGAGTCCATGGAGGGGAGGCTGGTTTCCATAATGTGCTGAGCTGTGTCCACAACTTTCTGCAGTTTCTTGCTGTCCTGGGCAGAGCAGTTGCCGTACCAAGACATGATACATCCGGATAGGTTGCTTTCTATGGTGCATCAAAGGTTACGGGGAGAAGGCAGGAGAATGGGGTTGAGAGGGAAAAATAAATCAGCTGTGATCAAATGGCAGAGCAGACTCAATGGGCCGAATGGCCTAATTCTGCTCCTACAGTTTATGGTCTTATGGTAGAGAGCAGGGGGATGATTGTGTAGCAGCGAGATAAAGGGGGACTCTACAGGGTTGGTACCAGGCAGAGAAAGTTTGGAACTGGTTCAAACTGACCCGAAGCACAAACTGCAGGATAAAGTGAGCTATAGTGAACTCATGCCTGGTTACCAGCCAGACAACAACCCCATACATTCCAGAACGGAAGCTTGCCATTGTACATATAAGGTAAAGACGGAACTGCACATGAGTCATTTAGCACACGAGGTGCTTGAGCTTGACTGCTCACGTAGCACATCGGCACTGAAGCTTGACATGGCAAAAGACTTCCCTCACTCTGTGTACACAGTGCATGCAGGGTAGAGATAGTGGGGGGGAAAATAAATGAGAAGTACTGTAGGAATATGGAAACTTTGGATGGGGGAGCATTAGTTCCAGGATGAGTGATTCGCCTGTTGACGTCAGCTTGTACTAAAGAGGAAGTTTGTTCTGAAGGTAAATCCCAGAACTCGGGTGAATCCTTTCTGTCTACAGTGGGTCAGCTCTATCAGTCATGCCTGTGAATCGCAACATGAAAATCATGTGTGGGTCACATTCTCACATGGGCCAAGCAGTACGAATGAAGATTGTGGCTATAGCATCCAGGCATACACGGTGCATATCTGTGCTCCTCCAACACTATCAGACACTTTTGGGACTCAGAATGAAGATCATGGATTTCACAATCCATGGGGAATGTCCCTCTTTTCAATTGTGTTTTATATTTTATGGTAATTGGATTGTGTAGCACATAAAATCAGAGCACTCCCCAATCTCACTCATCGGCACTTTTGCCTTAAGAATTTACTCATAAAACTCATAAACTCCTCTTATCTGTTTAAGAAACGGTTCAGAAGTGCAATGGCAGCAAATAATAATTTCACAGCCATATTTCATAGGCTTACATTGAAATGATTCTTTTCAATTGAATGTTATTGTTTCCCTGCGAGAGCCTTTGAATACATCAACAGATGCATGAAAGACACATTCAATGAGAGAAGTATATAAGATTCTCATCTTCCTTCACCAGTGATGTTTGGTATCTTTCACCTAATCATTTTCTGGATGATTATTTGTGTTGTTTCCCCAGCTTAATAAAGTATTCAATCCACATTTTCTTTTCTTGTGTAAATTATACACCATACATCTTTTTCCTTTGATGTTTACAGAGTAGAAAATGTGCTGATATGTGGCAAAATATGGGGTTCTAGAATCAAGGAATCACTGTAAGTTTTCAATACAGAAAAGGACATTCAGGCCATTATGTTTGTGCCAGTAAAAGACATTTACTTAACCTAATCCCACCTTCCAGCACTGGGTCCATTGTCCTACAGGTTCGGGCTCTTCTTGTACATATCAAAGTACCATTTAAGCACAAAGAGTGTTCCTACCGCCACTGCCCTTTCAAGTCATCCTCAGCAAAACGTTTTTTCTTCCACTCCGCTCTAAACTGTCTCCCAGTTAGTTTAAACCCATGCCCTTTGGTTTTGAACCCACTGCTAAAGGAAAGAGGTCCCCTCTATTTACTCTGTTTAGGCCCATCATGATTTTAAACATCTCAATTAAATCTTTCCTCAGCCTCGTTTCTTCCTTCGCAAACAAACTCAGCTTATCCAATCTTTCCCCAGAGCCACAATTTTCCAGTCCTGGCAACATTTCTGTCACTCTCCCTTGCACCCCTTCCAACACAATCACATCCTTCCTGTAATGCAGTGGTCAGAACTGTGCACAGTTCTCAGGCTGAAGCCCAACTAGTGTTACATACTGTTCCAGCATAACCTCTCTGGTCTAATGTTCTATGTCTTGGCAAATAAAAAGGATGTTCTGCACATTTTCCTTTAACAGCTTTATTCATTGGGAGCATAAGCTCCACAGTCCCTCTGTTCCTTCACACCACTCAGTGTCCTCCTGTTTATTGGCTCTGTATCACTCCCAAAATGTATTCCCTCACACTTCTCTGGATTAAATTCTACTTTCACAGTTCTGCTGAACGGACCAGACCATCCATATCCTAAAGCTTCCCTCCTTCTTGTCAGCCACACAGTCAATTTTTATATCATCTTCAAACCTTCCTCTCCTGCCCCGATAGTTAAGCCTCAATCAGTTCTATCCGTGACAAAAGGCAAGGGACGGAGGACTGAATCTTGTGGAATCCTGTTGATAAGAGCCTGCAAGTCACAAGAACAACTATTAACCTTTGCTTCTTGCCAATATCCAGTCCGATTTGCCTCTCCCTTGGATCCCTTTTGTTCACTAACCTGACATGTGGAACTTTGTCAAAGGCCTTGCTAAATCCTGAAAGCACTGCTCTCATCAACCTTCAGTGGTGCGTCCTCGGAGATGTACGATCAGGATACTGCAAGCTGCAACATCCCCACAAATGCGTTGGTCAAGGAACTCGAGCTGCAAACTTCAGTAGTGCCAAATATTCAAGACCTTAGTAAGCTGGATACCAAAGTCAAGTTTATTGCCATCTACGCAAGTCCATGTGAGCACAGGTGCGATGAAAAACTTAATTGCAGCAGCATCACAGGCACAGAGCATCAGATAAGCAGCATTCACAAGAAACGTGTATATTATACACAATTTTTACAAGAAAGAACACATTTAGAACCAAAAAGAAACAAGGTCCATTTTAGTGTAAAGTAGTCAAAGTGGTCATACTGTTGTTAAACTCTACTGATTAGGGTTGTGCCGGTTGGTTCAAGAATTGAATGGTTGAAGGGAAGTAGCTGTTCCTGAACCTGGTGGTGTGGGACTTCAGGCTTCTGTACCTCCTGCCAGATGGGAGCTGTGAGAAGATGGCACGGCCCGGATGGTGGGGATCTTTGATGATGGATGTTGCCTTCTTGAGGCAGCACCTCCTGTAGGCACTACCAATGGTGGGGAGGGATGTGCCCGTGATGTATTGGGCAGAGTCCACTACTCTCTTCAGCTTCTTATATTCCTACGCATTGGAATTGCCGTCCCAGACTGTGATGCAGACGATAAAATCAGTGGTCTCTCATTCAAGGAGTTGGGGAGCGGGTGATTTGGGGAATTTATGAAATTGAGGCTCCGGGTCTGGGCCAATTGACAAGAGATGTAAATCTTGCTCCAGATGAAGGGTTTTGACCTGAAATGTCGACAGTTCTTTTCTCCCTAGAGATGCTGCTCGACCCCCTGAGTTCCTCCGGCAGATTGGTTGTTGCTCCAGATTCAAGCAACTGCAGTCTCTTGTGTCTCCTAAGTACTGGGAGCAGTGCAGGGAAAGACAAAGCAATGGGCTTAGCTGAGTTGGGCCTAGCCCAGGGAAAGATTATTTAAACCTGTTTGTTGTGGGAGTGCCAAACAAAAGGCCCATCTCAGAACAAGCAGCACTGATTCTCTGCGCAAAGATGCTAGATGCTGAGGGCCTGCCAGCACATAGGGGAGTCAGAACAAGTACCAACCACTAAATGGCTGAAGGTAATTTGGGCAACTAGCTAAGCCACATCCCGGCAAAATCAGCCATCACCCTGCCAAGGACGATGAATGCTTCTGAGTAGCCCTGCCATTCAGAAGCATTAAAAAATATTCAACAAATATTAAAGCAATTAAAATTAAATGTTACAAAATACAATATGAAACAGAATTAAAACGCCGAAAACAATTAAAACCATTTAACTATCAAATCAACAAAATGTAAACGAATTACACAGACTTTACCTTCCATGGTTCTTCCTTTCAGAGAAATGAATGGACTTGTTTCTGCACCAGGTCCAACCAGCACAGAAGTTCCTCAGCAGAAGTGGCAGAGATCTGCACCAGGTTCTACTCCACTCTAGCAGGAATCCAGTTTTGGAGTGAAGTTGGCAAAGTCCAGCGAGGGAAGTCCCAGCAACGTCAGACTTCTAAGCTTGTGTGGGAAAGTTCGGTGGTGCTTACGCTGAGATGTGCTGGCAGACCGGTGGAGAATGGCATTTCACAGCACGTTCTGGTTCTAAGAATAACTTGATATTAAATATTTATGCATCTTCACATCTTCTCTTAGTTACCCTACAACATCACTATCATTCCAATGCATAGTGTTCAGTCTGCCTCGTGATTCATGCTCCTACAGTTTTAACAAATGTGACCAACAGACCTGTGAGGGATATTCACTTTCCAAGCCCCAAAAAGGCTTATTACTAACCTCAGCTTTTTAGCACAACGGCATGGCCTGTCCAAAGGTCAAGAAGTGGTCGCTCATTGAGCTAAAATCCCTTTTTCAAAAGCAGCAAAAATTGTCCAAGACTCAAGATGTTTGTTGTTTGCTGAGTTAAACTTCTAACCAATATTCCCTGCTCAGGATCTCACATAAACAAGAGAACAATGGGGTCCACGTTTACTGAATTAAACACTCCAGTCACCTGGCCTGAAAATGTGGTTGAGAAAATATCACAGGCCAACGGTGTCAACTCAGTGAAAAAACTGTATAAGTGTTAGAAGTCAGTCAGGATGGGGGGGGGGGGGGGGGGTGGGGGTGGGGGGGTGAAATGCCAGAGAGAAGGGGTTACAGAAAGAAGGCCTAGAATTCATTCCTCAGCCTTTGGTTTTTGCGACGGATGACTTGTTCATCTGCAACTTGTCGGTATGACATTTTAGCTTGTAAGAATTCTACTTGTGTTTGGAAATCCTTTGTAAGTTACTAGTCGTTGTTAAGAATTACTTATTAGAGTTAAACGTGTCTCACATAAAATAAAATAAACTGTGTTTAAACTGCTTCATTAGCTGGAAGTATCACCTCCTTGGTCAGTAGGAGGGACCCACCACTTGAAATAGTGATTATTCACAGCTAGACCTTTCCTTAGAGGCAAAAGTAGTGAAGTAAATTAGTCATTGAAGTGTAGTTTGATACAGTATAATCTCCCTATAGTGAGGGTACTCGTAGATTCTTATGCCAGATAGAACTTAAAGTCCCGACTTAAGTTTAGAACTCTCGGACAGTACACTCAGTATCATCACAACCACAGTCAGTGAGGACAGACAGCAACACCTCCACCACGATTATCCTCAAAACTGGGGCCCCACAAGGCTGCGACCTCATCCCCCTACTCTACTCCCTGTACTGCGTGGCCAGATTCTGCTCTAACTCCATCTACAAGTTTGAAGATGACACCACCGTAGTGGGCCATATCGCAAATAACGAAGAGTCGGAGTATAGGAAGGAGATGGAGAGTTTAGTGACCTGGTGTCACGACAACAACCTTTCCCTCAATGTCAGCAAAACAAAAGAGCTGGTCATTGACTTCAGGAAGAGGGGCAGTGCACATGCTACTGGCTACATCAATGGTGCTCAGGTCGAGAGGGTTGAGGTCCTCAAGTTCTTAGAAGTGGACATCAACAATAGCCTGACCTGGTCCAACCACACAGATATCACGGCCAAGAAAGCTCACCAGCACCTCTACTTCCTCAGGAAGTTGAAGAAATTTGGCATGTCCCCTTTGACCCTCACCAATTTTTATCGATGCACCTTAGAAAGCATTTTATCTGGATGCATCTCAGCTTGGTATGGCAACTGCTCTGCCCAGGACTGCAAGAAACTGCAGAGAGTTGTGGACACAGCTCAGCACATCATGGAAACCAGCCTCTCCTCCATGGACTCTGTCTACACTTCTAGCTGCCTCGGTACAGCAGCCAGCATAATCAAAGACTCTGCCCACCCGGGTCATAGTCTCTTCTCCCCTCTCCCATCAGGCAGAAGACACAAAAGCCTGAAAGCACGTACCACCAGGCTCGTATGATAAGATGGAGTCTTGACCTCACCATCTACCTCAGTCTGACCTTGCACCTTATTGTCTGCCTGCACTGCACTTTCTCTGTAGCCGTAACGCTTTATTCTGCATTCTGTTATTGTTTTACCCTGTACTACCTCGATGCACTGTGTAATGAATTGATCTGTATGGACGGTATGCAAGACAAGTTTTTCACTGTACCTCGGGACATGTGACAATAATAAACCAATTCCAATTCCAAATCCAACCCTCATTTTGATATGAACTCTGAAATTCCGGCATATCTCCTGACCCTCTCCATGAAATAAAGGTAAGGAGGTGGGGAGGGGAACCGGAGGGAGGAACGTGTGGGTGATGGGCAGGTGGAGGGGGGGGAGGGGGAAGAGAAGGGATGACGGGGGCCGGTGGGATGAGGGAAAATAAAGAGGGCGAGGACTGAGGAGTGGTTACCAGAAGTTAGAGAAATCGATGTTGATGCCGTCAGGTTGGAGACTGCCAAGGCAGAATATGAGATGCTGTTCCTCTAATCTGTGTCTGGCCCCAACTTGGCAGAGGAGGAGGCCGTGGACAGACATTTTCAGTGAGGGAATGGGAATTGGAATTAAAATGGCCGGTTACCGGGAGATCCCGGCTAGTACGGCAGACGGAGCAAAAGATTCTAATTATTTTTATAATTTATTTCAGTTGAAGATTTTCTTTTTCTTTTAGGCAAACCATACATTAAAAAAGAGAGCTAGACATTCTGTCATGGGTGTATTTTATCTATGCCCTGATCACAGAAAGCAATCAGCTTTGTGCTTGTGAGCTCAGCACAGTTCCAGGAATCGAGCCTGGGTCCTCTGTGCACACAATGAGCACGTACCAGGTCCACGCAGAGAAGGAAACTGCTCTGCAATTCATGCCTTGAGGATGCTTTTGCAAACTGGAGGCCTGTGAATGGTGTGGGTCATTCATACCGCAGCAGGGCTGAGTTACCGGACCAGCCTCCGCTGACAAATACTGGGCCGTCGAAACATTCAGTTGATCCTCCTTCAAGTTGTTCACCTCTCTGTATCACAACCTGCACCACAGCTGCCATTACCCCTTCAGGACCACCAGCGTCAGCCAGTGACCACAAGCCCCTGCTCATGCGTTTGAACACTCCATACCACCACCCAGTAGCCAGAATCATCCAACCTTGTAACCACCTTGCACCCTCACCACCACCTGACCCTGCATTCGACCCCACAAAGACCATCCACCCTGCGCTGCCTCATCCCTTTAGGCTCCTCAGTTCACTGCTGCTTCTTCCTCTGACCCTCCCCCTTCCATTGATTTCCATACGGCAGAGAAAGGTCTTTCTGAATGGAGTAACTTCAGGCGGGTGAAAGTCCAAAGGTCATCAGTCGTACTAACGTATCGTTTTATTTTGGATAAAAGATCATTTGCCTTTGCTCTCAACCTCCATCCCCCACACACCGACATCCCATCATCTATTCCGTCTCCACCCCCCACCCCCTGACCTCCCAGCCTCTGCTCCCAATCGCCATCCCTACGTCACCACATTGCCAGTGGCTGTTCCCGGTCTCCACTACCTCAAACACATCAGCGTGCCAGCCTTTGTCCCTAGTCACCACATCACAACGATGCCAGCAACTGTTCCCAGGTGCCACACCAGCAGACAACTATGCCAATCATTATAATTATTATATTAATATTTTTGTAAGTAAGTACCATAAGGTTCAATAACAGCTTCCCTTGTTTTCCCTTGTACAACCTCAATGCACTGTTGTAATGAAATCATCTGTACGGATGGCATGCAAAACAAAGTTTTTCACTGTACCTCGGTACATGTGACAATAATGAACCAATTTACCAGTTTTAAGGGGTTGAGCTCTAGTAAAGCACTGCCTCTGGCAATGGTGTGCTCTGAAAACAAATATCCAGTCCTTTGTCCACAGGAGATGCTCAAAGGTTCAAACACCAAACTGCAACTACCTGGACTGAAGTTAGCAAGTGAAAAACCGAACCAAGGACAGGCAGTAATGTCAGATGTGTCTACCAAGCCAACGTTACTGGCCCACACCTATAAGATTTTGAAAGTAAAGGACTGGAAAAATTAATCAGACAAATGGAGGGAGTGAGGGGGAGGGATGTTGGGTGTGTAGGGGACGGGAAGTACAGGGTCTGCGAACAGGAAGTACAGGGTTTGTGAACAGTTAGTACAGCCTTTGTGAACAGGAAGTGCATTGTCTGTGAACAGGAAATGCAGGGTCTGTGAACAGGAAGTACATTGTATCTGAACAGGAAAGAGACAGGGACGGAGGTAAAAGAGGTGGGGGAGTGGCTTTGCTGATCAGGGACAGTGTCACAGCTGTAGGAAGGGAGGATGCTGAGGTCAAGAAGGTTGAAGGCTTCAACTTCCTAGGAGTGAACATCACTAATAGCCTTTCCTGGTCCAATCACGTAGACACCACAGACAAGAAAGCTCACCAGTGCCTCTACTTCCTCAGGAGGCTAAAGGAATTTGGCATGTCCTCCTTGACATTCACCAACTTTTATTGATGCACCATAGAAAGTATCTTATCTGGATGCAACATGTCATGGTACAGCAACTGCTCTGCCCAGGACTGCAAGAAACTGCAGAGAGTTGTGGACACAGCTCAGCACATCACGGAAACAAGCCTCCCCTCCATGGACTCTGTCTACACTTTTCACTCCCTCTTCCATCGGGCAGAAGATACAAAAGCCTGAAGCACGTACCACCAGGCTCGACAGCTTCTATCCCACCATTATAAGACTATTGAACAGTTCCGTAGTATGATAAGATGGACTCTTAACCTCAAAATCTACCTCATTATGACCTTGCACCTTATTGTCTGCCTGCACTGAACTTTCTCTGTAGCTGTGACACTTTATTCTGCATTCTGTATTGTTTTACCCTGTACTATCTCAATGCACAGTGTAATGAATTGATCTGTATGATCGGTATGCAAGACAAGTTTTTCCCTGTACCTCAGTACAAGTGACAATAATAAACCAATTCCAATTCCAATTCCAATTCGCAAGCTTGTTGTGGACCTGATCCCACAATCTTCCTGCTGTAATGCTAAACTTTCTGTCTTTGCTTTGATTTCAAGAAAGGAAACCAGCAAAATTCCGCAGCATGCTTTGACAAAATAATGGAAGATACCTGAGACCTGGACAGTTTGTAGGGATGGTGAAAGCTGGGACACACCAACTCGCTGGCCACTCCTTCCACCACTTCATTCAAATGTGAGAAACCGATCCTTTGGTAGGAAACACCAGTCAAATAGAAAAGAGTTGGCTGGTGGGGTTAGACCATCAGTAAGAGTGACAGTGCAGCGTCAAACAAAGCTCTGGAGGAACTCAGTGGGTCAGGCAGCGTCTGTGGAGGGAAATGGACAGTCGATGTTTCGGGTCGAGACCCTTCATCTGGACTGGTGACGGATACTAACTGGAAACACAGGTGTGACACCCAAATGTAAGAAACCTTGGCTGATAATTGAGTATTGATCTACAGATAGCACACCCACTGGTTAAAATAGCAAAAAGCACAAACAAGAAAGGGGAAGTGCAAAGGTCACAACATGAAGAAAGGAATGATTTCAATGAGCACTTCCCAGCAGGTGAAATGGAAAAAGCTGTCAACGACAAAGACAGGAAAGGTCTATGCACAGAACAGCTGATAACCGGGCCAGCAGTTAGGGACTGGATGCTGAGACTGTCCAGTTGTTTCTGCAGAAAAGTAGGGACTGTTGAACTTGTAGACATGAGGTCTTGATCTTTGGCCATTCAAGTCCTCTGGTCAAAGGTTCTGCTGACACACTGGAGGAGGTGGTGAATTCTGTTTTCCAGAGAGGACTTTCCAGAGAGTGGTGTTGTGAGACAGGGCAGGTTAGCAGAGGGTCTTTGTTTAGCGTAAGGAACACTCACACATGCGCTTCAGTGAATGAACCGACGAAGATTCGGAGCTCAGCGTTCAAGTCCGCATCTCGACAAATCTCATCTGTGGCTTGATGACTGAGGTTGGAGTGACCTTGGTTCTGGCGGGAGGGAGGCAATGGTAGAAGACTTTCCTATTCATTCGATCAATTAGCACCACAGCAACCAGAAGATTGTCAGAGGTGAGGAGCAATTTTACAACAGAGGGTGTTGGAGCATTGATGCAGCTTTGCTCGTCCACACTCTGGACTTGGACTTGTGCAGCCTTGCTCGTCCACACTCTGGACTTGAACTGTGTTGGACCTGTTGGTTAGAAGCATGGCTCGCTCTTCATCTTGCATGTTAATCTATGGTGTACCCTACAGCCACACATAACCAAGTCACAGGTCACTGCCTTCCACTTGCACAATCATGATGCAAATAAAGAGCAAAGCATCAACTGGAAGTCAATCATTTCACCTCTGAGTAACTGAGAACGACTCACTCCCTGCTAAACACCACATTGAGAAGGTGAAAAGTAAAGAGCACCTGAAGAAACACCCAGAAACTTGCAAATTCGAACTGGAAGCACATGCACCATGATTACAACTCTCTCTTTGCCCTGGGTTGCTCAAGTGCCAACCATGGTTGTCCATTTAAAAAAACACCTAATGATGATTGACATCTGCGGTATCTTCACCGGCTGCCTTAACCCAACATGTATCAATGGTTTCTACACCCCCACTGGAACAGCACCGCTGGACACCACCATCGAGGACATCTTCAAGAGGCAGTGCCTCAAGAGGGTGGCATCCGTCACTGAGGACCCCCACCATCCGGGACATGCCCTCCTCTCATTACTATCATTGGGGAGGAGGTACAGGAGCCTGAAGACACACACTCAATGTTTCAGGAACAGCTTCTTCCCCTCCGCCATCAGATTTCTGAACGGTCCATGAACCCATGAACACTACCTCGTTATTCCTTCTTTTTGAACTATTTATTTATTTTTGTAATTTATAGTAATTTTATGTCTTTGCACTGTACTCCTGCTGCAAAACAACACATTTCACATCATATAAGTCAGTGATAATTAACCCAATTCTGATTCTGATCCAGACAACTGAGAAAGGAAATAGATACCAAACACTCTCTGCATCATCACACAACTCTTAACATTTGTCATGACAACAGATGCAACCAGTAGGAGGGTGTGACTACGTGTGAGGGCTTGTGATCAGTACGGTTTGATACTAGGATCAATATGGGTATTAGGGTGAGAGGCAAATCAGGAACAGTGGAGATGTGGATCACCTGGAAACAGGGAAGACCATCAATCCCCTCTGTCCCCAGGTGAGCCATGAAGGCTGGCATGGTGAAATGGCTAGCACAGCACCTGAGACCTGAATGATGGTGCAAAAATATACTTCACTCAACAGTGTTGGGCTACCTGGAAGTGGTCAAGTTGACATCAAAGACAGTAAACCCACAGCCAGCAGGCCAAATGGATTCCATGTTCAATGTCGCACTGAAAATGTTATGGCTGCGTTAATTTTCTTGCTTCCTGCAGGGGATAAGAGGATTAGTCCAGCATGCATCTCCCAGAGTGTGGCACAAGTGACATATGTTTTGATAAAGAAAACAAGTTAACATCTGTTTGTCAAGGACCCCACAGCATAAACATGAAATTGAACATGATTTTTTTTTGCCAGATAGAAGACTCCCCATATGTCTGCAAGGCAATCAGTTGTGAGCCGGCAGTTCGATACTCAGCTGTGTGGGAAAAAGAAGTGGGTCGACTTGCTTTTGTTCAAATGTGACGCAATGGTTAGAATGCATTGCTGACCTCATAACTATAATTATACTTCCTAATTTAATGTTGTCTTAACGGAGCAAAGACACTTTAGTCAACTTCACTTGGAATCCAGGGAGAGCTGGTTAATTGGATACACAGTTGGCTTGGTGGTAGAAAGGAGATGGTGATGGCGGAAGGTTGTTTCTCAGACAGGAGGCCCATGACCAGTGGTGCGCCTCAGGAGTCAGTGCTGAGCCCGTTGCTGTTTGTCACTTATGTCAACGATTTGGATGAGAATGCAGATGACACTAAAATCAGTGGTATAGTGGACAGTGAAGGAGGTTATCAAAAATTACAGGGGGATCTTGATCAGCTGAGTCAGTGGGCTGAGGAATGGCAAATGGAGTTTAATTCAGATAAGTGTGAGGTGTTGCATTTTGGAAAGTCAAATCCAGGTAGGACTTTCACAGTGAATGGCAGGGCCCTGGGGAGGGTTGTAGAACAGAGGGACCTTGGAGTACAGGTACATGGTTCCCTGAAAGTGGAGTCACAGGTAGACAGGCTGGTGAAGAAGGCTTTAGGCACGCTGGCCTTCGTCAGTCAGGGCATTGAGTATAAAAGCTGGGAGGTCACGGTGCAGTTGTACAGGACGCTGGTGAGGCTGCACTATTGTGTTCAGTTTTGGTCGCCCTGCTCTAGGAAAGATGTTATTAAACTGGAAAGAGTGCAGAAAAGATCTACAAGGATGTTGCCATGTCTTGAGGGACTGAGTTATAGGGAGAGGTTGGACGGGCTGGGACTTTATCACAGGCACGATAGTGTAATGGTTAGCATAACGCTTTACAATGCTAGCGACCCGGGTTCAAATCCGGCCGCTGTCTGTAAGGAGTTTATACGTTCTCCCCATGTCTGCATGGGTTTCTCCGGGTGCTCCGGTTTCCTCCCACATTCCAAAGACGTACGGGTTAGGAAGTTGAAGGAATGCTATGTTGGAGCTGGAAGCGTGGCGACACTTGCGGGCTGCCCCCAGAACACTATGCAAGAAGATGTATTTCACTGTGTGTTTCTATGTACATGTGACTAATAAAGATATCTGATCTTATTCCTTAGAGCGTAAAAGACTGAGAGGTGATCTTATAGAGGTGTATAAAATCCTGAGGGGCGTAGATAGAGTGAATGCACTCAGTCTTTTTCCCAGGGTGTGGGAATCAAGAACTAGAGGGCACAGGTTTAAGGTGAGAGGGGAAGGATTTAATAGGAACTTGAGGAGCAACTTTTTTACACAAACAGCGGTATCTGTGTGGAGCGAGCTGCCAGAGGAAGTGGTTGAGGCAGGTATAATGACAATTTTTAAAATAACGGTTGGACAGATACATGGTTTGGAAAGGTTTCGAAGATTATGGGCCAAATGTTGGAAAATGGGACTCACTTGGATGGGGCATATTCGTCAGCATGGACCAGTTGGTTCAAAGGGCCTGTTTCCATGCTGTAAGACGCTATGACTTTAGCATAAAAGATAACCACACATGGGCAGGTTAGTAATAACAAATATAACATTTCTCACCTTGGAATCCATCTCAAGACATTTTGTAAGAGCATTATCAAAGAGATTTTGACCTAAAACTTTGCAATAGATGGGATTTAAGGATCTCCTCAATGGAGGCAAAGAGATTCAGAGAGGTTGGGTCCAGTTCTGAGACCCAAAGCAGCTTGTCTCCAAGCTGGATAACTCTGAGTGGGGGAATGGAACTGATAGGATTGCTCTGAGAGCTGGCACACAATCAATGGGCCAAATAGTCTCCAAGGTCCAATATTTCCTTACGACATAGCCTCTTATGTTGGAAGTAAATATGGAGTGGTTTGGAAACAAGGATGAGAATTTTAAAGTCAGGATACTCTTGGACTAGTTGCCAACAACTCAAGCAGTGATGTGTGACATGACCTGGTGTTCATTAGAATGCAGGCAGCAGAGTTTCAGAAGTTTAAATTAATATTTGCAGAAGATGGGTGGATAACCAGGAGACCACTGGATTAGGTGGATTGGCTTATTATGTCACATGTACTGAGGGACAGTGAAAAACTTTGTTTTGCATCCATACAGATCATTTCATCACATCAGTACATCGAGGTAGTACAAGGGAAAACAATAACAGAATGCTGTGTCCACAACTCATCAGGGAAACCAGCCTTCCCTCCATGGACCCTGTCCACATTTCTTGCTGCCTCAGTAAAGCAGCCAACATAATCAAAGACCCCACCCACCCTATACGTTCTCTCTTCTCCCTCCCATTGGGCAGAAGATACAAAAGCCTGAAAGCACGTACCACCAGGCTCAAGGACAGCTTCTATCCCACTGTTATAAGACTATTGAACAGTCCCCTAGTATGATAAAATGGACTTGTAACCTCACAATCTATCTGGTTATGGCCTTGCACCTTATTGTCTGCCTGCACTGCACTTTCTCTGTAAACACAACACTTTATTCTACATTTTGTTATTGTTTTCCCTTGTACTACCTCAATGCGCGGTGTAATGAATCACAATTACCCAGATATTAACTGGAATGTAGGGCAGGTGGACAGAGTGGCAGTAGGGGAGCATTATTGTGATAGTGATCATAATCTGGATAGACTTGGCATTAAAACATAGAACAGTACCTCACAGGAACAGGCCCTTTGGCCCATGATATCTGTGCCAAGCCTGATGCAAATTAAACTAATTCCATCTGCCTGCACATGATCCATATCCATTGTTATGGAAAAGACAAAAGGAATATAGAAATGCATTTTCAAAATTGGGGAAGGCAAATTTGATTGTGCTGAGAACTGGTATCGCAAAAGTGGATTGGAAACAGATACTTGAAGATAAATCAGTGCAGTGGGAGGCATGAAAGAAACAGATTCAAAGGATTCAGAGTAAACGTTGCCACAAAGGAAAAGTGCAGACTGCCAATTTTAGAAGCTGCTGGATAACAATGGATATTGAGGTATTAAGATAAAGAAAAGAAGCCTGAGTCAGATAGCACGTTGATACTCTACAAAGATTAAAAGACCATAGAGAGGGTAGAAGTGAAATTAGAAGGGAAAGTTGGAAAGCAATGAGAGACTGTGGAAAAAGTACTGGCAGATAAAATCAAAGAAAATCTGAAGATATTTTATAAGGACGAAAATAGCAAGGAGATAACTAGGGAAAGAGTAAAGCCTATTTGGGACCTAAAAGTTGGTCTGTGAAATCAAGGAATGTGGGTAAAGTGTACTATAGATCTCCTGAACATTTTGTAATCATATTCAAGAAAGAAGGACTGACGTTGATACTGTAGTTGCAGCAGACAGCTGTGAAATATTGCACAGTCCAAACACAGTAAAAGAGGATCCATTAAGGGGTTTACCAGCTTTGGAAAATGAATCAATTGCCTGGCTGGATGAAATTTATCCTCGGCTGTTAAAAGAAGCATGGCAGAAAATTGCAGAGGGTCTGACCATCATTTTTCAATCCTCCCTGGCCACAGGGATGTTGTCAAAGGATAGGAGGACAGCTAACATTGTGCCATTGTTTACAGAAGGAAGGCATAAATCAAGTAATTACAAGCCAGTTAGTTTAACTTCAGTATTGGGCAAATTTTTGCAATCCTTTCTCAGAGACATCTTCACCTTCATTAGAAGGGCACAGATTAATCAAAGGACATCGTGTCTGACTAACTTCATTGAATTTTTTGAGGAGGTAACGAGGAGAATCAATGATGGCAGAGTGTTGGACTTTAGCAAAAGATTTTGGCAGAGTCTGAACAATAGAGTAAAAGCCCATAGGATCAAAAGAAGGGTAAAATGGATTCAAAATCACCTCAGCAAGCTAATAAGCAAAGGGCAGTAATTTGAGACTTTTTGCAACTGCAAGTCTGTTACCACTGGGATTCTACAGTGCTCAGTCCCTTGTTTTTTTGAAATGTGTATTAACTACTAAAATTATGTAGGAGGCATTATAAAGAAGTTTACAGAAATTAGCCGTGCACTTGCCAGTGAGAAGGAAAGCTTTGACTATAACCATATCTGCTTAATCTAGTTTTAAGGTAGCAATTTCAGATACACATTTATACTGGATTATACGTAATTTATGGTCGAGGTAGGGAGCAAAACAAAACATTCAGTGCCCACCAGTCAACCACTTCCTGCATCTTGTGACATCGCAATTAGATTCTTTCCCCCTGCCCCTCAGTCTCTTGACTTAGGTTGCCACTGATGGATCTTCTTATTGCTTCAATCCCCTCACCCACCCTGCCAAGATACTGAATTTTGGACTGTGTACGAATATTAAAATAAAATCAGAAAATACTTTTACATGAATGAAAATTCAAAAAAACTGCAGGCGTGGGAAATCAGAAAAATGAGTTGGTTCTGACAAGGGCCCAGACCTGAAGCACTGGGGCCTTTCTCTTTGCATGGATGCTGCCTGACCTGCTGAGTGTTTCCGGCATCTTCCAGTGCTTTCTATTTTCATTAATGTAAAAGATTTACTCCATGGAACTGTATGACACGATACATGGCCCAACTATCAGCAAAATCTTCCTGTTTTTGTACTAGTAAAAAATCCAAACCTGATTCAGCTCTGTGGCCAGTAATTCCCAGACACACGGTTCTAACTCACCGCCTATTCACCTGCAGAATTGTCTTTCGCAGGCAGCTTGTTTACAATTGACTAACACAGTGAAAGAAACTACAAGTTAAGGTTAAAGTTAGGTTATGTTGAGAGTACTGTGTTGTGAAGATGTGACCTTGTCTCAGCAGTGGTCATTTGTAGAGTCATAAAGTCCTGCAGCATGGAAACAGGCCTTTTGGCCCAACTGGTCCATGCCAACCAAGATGTTCCATCCAGGTAAGTCCCATTTGCCAGCGTTTGGCCCATAACCTTCTAAACCTTTCATATCCATGTACCCATCCAACTGTCTTTTAAAGGTTGTTATTGTACCTGCCTCAAGCACTTCCTCTGGCAGCTCATTCCAAATACATACTAACTTTTGTGTAAAAGAAAGTTGCCCCTCAAGTTCCCATTAAATCTTTCCCCTCCCACCTTAAACCTATGCCCTGTAGTTCCTGATTCCCCAACCCTGGGAAAAAGACTGAGTGCATTCACCCTATCAACGCCCCTCATGATTTTATACACCTCTATAAGATCACCTCTCAGTCTCTTATGCTCCAAGGAATAAAGTCCCAACCTGTCCAACCTCTCCCTACAACTCAGTCCCTCAAGTCCTGGCAACATCCTGGTAAATCTTTTCTGCACTCTTACAAGTTTAATAACATCCTTCCTATAACAGGACGACCAAAACTGAACACAGTACTCCAAGTGCGGCCTCACCAATGTCCTCTACAACTGCACCATGACCTCCGAACTTTTATACTCAATGCCCTGACTGATGAAGGCCAGCGTGCCAAAAGCCTCCTTGTCATTCTTATCCAAATTGTCGACATAGATGGCAAACAACAACGGGCCCAGCTCTGACCCGAGTCCCACCACTAGTCACGGGCCTCCAATCCGAGAAACAACCTTCCAATATCACCCTCTGTTTTCCATCAATAGTGCCACGAACAGATAGATCTGCAAAGGACGATTGATAAGAGAGAGGTCAAGTTGGCTTCAGCCTTGTGCCGGCTGCCTCACCACCTCCCTAACATGGAGGTTGTGCCCTTCACTCCCAGCCATCGCCATTACTCCTCCACCCAGATTATGAAACTCGGGCTGTTGAGAGTTGACTGCACCTGACAAAAGGTTCTGAGAAACACATTTATCAGACAGAACCTGCATCAAATGCAGAAAACTAAAATCTCCCATAAATGATTTCCCTAAAGGTTTGCCTGAAGTAAATGTGCCTTGGTGTTCTGGGAGACATCAGTGCAAGAGCACGTTCATTGCGAGGAAGATGCAGTCATTTCAAGCAAAGAAGTTTTATGGAAAAAAGGCTCTTTATTAAAAAATATCCAGGACTGTTGATTTTGTTATGAAAATGAGTTACCAAAATCATTTTAGGATTTTAAATGAAAATCCTTTTGCAGTCTATCAGATCTGACTTCTTTGAGGAAAAGGAGATTCCAAACTCATTCTACAGACCATGACTGTAGATTTATAAGTCAATAACGCTGATTTATTCACAATGACAGTCTGTGCAGATTTAAACTTGCAGTCAGTAACAATAGCTCAGCTCTGTAAGACTCTGAATGGTCATTTTTTCTGGATGCCTACTTCTACTGCAACCAACCAGATGTAACCCTCTAGATATATCTGACCTTGACAACTTCCTCTCATTTAAATTGATGTTTCAAAAAATCTGGATCTAAGGTGTGATTTATTTTTGTGGTTCTCAAGGTGAGAAAATTAAGTTTGCAAAGTGTAAATGTTCATTGAGTGTTGGCTGAAAAGGTGTTTCTTATCTCTTTCAGGAAACTTGGTTTTGTGCAACTCTAAGCAGGTTTACTTTATGACACCAGTTCAGACAGGAAGTAATTAATAAGCAAAGGCAATCAACTGCTGGCAACCAGTTGGAGGTGCGGGCAACCAGTTTCCTCATAGACTGCTCCTCATGGCCCTTGCTGGAAAAGCGAGTGTAACTACCTGACCTGATTAAAATTGCACCCAGATCCTGACAATATCATCAGGAACCAACATACACATAGTAAAAGAAAGGATTGATGCTTTTTTTTGTAAATAGTCTAGAAAATAGATTTAAATTTTAGACTTTAAGCTCCTTGTGAATCCTGGGCAGTTGATTAACTCTAGGTATTTTAACTGAGACTCTTTCCGTTTCCAGCAGGCAGTCAGGGTTAACTTCATTCTCTTCAGTCAGCCACAGCTTCATTTACAGACAGAATTAAAAATCTTTCCAAAGGACTAATGATTTCTGGAGCATCAGTATAATATTTCCTTTCCTTTGGATTGGATGTTTGAAGCCTGCATCAGTGAGATTTGCAGTTCCGATCTTGGTCAGATTTACGCTTGGTGTTACATACACCAACACCTTAAGTATGCCTCCTCAAATTCATTTCACTGATATCCCCGCGCCATTAGTCACAACTGACACCCAAGTCAATCACCACAAGTATGGTCTAGTCACGGGGGGGATGGTGGGGAAGGCGAAATGGAGCTGAATTGTCAGAAGGAGAAATTAGTAAGTTAGAAGGATAGTCACAAATTGACATCTACAATGAATGACATCAGTCTAGTTGTGGTGCAGGTGGTAAAGGATACTGATAAATAAACATCAATAACCCTTCATGTGAACTATTTACTTTTTGACACCAGCTCCAGCACCATTGACCTCTGCCAAGCAGAAAGATAACAGCAGTGATTACTGGAGAATACCACCACCTCCATGTTCTCGCCTGAGCCACACATCAGAAGTTGAAAGTGTTGTCATATATGCTGGATCTTAATCCTGGACATTGTTGGAGAGTTTTTAAACCAGAGACTGCAGTGCCTCAGAAGTCCTCCACCAGCTGAGGTGAGGTGAGGGACCAACAATTGTCACAATGTCAAGCAAAAGAGCAAGCTCACAGAGAACCCAAATGCAGCACACTAGTACAAGACTGGAGTCAGGCTGCTTCCTCAGAAACAAACACAGGCAGCAACTGGAAGGAATTTTGCCTCAGGGCTCTGAGGTGGGGTCCCAACACAAGAACTGGATATCCTAAGAGGAACAGTGAAACCAGGACTGCTCGAGACTTGACAGCTCTAAGCAGCCAAGAGACAAAGTATACCCAAAGGTTAACCAATACTCTGGCAACTAGTGCTAGTGAAACCAGGGTTCTTATGCTAGTCTCCTGACGGGGCTCAGGTGTGTGTCGTTATGCGATTAGTAGCACACGGACTCCATGTGCTGCACAACGAGGCACCATCAATGGAGCTGAATCGAGGGCCAGCACTTGGAACCATGACAACAATGAACCCAGACTTTACTAGCAACACCCACATCCCACGAATTAATCAATATATACACAGCATATTCATGGAACATTTATTTTAGTAGTTGAATAACAATTTGAATTCTTTTAAAAAGAAAATAGAATATTCTATTTTATTACGAAAAAGCTTTTAAGCTTGTAAATAGATAGAATTTCCAAGTAAATTCTATTCATCTCTCACTTAGCAAAAGTTTGACCCTAAGAGAAATGTCAAAAACATTCAGTTATAACATCTCTCTTGGGTACATACAGAGTGAGAGATCAGTGTAAAACTCTGCTCTGATATAATTATTATGCAGGTTGAATTTCATGAGACACAGCCTGGTAGCAGTCAAAATGCAAAAGTTAATTATTTTTGTGATCTCACCTCTTGTTCCTGTGATTCAGTCACATATATGGACAATAAATGTGTAATGTAAATGTTCTGTATGCTGCAAGTCTCATGGATTTGTACACTAATAAAGGAGATGGATGTCACATCCACTGCTGTGTTGTTCACAGTACAATTGCTAACATAACAGATGTTTACTATTTAAATAAAACTCAACTGCAAGGAAATATGTTTGGAAAGGCTACCAAATACTGGTTAACTACACCAGCTAGGCAGCATGCCAACTGAGAACGTTACACCTGCATCTCCAGGTCTGACAGTTTCTTCATGACACAACCAGATGTGGTATGTTTACCACAATGTCTGTCACTGTCTTGACCCAGAGATAAGCTAGACTGAAGATGCAGCCCAAGCCAATGTGAAATAAATTGTTTAAAATAATCTTCCAAAGCAATAAACTCAAGAGAAATGAAATCATTTCACAGTTCTGCAGAACACCGAAATATAAAGGCATATTTACTCTCAATTGTCGAAAGAGATCGGCACAATTTCTCACGGCATGTCGTTAGGTGTTATAAATATATAGAATATTAAAATGACACGTTGCTATAATGGGAAAGTATCATCCTACACCTCGACTGTTGGTTTCACACAAGGATCCAACCTGTTTTATTTGTCTCCCAATGATGGGCCATGCAACAGAAACCATAATGTTGAACTGATCATCAGTTAGGGGGTATGTAAGAAGGATGATGTAATGGATAGCACGCTGGTGATGCAGATAACACCGTGTCTCACAGATCTAGTGACACAGTTTCAGTTCTGATTTTGGGTGTTGTCTGTGTGGAGTTTGCATGTTCTTCTTATAACAGTGTTAGTTTCCCCTGGATCTTCTGGTTCCCTCCCACATCCCAAGGACTTGTCGGTTATTAGGTTAATTTCCCATTGTCAATGGGAGTGGCAGGTGGCAGAATCGGGGTGCTGTTAATGGGAGAGAGAATAGGTTACAGGGAAATAAGTGGGGGAATGGGACAGATGGGATTGCGCTGAGATCCAGCTTCGACTCGATGGACCAAATTGCATCCTTCTATGTCATAAAGGAATACAAAATGCAAAATACTCACAGGGAACTGAATATTTATGTAGACTGGGAAAACTGCACAGACAAGAATAGTTCTGCGCGTGAATTCATGGAAGGCAATTGAAATAGTCTCCAAGAACAATGGTGCAAAATGCCTGGTCAGCTTAATGTTTATGTCAATTGGACAAACCACATAAACCATGCTTACTGCTGACAGATGAAAAAGCAAAGATGCTTTGAGTGATTCCTTCACTGGAAACCTGTTTAGAGAGAAGTTGGTCTGATACCAGGCCACAGAATCAGGTTTATTATCACTGACTTACATGAAATGAAATGTGTTGTTTTGCAGCAGCAGTACAGTGCAAAGACATAAAAATTACTATAAGTTACAAAAATAAATAAATTGTGCAAAAAGAAAATAATGAGGTAGTGTTCATGGAACATTCAGAAATCTGATGGCGGAGGGAAAGAAGCTGTTCCTGAATCGTTGAGTGTGGATCTTCAGGCTCCTGTACCTCCTCCCCGATGGTAGTAACGTGAAGAAGGCATGTCCTGGGTGGTGAGGGTCCTGAGTGATGGATGTCACCTTCTTGAGGCACCGCCTCTTGATGATGTCCTCGATGGCGGGGTGCATTGTGCCCGTGATGGAGCTGGCTGAGTCTACAACCCTCTGCAGCCTCTTGCAATCCTGTGCATTGGAGCCTCCATATGAGGCTGTGATGCAACCAATCAGAATGCTCTCCACTATACATCTATAGAAATTCGCAAAGTCTTTGGTGATTTGCCAAATCTCCTCAAACTCAGGCAAGGTAATGTAGTGGTTAGCGTGACGCTTTACAGTACCAGCGATCCGCGTTCAATTCCGGCCGCTGTCTGTAAGGAGTTTGTATGTTCTCCCCGTGTCTGCGTGGGTTTCCTCCGGGTGCTCTGGTTTCCTCCCACATTCCAAAGATGTACGGGTTAGGAAATTGTGGGCGTGCTATGTTGGCGCCAGAAGCGTGGCGACACTTGCGGGCTGCCCCCAGAACACTCTACGCAAAAAGATGCATTTCACTGTGTGTTTCGATGTACATGTGACTGATAAAGAGATCTGATCTGATCTGAAGTAGTGCCTTCTTCATGGTTATTGTGTCTGGTCGCTCTGTCTAGGGGTCATGCCATCCCAGGGTTGGGAAGGTGGTACTGGGAAGGGGTGATTGTGGGAAAAAAGCCCTACCCACAAAGTAGCTGGAAAAGATTTTGACAGTAGATCAAGCTACACCTCCTGGCTTAAACAGTTGTCAAAAAACAGTCAGCAACATGAAATATTTCTGAATGTTACTGGCACCCAGAAACATTTGAAAGGTATTAAAAATTAATGAAGTATTAAAATTTTAAAAACCAAAAAAAAGCTTAAAGGCACTTCAAGTCTTAAAATGTAAACATTTTTTCAAAAGCCAGCCAGCACCTACTTACTCCCTTGCAGCCATTCTCTTAAATCCATGAACAAGGACTCCCTGCACCAGGTTTAACTTGGCTCACATTATTCCTAATGATCCAGCACCATTGTGGCGGAGCATCTCCGCAACTTTGAGGTCTCACTATGAATCTAGCATCGGAAACCAATTGAAGAAACACTGGCAAACTGCTGTCCAAGTTCGACTCTGCATACTAATTATAGAATGTTGAATCTGCTATCACTCACATAGAAAAATATTGGCTGTTACATGTACAACTGCCAGCATTTCCCAGCACAATCTGAGCAATTATTTCAACTAGGGAACAGAATTAGATTCACTATTATGCGAGGCAGTATGATTAATTAGTATTTTGTCGTAAGGGATCCTCTGGGGAAGAGTGATCTTAATAGGACAGAATTTTCTATTAGGTGTGAGAGTGATATGGTTGAGTCCACAACAAGCATCTTAAGATCAAACAAAGCCAATGAAACTAGATATGTGGAGAAATTTGGGTGATGTAGTCTAGGAATTTAGTTTAAAAGGCCTACTCTTAAGCAACGGAAAACAATTAAATGCATTCCACTTAATTTCTGGAAAATATGCACACTGAAGAATAAAACCCTTACCGGGAAAGAGGTAGGATTATGGTTAACTAGTGAATTGAAGAATAGTATTAGATTAAACTGTGACACTTTACTCTGTACTGTTATTGTTTTTACCTGTACAACATCAATGCGCCCTGTACTAACTCCATGTAACCGCACTGTGTAATGAATTGAACCTGTACGATCAGTATGCAAGACAAGTTTTTCACTGTACATCAGTACAAGTGACAATAATAAACCAATACCAATACCAATAAAAGGAAAGCCTTTTATTGTTGCCAAAAGCACAATAAAGCTGAAATTTGGGATTCTATAAATCAGCAAGGATATTTGAATCAACCACTAACCTCAATAAGACAACATCTTAATCAGCAAGGGATCTGTATCAGGAGGGGGACATTCTAGAAATATTGGAGCACATTAGGGTGAATAAATCCCCAGGGCTAAACGGGATCCATCCCAGGATGTAAGGGAAGCAAGGCGGGGAGATTCCTGGGCTCTAACAGAGATTTTTTCATCTTCATTAACCAATGTGAGGTACCAGAAGACTAGAGGATCGGTATTGTTGTCCCCTTGTTCAAAGAGGGCAGTAGGGATAAGGCTGGAAACTACAGGCTGCTGAGTGGTGAGAAGTAGTTGGAGAATTTTCTGAGGAGCAGGATTTATGTTCACCTGGAATAACAAGGACTGATTAGGAGGAGTAAGAATGGTTTGGCACAGGGAAAGTCATATCTCACAAAGGTGACTGAGTTTTTCAAGGAGGTAACCAAGAAGGTTGATGAAGGCAGGGAAGCAGATGCTGTCTATGGACTTTAGTAAAGCTTTCGACAAGGTCTGACATGGTAAACTGGTTTAGCTGGTTAAGGCAGAAGGGATCCAAGATGTGTTGATAAACTGGATTCATCATTGGCTTGGTGGTAGGAGGCAGTGGGTACTGGTGGTTGGACATTTTTCAACTGGAAGTCTGTATCAGTTGGTGTACTACAGGGATCGGTGCTGGGACCTTTGTCGTCTGTAATGACCTGTATGAGAATGTATGCAGTATGATTAGTTAGTCTGCGGGCAACACAAAAATTGGTGGAGGCATAGATAACAGAGAAGGTGATTTAAAGTGCATAGATCACTTGGTTAATTCCTTCAACACTGCATGGTGTTTGAGCATAGACCTGGAGCTCAAGTCTGTGGTGTAACCCTTGAACCTATAGCCTACTGACAAAGAAACAGGAATGTAAACACCTGAGCTCTCCCTGGAAAGATAACAAAGACAGGAATTGGATGCAGAATACTCCACGGAACAGACCAATTTTGTACTGAAAGGCAAGGGGATAATCCTTCCCGTGACGTCTGTAGATTACTTTACTCCTGATACATTTTATGCTTTGAATGCTGACTTGGAGGAATGCCACATTCAGTCAGCTTTTCTTGGGTCCAGTTGGCAACATGTAAAATTAATCCAGATTAAAAGCTCCGAGACAATACAGTTAAGCAATTGTCAATTCAGAGACTTTAAAACCATTGATATTAAAATTCCAAATGTTGGAAACCTTTCTTTTAATAACCAGGACCTGGTGTGATTTGAAAACCACAGTTGGATTTAGTCAGTGGGGTGTGGGTGGCTGGGGATATAGATTAAGGTGTTAGTTTGAAGCTATCATTGTAAACAAAAATAGGTACAGCACACACACTCAGTAGTTAATCATACTACAATAATTTTAAGCAATTTAAACTGTTCAATTTTCCTAAGCAAAAGCAGGTAATGATGAATCAGCAGACAGGAGTGAGATAGGACACCTGGGTGAGTGGTGTCACAACAACCTCTCGCTCAGCGTCAGCAAAACTAAAGAGCTGATTGTTGACTTCAGGAAGGGGAAGGAGGGTGAACATGTGTCAGTCTACACTGGGGGATCGGTGGTGGAGAGTCAGCAGCTTTAAATTACTAGGCATTAACATATTGGACAACCTGTCCTGGGCCCTGCACATAGATGCAATCACAAGGAAAGTGAGCCAAGGTCTTTCCTTACTTAGGAGGTTAAGAGGTTCGGCTTGTCACCGAACACTCCAACAAACTTCTACAGATGTACTGTGGAACGTGTCCTTACTGGTTGCATCATGGTCTGGGACGGCAATTTGAATGCACAGGAAGGTAAGAAGCTGCAGAGAGTAGTGGACTCTGCCCAATACATCACGGGCGCATCCCTCCCCACCATCGGGAGTATTTACAGGAGGCGCTGCCTCGGGAAGGAAACATCTATCAGCAAAGATCCCCACCATCCGGGCCATGCTATCTTCTCGCAGCTACCATTGGGCAGGAGGTACAGAAGCCTAAAGTCGCACACCATCAGATTCAGGAACAGCTATTTCCCTTCAACCATTCAGTTCTTGAAGCAACCGGCACAACCCTAATCACTACAGTTTAGCAACACTGGGACCTCTTTGCACTACAATGGACTTTGTTTTTTATTGTTCTAATTGTGTTCTTTCTTGCATAATTTATGTTTAATTTACGTGTTTCTTGTGAATGCTGCTTATCTGAGGCTCTGTGCCTGTGATGCTGCTGCAGCTAAGTTTTACATTGCACTTGTGCACACATGGATTTGTGCAGATGACAATAAACTTGACTTTGACATTGATGTTTTATTCTTATTTTATACTGTATTTTCTATATTTCATTGAACTTGAGATGTCTTTTGACTGCTGTAGAAGGTATATTTTTATCATACAATTTGAATGGCCTTAATATGGAAATTGGCCTTCAAATGCCTTGGAATTATAGTGGTCCAGATTAGAGCAATCAAAGTGGATTTACTTCTGCTATAGAAAAGTAAGTCTTTAAAACCTTTACTGCATCTTACAAAGCAAAATAAAAGCAGACGTAGTGAATGAATGAGAATCTGAACCTTCAAACTAAGCACAGGGGATGTAATCTTTTTCTGGCAAGAATTGGAGAATTTTGTTATTAGGTTCAGCCTGGTTTCATTAATCATTCATCTATCTGCCATTAGTTATAACCGTTACAATCCATCTCTCATGCCACAGTGGCTGCACTGTAGTCTGCCCTTGTTCTCTCTCGATTGCAGAAGTGCAGCTTTTACTGGAAGAGATGTCAGTCTTTCTCCATCATGTCAATCCACGAAAAAGGCTCTGTTTTATTGCCGGTGTCACCTTGTCTTTGGTTTGTACATGTTAAAATTGACTTAAACAGGCAAAGCTATGTAACTTCCACAGGATTTCAGTTTTATTTGGAACCTTTGCATTAGCAACCTGGAGTCATACGATCATACAGCATAGATGAAAAGTCTTGTTTTGTTTGTTTTTGTTTAACATATATCTCATGTTTGAACAATAGTATTTTTTTAAAGTTACTTGAAAATGTTGATTAAAATTCAGTGGTGCACAGCTCCAGATATATATGTAACCGGGGTTTAAAGTCGTGCTGCTGTTCCACTGTGGGTGGTAGGTAAGTTACGGGAGCAGTCATGATGTGGCATGCTTAATAAAGCTGGAAACTCCACCCCACTCTCTCAAGGGACCTGCTGCAGTTGTATACTCATGCCGACAAAAGGGTCAGGATGAACTCATTTCATAAGCCACGAAGGGAAGGGGAGTATATTTTAGTATTCAATATCTCTAATGACTGTTCAGCCTCTTGTACTTTGCTTTAATAGCTTATTATTCATGCATCACACAGGCATTGAGACAAGCTACTGTGGGGAGCATTATAGCTCGTCCCGATTTAATACGCACTTCTAGCTCGTATAAATGTTTCCAGCGGGAATCCTTGGAGAGCGGTCGATATCCAGTACCCAGGTGATTTTCTCTATCCTAATTCACAGGACAATGGCCAGTTCTATTTCATATTTCATATTTCGCTACAATGTAGAAGGAAGCCACTCAGCCCAGTGGTCCACGCCAACTCTTAGAGCAATCTTGTCAATATCAGTTCCTTCACTTATTCCACTTCATGAGGGGATTTGGTCTGTTACCAAACACTCTTACAAATTTCTATACTGTAGATGTATGGTGGAGAGCATTCTGACTGGCTGCATCACAGCCTGGTACGGAGGCTCCAATGCACAGGATCACAAGAGGCTGCAGGGGGTTGTAGGCTCAGCCAGCTCCATCACGGGCACAACCCTCCCCACCAATGAGGACATCTTCAAGAGTTGATGCCTCAAGAAGGCGGCATCCATCACTAAGGACCCTCACCACCCGGGAAATGCTGTCTCCTCGCTACTACCATCGGGGAGGGGTACAGGAGCCTGAAGACCCACACTCAGTGATTCAGGAACAGCTTCTTCCCCTCCACCAACAGATTCGTGAACGGTCCATGAATCCATGAACACTACCTCGTTATTCCTCTTTTGCACTATTTATTTATTTTTGTAACTTACAGTAATTTTATGTCTTGCACTGTACTGCTGCTGCAAAACAACACATTTCATGACAAATGTCAGCATTAATGAACCTGATTCTGATTCTTTCTCACATGCCCACGAACACCCCTCTGTTTTTATCATTAGACATCTACAACCAGTTCATTTAACAACCAGCACATCTTTGGGATGTGGGAGGAAACTGGAGAACTTAGTGGAAACCCATGTGGTCACAGAAAGAACATGCAAACTCCACACAGACAGCACCAGAGATTGGGTCATGTAGCTGTGAGATACCTGCACCACTTGCAGTGTCACTGTGTCCCTCTGTCACACCTTTACTGCTGCCTAAGTCACGATCAGCCATCTCAGTGAAGACTGAAGTTGGAATGTACACACATTTGCCCTGCCTGGCTCAGCTATGGTAACGATTGAAGTTAGAAAAGTCAGGCAGGTTTCCACTTGGATTTTGCAGATTTTCAGACTCTGTTTTTGACTTATTGTCATAATACTTATTGGATTAAGGGCTTATGTAGTTAGAAAATACAAAGAGCTTCCATCACATGTATGAACACGCACACACACGCACACAGGTACACACACACGCACGTACACACACATGCATGGACACATACACACACACCCACACACACACACACACACACACACACACACACACACACACACACACACACACACACACACACACACACACACACACACACACACCCTATGAGAATTCTGTTGACAAGGTTAAGAGAGGAGGACTCACACTATCTTATTTACTCCAAAGTGCTCAACAAAGGGAGTGCCACTGATATCCAGATGCTAGTTCTCTTCAGAGCTTTGGCGTCCTCAGCATCTTTGTATCTTTCTTTTTCTTTCTTCATTTACTAAGAATCAGAAGGGTGACCAATTGCTTAAACTAACAAAATGCTTTAATGCAGAGTAACCAAATAGTAACCATAGGAAGAATGACCATAATCTGAGAGAATTTTGCAATGAATTTGAAAATGATGTAGTCCAACCTGAAACTAAGGTCCTAATCATTAACAAAGAAACAGTGAAGGCATGAAGAGGGAGTTGGTTGTGATATTAAAAGAAATACATTGAAAAGTTTGATAGTGGCTGGCATTTAGAGAAGTGATGCATAAATTGCAAAATATAAAATCCCTTTAAGGCACAAAGATCCAAAAGTGATCCATCTGTGGCTAACAAGAGAAATTAAATATGGTATTAAATTAAAGGAAGAGGTTCAGGAAGTTGCCAGAAGTAGCAGTACGTCTGAGAAAGGGAGCATTTTAGAACCCACAAAGCATGATCAAAAAATTGATGAAGCAGATGGAATATTACAGCAACAAACAATGTGCTGGAGGAACTCAGTGGGTCGAGCAGCATCTGTGGAAGGAAAGAAATTGTTGAGATTTCGGGTCGGAACCCGGCATCAGGACTGAGAATGGAGAGGGGAGACGGCCGATACAGAGAGGAGAAGGGGACGGACGAGAAAGGGTTCTGAGGACTGAGGAGGGGTGTGAGGTGACAGGCAGGTAGTGCCAAGTAGGGGAGGGGAGAGGTGGTGGAGTTGGGAGACAGTGGCAGGAGAATGATAGATGGAGGCAGACAGAGAGAGAAAGCAAAAAGAGAAAACAACAGATGAAGCAAGATGAGTGGTGGGGAGTGTGGAGGGTGAAACATCTGGAGGGAAGTATAAAAATGGCTTCAATAATGACAACAAAGGAAAAGTCTGGTGAGGGGGATGTGGATCTCTTACAAACAGCACAGGAGAATCTACAATGGGGAATATGGCAGAGGAATTATACAACTATTTTGTGTCTGTCTTCACAGGAAGAAACAAAAAAAAGGGGAGAGGAAAATTATAGAACCAAGAGGTTCCGAGGAACTGAAGGAAATAAATAATAGTCAAAAATTAATGCTAGAGAACTGGTGAGTTTAAGACCAATAAATCCAAAGAACCCAATGATATGGAATTGGAAATGGTTTATTATTGTCACTTGTACCGAGGGACAGTGAAAAACTTGTCTTGCATACCGATCGTACAGGTCAATTCATGTCACAGTGCATTGATGTAGTACAAGGGAAAACAATAACAGAATGCAGAATAAAGTGTTACAGTTACAGAGAAAGTGCAGTGCAGGCAGACAATAAGGTGCAAGGTCATAACGAGATAGATTGTGAGGTCAAGAATCCATCTTATTGTACTGGGAAACGTTCGATAGTCTTAAAGCAGCAGGATAGAAGCTGTCCTTGAGCCTGGTGGTATGTGCTTTCAGGCTTTTGAATCTTCTGCCCAATGGGAGAGGGAAGAAGAGAGATGTCTGCATTATTGGTTCTGGGGTGGGTGGGGTCTTTGATTATGCTGGCTGCTTTACCGAGACAGTGAGAAGTGTAGACAGAGTCCATGGAGGGGAGGCTGGTTTCCGTGATGTGCTGAGCTGTGACAACGATCTCTGCGGTTTCTTGTGGCCCCAGGCAGAGCAGTTGCCATACCAAGCTGGAATGCATCCAGATAGGATACTTTCTATGGTGCATCAATATAAATTGGTGAAGGTCAAAGAGTACGCACCGAATTTCTTTCGCCGTGAAAATTGATGGTGTTGTGGATAATATTTTTCCTTTATTTAAGAAAGACAGCAAGGTTAAACCAAGTTACAACAAACCAATGAGCCTTACACCAGTGATGAGGAAATTGCTGGACAAAATCCTAAGGGATTGCATTTATGTACATTTGGAAAGGCAGGGACTGATCAGGGATAGTCAGCATGGCTTTGTGCAGGGGAAATATTGCCTCACTGATCTGATTGAGTTTTTTGAGGAAGTACCCAAGAAGATCGATAAAGGCAGGGTGATAGACATTGTCTATGTGTACTTTAGCAAGGGATTTGACAACGTCCCGCATAGTAGGCTGATCCAGAAGATTAAGGCACATGGGACCCAAGCTGAGCAGGCTGGTAGGATCCAAATTGGGTTGGTGGTAAGAGGCAGAAAGTAGTGCTGGAAGGATGTTTATCTGATTGGAAGTGTGTGATTAATGGTGTACCACAGGGATCAGTGCTGGGACCTTTGCTGTTTGTGAAACATATTAATTACTCGGATGTGAATGTAAGATGTATGTTCAGTCAGTTTGCAGATGACATGAAAATCGGTACATTGGTAAAATGGTAAATCGGTTTATTATTGTCACTTGTACTGAAGTACAGTGAAAAACTTGTCTTGCACACTGTTCATACAGATCAATTCATTACACAGTGCATTGAGGTAGTACAAGGGAAAACAATAACAGAATGCAGAATAAAGTGTTACAGTTGCAGGTAGGTTGTGAGGTCAAGAGTCCATCTTAATGTACGGGGACCATTCAATAGTCTTATAACAATGGGATAGAAGCTGTCCTTGAGCCTGGTGGTACGTGCTTTCAGGCTTTTGTATCTTCTGCCTGATGGGAGAGGAGAGAAGAGAGAATGTCCAGGATGGGTGGGGTCTTTGATAATGTTGGCTGCTTTACCAAGACAGCAAGAAGTGTAGACAGAATCCATGGAGGGGAGGTTGGCTTCCGTGACGCACTGGGATGTGTCTACAACTCTCTGCAGTTTCTTGCAGTCCAGGGCAGAGCAGTTGCCGTACCAAGCCGTGATGTATCCGGATGGGATGCTTTCTGTGGTGCATTGATAAAAATTGGTGAGGGTCAAAGAGTACATGCGAAATTTCTTTTGCCGTGGAAATTGATGGTGTTGTGGATAGTGAAGAAGGTTGTGTAAGGCGACCACGGGACCTAGATCAGATGAACCAATGGGGAGAGCATGGGCAAATGGCATCTAACCCAACAAGTGTGATGTGATATATTTTAAGAAATCAGGGTGGGAGCAGGACACACGCAGTGGATGGTAGGGCACCAAGGAATGTTGCTGAACAGAGGGACCTTGAGGTTCAAGCTCGTAGTTCCCTGGAAGTGGCAATGCTGGTAGAGAAGTCAAGGGAAGATGTCAGAGGGCAGGGAATGGAATGTAAGTGTTGGAACGTTATGTTAGAACTCTATAACCACCGGTTAGACCACACCTGCAGTGCTGTGTGCAGTTCTGGTCACCACACTGTAGGAAGGGTGTGATTGCACTGGAGACAGTGCAGAGGAGGTTCACCAGGATGTTGCCCGTATTGGAGGACTTTGGTTATGGGGAGGGATCGGAGAGGCTGGGCTTGTTTTCCCTGGACTGAAGGAAGCTGAAGTAGGGACCTGACAGAGGAGGTGGTGCAATCAGATGCAATCATTACATTTAAGAGAGGCATTTGAACAGGCACATGGAAGGATTGGACCTGACATGAGCAAATGAGATCAGTGTAGATGGAAAAAAGGTAAGCATGGATGTAGTGGGCCAAAGGGCCTGTTTCTGTGCTGTACATCTCTGTGACTCTATGGCTCCTTGTTAGCCAGCAGAGGTCGTCCCCAGCTTACAGATGCCTGAATGACGTACAGCCCGTACGGGAGTGTCTGGGAGACTGGCGGGATGGATGGCCGGCTGCTACTGGGTGCAGTCATATTCTGGCAGTGGATGGTGGGGTGCCACAGGGATTGGTGCCTGGGCCCCAGTTATTCAGAATCTATATCAATGACTTGGCTAAGAGGTCCAACCTCCATATGTTGTGGTTTTGCTGGTGGAAAATGATTGTGAAAATGAAACAGGATGTAAAGAGGCTGTTAGATCTGGAGATGTTGTCCAGAATGTTCTTCGGAAGTCCAGAAAGAAGCCCAAATCTTATGGTTACAGCCATTTTATTAGGTGTGCATCAGAGTGCAGGTCAGACAGGGTCAGCCTGTACCAGCAGGCAAGGCAAGTAAAGAAGTAACAAAGGAACTTGACCACATGCTCTGCCCTTATACTGCAAACAGGTCTAAACTAGTTTAGACAAAGAAACCTATGAATAGTTACTATCTGAGTTACACTTCAGCTTTGTAGACAGAAAAATTACAGAAGTATAGAGCCAAAAGTTTACAGGCAAACAGGTGATCATACAAACGTTTAAGCAAATGTAAAGAAAGCTAAAACTACAAGGAAAAACACAATAAGAACAACAATCTGAACCCTAATCTAACAAGACTTTGAAGTGAGTGATGGAGAACATGACAGATGGAATATAATGTGAGATCTTCCACATTTATCCACAGAGCAGAAAAGCGGAATATTTGTTCTGAATGGTGAAACATTGGGTAGCCTTGATGTTCAAAGGAACCTAGACATGCTTATATACAAGATATTAAGAGCCAACATGTAGGTGACTGGGAAGGCATATATATGTCAGTCTTCATTATGAGAGGATTTGAATAGGGGAATAAGGAAATCTTACTGCAATTGTACAGGGCCTTGGTGATACTGGAGAACTGTGTACAGTTTTAGGGCTCCTTATGAGGCAAACCAAAGGACAAATTAATAGAATATCTAAGAGGCGGATTTCCGGTGGGTAAACACTGTTTTGGATCTACTATTTAGTGATTAGAAAGGGTTAATTGATGGTCCAGTAGTTAGGGAGTCTTGAGGGAATAGTGAATAGTAAAAAGAAAAAAGATTTTTTTTATCTGATTGCGTACAGCATTCGCAACAAGATGGGTAAATTAATGGCACCAATGGAAGTGAATGGGTATGACCTAAAAGGCATTACACGGACGTGGTTGCAAAGTGTCCGAGGCTGGGAATTCAACGTTCTGGGGTCTTGACCTTTAGAAGAGAGAGGCAAGATAGAAAAGGAGCAAGGGTAACCCTGATATTAAAGGATGGAATAAAGGCAGCAAAGAGAAAGGATATTAGCTCAGAAAATCAACAAGTAGAATCAATTTGTTTGACGTTAAGAAACAGCAAGGGGGAGAAAATAATGGAGCAGTTGTATACAGGCCCCCAAACGGTGATAATGGGCACAGAATAAAACAGGAAATTAGAGATGCAAGTGACAATGGTATTTCAATCATCATGGCAGACTTCAATTTAAATCTAGATTAGGCAAATAAATAAATGAGCGATAATGGTGTGGATAATAAGTTAAATGTGTAAAAGGTGGATTTCCGGATTAGGATGTCGATGAACCAACAGTGAATACGATATTTTCCATCTAGTATTCTGTAATAAGAAAGAGTTAATTGATAATCTGCTACTTAATGAGCCTTTAGGGAACAGTCATCATACTTTGATAGAATTTGAAAACAATGTGGTTCAATCCGACATCAGGAACTTAAATCTGAATAAAAGCAAGCTAGAAAAGGAAAAATGGGGATTTCTACAGTAGATTGGGAAACTCCATTAAGATGTGTGACAGTAAATGAGCAATGGCTCACATCTAAAGAAATAGTACATAATTTACAAATAACATAGTTTCTTTTAAGGCAAAAATCCCAAGTGATTCAGTGACGTCTATCAAGAGAAGTTAAACACAGCGTTAGATCAAAGCCAAACAAAAAGAAATCAGCCTGAGGACTCAGAACATTTCGGAATTCAGTAAAGAAATACAAGGATATTGATAAGGACAGGAGAGGTAGAGTATGAAATATAGCAAAAGAACATAAGAACATTATAGAAGCTTCTACAGACTTGTGAAAAGGAAAAGATGAGCTAAAGTTAATATACTGTAGGTCCCTTGTAAACCGAGATGAGAAATTTTATAATGGAAAAAAGAAATGGCAGAGAAATTAAGGAAATATTTTGTTTCTGTCTTCATGAAGAAGACACAGAAAACCTTTGGGAAATAGTGGAGAACCACAGGTCTCAAATGAATGAACAGCTCAGAGAGATTAGCTTTAGTTAAAAAAATTCCTGGAAAGGATAATGGGACTGAGAGGCAATAAATCCCCAGGACTTGACCTGCATCCATGGGTTTTGGAGGAGGTGGCTCTGGAGACAGTTGATGTACTGGCTGTCACCTTCCAGAATTCCATCGATTCTGTACTGACTGTAAGGCAGCAATTTTAACTTCAACATTTTACGACGGAGAGAGAGAGAGAGAGAGAGAGAGAGAGAGAGAGAGAGAGAGAGAGAGAGAGAGAGAGAGAGAGAGAGAGAGAGAGAGAGAGAGAGAGAGAGAGAGAGAAGACAGGGAAATATAAACCAGTTTAGCCTAATATCAGTGGAAGGGAAAATATTGGAACTCATTATTAAGTCAGTCAGAAGCAGGGTATTTAGAAAATATTTATGGACAGCATCAATATAAACTTGCAAAAGGAAAATTATGTTTGACAAATCTGTTTGAGCTTTTTTGTGGTTGTAACTAGCAGAATAGTACACTCTGAACCAAATAAGATTAGTACAGAATACAATGATCACATGGATATGGAGGACCCGGCGAAGAGAGAGTGAGAGGGAGGGGAAGGGAGGGAGAGAGGAAGACAGTGGGGCAGAGGGGATGGAGAGAGGGGAAGGGGAGAGAGAGGGAGAGGGGAGAGACGGAAACAGAAAGAGGGAAAGGGAGAGGCGGGAGGAAAGGGGAAAGAGTGAGGGGGAAGAAGAAAGGGAGAGAGTGAGGGAGGGAGGGCAAGGGAGGTGGAGGGAGGGAGGGGAGGCAGGGAAGGATGGGAGAGAGGGAGGGGGAGAGAGGGAGGGGAGGCAGGGAAGGATGGGAGAGAGGGAGGTGGAGGGAGGGAGGGGAGGCAGGGAAGGATGGGAGAGAGGGAGGGGGGAGAGAGGGAGGGGAGGCAGGGAAGGATGGGAGAGAGGGAGGGGGAGAGAGGGAGGGGAGGCAGGGAAGGATGGGAGAGAGGGAGGGGGAGAGAGAGGATGGGATGTGGGAGGGATGGGGTGTGTTTGAGTACTTGGTAAGATTTTAGAGTCCATTATTAAGCATGAAATTTTGGAGTACTTGGAAGTACATAATAAAATAGGACGAAGTCACCACAGTTTCGTTAAGGGGACAGCTTGCTCAACAAATCTGTTGGAATTCTTTGAGGAGGTAACAAGCAGGTTAGACAAAGGAGAGTTGGTGGATGTTATTTACTTGGATTTTCGGGAGCCCTTTGACACGGTGCCACACACAAGGCTGCTAAATAAGGTAAGAGCCCGTGGTGTTAGAGGTGAGGTACCAGCATGGATAGAAAATTGGCTGATGGCAGAAGTCAGAGAAGCAGCAAGGTTCAGACAGGGCCCATAAGGAATATAGGGTAGCGAGGAAGGAACTTAAGAAAGGGCTGAGGAGAGCTAGAAGGGGACATGAAAAGGCTTTGGCTAGTAGGGTTAAGGAAAATCCCAAGGCCTTTTTCACGTACGTGAAGGGTAGGAGGATGGCTAGGGTAAAGGTAGGTCTGATTAAAGACAAAGGTGGGAGGATGTGCCTGGAGGCGGCGGAAGTGGGAGAAGTTCTCAATGAATACTTCTCTTCGGTATTCACCGAGGAGAGGGGTCTTGATGACGCGGAAGGGAGTGCTGGTAAGGGTAATGTTCTCGAGGTTGTAGATATCAAGAGAGAAGATGTGTTGAAGTTGTTAAATAATATCAAGACAGAGAAATCTCCAGGGCCTGACGGGATTTACCCCAGGCTGCTTCGAGAGGCGAGGGAGGAGATTGTTGAACCGCTGGTAAGGATCTTTGAGTCCTCATTGTCCACGGGGATGGTGCCGGAGGATTGGAGGGTGGCGAATGTTGTCCCCTTGTTCAAAAAAGGTAGTAGGGATAGTCCAGGGAATTACAGACCAGTGAGCCTTACATCTGTGGTGGGTAAGCTGTTAGAAGGGATTCTAAGGGATAGGATCTATGAACACCTAGAGAATCATGGACTGATTAGGGACAGCCAGCATGGCTTTGTGAAGGGAAGAACTTGCCTCTCAAGCCTGATAGAGTTCTTTGAGGAGGTGACGAGGAAGATTGATGAGGGTAGTGCGGTGGATGTGGTCTATATGGATTTTAGTAAGGCGTTCGATAAGGTTCCTCATGGTAGGCTTCTTCAGAAGGTCAGAGGCCAAGGGATCCAGGGGAGCTTGGCTGTGTGGATTAGGAATTGGCTTGCCTGTAGAAAGCAGAGGGTTGTGGTGGAGGGAGTGCCCTCGGATTGGAGGGCTGTGACTAGTGGTGTCCGGCAGGGATCAGTTCTGGGACCTCTACTTTTTGTGATATTTATAGATGACTTAGATGACGGGGTGGAAGGCTGGGTTAGTAAGTTTGCGAACAACACTAAGATCGGCAGTGTTGTGGATAGTGTGGAGGGCTGTCAGAACTTACAGAGGGATATTGATAGGATGCAGAGCTGGGCTGACAAGTGGCAGATGGAGTTCAATCTGGAGAAGTGTGAGGTGGTACACTTTGGAAGGACAAACTCCAGGGCAGAGTACAAGGTAAATGGCAAGGTACTTGGCAGTGTAGAGGAGCAGAGGGATCTGGGGGCTTCATATTCACAGTTCACTGAAAGTTGCCTCACAGGTGGATAGAGCAGTTAAGAAGGCCTATGGGATGTTGGCTTTCATAAATCGTGGGATTAAGTTTAAGAGCCGCGAAGTGATGATGCAGCTTTACAAAACTCTAGTTAGACCACACTTAGAGTACTGTGTTCTGTTCTGGTCGCCTCATTATAGGAAGGATGTGGAGGCGTTGGAGAGGGTGCAGAGGAGATTTACCAGAATGCTGCCTGGATTAGAGCGTATGGAATATGAGGAGAGGCTTAAGGTGCTAGGGCGTTATTCGCTGGAAAGGAGGAGGATGAGGGGAGACATGATAGAGGTATATAAAATATTGAGAGGAATAGATAGAGTAGACAGCCAGCGCCTCCTTCCCAGGGCACCAGTGCTCAAGACAAGAGGGCATGGCTTTAAGGTTATGGGTGGGAGGTTCAGGGGAGATGTCAGGGGGAGGTTTTTCACCCAGAGAGTGGTTGGTTCATGGAATGCACTGCCTGGGGTGGTGGTGGAGGCAGATACATTGGACAGGTTCAACAGCTTGTTGGATAGGCATATGGAGGAGTGTGGGATGGGGGGATATGTGGGAGGAAGGGGTTAGGTAGTGTGAGGGTGGTTTGATGGACGGCACAGCATGGTGGGCCGAAGGGTCTGTTTTGTGCTGTATGGTTCTATGGTTCTATGGTTCTATGGAGTGGGGATAAAGGGTCCTTTACAGGATGGCTGCCAGTGACCAGTGGAGTTCCACAGGGGTCAGTGTTGGGACCACAGCTTTTCACCTTATACATTAATGATCTGGATGAAGGAACTGATGGCATTGTGGCCAGGTTTACAGACAATACCAGGACAGATAGTGTTGCAGAGGCAGGGAGTCTGCAGAAAGACTTGGACAGGTTGGGAGAGTGGGCAAAGAAGTGTCAGATGGAATACAGTGTAGGGAAGTGTACGGTCATGCACTTTGGTAGGAAGAATAAAGGTGTCGACTATTTTCTAACTGGGGAGAGAATTCAGAAATCGAGGTGCAAAGGGACTAGTTGAGGATTTCCTTAATGTTAACTTGCAGGTAGTAAGGAAGGCAGAAGTAATGTTAGCATTCATTTCGAGAGGACTAGAGTATAAAAGCAAGGATGTAATGCTGAGGCTTTATAAGGTGCAGGTCAGACCACATTTGGAATATTGTGAACAATTTTGGGCCCTATATTTAAGGAAGGATGTGCTGGCCCTGGAGAGGGTCCAGAGGAGGTTCACAAGAATTATCCTGGGAACGAGGAGCGTCTGATGTCTCTGGGCTTGTACTCGATGGAGATTAGAAGGATGAGGGGGGGATCTCATTGAAACCTGCTGAATATTCAAAGGCCTGGATAGAGCGGACTTGGAGAGGATGTTTCCATCAGTGGGAGAGTCCAGGATCCGAGGGCACAGCCTCAGATTAAAGGGACGTCCCTTCAAAACTGAGATGAGGAAGAATTTCTTCAGCCAGAGAGTGGTGAATCTGTGGAATTCATTGCCCAGAGGACTATGGAGGCCAAGACATTGGGTATATTTAAGGCAGAGAGTGACAGGTTCTTGATTGGTAAGGGGGTTAAGGGTTACGGGGAGAAGGCAGGAGAATGGAGTTGAAAAAAATCAGCCAGACTTGTGGAGCCAGAATGGCGGAGCAGACTTGATAGACTGAATGGCCTAATTCTGCTCCTATATCTTATGGTCTTCTGGAGGGAGTGCAGCAAAGCTTCAACTAGTTGTTTGTTGGGCTGAAGGGTTTGTTGTATGAGGAGAGATTCAATGACTGGGCTATACATGCTGGAGTTTTGTAGAACGAGAGGTGATCTCATTGAAACCAACATCTTCACAGTGTTTAGACAGGTTGATGCAAGGCTGATGTTTCCCCTGGCTGGGTGACGAGAACCAGGGATCAGAGTTTAACTAAGTTCGTGGACATTTAAGGCAGAGATGAAAAGGAAGCTTCTTCAGGGTGGTGAGTCTTTGGAATTCTCTGCCCAGTGCAGGCTCAGGCACCGAGTATGTTCAGGATGGACAGTGATTTTAGAAACTAAGGGAACCTTATTGAACCTCATTGAATGATGAACAGGCATGAGGGGCACAATGGTCTACTTCTCTTCTGTGTCCTTGTGTGATCGTAAGGCATATTTATTACATTCAGTAAGTGAAGATTGAACCCGACAGACCAGGTTTCGTGCCCACGCTCATTCCTCAACTACCTTAAGTTATCCAGTCTTGGCTCACAAACAGAGTTATTGATATGTCATCCAACTCTTCAAAGCAGAGGGGTGTAAGTTGCTGATTAGGCAGGAGATGACAGAGGTGAGTGGACTGGGATCATTAATTATTTCATGGAACCGACTGATTCATGCACATTTCATCAGAGAAGGTATACATTATCCAAACACTATGGAAATATTCTTATGTTATGAGGTTAATATTAATGAAGCATTTACAGCTTTTAACTGAGAGATGCTACATGTTGTGTTGGAACCTGTACTGATGGCGTTTTACTTCAGTAAGCCTGCGGCTTATTATTTGATTTAGTATTTTGAAGCAAGTAATTTCAGCTTTCATAAACATTGAAAAACACAAGTGCTCATTAAAATGTGGCATGTGTAATAACATTTATATTCATATTTCCTGTAAGCATCGTGTAATTTTGATGATGCTCCCACTAACTTGTCTGTGTATGTGCTTCACAGAGACAGATGAAACATTTTTGCATTTGCCTGAAAATTATAATCTGTTCTGATGGTTGTGGAAAAATGAGGGGTGAAAGGCTAAAAGGACACAACACAGAGTAAATGTATTACCCGAGAAAGTCAATCATGTAGCATATTTTCTAAGTGCCATGGAACTAAATTGCTGCCTAATGTTAATTGCAAATCACCATCAGTATATCACAACATGCCTCACACATGTTGTAAGGTTCAGTCAAACTTTTCCACATGTGATGCGCTCCCACTTTAAGCGAGAAGGGAACAGGGGAGGGATATCAACCCTTGTGAGGTGTACATTTGATGTCTGTCCTGACAAACTGATTACACAGTGTGGGTCAGGCATAAGGGTCAGGCTTGCACAGCAGGGAGAAAGCCTAATATGTCTGCTATTTTAAAGGCCTCATTAATTGCAAGATTGTTTTGAAAGTAGTTGGAGAATCCATTAAATTGAGCTGTGAAGCTGCAACGACTGGAGATTCAGCAAATTATCAAGATGAGGGCTTCTTTTTATTTAAGTGTCTTTGGAATTGGAATTGGAATTGGAATTGGAATTGGAATTGGTTTATTATTGTCACTTGTACCGAGGTACAGTGCAAAACTTGCCTTGCACACTGTTCATACAGTGCATTAAGGTAGTACAAGGTAAACCAATACAGAATGCAGAATAAAATGTCACAGTTACAGAGAAAGTGCAGTGCAGGCAGACAATAAGGTGCAAGATCATAATGAGGAAGATTGTGAGGTTGAGTCCATCTTATCGTAATAGGGAACCATCCAATAGTCTTATAACAGCGGGAAAGAAGCTGTCCTTGAGCCTGGTGGTACATGCTTTCAGGCTTTTGTATCTTCTGCCTGATGGGAGTGGGGAGAAGAGAGATGTCTGCATTACTGGTTCTGAATATTGCACCTCCAGCATGACCAGGTGCACCCGGAGAGGGGCCTAGGGAAGGCTTTCTACATCAGGAAGACTAAAAGGGAGAGTTCCAACCAGAAGGGCAATTTCACCAGTTCACATGTGGCAGTCTGGTCTCTGCATGTGCACCAGGGGCCATCTTCAAGAGGCAGTGACTCAAGAAGGCAGAATCCATCACCGCCCGGGACATGCCCTCTTCTCGTTACTACCAATGGGGAGGAGGTACAGGAGCCTGAAGATCCACACTCAACGATTCCAGAACAGTTTCTTCCCTTTTGCCATCAGATTTCTGAATGGTCCATGAACCCATGAACACTACCTCATTATTCCTCTTTTGCACTATTTATTTATTTTTGTAACTTATGGTAACTTTTATGTCTTGCACTGTGCTGCTGCTGCAAAACAACACATTTCACGACATATGTCAGTGATAATAAACCTGATTCTGATTCTGATTAACAAATAAAAAGATTATCACTGCCTGAATAATGATCGACTATAATCTGTGGTCAAGTATCAGTTCAGATGATGGTTATTCCTATCGAGCTCAGATTCTTTCAACCTGAGGCAGGCCAGCATGCTCACCAGATTTCAGCCTCCAATCCAGATGTACAAATGACACTTGGGGGACAACGATCATCCCTTCTATCTACAACTCCTTGTTCCATTTTGGACTTTTGGAAATACTGGAGTCAGAATTACAAATGCATCAAAGGGGCCATGAGGAGCATTGTGGAGACTACCACCAAAGCACCAAAGTCCTCAAGGTAAGATTCAGTCATCCAAATCATGAGGTGTGTTTCCTGCAGTACTCAAGTTTTATTGTTGCTGGATGTGTCTTCTCACTCTTGCCCTCGAGCACGCAGCCCTCACTTTCTGTGCTCAAGGAGCTCGAGGATGGAAGACAGAGACAAAGGAGGAGACGGAAAGGAACAACGGCTTTCTCTAGAGCATCAGTCAGGTAGAGCTTAATCTCCGGGTGGTTCAGATGAGGATCGCACTCGAGTGCATGAGAACTCAGACAAAAAGACAGTCTGTTCCCAAATACATCAAGACCTGACTACCATGATAAGCAATAACTTACCATCACATATGGTGGTGCCTAGCATCAACAGGAAGTCTCACCATTTGGTCTTAGCACTGCATTCCCATCACTTAATCCCTCACCAACAACAACCTGGATATCACCATTGGCCTTAACCTGACTCAGGCCAGAGCTTGTGGACGCTGCAGTCAGGGATTCAACTCCATGCTCAGTAAAGACTTTCATAAAGGCAAGGCACAAAGAGATATTCTCTAAAACTAGACCTTGAAGAAGGTTCTCTATTTGCCTCTGTGTGGGCAGCTGTAATGCATTCAGTACAAAGCATCTTCCTGTATTGTTACCTCCATTACTAACCCTGAACATTAGTGGTGTCCAATAGTGATGCAATGTCCATAATGTGTACTGGATAGACAGGAATAACTCATCAGCACTTCCTTCCCATCACTCAGAAACCTCAAATGACATCATCTAGGACAAAGGGCCAAAACTAAGGGGCATAGGTTCAGGGTGAGAGGAGAAAGATTTAAAAGGGACTTGAGGGGCAACTTTTTCACCCAGAGGGTGGTGAGTATGTGGAACGAGCTGCCAGGGGAAGTGGTTGAGGCAGCTACAATGGGATCATTTAAGAAGCACTTGGATAGGTACATGGAGGGGCGGGACTTGGAGGGATATGGACCGAACGCAGGAAATTGAGACTAGCTGGGTGGGCACCATGGTCGGCATGGACTGGTTGGGCCGAACGGCCTGTATCTGTGCTGGATTGCTCTATGAATCTATGACTCTAATATGAAATTGGTATTTCTTAATTTGGATAGAATTTATTCTCTTTAATATGAAGTGGCGAGCAGTGGGCATTTAGTTGACCGTCACCCCTTGACATTCAGCAGCATTGCCATGACTGGAGTCCTCTGCCATTAATAGCCTCGGGAGGGATAGCTGAGTTTGGATATTCTGCAGTGAATGGCTCACTTCCTGACTTCCCAAAGCCTTCTTACCTTAGGTAAGTGCCAGAGAACGTTCTCTGCTTCCTGGCACTACCCAAGATAAAGCAATTAATTTGATGAACACCCCATCCACCAGTTTTCACACACACTCCCTCCATGCCACCATACCATACATGCAATGGATGCAACCTTTAACTCACCAAGACTTCTTCACCTGCACTTGCCAAATTGTGATCTGATACACCAAGTAACAAGGACAACAGGGAAGTAGATGGCAACTCCTTCATGTTACTCTTGAAGTCCCACCTCAACTTAGATCAGAAATACCTGGTTATTCTTTCATCATTGCCAGATAAAAATCCTGAAATTCCCAAACTGACAACTTTTTGGGAGCACCTTCTCCATACAGACAGCAGTGTTTGAAGAAGGCTCACACCTGCCTTTTCAGCATCAGTTAAGGTAATCTATATGCAATGAATGGCGGTCTTGCCACTGATCTCCATATCCCATACATGATTATAACAAAGCACAAAACTTACACTTGATGCAACTTTTCCAAACCTTTGTTTGCATTTGCTGTGACTCTCTTGGAAGAAAGCTGGTAAAAGCTATAAGCATTTAAATGGTTCCACATAGAGAATATAAACAAAATACATAAATGAGGCACTGCTTGGGGTCAAAGCCGGTTATATGCAGCTCCAGTACATACAATAGGCTGCAGATTACAGTTGGAGTTTGGGGGTGGGGGAGAGTGTGGGGGAAGGTTTAAGGAGAGGGCAGGGGACGTGCATGGGATTGGTCATAGAGTTAGGGTTGGAGGCAGGATCAGGAGCACGGATGGAGCAGCAATGGAAACGAAGCATCGGTTACACAGAAGCTCAGTGAGACCCTACCCGGACAACTGGGTGCAGTTTCAGTCTCCTTACCCAAAACAGGATAAACCTACAGCGAAGATTCACCAGACTGGCGGGTCTGTAAAATGAGCAAAGGTTGAGTAGGCACAGACTCCACGATCTAAAGTTGGGAAGAATGAGAAGAGAATTTACTGAAACATTCAAAATTCTTCAGATGTTTGACAGGGGTCAAACTCAAGGTGGAGTTTGTTGCCATCTGCGCAAGTCCATGTGTGCACGGGTGCAATGAAAAACTTACTTGCAGCAGCATCACAGGCACAGAGCATCAGATAAGCAGCAGTCACAAGAAAAATATAATTATATACAATGAATGGTAAGGGCCTGGGGACTGTTATGGAACAGAGGGACCTAGGGGTACAAGCGCACAGTTCGCTGAAAGTTCCATCACAGGTAGACAGGGCGGTGAAGAAGGTGTTTGGCACGCTGGTCTTCATCAGTCACGGCACTGAATATAGGGGTTGGAAAGTTATGTTGCAGTTGTATCAGAAGCTGGTGAGGCCACACTTGGAGTATTGTGTATAGTTTCCTGTTATCGGAAATATGTTATTAAACTAGAAAGAGCGCAGAAAAGATTTACCAGGATGTTGCCTGGACTTGGGGGCCTGAGTTACAAGGAGAGGTTGTGTAGGCTAGGACTTCATTCCCTGGAATGTAGGAGATTGAGGGATGACCTGACAGAGGTGTATAAGATCATGAGGGGCATTGACAGGGTGAAAGCACACAGTCTTTTTCCCAGGGAGGGGGAGCTAAAAACAAGAGGGCATGGGTTTAAGATCAGAGGGGAGAGATTTAAAAGGGACATCAGGGGCAGCTTCTTCACACAAAGGGTGGTGCATATTTGGAATGAGCTGCCAGAAATAGTGGGTGAGGCAGGCACATTAGCAACGTTTAAAAGCCATCTAGATAAGTCCATAGATAGGAGAGGGCTATAGGCCAGACGCGAGCAAGTGGGACTAGCTCACTGAACAACACAGTCGGCATGGACGAGTTGGGCCGAAGGGCCTGTTCCTGTGCTGTGTGACTCTTTAAGAACAAAAAAACATTATGAGAGCTAAGTGGTCATAATGTTGCGATACTGTAGTGATTGTAGATATTGTAGCTTTGGAGGCAGTGAAGAAGAGGTTCACCAGATTGATTCCGGTGATGAGGGGATAGTGGTGTTTAAAAGGCTGTTAGATAGACACATGAACATGCCGGAAATGGAGGGATATGGACATTGCGTAGGCAGAAGGGGTTTAGTTTAATTTGGCACAGATCCGGTGGGCCAAAGGGCCTGTTCCTGTGCTGTACTGTTCTGGGTGAGCTATGAAATGAGATTAGCCTACGAGGAGAGACTGAGTCACCTGTGACTATACTCGCTGGAATTCAGAAGAATGAGAGGGGATCTTGTAGAATCATATAAAATTATAAAAGGGCTTGATAAGATAGAAGCAGGAAAGTTGTTGCCACTGGTAGGTGAAACTAGAACTAGGGGACATGGCCTCAAGATTCGGGGGAGTAGATTTAGGATGGAGATAAGGAGGAACTGCTTTTCCCAGAGACTAGTGAATCTGTGGAATTCTCTGCCCAGGGAAGCAGTAGAGGCTACCTCATTAAATACGTATATTTAAGAGACAGTTAGATAGACTTTTGCACAGTAGGGGAATTAAGGGTTATGGGTAAAAGGCAGGTAGGTGGAGCTGAGTCCACGGCCAGATCAGCCATGATCTTATTGAATGGCGGAGCAGGCTCAATGGGCCACATGGCCTCCTCCTGCTCCTATTTCTCATGTTCTTATGTTCTTATGATTAAGGTTTTGCCGGTTGGTTCAAGAACCAAATGGTTGAAGGGAAGTAGCAGTTCTTGAGCCTGGTGGTGTGGGACTTCAGGCTTCCGTACCTCCTGCCCGATGGTAGCCATGAGAAGATTATACAGAGAGGCTGTTCCCCCTGGTGAAATAGTGATCACACTCTAAAACCAAGGGCAAGCCATTTAGGACTGAAATGAGGAGAAATGTCTGCACTCAGAGGGTGGTGAATCTTTGGAATTCCCTGTCCTGTGGGGCTGAGGAAACTCAGTGATTCATTGCATTCATCGATCAATAGATTTCAGCATACTAAGGGGTGCAGGAAAAGGATGCTGAAGTGAACAATCAGCCATGACATTGTTGAATGGAAGCTTGAGGGACCTAATGGCCTTTCTCTGCTTCTAATTCAAATGTGCTTCTCCTGTCAGAGGCCCAAGCAGGATCAGGGATGGGGGCAGCAGAGAATGAAGCAGTGTCAGCTGATGGGGCATCAAAAGTGATGGGGCGGCACCGCAGCGTAGTGGTTAGCGCGACGCTATTACAGCGCCAGCGATCGGGGTTCGATTCCCATCACTGTCTGTAAGGAGTCTGTACGTTCTCCCGTGTCTGCGTGGGCTTCCTCCGGGTGCTCCGGTTTCCTGCCACATTCTAAAGACGTACGGGTAGGTTAATTTGGGGGTTTAAGATGGGCGGCGCGGACTCGTTGGGCCGGAAGGACCTGTTACCACGCTGTAAGTAAAACAAAAGTTGGGCGAACTGGGAGGTGAAGCAGCATTAGTACATGGGGCAGCGTCAAGGGGATATTGGAGCTGGATCTGGGGATGGAATCACACTGGGAGATGCCGCAACATTATGGAATAGAGTGGTACTCAGAGATATGGAAGTGACTAATGGAAGAGCAGGCTCTGGGACGTCAGGTTTTGACAGAAGCTCCTGCTTGATTGTTCTGCAGCCAGAGGACCCTGACCATGTTCCCAGAAAGGCTCTGCGTGTGTGCACAGGCCCAGATAGCATTTAGTGATTGGGCAAAACTTTTTCACATATTGCACAAAAATGTTGTGGTGCACAAAATAATTTCTTGTCTCTAGACTTTTACAGGTTCATCAATTCAAAGAAGACTGTTTTTCTATCTTCTTAAAGGCATGCTTGGAAGATTACCTTTCCCCTTTTGAGACAGTGCTGGAACTAAGTGAATTTTTGATTTCAGTTTTGAATGTATTCCAGTGCTAGTGGCCAAGTTGGAATATTTCTGAATTTAAATCAGAGGGACACTTTTTAATTAAAAAAATAAAAGAAATTAGCTTCATTTTTTAGCCAAAACTTTGCAGAGTCTGACACCCGCCATTGATCACATGAATGGAATCAATAGCTAGCTATCAGAGTGATATTTGCATTTCTCATCAACAATGTGGTTATCTTCAAATAGAAACGTGGTCAACTCTCCCACATTGTCCTTGAAGAAATAGGAACTGTTGAATTTCTGTGGTAATTTAAAACAATATAAATGCCACCTGAACATGTGCAAGAATCTGTATGCAGAAGATGTCACCCATCAATTACCTTGACACCAACTGAGCATTCATTAAGCAATCTGGCTTCAACAGATCTCAAAGAATATTACTTGCAGGTCATAGAAAATATCATAATAGGGCTGTCCTGACAGTATTCTTTCTGGACAAATTCTACAAAATTCACTGTATTGAATCCAGAACTGGGTCACTTTCTTTTACTGTGTAAGTGGGGTGTATTGAGTGGACAGAGGGCAGAACTGTTTCCACTTACACTACTTCCCTGAGAACTACTCCCCTCAGGTTACACACTCTGCCGTGAGGGATGGATATCATATAGAGCATAGAACATTACAGCACAGCACAGGCCCTTCTGCCCACAATGTTGTGCCAACATTTTATCCCGCTCTAAGATCTATCTGACCCTCCCCTCCCACATAGCCCCCTATTTCTCTATCATTCATGTGGCTATCTAAGAGTCTCCTAAATGGCCCTAATGGATCTGCCCCCAAAACCTCTGCTGGCAGTGCGTTCCATGCACCCACACTCTTTGTGTAAAAAAACTTACCCCTGACATCCCGCTTATACCTTCCTCTAAACACCTTAAAATTATGTCCCCTCGTGTTAGCCATTGTTGCCCTGGGAAAAAGTCTCTGACTGTCCACTCGATCTATGCCTCTATCAAGTCACCTCTCATCCTCCTTCTCTCCAAAGAGAAAAGCCCCAGCTCACTCAACCTATCCTCATAAGACATGCTCTCCAATCCAGGCATCATCCTGGTAAATCTCCTCTGCACCCTCTCTAAAGCTTCCACAGCCTTCCAAAAATGAAGTGACCAGAAATGAACACAATACTCCAAGTGTGGTCTAACCAGACTTTTATAGAGCTGCAACATTACCTCGCAGCTCTTGAACTCAATCCCCTGACCAATGAAGGCCAACACACCAGACGCCTTCTTAACAACCCTATCAACCTGCGCGGCAACCTTGAGGGATTGATGGACATGGACCCCAAGATCCCTCTGTTCTTCCACACTGCTAAGAGTCCTGCCATTAACCTTGTATTCTGCCTTCAGATTTGATCTCCCGAAGTGTATCACTTCACACTTTTCTGGGTTGACCTCCATCTGCCACTTCTCAGCCCAGGTCTGCATTCTATCAATATCCTGCTGTAAACTACAGCAACCTTCATCCCTACAGACCCAGTTCTCTTTACTGCATCTCCTTATTATTCCATTTTCATTTCCACCTCCTCACTACTTTTATTCTTATGAAGGACAAAATGCACTCTTGGGAGTTATTTTAGAGCATTTTAAAAACAGATAAAACCACTTACATCACTAAACCCTGCCAGCTAAAACAAGCAACATAGTCAGCATTTTAGGTGTTTCCCGTTAACTACCACTAAAAGTAGTCCTCCTCCTGACAACACATGTCAAACAGCACAAGGGAAGATGGAAATGGCTTTGTAGTTGTGATTGGCGGTTGATCATTATCATTAACGAAAAAGACACCCATTTATTTTCACGAGCCATTTGAAAGGTAGTGATTTTACTCTGCAATTTTGATCACATTAATCTACCATTTTCAAGTTCAGCCAGGTTGGTAATGACACAAACGTCATCTATATTGGGCACAGGACAAACACTGGGCACACCCTTCTGATGGTGCACAGGGCGTATGGCCATGCAACAATGCCACCACAGGCATTCCACTGTGTCTATTTAGACAGTCATTTGATTTTCACATCACGTTTTGTACCATCCAGGCACCCACCATCAGCAGGGAAAGATGTGGAGAGTCTGTGATTGAGGGAGGGAGGATGTCATCAACTCCGAGCTTTGCTCAGCTGGACACAGCTACTCAGTGCAATCATTACTGAGACAGAGAACATTAGAAAAATATAAGCAATTTAGCCAGATGCTGACAGACTTGTCACACACATTCTCCACAGTACCAGAGATTGCTAATGGATTGGTACTGGAAGGAATTGCAAAACGTCTGTCTTGGAGAGGGGTTGTTTCCCTGGAGTTTCAAACACGTGTTCATGCAAATTATCAGCACATCCGTGCAATCTGTGAATGCTAACATCCACCATCTTATTCTCAAGCTTAAAATGCCTCACTGAACTTCAGCAGTCAAGAGCAAGTGGTGTAGCTACAGATTTTACTCAGGGGCTCCCAAAACTAAAGAGATTGGACAAAAGCATCCCAGGACATAGAGCAGGGATTTGAGGAGGCTCCGTCTTCCTCTTCTATAGTCATAATAATTTTATTACTTGGAAATGGTAGGAAGCTAATGCAAAGAAATTGCAATCACCATTATGCTCTGACCAATGGTTCCTTTTTAATAATGCTGTATAATTTTTATTGATTATCATCAAACCTTTCCCTCAATGTCAGCAAAACAAAAAAGCTGGTCATTGACTGTACTGTTCTAAATGTCCTAGACAACTTCAGGAAGGGGGGCAGTGCACACGCTCCTGTTTACATCAACCATGTTGAGGTTGAGAGGGTTGGAAGCTTCAAGTTCCTAGGAGTGAATATCACCAATAGCCTGTCCTGGTCCAGCCACGTGGATGCCACGGCCAAGGAAGCTCACCAGAGCCTCTACTTCCTCAGAAGGTTAAAGAAATTTGGGATGCTCACTTTGACATTAACCAGCTTTTATTGATGCACCATAGAAAGCATCCTATCTGGATGCATCACGGCTTGGTACGGCAACTGCTCTGCCCGTGACCACAAGAAACTGCAGAGAGTTGTGGACACAGCCCAGCACATCACGGAAACCAGCCTCCCCTTCTCGCTGCCTTGGTAAAACAGCCAATATAATGAAAGGCCCCACCCACCACAGACATTCTCTCTTCTCCCTCCTCTCATCAGGCAGAAGATATAAATGCCTGAAAGCACGTACCACCAGGCTCAAGGACAGCTTCTGTCCCACTGTTATAAGACTATTGAATGGTTCCCTAATATGATAAGATGGACTCTTGGCCTCACAATCTACCTCGTTATGGCCTTGCACCTTATTGTCTGCCTGCACTGCACTTTCTCTGTAACTGTAACACTTTATTCTGCATTCTGTTATTGTTATTGACCTGTATGAACGGTATGCAAAACAAAGTTTTTCACTGTACCTTGGTACATGTGACAATAGTAAACCACTTGACTAATTTACCAAGTCAACACTTCCCCATTATTGTATCCTAGTGCAATTTGGACCTTCTTAGTCATGAGCGTTAATGTTAATGTTGTGCAAGGTGTAGACGAATGATTGAAAGAAGTACTGATGCAAACAGAGGGCGAGGGAGTGGAGCTGGAAATGGGAACAGGTTTCACCTCTTGCCTTTCCACCTGCTAATGTGTTACAACATTGGATAATCCTGCCTCTCTGGCCAATGATGTGCATGTCTGATCTGGTGATGGGTGGCCATTCTTCCTTCCTTCTACTTTCCCATCACCCAATGAGTCTCTTAAACCTTTACACCTACAGTCCTATGTAACACTGTTGTGTCACCAGCATACACAGAATACCCACTTTCGAATGCTGTTAAATGCCTCCAGAATATCTGGGCATCTGACATGCAATTTCAACATTCTAATGGACATATTCAATCATACTCTGGTGGTGATTCACACGTATCTTGTGGTTACAGTTCCTCTGGGCTGCTCACATTGCCATGGACATGTACCGTGCGGTTACGGTCCCTCTGGGCTGCTCACATTGCCATGGACATGTACCGTGCGGTTACGGTTCCTCTGGGCTGCTCACATTGCCATGGACATGTACCGTGCGGTTACGGTTCCTCTGGGCTGCTCACATTGCCATGGACATGTACCGTGCGGTTACGGTTCCTCTGGGCTGCTCACATTGCCATGGACGTGCATTCAGTGACCCTGTAATTGGGGGAATCCAACAACTGAGGGAAATCTGAGAGGCTGCTCATTCTGGATATTTGTCATCAGAGGAGAGACTTACGTTACTGTCAGTCCAGAAATCACTCCAGCACTGACTTGACCTCTTGCATTTATGTCCAATATACTGGAAGATGATGGATGTTTCTCCAGCAGCACCTAGAAGAATCAATGAGGCAAAACATGTTAAATTGGTAAATTGATAAATTGATTTATTATTGTCACTTGTACCGAGGTACAGTGAAAAACTTGTCTTGCATACTGTTCATACGGATCAATTCATTACACAGTGCTTTGAGGTAGTATAGGGTAAAACAATAACAGAATGCAGAATAAAGTGTTACAGTTACAGAGAAAGTGCAGAGCAGGTAAGGGAGTTGGTCACTTTCAGTTCCACCAGAGATCATATCTTCCTAAAGTTGACTGCAGAGGTCTGGTAGGACAACCCCATCCGATGGAAGCACTGTTCTTCAGAGATGTCAAGAAGGCTGGGCTGATCTGTACTCTCTACAATGTAAGTAGTACCTCCCGTGATCTCGTCCTCCCTCCTCTAAACCTCCTTCTGTATCACTTTCCTGTGCATCTTCCCCATGTGTGTCTCACTCTTGTAGATGTGCTAATCTGCTCCAGATTCCAGCAGCTGCAATCTCTTGTGTCTCCACAGCATCTTATTGCTGCCAGAGAGAGGCATTGTCTGATACATCAAATGTGCTGTCAGGCCTGTTGATGCACTAAAATATAAACATAACGTGCTAGAAACACTCAACAGGTCAGGCTGCATCTGTGGGAAGAGAAACAGCTAATGTTTCAGATCAAAGACCGTTCATCAGACCTGTGCACCCCTTGGATGTAATCTGATAATCTCATGAAAGGTCTTCGACCTGAAACATTAGCTGTTTCTCTTCCCACAGATGCAGCCTGACCTGTTGAGTATTCCCAGCAGCTTCTGTTTTTATTTTAGGTTTCCAGCATCTGCAGGTTTTTTTTGATCATCACATTGATGGTGCGACTCAGCCTGATCTCTACAAAATCACAAAAGTGTGAAAAATATATTTACACCAAGCTCTATCTTAAATACACACAACAGAAAAATGAGGTACCATGTAAAATAAGAAACCTTTTAAACTGATTGTGATATGTTTGAGGGTTGATGTACTTTTAGAAACTGAGTGCAGCATGTGGTATGACTTTTGATACATTGTTGTGCCACTGCAGTTAGTTGACTATGTTCAATAAGGGACGTTTTGTTAGTGTCTCACACTTAGTTATATGCCCTAATAAGCAACAGCAACATCAAAGAATCTAAAGACACTTTGTTGGCTACACATACAGGATGTTGTTGCCTGAAGGAGTAGCAGGGCAGTGATCAAGTGTGAAATTAATAGAGAACAAGGTTCTCTAGTTTGAACAGTGCTGATGGCAAGGGATTTGGTGGATATGTCAGCAAGTTCGAGAAATAAGAGCAGTCTCAGCCATTTGTCCTGCATGTGGAACCAATGGAAATGCTCCTGCGGGTTAGTAAACTTGCTGTGGTGCTGGGGAAGGACAATGTGGTGATAGGGAACAAAGTGGAAGGCAATATTTTTGCCTCTGATGACTGAGGCGATTCTACAAGTGCCACAAGTTATGGACAAGGTCTTTGATGAAGACCTTGCAAGATCCTCAAAGGGATATTTTAATCAGGCATTTTGCAGAGTTTGGCATGTGCTACCAGGAACCAGAAGAAATGGTTGGACAGTATATATTTTGATGGAAAACGCCAGCAAAAAGCTGAAATTCCCAGGTATTTATTGATTAGGCATTGCAGGTCATTTAGTGTGCAGACTCAAATGAGAGAATTCAGGCGAGACTATCTGAGATGATGAACTGGACATATTGGGTTTTGTGCAGAACAGCCCAATATGGGCATGGCACTTAAACTAGGAACAGTTTTGCTCAGGGCATAATTTTGAGATTTAAACAGGAAACAAGCCTGCAGGAAAGGAAATAGCGATGTACCTTTCTTTGCAACCAAGTCACGTGGACAATACAAGGGTGTTCTGTGAGAAGACAGCAGGTCACATGAGCACAACGGGTGAGAAGGCTGCCAGTCATGTGGGTACAAAACGCAGGAGGCCTTGCAATATATGTTATTGGAGCCGCCTGACCTCAGAATGCCCATTGAAGATGGTCTGATGATGGAATTGTTACAGGGTAAAGTCAAAGTCAAAGTCGAGTTTATTATCAGATGCACAAGTCCATGTGTGTACAGGTGCAATGAAAAACTTACTTGCAGCAGCATCACAGGCACAGTGCATTATAGAAGCAGCATTCACAAGAAAACATAAGATCATGAGGGGCATAGACAGGGTGAAAGCACACAGTCTTTTTCCCAGGGAGGGAGTGCTAAAAACAAGTCATAGGGTTAAGATCAAAGGAGAGAGATTTAAGAGGGACATCAGGGGCAGCTTCTTCACACAAAGGGTGGTGTGTATTTGGAATGAGCTGCCAGAAATAGTGGTTGAACCATAGAACCATAAAACAATACAGCACAATACAGGCCATTTGGCCCATCATGTTGTGCCGACCTTTAATTCACGCCTAAGACTATCTAACCCCTTCCTCCCACATATTCCCCTATTTTAAATTCCTCCATATGCTTGTCTAACAATCTCTTGAACTCTACCAACATACCTGCCTCCACCACCACCCCAGGCAGCACATTCCATGCACCAACCACTCTCTGGGTGAAAAACCTCCCTCTGATATCTCCTTGAACTTCCCACCCATTACTTTAAAGCCATGCCCTTTTGTATTGAGCACTGGTGCCCTGTGAAAGAGGCGCTGGCTGTCCACTCTATCTATTCCTCTTAATATCTTGTATACCTCTATCATGTCTCCTCTCATCCTCTTTCTCTCCAAAGAGTAAAGCCCTGGCTCCCTTAGTCTCTCCTCATATCCATACTCTCCAATCCAGGCAGCATCTTGGTAAATCTCCTCTGTACCCTTTCCAACGCCTCCACATCCTTCCTATAATGAGGTGACCAGAACTGGACACAGTACTCCAAGTGTGGTCTAACCAGAGTTTTGTAGAGCTGCATCATTACTTTGCGGCTCTTAAACTCGATCCCACGACTTATGAAAGCTAACATCCCATAAGATTTCTTAACTACCCTATCCACCTGTGAGGCAACTTTCAGTGATCTGTGGATATGAACCCCCAGATCCCTCTGCTCCTCCACACCACCCAGAATCCTGCCATTACCCTTGTACTCCACCTTGGAGTTTGTCCTTCCAAAGTGTACCACCTCACACTTCTCTGGATTGAACTCCATCTGCCACTTCTCAGCCCAGCTCTGCATCCTATCGATATCCCTCTGCAATCTTTGACAGCCCTCCACACTATCCACAACACCACCGACCTTTGTGTCGTCTGCAAACTTGCTAACCCAGCCTTCTACTCCTTCATCCAACTCATTAATAAATAGGTGGGCACATTAGCAAAATTTAAAAATTATCTAGGTAAGTCCATGGATAGGAGAGTTTTAGAGGGCTGTGGGCCAAACATGGGCAGATGGGACTAGCTCGCTGGGCAACACAGTCGGAATGGATTTGGGCTGTGTTTGTTCTGTGCTGTGTGACTCTATGACTATATGCCTCTATGCCTCTATGGCTGGTAATGTGTACCAGCGATCATGGGAGTGGATTAGAATGCATTTGAGTGTCATTGTGTTGGGCTGTGATGAGATCCAGCAGCCATTCATACTTTGGAGTGCATAGGCCCCATCCAACAGATCACTGGTCAGGTGGGCTTAAGAGGCACCATGATTTTGCAGCACACGGACACTGCCAGAGTAGAGTCACTAGAGGTATCGTGAAGAAAGCAGTCATTGGAAAATAGGAGATGAATGGAAGCCTTTCCACTGCCTTGGACAGTGAGAGAAGGTGGAACCTGGAATGGGAATGCAGCAAGATGACATCCTTGCACAATGGCAGGTGTGATTAACAAGGCACACGCAATGATGCATCAGCACCATTGCAGATGGAATTTGATGGCTGCACTTCTGAAGAAGAATGTGAAGCTTAAACTAAAAGGTAATTTAGGCGGCTAAACATAAGCACTTCTTGGGAGGCGGGCAGGCAGAAAGCAGGTCAATGCATGCAGAGATGGTGCCCTGAGGAGATAAAGAGAAATCCAGTGCCAAAGGCCAAGGAGAACCTGCATGGCTGTGGATGGGTAGGTCATATCCCCAGCAAGTTGCAATATCAGCAAAGAAACACTTTTTATGATATAAATCGAATATTAAGAGCATTCTTTGGTAGTCATGGATCCATAGATCTGACCATTTGGGTGTGAGCAAGGTTTGGATACATGATCCTTTCACTGCAGGTCAGCAAGTGAACCAAATGTTGCATTGAAGTGGCAGACAGTCATCAGGGCAGAAGATGTAAGTTACTGGCATGATGCTGGGAGTGTTGTCGAAGCAAGAGACCCAGGGCTACAAATTCATAGTTCCCTGAAACTGGCAATGTAGGTAAACAGGGTGGCGAAGCAGGCATATGGCACACTTGCTTTCATCACCTGTGGCAGTGAGTACGGCAGTTGGGATGTCATGTTACAGTTGTACAAAACGTTGGTTGGATTGCACTTGGAGCACTGTCCACACTGTAGGCAGGATGTGATTAAGCTGGAGAGGGTGCAGAAAAGATTCACCAGGATGTTGCCTGTACTGGAGGGCTTGAGTTAAAAGGAGAGCCTCGACAGGCTGGGACTGTTTCCCTGGAGCGAAGGAGGCTGTGGGGTGACCTTATAGAGGTTTGAAAAATCATGAGGGGCTTAGATAAGGTGTATGGTCACATTCTTTTTCCCAGGGGAGGGGAGTCTAAATCAAGAGGGCACAGGTTTAATTTGAGGAGGGAAAGATTTAAAAGGGGACCGAGGGGTAAGCTTTTCACACAGGGAGTGTTGGTTATATGGAAAGAGCTGCCAGAGGAAGTGGTAGAAGCAAAGTATAATTACAACTTTACAACATTTGGAAAGGTACATGGAAAGAAAAGGTTTAGAGGGACATGGACCACATGCGGGCAAATGGGATTGGTTTAGATAGGTTGGCATGGATGGGTTGGGCCAACGTTTCCATGCAGTATAACCCTATGAATCTATGAAGCATCGATGAAAGTGACCAAGAAATTAAGGAACTAACCTGAAAAGTAACAAGTGGGCTAGAAAATTAGACCAGAGTGAGATGTCTTAGAGTAAAGGAAAGTTCACTTTGAGCAGTTTTAGTCTGAAGTATCACTTGGACAGTGATGTAGCATTTTCAGAGCAATGGGACTATACACAAACCTAGACAGCAAGCAGCTCAGAGGAAAAATTCATAATTTGTTTGGACAGCATGACAGAGTGAGTTGAGCGGAGTTTCAGAATGACAGCTGTGCCATTACAAGAATCCACAGATAATGTGGAAAGGAAACGGCTCAGCAGGGGTGCTGTAGCCAGGTAATTGCAATTGCTTCTGGCATAGACAATGCTACCTTAGTTAAGCAGCCACACCAAAGAACCTGCTCACCAATAGGACAGAAAATATGTTTCTATCCTCAATTAAACTGCTGGCCAAACTTGGCCCCGTTTCCCAGGTCAGTTTCGCAGTCCTATAAAACCCATACTGCCCAATTTGGAGTCAAATTAAAGAGCTCATTAACCTCCAAAGGACATAATTTGAGACAATAGATACTTAGCTCCTTACAGTTTCTAAATCCCTGATTTTGAAGGGTTTGTGCTCCTGTTATAAAAGTCACAAATTTTCACCCACTTTCCTTTGCCAACCTGACCATTCACTGTGTTTTAAGCTTCTACCAAACAATGAATGTTGAATACTGCATGTAAAGAGGAAGTTAAAACTCAGTAGTACTCAGGTACTCAAAACCGAAGCATTGGACAATGGACCATAGGTTGTAATTACTTACTGGTAAATTGGTAAATTGGTTTATTATTGTCACATGTACTGAGGGACAGTGAAAAACCTGTCTTGTATACTGTCCATACAGATCAATTCATTACACAGTGCATTGAGGTAGTACAGGGTAAAACAATAACAGAATGCAGAATAAAGTGTTACAGTTACAGAGAAATTGCAGTGCAGGCAGACAATAAGGTGCAAGGCCATAACGAGGTAGATTGTGAGGTCAAGAGTCCATCTTATCGTACTAGGGGACAGTTCAATAGTCTTATAACAGCGGGATAGAAGCTGTCCTTGAGCATGCTGGTACGAGCTTTCAGGCTTTTGTATCTTCTGCCCTATGGGGGGGGGGGGAGGAGAAGAGAGAATAACCGGGGTGGGTGGGGTCTTTGATTATGTTGGCTGCTTTACTGAGGCAGCGGGAAGTGTAGACAGAGTCCATGGAGGGGAGGCTGGTTTCCGTGATGTGCTGAGCTGTGTCCACAACTCTCTGCAGTTTCTTGCGCTCACAGGCAGAGCAGTTGCTGTACCAAGCCGTGATGCTAAATATCATTGAATGCTTCATAATCCTTTATAATTAGTTTTATGTGAACATATGAGTTGGATTTGAATTACGAGAAAAATGCCCTGAGTTCATTAAAATATCTGGATGTTCCCACCTATTTTCTCTGCACACTGGAACTAATGGGGGGCTGGAGGGAGGGCAGATGGGGAAATGGGACAAACTTTCTGGGCACTCCCATAAATCCAACTCATGCACAAAGATTCGCTCTTCTGGGCAGCAGCTGTTCTGGTTGGAGCCAGAAGTATAAACAAGATATTATATAGCTGAAAGTGACACTGCAGCTCATGGCAGCTGCCATAGAAATACATCGGAAAATGTATCAGGATTAATGGAACATTGGAGTTTGTCCTCAGGAATGAGAATCTCCGGGACCCTGAAACAATCCGATAAGGTCAGTGGAATTACAACAATTTTGAACCTCAATTCAAGTTTGAAATGTTGGTGTACTGTGAGAAATGGACCTGGGGAAAATCCTGCAGATTGATTTGAGTCAGTGCTATGGTGCATTGCCTTGATAAATTTTGTCCAGTGGTGCAGGAAAAAAGGAATTATTCAGCCAGGATTGTAAAATAGCGATTGAGGGGAAAGCTAAGAAGCTGGAGAAAGACATGGTCCCATCTCAATAGAGAATTGATTGTACGTGCCAAGCTTACAAAAGAATTCAGTTAAACCTGACCAGAAACTTTATAAGTGTTGATATGCCCAAGAAATGTTGACTTTTGCAAAACAGTGAAGGATATTGGTCCTACTACAAGAATGGATAGATGGAGGAGTTCTAATGGAGCCAGTTGGAGAAATTGTTACCAATGGCAAGAAAGTAGACAATTTGGATTTCCTGTAAGAGCCGAAAGAACCAGGAGGGATATAGCGAACCTTTTCCATGCAAACAAACTATTATAACCAAGAATGTACATTCCAAAACTATATCAGGAACTGGTTCAATAGTGTTTGAAAATTCTTACTGAGTTCTGTGGGTTAATCAGTGGAGTGAGATTAATTGGCCAGTTCTTTCAAAGAACCAGCACAGGTATACTGAGCAAAATGGCCTCATTTAGTGAGTCTATATTAACAAAGGTGCTGACCATTGGAGTGCGCCAGCTGATCTTGTTACCATGAGTTGTAAAACCAGACACTCTGTGCTTGCACAAGATCAGGCAGCCTAGAGGACACCTTGGCCAGTAGGGAGATAGATTCATGAAGGAGGTCTGCTCGGGGAGCAGGAGCACCCAAGGCAGCAGTGACCCCTGTCATTCTCATGCAAACTGGAAGAGGCTGTAATTATAACAATTACTTTTTACAGCCTTTGATGAAGGGGGATGTCTTTGGACAACAAATTGCATGGATTAATGATGCCCTAACTAATTCAGGATACTGATGTTTAATGTGGAGCCAACTTGAATAATCCCATCGGTCTCAGCTCCTATATTTCAGAAATAAACTCAGGAAATGGGAAAGGTATACAATTGGGCAGTTAGCATTCAGAGGAATTAAATACTTTAATATTTAAGATGACACTTCACACACTCATTATATTCTACATTGTGTTGCCAGTTCATCAGATTCTGCTCTTTTCATCCTCCTCCTCAGTTTTCTGTGAAAAGAATTCCAGCCAGTACTTTCAAATGTTATACTGCTGACCTGTCCATTGCTGCCTGAAATGAGCAACAGAAAATAAAGTGACACATTTCAGCCTTGTGCAATGCACTGCCTCAACCTTCAAAATAAAATAGAACTGTCATCTGGTGTAAATCTTCCTGGCTGCCTTTATTGTACAATAGAAACAGCAGAGCCAGGCAGGGAGCTTCAACAAGAAGCCAGTGCAACAAAATCAATATTGCATATATCATGCATTTTTAAAACCTCTCATCAAACAAATCGAGATGATAGCAGTATATTCATGAACTGTCAACATATGTTCAAATTGAATGGAGCAATACCCCATTTTGGTGGACGGTGGCATGCATTTTTAAGCTTTTTATTGCATCTAAGATGAATGTCTTATGATAATATATATATTTTCCAGTGAATTTACTTCACAATCCAAAAGAGTGTAAGGCAGCAACTCATATTATTTTAATTCAGGGATTCACAGCACACGGAATAAACCCACTACCCAACCAAGCTTCATATGAAGAAAACACGTACTTTCAACAATAGGTATGTTTAATATAATCATAGAGTCATACAGCATGAAAACAGGCCCTCTAGCTCACTGAGTCTGTGCCAACTATCAAGCACCCATGAACATCAATACTACACTAATCCCATTTTATTCTCCCCATATTCCCATCTACTCTCTCCTATTTCTACCTTTACACACACACTCGGGGCAATTTATGATGTCCAATTAACCCACCAACCTATACACCTTTGGGATGTGGGAGGAAACCGGAGCACCCAGAGGAAACCCACATGGTCACAGGGAGAACCTGCAATCTCCACACAGACAGCACCTAAGGTCAGCATTGAACTCGGTCATTGGGCTATGAGGCAGTAACTCTACCAGGTGGCCAAGGCTGACCAGATCATTAGCAGCAAACCCGAATCATCAGAACGTGTCTGTCATTCACAAACACTAAGAAACTATTAAAAATTAAACATACCATTAAATTCTTTTAAAATTATTAAACCATTTAAAAAGTAAATTAAAATATTAAGAGACTAGATTACACATTAACACGTTATAATACATTTAAATTAGTTCAATTAAATCAAAAATATACACATATAACTCATATTTAGCTATCTCCCTTCCAGCTGTTCTCTACCATTCAAGTGGATGAGCTTGCTGACCCTGTGACAAATAATCTGGAACAAAGTCAAACTTCCCAGTATAAGTGGTGGGAATTCAGTTGATTTTCACACCTCCCTCTCTACACCAGGAGGACTCCCATGCTGGATTGCCATCAATAAACCTCCGAAATTCAGCACCAAACTTCCACATTTGTGTATAAGTCCTGAACTTCTTTACTTTTGGGGAAATAAATGCCAGTTGTTCTGCTGGCATCTCTGTAAAAGACTTGGGCCAATGTCTTGAACAGTAATGCACATCAAGCAATGGTTCAGCAGCAGCCCATTTAATACTTTATGTGATTTTCCCTTCCATTTAAACCAAGCCAGTGTGTAAGATGAACAACCAGTTCACAGTTGCTTGATCTGCACTACTGCCCCGGTTAAATTTATAATCTACACCTTCATCTCCAGAACCCTGTCTCTAATCCAAACACATGGGTGCATAAAACTGTCTATAATTCAGTGTGGATTAGTACTATATTTCCTGTTGTGTGCAGAGAGAAATTTGAAACAAAGTAAAAAAAATAGATTTGATGGTGTAGGGGGCATTTACCAACACCAATACCAATTTATCAGGCATCATTTGCATGCGTAATGACATCATCAATGTGCACAACTATCTTACTGACTGAAACTAGAGAACAAGCTGCAGCCCATGGCCTTTGTTTTCAACTTGCAGCAAAACAAGGTGTGAACTCCACTGCAAGTTGGCAAGGAGACGTGAAATAGAGATGTGTAGCCATCTGTATCTGACTGCCTGAATTTTTAATACTCTGCATGTTTCACACATCATTTCTAGCTCTCACAGTACTTACTGCAGCATGCTCGGTGGAGATACACACTGTGATCTCTGTAGAGTGATGAGCCCATGCTTCTCAATGGCTTTGAGCCATTCACAGTATGGGACTTAATCTGTGCCAATGATTGTGGCGGTGGGAATATCAGGGGGAAGAGTGGCCACACAGCAAAGACGTGCCCTCCTCCCCTGTGCCTTTCCTCACATCTGTAGCAGTCTCACACGCAGCTGCACTGTGACTGTCATCAAAAGCATTCTTTAAGACCCTCTGTGTTCCATTTTCCATGATTCCAAGCTATGATCTCTGCAGGCTTTTGCAAATGGGAACTGTGATGGCCAAGTTTAAAGGCAGAACTCTTGGTGAAAACCAGCTGAACGGTTTAATAAAGGAATATGTTCCCAATTGGATACAGGAGCCTGAGGGCACGTACCACCAGACTTAAGGACAGCTTCTACCCCACTGTGATAAGATTATTGAATGGTTCCCTTATACAATGAGATGGACTATAACCTCACGATCTACCTTGTTGTAACCTTGCACCTTATTGCACTGCACTTTCTCTGTAGCTGTGACACTTTACTCTGTACTGTTATGGTTTTTACCTGTACTACATCAATGGACTCTGTACTAACTCAATGTAACTGCACTGTGTAATGAAGTGACCTGTACAATCGGTATGCAAGACAAGTTTTTCACTGTACCTCGGTACAAGTGACAATAATAAACCAATACCAATCATTAGCACCATGCAGTACACCCATTCAGCACACCCAGTGAGGGTGAACTCCAGTTTCCAGGCACTTGTGTTTACTCAACACATGTTTGACTAAACTGTGGGAGGAGGTAGGTTAGTCCCCAGAGGAATTTTAACACTGCTTCTGCTTCTTAAGTGTATGAGAGTAGTTGGCAGCAACTCATTTTTCAATTAACAAGTAGACATCACTTCTTTAGGATGCACTGATTTGGCTTTTTATTACCTAATATGAAATAACAGTGCATGTGCTTGTATTGTGAGCTAGGAATCATAATCAGGAGCCTATAACTGGATTGGAATTCTCAATTTATGCACATAATCATTTCCCCCTACTGCACCTCACTCATTGCATGAACAGTTGAGCCTTTGCCTTTGTTGGAGTAACCAAGGTTCTCTCACAGATTTTCAATTATTGACTGTCTACTTGTAAAGTGGGAGGTAGGAAATTATGTATTTTCATCAGTACAAGTACTTAAACCCTGATTTTGAAACATTACTGGAATTAAAAATCGCAAAGTTTATGGGTCACACGATTGCCACGAACGGTAAAGCATCTTACATAAATGTTATTGTGAAAATGCTGACTGTCTATTAATCACTTGTATTCACGTGAAGTATTTAAGATTCATTTGGAAAAGTTGTACATACCCTGAGAACGTTTGACACCAACCATGATGCAGGAACTGTCTATTTCTCAACTCCGGCATTCTTATTTTTATGTTATTTTCCTTTTCTTGGCTTGATCTAAAAACATTAAACTGGCATTGGTTCTAGAGTTGTTTCAGGAACTAGTTTGCTTTTGTATAAGATCCAAATTTCTAACAACATCTGCTGCAAATATTCACAACTTTATTAAACCTTGGGCTAATATGTTTCATAAGGAAAGTCAGGCACACATTCTGATTGACGTCAATTTATGTCCTCAAGCTGTTCAAATGAAAGCCTGTGTTGAATATGAAAGAAAACTCCAATAGTTCAACAGTTTTATTGCATAGTTTCTACTGCTAACTCACCATATCACTAAAGATTCAAAGCATGGTGAATGGATTCTACTTACTTAGAAAAGAAATTTATTCCTTCAAAGGGAGAGTTAATCACCTTGGTCATTAAATACATGTCACTCTACTGTCTGCTAAAGTCCACAGGAAAAGCATTAGGTATTAGTATTGCATAAGAGGATTTTTATATCAGATTCCTTGTGAGTTTAAAATTAATTTAGAACAGCAATTAAACTGTTTAATAATTCTTCTCAATTTTTTTTAACAACGAGAAAATGCAAACACACAAAATGCTTCAGATTTCATGTACTTTCAGCCAGCAGCAAGCTGTGAGCTATCATGAGCTGGTAACAAAAGCTTCTAACGATTTCTTTCCACAGCAATCAATGGCTGCTCTCTGCAACCAATTTGAAACTTGTTTTTTCTGTGTAGATGGAATGATAAAAATTAATCAGTGACTCTTCTAGATACTGAAAGAGGCTTTTATACATAAAATAAAAACCTTGCAGTCTTCAGAATTCCTCTTTAACATTTTTGTTTCTTCCAGCAAGACTTACAGTCTGATATACCGAACATCACATCACTGAATTACATGTCATGCATCAGAAATTCATGCTTTCCCCTAAAACAGAGCCGAGGATGAGCACTTGCCATTTTTCCAGTGACAGAAATGAATTGATACGAGTGGAGATCGGAGGGGGGTCGGAATAGTTGGAGCAATCATTTTGGTCATTTTGTAAATTGTTGGTACAATCTTCCTATTTCCTTATCACCTTTTCTTACATCTCTTTTTTTACATCCTTCTTCCTCTTATGTTTCGTTCATTTCCTTTCCTGTCCTGGTCCAGCCACGTAGACACGACGGCCAAGAAAGCTCACCAGCACCTCTACTTCCTCAGGAGGCTAAAGAAGTTTGGCATGTCCCCTTTGACCCTCGCCAATTTTTATCAATGCACCACAGAAAGCATCCTATCTGGATGCACCACAACTTGGTATGGCAACTGCAGAGAATTGTGGACACAGCTCAGCACATCACGGAAACCAGCCTCCACTCCACGGACTTGGTCTACGCTTCTCACTGCATTGGTAAAGCAGCCAGCATAATTAAAGACCCCACCCACCCCGGACGTTCTCCCTTCCCCCATCCCATTGGGAGGAAGATACAAATTCTATTCTAAAAGCCTGAAAGCATGTACCACCAGGCTACCAAGGACAGCTTCTACCCCGCTGTTATAAGACTATTGAACGGTTCCCTAGTACAATAAGATGGACTCTTTACCTCACAATCTACCTCTTCAGGGCCTTGCACCTTACTGTCTGCCTGCACTGCACTTTCTCTGTAACTGTAACACTTTATTCTGCATTCTGTTATTGTTTTCCCTTGTACTACCTCAATGCACTGTGTAATGAAATGATCTGTATGGATGGCATACAAAACAAAGTTTTTCACTGCACCTCAGTACATGTGACAATAATAAACCAATTCCAATTCTAAATTCCTATTTCTCCCTTTGCATGATGTTGTGTTATATATACCACACTTAAAAAATACTCCTGACTTCTGCTTTATTTATGACTTCAGGCTGCAGCAGGGCACTTTAGTCAGTGAAGGAACTGTTTCGGTGTTAGAGTATGCAAGCAGCTGACTTGTGAAATGTTACATCCTGCAAATGTTATTGAGGTATTTGCCCACAAGTATAGTGGTAATATTAATTTATAAATGTAGCCAGAAAACTGGGAGAAAACCTTTGGTTTTCATAGTATCATTGAATCAAGGAGTTTTATGGCATAGAAGATCTTTAGCCCCATTGTGCTGTACTGATACTTTGAAATCTTCAGGTTTCACTTGTTCAGCCACTTCTCCAGTTCCCTTTGAGAGATGCCATTGAAACTATTCCATCACCCTTCAGGGTGATTCATTCCCAGATATAAAGGATCACAGCAGAGCAGAAGGAAGCAATTTGGACAATTGACTTCTTACGATCATGGTCAGCAGTATTCCAGAGAATACTGCTCATGAACCTTCTCCCCATAACCCTGAAAACTATTTCTCCTCAAGCTGCTATCAGATTGCTTTTTGAAAGTCCTGACTAACTCTACTTCAACCTCTCCCATAAGCAGCAAGCTCCATGGGGGAGAGGAGCAGATTGCAATGGGTTTGTTTGCAGGGATGACAGTGGAGCATCCAGGCCCTGGAGAGATGTTGGGAAGGATAACCTGCTGGATAACACTGCATTAAATATCTTCTCCATCTCCCTCTGGTGCTTCAGCCAAGTCAGGATCAGAATCAGAATCAGTGACGTATGATGTGAAATGTGCTGTTTTGTGGCAGCAGTACAATGCAAAGACATAAAAATGTATAGATTATAAAAAATAAATAAATATTGAAAAAAGGAATAATGAGGCAGTGTTCATGGGTTCACGGACCATTCAGAAATCTGACGGCGGAGGGGGAGAAGCCGTTCCTGAATCATTGAATGTGGGTCTTCAGGTTCCTGTACCTCCTCCCCGATGGTAGTGACGAGAAAAAGGCATCAAAAAGTCATCCATGAAAAGTTTTTTCCCGTATTTGCTCTTTCAAAATCTACATGCTTTTTAACACCTCATTGAAAACTTTTCCTGAGTAACGAAAACAATCCCATGCCTAGAAACATAGTGGCACCTGTTTCAGTGTTTCATACAGTTGGTGCTCAGTGGACCAGATAAGATGCATCACAGGAACCAAACTGAGGTGGGTTCCTAGCAGCATACTCTTCATGCAAGTCCCCTTTTAATATCATGAAGAAGGTCTCACAAACACTATGATGATCTGTTTCTGCATGAGACACATGCAGATGAATATCCCATTCCAAAGCGAACGTGCCCACTGTTGGAGGCCACTGCACAAGAATGGAGTCCTCCATCTCTTGGTCTGATGGATGCAGAATGGAAAGCACAGAATGTGAGAAACCCAACATAAGTCCCTGACATTTCCGCACATTTTATGTCTCATTTAAATGATATTGCAGGGCTATGAGATTGAATTTTCTAGGCTCCAGTCTCTATTCTCTTGATGTAACTAAATTTTCCATTGTTGGAACCATCCCAGCTCTCTCCCTTGAAAATCTCCCCAAACATGATGCTGACAGTTGATTATTCCAGCTAACAACTGACTTTAGATAACTTCCTCACTTCAAATGTACTTCCTTTTGAGCTTTACGCTGTCATTTATTAAGCTAAGGTTCCTGTTGTTTCTTTTAATTTGTTCTGTTACCATCAAAATGTACTATACGCAAACCCCTGGGTCTCCCTGTTCTGCAAGATAGAATTGTCTCATCCACTGTGTGTTCCTTCTTCCAAGCTACATCACTTTGGACTGCTCTTCATTCCATTTTATTTGCCATACATATGCTCACTTCACTAGTTTGGTAGTTTTTCACATCATCTGCAATCTTTGAACAAACAATCCACTGGAGGAACTCAGCGGGTCAAGCAGCATTTGTGGGACGAAAGGAACTGTTGACATTTTGGATCAAAGCCCTGCATCAATGCCCTTATGCAGGGTTTCGACCTGAAACATCAACAATTCCTTTCCTCCCACAGATGCTGGTTGACCTGTCAGGTTCCTCGAGTGGATTGTGTGTTGCTCCAGATTCCTGCATCTGCCGTCTCTTGTGTCTCCTTTGAGCTCTGAGGTCTGCATATGCAAGTTCAGTCATTATTTAGTTTAAAAAAAAGCACAGATGTCCTAAATCCAATTGTGGAAAATAACACAGTATACTTCTCTCTGACCTGAAGAACAGCAGCTACATTACTGTCAGCTGTCACCTTTAGCCAATTTTATCTGCAGCTAATCACTGCCTCCTTTAATCCCCTTAATTATTTTCTTTACAAATCAATTATATGGAACTTTACCAAATGTCTCTTGAAATCTGTTGCATCTGCTATTCTCCATTCACCAATCTTCACTGATAACAAATTCAACCAAGTTAGTAAAACACAATTTTCATTAAAAATTTCACTGCTGGCAGTTACTCATTAAGCCATGCTTTTACAAGTGACAATTCACTTGGTCTCTGAAAATCATCTTGAAAATTTTCCCCATCACTAATGTTAAGCTGAATGTTTCTGGGCTTATCGCTCTCCATTCTTTTAAACAGTGGTATAACATCTACAACCTTCCTATCCCATGACGTCACTTGTATTTCTAAAGACAATTGCCCCCACAGTCTCTGCAATTGCCATTGCTATTGCTTCCTGTAACCCAAGGTACATCCCATCCAAACAAGGTGCCTTCTACTTTGAGAATTACCAACATTTTTAATACCACGTACCTCCCCTATCCAGACTATTTGTTATTTCCTACTTTACGATAATGATGATGGCATCCTATCATACTCTTCTTTTGTAAAGACAGATGCAAAATTCTCATGCATTAAAGTGGCTATCCCCTTTTTTACAAGATCTCTTATTTGGTCCAGTCCCAGCATTACCTTAACTACCTTTGCTCTATTTATTTGTTGTCAAAAAAATGTAGTGTTTTCTTCCCCACACACAAAATACTGGAGGAACTCAACAGGTCAGTCAGCACCTATGGAGAGAAATGGACAGTCAATGTTTCAGGTCCAGACCCTTCATCTGTCTTCTATTTTCTTCCCTGTTGTCTGATTAGTTTTATACAACCTGCTTCTGACATTTATTTCCTTTTTTCAGTTTCTCTGCATTTTTGTACCAAGCGTTGTTCTCTATTCTATACAGCATGTCTCTCCACTGCATTCAGCTTCATTACTGCATTCAGCTTGGTTCCCTTCTTCAGAAACGCCATGAATTTTTTATGTCCAATTGAGTGGGCATCTGGGGTCTCACAGTTCCATCTCATCTGAAACGTGGCACATCTTAAAATATACTTGAATGTTATCCTAGATTGTTTCCAAGTCCCCAGAGTTCGTCTTTCTCACGAAAAGGGAAGTCTGATGCCCAGTCCTATTTGGAATTGGAATTGAAATTGGTTTATTATTGTCACATGTACCAAGGTACAGTGAAAAGCTTGTCTTGCATACCGTCCATACAGATCATTTCATTACACAGTGCATCAAGGTAGTACAAGGGAAAACAATAACAGAATGCAGAATGAAGTGTTACAGTCACAAAGAAAGTGCAGTGCAGGCAGACAATAAGGTGCAAGGTCATAACGTGGTACATTGTGAGGTCAAGAGTCCACCTTATCGTACTAGGGGGCCGTTCAATAGTCTTATAACAGCGGGATAGAAGCTGTCCTTGAGCCTGGTGCTACGTGCTTTTGGGCTTTTGTATCTTCTGCCTGATGGGAGGGGGGAGGATGGAATATCCAGGGTGGGTGGGGTCTTTGATAATGTTGGCTGCTTTACCAAGGCAGTGAGAATTGTAGACAGAGTCCCTGGAGGGGAGGCTGGTGTCCGTGATGTGCTGAGCTGTGTCCACAACTCTCTGCAGTTTCTTGCAGTCACGGGCAGAGCATCCTTGACTGTATTTTAAGACTGTACAAGACGGCTGACAGCAATATTTGGCCGGTGTCAGCAAACTAGACTTTCCTTTGGACCATCAGCTGGGAGAATAGGATCCTTGTTTTGTTCGCATGTGCCTGATAACTGCTCCCAAGAAGGAAATATGGAAGGAAGAAGAGGCATTACATAAAACCAAGCCTATCTTTTTGTACCAAATCTAATGAATTAGGAAATGACAACCTCATGTGTTTACCTGAACATGTGGACTGCTCCTTGGACTGTTTAGGACCATTAATTATTTGCAGTGCACCAGATGTTCTTCAGCATTTGCAGAAGTTTCCTCCATAACCTGCTGGGCTTGCACTTTCTCTGACTGTGCAGTTTAATGGATTTCAGTATGAGACTTCAGACTTCCCATTTGCTCGTCCAGTCCCGGTCATTGAAACAACAAATTGGTCAGCTTGCTCAGCAATCAATCCCAGGGTCTTCAGCTAGCACTCAAACAACATAACATAACATTCACCCAAACAATTCCATCCTGTACATTGGATCTTAAAAAATGCCGTAAACATGCTTTCAGTCTTTTCAATTAGTTATGCCAACATACAGTAGGCCAGGCATACATGCCCTGATCAGATCCTAAGTCTAATTTGGGACCTAGGTGGGGATCTTCTGACTAATGAAGTCCTAACTCAGGTATGTGTCCTTTTACATTAAAAACTTGGAAGGGGCAGGCAAAGAGCCTCTTTCCCTAAATGTCCATCCGAAAAACATTGTGACCTATAGTTGGAGTCTGCCAAACTGATCATCGGTTTTCAAGAACCAAAAGTCCTTCAAAGTACTGGAGGAAATCAGCCTCCAGTCCAGGTGAAGGGTCTCAACCTGAAATGTTGACCATCCATTTCCCTCCACAGATGCTGCCTGACCTGCTGAGTTCCTCCAGCACTTTGTGTGTTGCTCCAGATTCCAGCACCTCCAGTCACTTGTGTCTCGTACAAAGTATGCTTGCGTTGAGATGATAGTGCAAGCTTGTTCATGAGATGCAAACTGCAAACATGCAATGATATTACAAAGTTCTATATAGGGTTTTATTACAAGGGAGGTTGCAGTACAATAGTTAGGAAGCCTTGCTGAGATTGTACAAGGCTTTGGTGAGGCCTCACTTGGAGCGCTCTGTGCATTTTTAGACTTTACACCTGAAAGGATTTATTTGCTTTGGACTAGATGCAGTGTTGATTCATCACATTGATTCTGGAATGAGGAGGTTGTCCTATAAAGAGAGATTGCATAAGGTTTCCCTAAATTCATTGGAGCTTAGAGATGATCTCATTGATTTTATAAATTTTTAAATTTTTTTTTAAATTTTAAATTTTACTTACAGCGTCGGTAACAGGCCCTTCTGGCCCAACGAGTCGCGCCGCCCATTTTAAACCCAAAATTAACCTACCCGTACGTCTTTGTAATGTGGGAGGAAACCGGAGCACCCGGAGGAAACCCACGCAGACACGGGAAAATGTACAAACTCCTTACAGACAGCGACGGGAATCGAACCCCTATCGGTGGCGCTGTAATAGCATCATGCTAACCACTACGCTACCCTGCCGCTTTGTATTTTGATAAATACCAAGTACTGAGAGGGATTGAAGGGGAAATGCTGTAAGGCTTTTTCCTCTAACTGGGGAGTCCTGAAGGGAAGTACAGTCTCAGGATAAAGCATAGGTTCATTTAGAACTGAGATGAGAAGAATCTTCTTCAAGAAGACAGTTTGTAAATCTTCAGAGTTCTTTACCACAGATTGCTGTTGATGTTCAGTCACTGAGTTAATTCAAGGCTGAAGCTTATACCCTTTAGGACATAAAGAAAATCAAAAAATAAGGTGATTGGCAGGAAAATGGATATGGCACAGGATCAACCAATTGAATGCTGGAGCAGGTGAGAGGAGCTGCTCCTGCTTCTACTTCCTATGCCCTTATGCTAGATCCTTACATGTGCCTTGGTGTGACAGCATGCTGTGTGATTTCTGTATTACTTTGGGACTTCCATTGTTTGTGTGGAAAAGGATTTTGCTTTTCGTATGTCATGATATTACTATAAATATTTGACATAACTTAAAGAGGGCTAAGTTCTTGAAATGCTGTATGCAAAACATAAAGTAAGTTGTTCCTTTGTGGTTGTACCAGCTTGCTAGGCTATCATGAATTGTTTACGTTGGCATATTGCATTTGTTTGGAAGTAATGAGGTTCATTCAGGTCTTCTCTTTCACATTGCTAGCATTGTGAGAGTTAGTCATTTAGCCTGGCTGTATTGACTGAACAAGGGTATAGTGGATCTAAACCTCTATATTGGCAAGGATGGAGGTGTGCAGCATTTTGTGTTAATTTTGATTTGGTGGTCAGTAGATGGAGCTGAGGAAAAGGTTTAGGGACTATCTTTATTTTCTCTCTTGATTTTTCAGAGGAAATTAGAGAAAAAGATGCTGTATAATAACACTCATGACCTCTCGCAGAGAAAGTCATGATCAGGTAGCCTGGGGAAAGCTTGTATTAAAGTGTGGTTTGTGTAGAATGGAGGGAAGGTTGTCTCCTTTGTTCCTTATATAAGCAGCAGTACGAAAGATGTATTCCCTAGAAAGGACTGTTCTAACATAATACTCCTGGAAAAACCTGTCTCCTATGTGAATCCATGTTTTTCAGTCTAACAGTTAATATAACTTCATACAAAGCAAGTATGAACTGTGGAGGTGGAAATTCACAAAACAAATGTGGCAAATTTCCTGGAATCAGGTCAGTCGACACAATAAACCAACTAATGCATTTACTAATTATTTCTGCTCTTAGATCTCCTTCCACACTGAACTGTTTTTCTCCAGTGGATGTTGCAGGCATCAGACTGGGCCATATTTGGGCCAATTCATCTCAGTGTGGCTTCTGACTGAGAGCTCACCTGTTAGCAGCGCTTGGGTCAGTAACTTGCCTCATGGCTCAGTATCTATCTATTCGTGACAGAGTGTGATTAAAGAAAACAATTGTTATGGTTGCTGTGATATTTATGATCAACAAGGATAAGAAAAATTTCAGATGAAGGAATTTAATCCCAACCCCCAGCATTTCTCACATCAAGTTGGAAGGGAAGCTGTTTTATCTGTGATTTAAGGCACACTATCCATAAGACCACCTCCTTCCCCCACCCCAGCCCCCTACCTCCCCCCTTCTCGCAACATCCTATCAGCTTTGCTGAACTACATGTAGCCAACTGTCTGGTGTGGCATCCTCGGGAGTTCTGTCTTCACTTTATTCATGTCTGACTTATTAGTTCACTGCATTATACATGAAAGTCTATGCCAATGGTGAGTGGTAGGGACTTCCAGACATTTGACAGTCATGCTGTAGGAGCTGGGTGGTTATGTTTGATATAATTTTGTGTTGCGAACAATGTAGAGTTAGATTGATAACTGGTGCTGGCTTGGTAGGACGGAAGGGTGAGAAGGACAAGGGTTGTCAGTAGTTCGAGTGTTGTTCATGCCTGGTAGTAGAGATTAGAGATGACTGGAGAAAGAAACAATGGTAAGATATTGCTCAGGGGACTAGGGTAGTTCAGAGGGTTGATGGTGGCATGTGCCAGATGTTGGATATGGGGTGGGAACTGATAGGGGGAACAGTGAGTGCAGGATATTATAGAGATAGTAAGTGAGCAAGTAAAGGCATATAAGTATAGGGCAAGGTACAGTGGGAAAGCATTAGAAGCAGGAAAGCATGGACACTTGGTGAAGAAACAGTGGCTGGAGAAATAACAAACATCAGAATAGGTAACAGCTGAAGAGTGGAGTGGGAAAGGGCAAAGATGAGTAAAGCTATGTGTCTTCAGTTTCCCACACTTCCAACCTTTGAATGACTTCATATTTTTAAAATCAAAACTAAAGCAAATTATATAAATACCAGAAATTTGAAATAAAAGCAGAAAATGTGAGTAGAACTCTGAAAATAGGTCTTTGCATAGAAATACTAACATTGTTACTTCCCCAGTTTCTGTACAAGGAGCTAAATATTTCCCAACTTTTATGGAAGCAGAATCAGAATCAGGTTTATTAGCACTGACATATATCGCAAAATTCGTTGTTTTGCAGCAGCAGTACAGCGCAAGGCATAAAAATCACTATATATTACAAAATAAATAAATAGTGCAGAAGATGAATAACGAGTAGTGTTTATGGGTTTATGGACCATTCAGAAATCTGATGGTTGAGGGGAACAAGGTGTCCTAAAACAGTGGGTGCGGGTCTTCAGGCTCCTGTACCTCCTCCCCGATGGTAATAACGAGAAGAGGGCATGTCCCGGGTGGTGAGGGCCTTAGCAATGGATGCTGCCTTCAGGGATCTTGTCAGCAGTTTCCAAAGTAAGTTTCTGGCTTTGACCAGGAGTGTTGATATGCACAGTTTTCCACGTCCTCTTCCTGCAGCCATTCTCTCTCAGACCTCTCAAGTCACTTTTTTCAAACGATACGTCCTATTTTTCTCTGTCACTGTGGTGTGGTCTATAAGACCTGTCACTATTTCTGGGTTGTGGTCTCACATTCCCTCTAGGTCACTTCCTTTGTGCTTGAGACTTCATTACTTGCCCCACAGTTCCCCCTGCTTTCCATGCCCTCTCCCCACACTGTCCTAACCCAGAACCACCCCCTCCCCCTACATTTAACTCTCCCGGCCTATCTCAAGGGCAGAGCTGGAAAACATTTGGGAGAGTGGTGTAATATTTAGTTCAGCACCTGCTCATAAAATTGATGCTTTTAGAACAATTGCAAAACCGGAGGAAGCTGGCAACCCAGGAGTAGGAATGGCAGCAGACCAGGTGATACATCATAGCAACAGAGAGACAGAGCGGGAGATTTCTCTGCCAAGAATGCAGTACAGATTTCTTTGAAAGACGAAGACCTTGAATGCCAGAACTCCCTGGCATTGTAGGAAATATTTTAATGGCCTCACTAAAATAGCCAAGCAACATTATCCCTGCTCACATCCTCTCTTTGAGTAAAGTCAGAACTTCATCACAATAGCAGAGGAGATGAAAGCCTTGAAGATTCACCTTGTCGAGTCGGGAGTTGGAGCGAGATTTGGAGTGGGAGCTTTGAAAAGAGGTGAGTCTCTATGTGTGTGCTTGTGAGTTTCACCTTGCAATAGTCTAAAAGAGGCACATTTGCAAATTGTTTCTAGTTGATTGGCTAATTAACAGCAGCAAATAAAGGGAAGGCAGGTATAAGTGGAGCAACTATTGTTGGAGGGGGAGGGGGAGGCGGAGGCGGAGGCGGAGGCGGAGGCTAATGTAAGTTTCTTTCTTTCTTTGATTTTTTCCTTTAGTGCCAGGCCACAGTAGTTAGAATGGCTCCAGGGTCAAGTGGTGTGTTCATCTTGTGAGATGTGGGAGTTTGGGGAGACCTCCAGTCTCCCTGATAGCTACATCTGCATGAGGTGCATCCAGCTGCACCTCCTTACAGACTGTGTTAGGGAACTGGAGTTGCAGTTGGATGACATTTGGCTCCTATGGGAGAATGAGGAGTTCAGGGAACTGGAGTTGCAGTTGGATGACATTTGGCTCCTATGGGAGAATGAGGAGTTCAGGGAACTGGAGTTGCAGTTGGATGACATTTGGCTCCTATGGGAGAATGAGGAGTTCATAGATGAGAGCTACAGGGAGGCAGTCACTCCTAAGCTGCAGGAGGCAGGTAGCTGGGTGACTGTCAGGAGAAAGATGGAGAATAGGCAGGTAGTGCAGAGTACCCCTGTGGCCATTCCCCTCAATAACAGGTATACCACTTTGGATACTGTTGGGAGGGATGACCTACCAGGGGAAAGCTGCAGTGACCAGGTCTCAGGCACTGAGCCTGGTTGTGTGGTGCAGAAGGGAAGTGGGGAGAAGAGGAGAGCAGTAGTGATAGGGGATTCCATAATAAGGGGGGGGGGGGCAGACAGGAGATTCTGTGGATGTGAAGGAGACTCCCGGATGGATGTTGCCTCCTGGGTGCCAGGGTCAGGGATGTTTCGGATCGGGTCCACAGCATTCTGAAGGGGGAGGGTGAACAGCTGGAGGTTGTTGTACATATTGGTACAAATGACATAGGAAGGAAAAGAGATGAGGTCCTGAAAAGGGAATATAGGGAGTTAGGTAGGACCTGAATGGTAGTAATCTCTAGATTACTGCATATGCCATGCACCAGTGAGGGTAAGAATAAGTTGATTTGGCAGAAGAATGTGTAGCTGAAGAGTTGGTGTAGAGGGCAGGGTTTCAGATTTGTGGATCATTGGGATCGCTTCTGGGGAAGGTATGATGTGTACAAAAGGGATGGGTTACACCAGACTTAAGGACAGCTTCTACCCCACTGTGATAAGACTATTGAATGGTGCCATTATACAATGAGATGGACTCTGACCTCACGATCTACCTTGTTGTGACCTTGCACCTTTTTGCACTGCACTTTGTCTGTAGCTGTGACACTTTACTCTGTTATTGTTTTTACCTGTACTACCTCAATACACCCTGTACTAACTCAATGTAACTGCTTTGTGTAATGAATTGACCTGTACGATTGGTATGCAAAACAAGTTTTTCACTACCTTGGTACAAGTGACAATAATAAACCAATACTAACACCTGAACTGAAGGGGGACCAATATTCTTGAAGGCAGGTTTGCTAGAGTGATTGGGGAGGGTTTAAACTAGTTTTCCAGGGGGATGGGAACCAGTGATAGATCAGAGGTTAGTTTATTTACTGTGCAAGTAGATGCAGAGTGTAGAAAGACTGAGGAAGGATAGGCAGTTGAAAGGGCAAAATTGCAGTCAGCTGGATGGGCTGAAGTGTGTCTACTTTAATGCGAGAAGTATCAGGAACAAGGCTGAAACTTAGAGCATAGGTAAGTACATGGAACTACGATGCTGTGGCCATTACAGAGACTTAAACTGTCGCAAGGGCAGGAATAGCTGCTGGATATTCTGGGCTTTAGATGTTTCAAAAGGGACAGGGAAGGAGGTAAAAGGGGTGGGGGAGTGACTTTGCTGATCAGGGACAGTGTCACAGCTGCAGAAGGGAGGACGTCCTGGAGGATCGTCCACTGAGTCAGTGTGGGTGGAAGTCAGAAACAGGAAGGGAGTGATCACTCTACTGGGAGCATTCTACAAGACACGCGCCCCCCCCCACCCCAGTAGCAGCAGAGAGACTAAGGAGCAGATCGGGAGGCAGATTTTGGAGAGGAGCAAAAAATAACAGGGTTGTTGTCATGGGTGATTTCAACTTCCTGAATATTGATTGGTACCAGAGTAAAGGGGATAGATGGGGCAGAGTTTGTTAGGAGTGTCCAGGAAGGATTCCTGACACAGTATGTGGACAGGCTGACTAGAGGAGAGGCCATACAGGACCTGGTACTCTGTAATGAGCCTGATCAGGTTTCAGATCTCTCTGTAGGAGACCATTTTAGAGACAGTAACCATAACTCCTTGACCTTCACCGTGGCCTTGAGGGATAGGAGGAGACAATATGGGAAAGTATTTAACTGGGGGAGGGGGAATTATGATGCTATTAGGCAGGAACTTGGGAGTGTAAATTAGGAACAGATGTTCTTGGGGAAGTGCACAATGGAAATGTGGTGGTTGTTTAGGGAGTAATTGCATGGGATTCTGGATAGGTTTGTCCCATTGAGGCAGAATAAGGATGGTAGAGTGAAGAAACTGTAGTTGATGAGATGTAGAATATCTTATCAAGAGGAAGCAATGAATTTAAAGATATTTGGAGTCCATTTATTCAATATTTTCACATGACGTAGATCCCTTTCAATAACTTTCCAACTTAGAGGAACGGACTTGACGACATAATATTGCTCTGTTTCTACTGAGAAATTTTAGCTCAGTTTTTTCTTATGTTTTTTGACATTTTTTAGTTTGTATTGTTTACAATTTTTCTTATTGATTTGGTTTTTTCTTTTTTAATTTGTATAATAAAAGAAAGAAAAGAATTTATATTATATTTACTAAGATTGTTGGATCTACAGATTTCTTTATATTTTGTTGTTCTTCATGATCTATGCCATGATTGTTATCCTGATCTTTGTATTACATGTATAAATATTGATGCTATATATCAATCTGTAGTAATTTGAAAACTAAAAGATTGAGAAAGAAAGAGGAAGCAAGAAGCTTACCTAAGGTTTAGGAAGCAAGGATCAGACAGGGCTCTGGAGAGTTACAAGGTAGCCAGGAGGGAGCTTAAGAACAGACTTGGGAGAGCTGGAAGGGGGCAGAACACCTTGGTGAGTAGGATCAAGGAAAACCCCAAGGCATTCTACACATAGGTGAAGAATAGGAGGATAACTGGAGTGAGGGTAGGACAGATCAGGGATAAAAAAGGAAATGTGCCTGGAGTTGGAAGAGGTAGGGGAGATCCTTAATGAATACTTTGCTTCAGTATTCACCACTGAGAGACCTTGACGTTTGAAGATGGCATATGACAGGCTGATACACTAGGACATGTCAACATGAGGAAGGAGGATGTGCTGGAACTTTTGAAAAACATTAGGATAGATAAGTCACTGGGGCTGGATGGGATATATCCAAGGTTATTACGGGAAGCAAGGGAAGAGATTGCTGTGCCTTTGGAAATAATCTTTGCATCTTCACTGGCCATAGGAGTAGTGAAAGATGATTGGAGGGTGGCAAATGATGTTCTTTCCTTTAAGAAAGAAAGTGGGGACAACCCTGGGAATTACAGGCCAGTGAGTCTTACTTCAGCGGTGGGCAAATTACTGGAGAAGATTGTTAGACAGGATTTATGGGCATTTGGAGAAGCATAGGCTGATTAGGGACAGTCAGCATGGTTTTGAGGGGCAGGTCATGCCTCAAAACACATTGATGAAGGTAGATCAGTGGATGTGGTGTACATGGATTTTAGTAAGGCATTTGATGAGGTTCCTCATGGAAGGCTCATTCAAAAAAATCAGGCATGGGATCCAGGGAAACTTGGCCGTGTGGATTCAGAATTGGCTCGCCCATAGAAGACAGAGGGTGGTTGTAGATGGAGTGTATTCTGTCTGGAGGTCGGTGACCAGTGGTGTTCCACAGGGACCTGTTCTGGGACCCCTGCTCTTTGTGATTTTTATAAATGACTTGGATGAGGATGTGGAAGGGTGGGTTTGTAAGTTTGCAGCTGCCTTGAAGGTTGTTGGTGTTGTGATTAGTTTAGAAGGTGGCTGTCATTTACAAGAGGACACTGATAGGATGCAGAGCTGGGCTGATAAGTGGCAGATGGAGTTCAACCCAGAAAAGTGTGAAGTGATACACTTTGGAAGATCGAATTTGAAAGCAGAATACAAAGTTAACGGCAGGACTCTTAGTGTGGAGGAACAGAGGGATCTTGGGGGTCCGCATCAATAGATCCCTCAAGGTTGCCACGCAGGTCAATAGAGTTAAGAAGTGTGGAGTGTTGGCCTTCATTAGTTGGGGGATTGAGTTCAAGAGCTGCAAGGTGATGTTGCAGCTCTATAGAACTCTGGTCAGACCACACTTGGAATATTGTGTTCTGTTCTGGTTGCCTCATTATAGGAAGGATGTGGAAGTTTTGGAGGGGGTGTAGAGGAGATTTACCAGGATGTTGCCTGGATTGGAGAGCATGTCCTATGAGGATAGGTTGAGCAAGCTAGGGTTTTTCTCTTTGGAGAGGAGGAGGATGAGAGGTGACTTGATAGAGGTATACAACAAGAGGCCGAGATTGAGTGGACAGTCAGACTTTTTCCCAGTGTGACATTGGCTAACACGAGGGGACATAATTTTAAGGTGATTGGAGGAAGGTATAAGGGGGATGTCACGGGAAAGTTTTTTACACAGAAAGTGGTGGTGTGTGGAACGCACTGTAGGCAGTGGTTGTGGGGACAGATACCTTAGGGACATTTAAGACACTCTTAGATAAGCACATGAATGATAGAAAAATGGAGGGCTATCTGGGAGGGAAGTGGTAGATGGATCTTCAAGCAGGATAAAATGTCAGGACAACATCGTGGGCTGAAGGGCCTGTACTGTGCTGTAATGTTCTGTGTTCTATGTAATCTGAGAATGGGTATCAGAGGCTCCAAAGAAATCAGTTTCTGGTTTCCAACTATTTACAATGAGATGTCTGGAATCATTAACCTAAAAACATAAGGGATCCTGGAGAAACATCACACTGAGGATCATCTCAGAACTTGAGACACAGATTTGGAGAAGTGCTTTGCATTCTGCATCAGTGACATTTGGGGTGGATATGACATGACACAGAGCTACATGGTGGCACCAGGAACTTCCTCCAGATTAGTAAATAGATCCAACAAAGATGTTTTGATGATGGCTCTTCAAGACACGTGTCCCAGAGATTTAAAGAGGACTTGTCAGGGCTTGCATGTCCCGACAGAGGGAGGGAAGGCTTGCATTTATAAAACATCTTTTATTGCATCAGGGTCTCATAGTTCTTTACAGCCATTACAGAGCTTTTAATGTGATATTGCCAGAGTAATGTTGAAAATATAGCAACTAATTTCTACACAGCTCCCACAAATAAGGATGAAATAGTGACCAGATCACTTCTTTTGTAACACTGATTGAGGATAAATTTTGTCTTTCACTTGGCATGCCCTGTTCCCCTCCAAGATAATAAGAGGTCTTTTGTATTCACTGAGAGCAGTTTAACATCTTCCAATGACAGCACCTCTGATAGTGTGGCCCTCCTTCAGTAATGCATTGAAGTAACTGCCTTTATCTTTGTGCTCAAGTCTCTGGAGTGGGACACAAATCATTCTGATTCAGAGCAAAAATATTTCCAAATGAAATATGGAATGCTTATCCTGCAGATCAAAGGGAACTAAAACCCTGAATTGAATACCTCATCCAGAAACTGAATACAGATGCAGATTACTATTTCGGGGGAAAAAAAAACTACAGCTGCTGGAAATCTAAAATAAATGCAGAATTGGCCCTACTATTTCCCTGGTTATTCTTTTGCACTTTTAAACACTCTTGGATTTACCTTAATTCTGTCTGCCAGTGATATTTCATGAACCCTCTTTGCCTTCCTAATTTCCTCAAGACCTCCCTACCTGCCCCCTTTTTAAACTCTTGATAGGCCTCCCCCAACTTTAGTTTTTAACACCTGCCTTGTGCTTCCTTTTTTCTCTTTATCCAAACCTTTATCTCTCAACATTCAGGGTTCCTAGCTTTCTCTTTTACAGACCCTGAACTCTCTATTTCTCCCTTGACTGCTTCCCACTGTGCAGATGTAGACTTACCTGCACATAGATGCTTCCAGTCTATCATTGTCAGGTCCTGCCTTACTTTAATGAAATTACCCTTCCCCAGTTTAAGACATTTATTCCTGATCCATCCCTATCTTTTTCCATAACCACTTTGAAACATACAGAGTTATGGTGACTACCTCAAAAATGCTCCCACTGACAGCCCTTCCACCTGATCAGCTCCATGCCCCAATATAAGATTCAGTAAAGCTCCTTCCCTCATTGGTCTGTCTACATACTGTGTCAAAAAGCTCTCCTGAGCACACCTTAAAAATTCAACTGACTCTGAACCTTTTACTGTCAGTCACTCATAATCAGATTTAATATCACTGACTTGTACGTCATGAAATGTTGTTTTGCGGCAGCAGTAAAGTGCAAAGACACAAAATTGCTACAAATGACAAAATAGTGCACAGAAAAGGAACAATGAGGTAGTGTTCAGGGACTGTTCAGAAATCTGATGGTGGAGGGGAAGAAGCTGTTCTTAAATTGTTGAATGTGTGTCTGTACCTCCTCCCTGATGGTAGTAATGAGAAGAGGGCATGTCCTGGATGGTGAGGGTCCTTAGTGATAGATGCCACCACCTTGAGGCACCGCCTTTTGAAGATATCCTCAATGGTGAGGAGAGTTGTGCCCGTGATGGAGCTGGCTGAGTCTACAACCCTCTGCAGCCTCTTGCGATTCTGTGCATTGGAGCCTCCATATCAGGTGGTGATGCAACCAGTCAGAATGCTCTCCACTGTACATCTGTAGAAATTTGTAAGAATCTTTGGTGACATACCAGATCTCCTCAAACTCCTTATGAAGTAGTGCCGGTGGCATGCCTTCTTCGTGATTGCATCAATGTGTTGGGCCCAGGATAGATCCTCCAAGATGTTGACGCCCAGGAACTTGAAGCTGCTCACCCTTTCCACCGCTGACCCCTCAGTGAGGACTGGTGTGTGTTCTCCCGACTTCCCCTTCCTGAAGTCCACAATCAATTCCTTGGTCTTGCTGACGTTGAGTGCGAGGTTATTGTTGGAACACCACTCAACCAGCCGATCTATCTCACTCCTGTACGCCTCCTCATCACCATCTTAGATTCTACCAACAACAGTAGTGTCATTGGCAAATTTATAGGTGGTGTTTGAGTTATGCTTAGACATATAGTCATGAGTGTAGAGAGAGTACAGCAGTGGGCTAAGCACACATCCTTGAGGTGCACCTGTGTTGATCCTCAGCGAGGAGGAGATGTTACTACCAATCCACACTGACTGTGGTCTCCCGATAAGGAAGTCAAGGATCCAGTTGCAGAGGAAGGTACAGAGGCCCAGGTTTTAATCCCAGTTTATGTCTGGGAAATTGAAATCCCTTAGTACTATAGCCCTATTTTGATTATATTTCTCTGCTGTTTGCTTATATCTGCTCCCCTATCTCCTCCTGACTGGTCAGAGGTCAGTAATACACCTCCGGCAAAGTGACAACATCCTAATCTCTATCCACATGGACTTGTTTGAGGAGCCTTGACTAACGGTGCAATGCCACCTCCTCTTTTCCATCCCCTCTGTTCTGCCTGAAAGTTCTAATACCTGGGATATTGAGTTGCTAGTCCTGCCTATTTTTCAACCACATCGTGGCAACAGTATCGTAGTCCTACAAGATACTTAAAGCATTGAGTTCATCCACCTTACCAGCTCAACTTCTTCCATTACAATATATGCATTTTACCTTTGTGTACCCCTTATGTCCATTTACCCTCCTCTACCTGGACTGGACCTACTAACTTTTTATTACTCTAGGTGACTGTACCTCTCTATCTGAATGTCAATTCTGAGCCTATGACTCTAGGTCTCTAACCTGCAACAGAAACAAAAATTGTTGGAGAGAGTGGAGAGACACACGTTAATGATGTGTGCTGCTTATTACAACTATGAAAAACTGGAAGTTTAGCATTGATTAAGCAAGTGCAGATACAGAAAAGAACAATAGAATCGGCCCAGCAGACATTGGAGCAGTGGGTCCCTCTTAGATACGGTGAGAGTACTTAAAAAGCTCATGTGTTTCGTGTGTTTTCGCGGGCTTTTTTTCTCTAGCAGAATTTAGAAGGGCCAATAAAAAGGAGGTATTGTCAAGCGGAGCGGCCATTGTCTGAGTGGACAGAGTCAGAGTGAGTGGCTTTGGCACAACAGGCTTTGGCATCAAGAGGCGGAGGACATCTGCAACCACACTGGTGAGTGGCTGGTAAGTAAAGGGAAGGTTTACTGTTACTGTTATAACTTTTAAGTAGACTGCGGCTAGGTAGGAACAAAAATAGTTCAGATGGAGGGCAAGGCGATGTGCTGCAGCTGTGTGATGTGGGAGCTAGTGGACCCTGCTGTGGTGCACGGTGACCACATCTGCAGTAAGTGCTGGAGGCTGGAGGAACTTCGGCTCAGAATTGATGAGCTGGAGTCGCAGCTTCAAATGCTGTGAAGCATCAAGGAGGGAGGGAGAGAGTTATGTAGATGCTGTGCGTTGGGAGACAGTCATCCCACTTAGAGCAGGTACTTCTAGGGTCCAGGAGGCAGATAGATGTGTGACTGTCAGGGGAGAGAGAAAGAAAGGGAACAGGCAGATAGAGCAGAGGACCCCGGAGGCTGTTCCCCTCAATAACAGGTATTCCGCTTTGGATGCTGTTGAGGGGGATGATCTACAGGGATCAAACAGCAGTAGCCAGGTCTCTGGGACTGGGACTGGTCCTGCTGCTCAGAAGGGAAGGGAGGAGAAGAGGAGGGCAATAGTGATAGGGGACTCGATAGTCAGGGGAACAGACAGGAGGTTCTGTGGGCATGAGCGAGAATCCCGGATGGTATGTTGCCTCCCAGGTTCCAGGGTCCGGTATGTCTCTGATCAGATCCACAGCATTCTTGAGCAGGAGGGAAAGCAGCCAGAAGTCGTGGTACATGTTGGTACCAACAACATAGGCAGAAAGACGGATGAGGTCCTGAAAAGTGAGTTTAGGGAGTTAGGCAGAAGGCTGAAGAACAGGACCGCAAAGGTAGTACTCTCGGGATTACTGCGTGTGCCATGCAACAGGGAGTATAGGAATAGAATGAGGTGGAGGATAAATGTGTGGCTGAGGGATTGGAGCAGGGGGCAGGGATTCAGATTTCTGGGTCATTGGGACCTCTTTTGGAACAGGTGTGACCTGTATAAAAAGGACGGGTTGCACTTGAATCCCAGGGGGACCAATATCCTGGCGGGGAGGTTTGCTAAGGCTACTGGGGAGAATTTAAACTAGAATTGTTGGGGGGTGGGAACCGAACTGAAGAGACTGGGGAAGAGGCAGTTGGCTCTCAAATAGAGAAAGCTTGTAGACAGTGTGAGAGGGAGGATAGGGAGGTGGGAGAGAAGGGACGTGCTCAGACTGACAGTTCGAGATGTGTCTATTTTAACGCAAGGAGTAGTGTGAACAAAGTGGATGAGCTTAGGGTGTGGATCAGTACTTGGAGCTATGATGTGGTGGCCATTACAGAGACTTGGATGGCTCAGGGACAGGAATGGTTACTTCAAATGCTGGGTTTTAGATCCTTCAGAAAGGACAGGGAGGGAGGCAAAAGAAGTGGGGGCATGGCACTGTTGATCAGAGATAGTGTCTTGGTTGCAGAAAAGGTGGACGTCATGGAGGGATTGTCTACATAGTCTCTGTAGGTGGAGGTTAGGAACAGGAAGAGGTCATAACTTTACTGGATGCTTTTTATGGGCCGCCCAATAGTAACAGGGATAGAGGAGCAGATAGGGAAACAGATCCTGGAAAGGTGTGATGATAACAGAGTTGTTGTGATGGGAGACTTTAATTTTCCAAATATCAATTGGCCTCGCCCTAGAGCGAGGGGTTTAGATGGGGTGGAGTTTGTTAAGTGTGTTCAGGAAGGTTTCTTGACACAATATGTAGATAATCCGACGAGAGGAGAGACTGTACTTGAACTGGTATTGGGAAATGAACCTGGTCAGGTGTTAGATCTCTCAGTGGGAGAGCATTTTGGAGATAGTATTATGATCACTATTTCCTTTTGCAATAGCATTGGAGAGAGATGGGAACAGACAAGTTAGAAAAGAGTTTAATTGGAGTAAGGGGAATTATGAGGCTCTCAGGCAGGAAACTGGAAGCTTAAATTGGGAACAGATGTTATCAGGGAAGAGTACAGAAGAAATGTTGCAAATGTTCAGGGGATATTTGTGTGGAGTTCTGCATAGGTACGTTCCAATGAGACAGGGAAGTTATGGTAGGGTACAGGAACCGTGGTGTACAAAGGCCGTAATAAATCTAGTCAACAAGAAAAGAAAAGCTTACAAAAGGTTCAGACAGCTAGGTAATGTTAGAGATCTGGAAGATTATAAGACTAACAGGAAGGAGCTTAAGAAGGAAATTAGGAGTGCCAGAAAGGGCCATGAGAAGGCCTTGGCGGGCAGGATTAAGGAAAATTCCAAGCCATTTGTGGGATACATGAAAAAGTCCTTATTGAAATTTCTACTCATAGAATCTCTCCACCATCCATCCCATTTTTATCCCATGACATTGATGATTATATTAATGCTGCTTCCTGCTTTTGTACACATCTTGAATCTCCTCTCCAGCTCAGTCAGATCCATCCTATAGCATGGCAACCAGAACTGCACACAGTACTCCAAGTGTGGTCTAACCAGTGTTTTGTAGAGTTCCAGCTCTTATATTCTTTGCTTCCAACCTATGAAGGGAAGCATGCCAGTTGTCGTCTTCACTAGTCTATCAACCTGTGTTACCACTTTCAGGGAAGTATGGACTTGGATCCTTGTTCATCAACATTCTTCAGTGCCCTGCCATTTACAGTATGTCTCCTAGCCCTACTTGACTTCCAAAAATTCATCATCTTGCACTTATGAATCAGCATTACATTCTATCTGCCAGTGCTCCGCCCAACTTTCCACCTGATCTATGTCCTGTGGTAGCTTTGGACAACCTTCCTCGCAAACCACAACACCAAGTTTTGCGTCATCTGCAAAGTTACCAATCATTCCTTCTACATTTACATCCAAGTCATCAATATACATCTCGGAAACAAGATCCCAGCAGCAATCCCTACAGTACATCACTGCCCACAGACATCAAATCAAATAAACATCCTTCCGCCTCCACCCTCCGCCACCATGCTGGTTTTGGATACATTTAGCCAGCTCACCTTGGATCCTATTTGCCATCATCTTCTGGGGGGCAGTGAACATCACCAATACCCTGTCCTTGTCCAACTACATTGATACTATAGCCACGAGAGCTCACTAGCACCTCTACTTCCTCAGGAGGGTAAAGAAATTTGGCACATTCCCCCTTGACACTCACCCTTTGTCGATGCACCATAAAAAGCATCCTATCTGGATGCATCACAGCTTGGTATGGCAACTGCTCTGCCCGGGACTGCAAGAAACTGCAGAGAGTTGAGGACACAGCTCAGCACATCCCCGAAACCAACTTCCCCTCCTGGAACAATCCCCTAGTACGATAAAATGGACTCTTGACCTGACAATCTACCTCATTATGCCCTAGCAGCTTATTGTCTTCCTGCTCTGCACTTTCTCTGTAACTGCGACACTTTATTCTGCATTCTGTTATCTTCCCTTGTGCTACCTCAATGCACTGTGTAATGAACTGATCTGTATGGACGGTATGCAAGGCAAGTTTTTCACTGTTCCTCGGTACATGTGACAATAATAAACCAATTCCAATACGCCTTTCTTGAAGAACTCACCAGAATCAATCTTAAAGTTGCCTTTACGTGGAGGTATTAACATCTGCAAAGATTATGCTAAAAAATCCTTGCCTTAATTCCTCTCCTTTCCTGACCAAAGCCCAAGACATTTGCGACAGCCTGAACTTTGAGTTGCGACGGTTTGTCACGTACGGCAGTGTGTCCCGGGGCTGCTGCTGACTTGCGGCAGTGTGGCCGGGCCGTGAGCGCTGGTGTCGGGCGGACATGGACGTCGGCGAGTTACTCAGCTACCAGGTCAGGCTCGGCTGCTGTCGCGGCCTCGTGTGAAGCCCGGTCCCGGTCCTGGGCCGCAAAGCCTGGCGCTGGAGTAGTGCCAGCAGCCGGCGGGGTTGTGGTGCGGCCCGGCCCGGCCTCTCCCACAGGGACGGTGCTGGAACCTGTCGGGTGGGCGGACGGATCGGGTCCCCGGTGCCGGAGGTGCTGACGGCCTGCGGGCAGCACAGCGCCGGTGTGTGGGGCTCAGGAGAGGTATGGGGAGGGGGCAGGCACTGCAGCCGGGGGGTGGGGGCTCTGAAGCCCGGGTGGGGATGGTGGGGGCTCTGAAGCCCGGGGGGGGGGCGGATGGTGGGGTCTCTGAAGCCCGGGTGGGGATGGTGGGGTCTCTGAAGCCCGGGGGGGGGGGGGGGGGGGGGGCGGATGGTGGGGTCTCTGAAGCTGGGGTGACGCGAACCAGAGGTGGATTAAGGTGATTTCAGAAAACATGGGTATTGGTTAAGCTATGATGTTAAATGTAGGGTGGAGGCAGTGCTCTGAAGGTGCTGACCTAAATTTGGTGCAGGGCACAGGGAGACCATAATCTGACCTGTCAAAGTGGATTTTTAGTGTCATTGGGGATGAGTGAGACAGGTAGGTAGTTCAGCAATGTGAGAATGGGATGGTAAGTGAGTTCTAGACAAGTGTGTTGGGTTGGAAGTCAGAAGGATGGGTGGGGGGGGGGGGGGAAGCGGCGGGGGTTCTCATTGAAACCTACCAGATACTGAAAGGCCTGGATAGAGTGGACGTGGAGAGGATGTTTCTGTTAGTAGGAGAGTCCAGGACCAGAGGGCACAGCCTCAGAATAAAGGGACGTCCCTTTAAAATGGCGACGAGGAGGAATTTCTTCAGGCAGAGGGTGGTGAATCTGTGGAATTCATTGCCACAGAAGGCTGTGGAGGCCAAGTCACTGAGTGTATTTAAGGCAGAGATTGGTAGGTTCTTGATTGGTAAGGAGGTTAAGGGTTACGGGGAGAATGAGGTTGAAAACAAAATCAGCTATGATTGAATGGTGGAGCAGATTCAATTGCCAAATTCTGCTCCTATATCTTATGGTCTTTCATGAGAGGAGAACATTGAGTGAGGAATTGGTAAGTATTACAGGGATGTGGGGGAAAGAACACGATAGTTGGACAAATGAGATTGCTAGTAGAGTTGGGACAAACTCGATGGTTTGAATGGCCTCCACTTCTGTTCTATTCCATGTTTCTGTAATTGAATTATTTAAGAGGTGTGGAAACCAAAGGCAGGCTAAACAGCCCTTCGAGCCGTTCTGCCATGCAATGCGATCATGGCTGATCTTGAATTTCAACTCCACGTAATTTAGATACTTTGTCTGAGATTATAGTCAGATCAGACATGATCTTATTAAATGAAGGCACAGGCTTGAGTGACCAAATGGCCTACTGTGGCTCCTTAATCATATGTTTGCATATAAATTTATTTCTCAATAACTAAAAAATCTCAGTCTCAGCCTTGTACTCAATGGCTGAACATCCATAGTCCTGAGAAAGAGACTTTCAAAGATTTACAACCCTTTATATGAAGGAAGTTTCTCTTCATATCAGACCTTAATGGATGACTCCTCATCCTGAGACTTTCTGCTGGTTTTAAACGCTCCAGTCAGACTAAACAGACTAGGGCTTTGCTGCTTAGATTTGAGCACATGAAGATGCTAACAAGGTCACAAGAAGTGGAATTCATCTTTTGAGGGTAGGTAAAATGTGGAAATAGAAGCTGTATTTTGTGACTGGAACAGAAGAATACTAAGTTAGTGATGTGAATCCTTTAAAGCTATAGATCGTAGAACATCCACAACACAGAAAGGTTCCATTCGGCCTACAGTGTCTGTGCTGGTTAAAGAAAAGCTTCCCAGCCTAATTCCACCTTCCAGCATTATGTTCCCTAGGTGTCCAAGTATTTTTTTTAATACAATGACAGTTTCTGCCTCTTCCATTTCTTCAGTTCTTTTTGACATCTATATTCATTGATACTTCCATTCACAGGGAATTAAAGGATGTTGCTGGAGAAATGGAGGTTGCATTCTCTGGTAATATGAAGATTATTTTTTTTGTGTAATTTTTTTTCTTAAGCAGCAGTAGCAAAGCCCTCAATCACATTGTTTCTCTACACTGGAACATGGTCCTGAATCTTAGTTGTGGGCAGTTATGTTCAGACTTGCAGTCACAGGAGGGGTTTGGCAGGCTCTACTTCCTGTTCTATTAATGTTTTAGGCAATCCTAATTTCTATATATCACCTGTTACCCTTTCTTTATTGCTACAGTAAGAAGGAGTAGCAAGTGATGTGTAGAAATATTCATTACATTAAAAATGTTGTATAAATGAAAGTTATCATCTTTGCTCTCTAGAACAGTCCTGCAGTTTGAGGGAAAGGTTTTTCCTTCAATTCCTTGACAAGTGAACTCTGAGATTTATTTCAATCTGTTGTCACTAAAGTATGTTGATCTTACTACGACAAAACTTGACGAACATAACATTAATTAAGCTCATTGCAAAGCAAAACCTATGTTTAAGAATTGCAGAAGTAATAATTTCATTAGTGTACATTTGAGCTAGCTATCGGTATTATCCGCATGGAGACACAAGAGACTGCAGATGCTGGATATCTGAAATAAAATAGGAAATGCTGGAGATGCTCAGCGCATCAGGCAGCATACGTGGAGAGAGAAACAGCGTTTGCATTTCAGTGTGATGAACCTGATGAAACTATCATTGAGGCATCTTCCACTTATTCTTTCAAACAATTTCAGATTTGTGTTTGACATAATCTGCAAATGGGAAATCCTCAACCATTATGCATGGGAGCAAAGTTCCAAAAACATCTGAATGACTGACTGTTTATCCACCCTTTGCCCTGTACATATCCTGATTTTCTTCTGTTCAGCATTAGGAAACCATCTGCCTGCTACCTTGTGCTCTTGCCACTGAATTCATCAGAAAGCTTGGCAACTTGAAATGTTAACTCTATTTATTGCTCCACAGATGCTGGCTGATCAGTTGAGTATCCAATATTTTTAAATTTTGGTCTAAGCATGTTGGAATAACCTTTCTGAATTATCAGGTGCTGACTGCAAGGGTACCCCATTATAGTTGAGTGAGAGATTGTGATTATTGTCAAATACACCAGGGTGCAATGAAATTCCTTGCTCTCATGATGCTCACAGAGTAAACAGCATGCATGGTAATAATAAAACAATAAATATAATGACGCGTGCAAAGCAGCCGCATGGTGCAAAGATTGTAGTGCAATCTGAAGTGGTGCAAAGATTGTAGTGCAATCTGAAGTAGTACAAAGAGAAACGCTTAAAGTAACAATAATGGAATAACAGGAGAGGTAGCATTAGGAGTCTGAGAATGTGGCAGCACCACTGGAAAAGGGATGTGTGAGAGAGGTGATTGGTTCAGAAGTCTGATAGCAGCAGAGAAGAAGCTGTTCTTGAGTGTGGATGTCCAGGCTTTCCAGTTCCTGTATCTTCTCACAGAAAAGGGAATGGCCAGGGTGGCAGCCATCCTTGATGATACTGTTAGCCTTCCTGATGCAATGGACTGGATGGAAGGAAGTGATGAGCTGTGACGGACTGGGCAGTGTTTACCACTGCAGGTTCTGTCAGTCCAGAGCAGAGCAGTTGTTGTACCAGACTGAAATGTAACTCGTCATGATTCAAGAGAATCTCCATGGACAGAATCTTCTCAGATGCCTAAGAAAGTAAATACACTGATGTGCTTTTCTGATCACTGCATCAATGTAAAGGGATCAGGTGAGGTTGCTGGTGATATGGGTGCTAAGGACATCAACATCAATATTTACATAGATAACTATGCAGATATTGATGTCTTGAGTCTTTTGTTGAAAAAGCCTTCAATTGTGCTTTCTTGTTGTTATTTGAATTATTGTAAGGCATCAGAGAAGATCAGTAAATATTATGAAAGAAATGGAGTTAGAGATGAGAAAGTCACAATGAGAGGAGGAAATGAGACCAGAAATGAGCAGATGTGAAGCATGGTAGACCAGATTTGCTATACAGCAGGTAATTTTTTTAAAACTACTTCTGTGCCGTTTTCTTTTTTTTACATATGCTGCCTGGTCTGATTACATTCTCATGCTTGCTTCCCATTCTTTTAAACTTTCTTGCAACCATCTTTCAAACAAAAGAAATGAAGTGTGTTTCAGTGCTGATTTGTGGCAAGGAATTAGAGATCCTAGCCATCCTTTGTAAGAACCTTTTTGTCTTTCTGAGTTAAAGTTGGTGCTTTCCCAATTCCTGCTCTGTGAGGAAACACAATGAAAAATGAGTTAGAGTACACTAATAGCAGATTGAGCTAACAGCTTCTATCTGACTGCTAGCATAAGAATACACATCCTGAATGGAAAGCTGTGGCTTCATGGTGAATTCACAAAGGATGGGTATCAACCTAGCTACTTGTTTTAGTAGTGCCTTGGCTAATACATCATTGGGCGTATAGTGTCTGCTATTTATTGCTATTGTCAAACTCATTTTCTACTGTTTCTTTGGGTGGCAAGGATTGTATAAGCACAAAACCCAATAATCGCAATGAACTGCTCTGTAGGAAGGTTCCTTGCAAAATATGGTTCGAATTCATTGCCACAAACTATCATTGAAACATTCTTCACTTTTTTTTTCCCCTCAAAAGCTCTCAGATTTGTTTTTTTTTCTGCTTTGTAATCTACAGATGAGAAATTTACATGAGTGAACTGGAGCAAAGTTGCCAGAGCTTCCGGAAAGGCCAACCTCTGTCCTAACTTTTATCAGCTCAGAATTGGGAAAATTGAACCTTTTTTCTGCCATGTTTATGTTCTATCATCACTGAGTTTGTTACAATGGATCATCGGTCTACTTGATCCTAGGCTCTTTGTGGTCTTCGTATCCTTTTTGATCTTGGTTCTCTCTGAACTCGCTACACCATGCGCATCAAGTTTTCTCTCATCTTGGCAGCATTACCAGTTTCCCTCAGGTGCTCCTGCTCCTGAAATCCTTGGGCATACATCTGTCTATCCAGAATTGACTTTATTGCTCTCCTGACTCACTGCTGGATGTGTTGCCATGTGACTGTTACTGGGCCATGCTGTATTATTTTCAACATGGGTACCGAATATTATGGACGAAAAAAATCTGTATAAATTATTGAATAGTTTGCAAGGTAACATAATAGACTATTATTTCTAATGTAATACATGTGTCAGATTTGGTATATGTTTACATTGCGCCAATGTATTAAATTGTATTTGGGGGAAATAGTGACACATCCTCTAAGAGATCCCCAGAATATGTATCCTTACCATATGCAATGTGATAACAACCATGGATATTTTCCTTTATCGAATGCAAGTTGTTATTCTTCTGGAGTATCCAAATTTTGAATTGGACCATGAGAGTGAAAATTATTTGAGTTGATCTAAATGATACCTCTTAGCTTCAATGCATAATGCCGATGGCTTAAAGGAGATTGAATATTGTTGTGCTACTAGCCATGGGGATGGGTCTTAAGCTTCCACCTTGATTGTTAATGTCATGTATGCTAATTGTATGTTGACAAGAATAACATTATTGATAATTGGATATATAATAAAGTTGGGCACATCTTGTTTTATAATTCTATCACATTTTCTGGAAAAATCTTTGTATTACTAACTTTCAATTTGAGTTAACTCCAGTATTGGTGGAGAGATGATGCTAATATCAAACATTTCCAGTTATGAGACTGGTTTTTAAAAAAAATTTACAAAGTTCAGTGAAGGTTGTAATTACATGAATGGTATTTTACTGCAGCAAAACTGAAAGTGAGGGATTTGAAGACATTCCACTTAGGATTTCACATTTTCAAAACAAAATGTGTTAACAGATAAGTTATGTTATTTAATGTGAAGATTTAGCAGTAAATGTATTTGCCAATCATTTTTTTTTTGTTGCTGCGTGAGGATATCCTTGGTCAGACATCATAATTCTTTAAAACCCAAGTGAGTTCAGTGGCGCCGCTGGAAGAGCTGCTGCCTCACAGCTCCAGCAGCCCAGGTGCAATCCTGACCTCTGGTGCTGTCTGTGTGGACCTTCCACTTTCCTGTGACCGTGCAGCCTACCTCCAGGTGCTCCAGTCTCCTCCCACATCCCAAAGATTGAAAGTTGTTAGGTTAGTTAGCCACTCTAAGTTGCACCTGATGGCTTGATGAGTAGTCAAACCCAGTGGGAGTTGATGGGGATGTGGGGACAATGAAATGAGATTGGTGTGGATGGGGGTTAATGGTTGGTGGGCCCAGAGTCCCGTTTCTGTTTTGAATGTTAAATTAATTTTCTTTAGTTATACTGTATATCCTTCTATTTGTAGCTTCACCCCCTTTGTGCATCTGTCCTCTTCAGCTTTGTATGCTTTGCTGAGGGCTCCATTTTCTGACATTCTTTTGGCCATTCATCTCCTCACCCCATCAGTGGTACCAGAGCTTTACCACATTCTTCTAATACCTCAAACTTCCTTAAAATTCATCTCTTCAACCTACATGTTGATGACTCTTCCTAATTTGTCCATTTCTGGTTTGATTGCAGTCCCATGAAACATTGTCTGTTTAAAGGTGACATGTAAATGTGCAGTTTTAACAAGGTTTTGAAGCACAATGTATTTATCACTCAAGTAATGTATTTGTTATAATGTATTTATAATAGCATTTGTTATAATAGCATCTGCTGAATAATCAGCATAGTAAAGAAAAGCAGGTGATTAACTTAATCAGATATGTTAAGAATGTGTCATCAAGCACATTTTGCATGTCAGATTCAACATAAACCAAATATCCTGTACAGCAATATAAAATGATGGACATAAGCAGGTCAGGCAGCATCTGTGCTGAATTAACATTTCAGATCCACATTCTTCCCAACTCTGTACAGTGCTGTTTTGTCAAAGTTGAGTTTATTGCCATGTGTGCACAGGTGCAATGCAAAATTTGCTTGCAGCAGCATCACACACACATAGCATCGGATAAGCAGCATTCACAAGAAAAAACATAAATTATGCACAATTTTTATAAGAAAGAATGCAATTAGGACAATAAAAAACAAAGTCCATTTAAGTGCAAAGTGATCAAAGTAGTCAGTTGCTAAACTGTAGTGATTAGGGTTTTACCAGATGGTTCAAGAACCGAATGGTTGAAGGGAAGTAGCTGTTCCTGAACCTGGTGGTGTGGGACTTTAGGCTTCTGTACCTCCTTCCCAATGGTAGCTGTGAGAAGATGGCATGGCCCGGATGGTGGGGATCTTTGATGGATGTTGCCTTCTTGTGACAACACCTCCTGTAGATACTACCGATGGTGGGGAGGGATGTTTTTGTGATGTATTGGGCAGAGTCAACTACTCTCTGCAGCTTCTTGCATTCCTGCGCATTCGAATTGCCGTACCAGACCGTGATGCAACCGGTCAGGATACTTTCAACAGTTTATCTGTAAAAGCTCATTAGAGTGTTCAGTGACAAGCTGAACCTACTAAGAAAGTAAAGACTTTTTCCTTATGATTACATCTATGCACTGGACCCAGGACAGGTCATCCAATGAAGTGTTTTAATATTGACATGTTACAGAAAACAAAATCACTTTGAGCAAATGTCCTAAAATACTGCATGCTGCGTAGTGCTACTTTAATTCTTTTTTGGCATCACATCAAATTTCTTCCCGTATTAAAATCAATCATGTTATTTCTCTAGACATATTAAAAAAACTAATTGTACTGAAGGTGTTTTCATCTATGATTGGAATAGAAACCTAAATGTTTTAACTTTAATTGTAAAATGTTCATGTGCATGTTACAATGCATTTTTAAAAAAATATAGTTTTTTTGGGGGGCCAGAAACCTTGCCACATTATAGTTATGTCTTGATATTCCTTTGAAAAGATTCTCAAACATTATGTAATGAATTGTGCTATTTTCAAGGCATTCTACAGTAGGACTAGTTTGCAAGTGGCTTAAGTTCACTTTGGTTGAAATGATTTCCTTGATTGTGGTAAAGACTTGGAAAAAAGCACAACTTATGGAAATGTTCTACATTTTTTTGACAGCAACTTCAACTATTATGTCATGTTGTCACATTACACAGTCCATAGAGTCCCTTCAGTCCATAGAGTCTGTGCCGACCATCAAACACCCCTTTATGCTAATCCTACCCTAATCACATTTTATTCTCCCTATGCTCTCTTCAATTCCTCCCCCCTCAATTCTACCACACACCTGCACATCAGGGGCAAATTATAGTGGCCAATTAACCTACCAGCCCATGCATCTTTGAGATGCAGGAGGAATCCCACATGGTCACGGAGAACATGCAGGCTCCACACAGGCAGCATTCGAGGTCAAATTGAAGCTGGGTCACTGGACCTGTGAAACAGCAGCTCTGCTAGCTGTGCCAGTGTGTATGTAACCCATTTATACTGAAACTGTCCATTGCATGGAGCAATGATAGTGATAATATGGAAGTTGTGCCTTGGTTACCACTGAGATCCAAGTCATTATCTTTTTACAAGTACACTGACTTAAGAATTGCACTGATGGTTGTTGAAAATTGTTCAAGTGCACATCTACAAAGCATTTTACTGAAATGCCAATATTAGCACCGAAGCTGTTGGTTATATTTTTAATGTGCGCTATGATATTAGGATAGAACTGCTAGTTTTGCATCTCATAAGACAAAAAAAGACGCAGGCAGCTTATGAGTAGTGATGTAGTATATGTCTTTTATTTGGACAATTCTTCTGTGAAACACCTTGGAGATGGTGGTATTTTGATGTATAAATTAAAATTGTTGTAGGGAAAAAAAAGCTCCAAGGCTTAAGAGTTGGAAATATTCTTCTGGGCACCATTTGGAACTGTAATTGATAGTTCTTAATAATAAAGCATGTGTTTTTGGTGAATGTTATTATCAATTTGAGACCAGTGTAGATTGGTCATTTAAACAAGGTTATTGTTTAACTGCGTACACAGTTAACAATCAAAGGTATCTATTTTAGCTGACCAAGCTCCATGTTCTAGCTTGTTAGTTTTGCTGAGTACCACTCCATTGGCCTCGAATCAAAATAGCACTTTCTACACAGAATTGACATTTCCTATAACTTCTGTGTTTAAAAAGTCCTTTTGAGAATACTCTTTTTTTGCAATGCTAAAGATGCAATCTGCTCACACAGAATTAGGAGGGAAATAAATAGTTGACTTTTCGGGTTGCGACCCTTCATCAGGACTGGGTAGCACAGGTCATGGAGGGGGAGCAGTGAGAGAGGGCCTCACAGAACTCCCTCCATATTTCCCTCCATAGATGCTGCCTGACCTACTGAGTTCCTCCAGCATTTTGGTGTGTTGCTCCAGATTTCAGCATCTGCAGAATCTCTTGTGACACAGAATTAGCCTCTTGTCAGTGCAGGAATAGTATTACTGTTCTTAAATGGCTTGAAGTTTGAAATCTTGGGCACAAAATAGAATAGAAACTAATAATTTAAATTTGTAATAGATTATTATTTATTCAGTTGATTACATGGCATTTATTTGAAATTGATAGGTATCTGATTAGTCAAGGGATATGGGGATAAGGCCGGAAATTGGGGCTAGAGAGAAAGAGTATTAGCTTAGCTCATGGAGCAGACTCGATGGGCCAAGTGGCCTACTTCTGCTCCTTTGTCATGTGATCTTGTGACATGTTTGGTTTTCAGTCATTGGATGTTGTACATTGCTGAGCAGAGGGCTACCATCTGTATTGAAATTACCAAGGAACATTGTTTTTTAATCACATTCACTAAAGCTAAATTTTTTAACACTTTAGATTTAATGTAATTATGTATCAAGATATTACGCATGTATAATTGTGGTTCGGGATGAGTGAATGAAGTAAATCAATCGCTATTTTGTTATGACAATGGCTTAGAAAGCTGTTGAATAAAAATAGTTTGTTTTAACATCTTCATGGTTTTCAAATGTATTCTGGAACACTCTAGCTGAGCTAGCTAGTGTTAATATTAGTGTGAAGCACATTTTGAAGGTGTAATTATAGAGGCTGGAATGATATTCAAGGAGCTTTATTATTTTCTCCTGCCAATTTGCTATTTCTGCTGGGTGTAATGGGGCAAGCTGATGAAGGGTGTGATCCAGATTAATTTCACAATGGTAAACTAGAATGTGTAATGTAGGAAGAATTCTATGTGGGGTAAGTTCACAATCTGTATTGTCATTAAATGTTTGATATGTGGTAGAATATATTTTTTCATCTGATCTTTTAGGAATTGATTTTTCTAATGTTCTGATTAATTATAATATTTCGGAGTACAACAATTTGAGCTTCAATGTGTTCATTGGTGTAGTCCTTGCATTGATAAACTAGTAATCTCTGGATAACTAGTAATCTATTATTTATAATTATAAACTAGTAATTATAAACTAGTAATCCAGTTTATAATCCAGATAGCATGAGTTAGTCATACCATGAGCATCTGAGTTCTGTTCATAAATTTGGTGGCAGTTAAATGACTCTGCATCATTGTAAAATTCAACTAGTTTGCTAATGTCCTTTTTGGGAAGGAAGCAAGTCAGCCTTTATCCAATTGCATCTATATTTGTATCCTAACTGTCCTCTAATGTGGCCTAGCAAGCCAGTTATTTGAATTAAACTACTGCACAGAAAAATGAGAATAAAACTAGTGCCTCTTACAAAGACTGCGAAGAGTGTTGGCTTTGCCAGTGATACTCACATCTTGACCGAATTAATTCAAAGGATCTTGAGAACTGCAAATAGCGGACTTGTCCCTAATGAATCCAAAACCTTGATATTTGATGGTAACAGTACAGAGATAGCTTCAGTATATTGAAACTTTAATTTATAATGCTTCTCAATTATCCATCACATTGCAATGATTTTCCAAATAACTCTAAGTTTATCAGCATCTTGCAGATGTACTTAAAGCAGGTTAAATTAGCCAATTTATCAATAAACAGCGCCCTGATATTTTGAGAGTGATATATATTTATGTGGGAATAGCTGTGATGTTGTCAAGATAACTTCAGTTAAAAGCATATAAAGTTTTAGTACTCTGAAATTGGCAAAAGCCCATCATGATTGCAGTTTACTCTTACAAATTTGTGTTGTCTGCCTGGCTTTCTTAGGAGTTTACAGCTGCAATATCCATTTAAAAAAAAATTCACAGCCTAAATTTGGCAGCCATCTATGTAACTGCTGACAATTGCCCACTTAACTGAAAATAACTTCACAAATTCAGTGTGGACATGAAATCCCAAAGTTGTACTGCTGTTTGCAATACATTTTGGACTTTCTTTGCAATCAGGTATAGAATGGTAAGTTCCAGTGGTGGTTGTAGCGTTTGGACTCTGGATACACATTTACTCCAACTTTATTTACAAATGAGTAACTTGCAAGAAGAAATCCACATATTGGTCTATCAAAATAGATTTTGTTTTGGTTGCAGTGTGTGTTTTAAAATGTAATATGAAATGACATCAAGTAAAGGTGCTTCATTTGTACCATAAGGTGATCACAAGGTTGCATTTGTATGAATGGATATTCTTCCCTGTTAAACACTGGGTTTCCTCCAAGTTCTCCGGTTTCCTTCCACATCCCAAAGATGTGCAGGTTGGTAAGTTAATTGGCCACTGTAAATTGCTCCATGCTAGAACTGCTAAACATTGAATTGTTTAAAGGACCAGTCCTTTTTTTAAAAAGTTGGGATTCTCAGTTTTAATGGTAAAAGTAATGGCATTATCAGTTTTCATAAATTACAATATTCTAAAGAATAGTCCATAACACATTATTGAGAAGATAAATATTTGCTATTTCAAATCTATTAGCTTACTGTTCCCAGCTTGACACTATCTTTGCTCGTTTATGTTAGATTTTATCAATTATTAATAATCCTGAGACAGAATTGGAGACATACACGATCATTACATGCAGTTAATTTCATTAATTCAAGACAGGATATTTCAGCCTCTTTTTTTCCTGAAGTGAGGAAAATCCATTTTTCAGTCACTTTGTCCCTTTCTGCGAAGGCATTGCTGCTTTCTGGGACACTTAGCTTGGGCATTGTTTCTCTAATACCTTGGTCAAATAACCACACCTTGTGAGTTTTTTTTTACTCTTACACCTTGGCCCGATCCAGTTCTTTTGTGTGCATTTTTAGCAACTAGGACACTGGATGACTTTCTCCTCTTTGCCCATTTGCAGTAATCTTGTTGCTAGTCTGGCTGGGATAATTAACCTCTGCACAGATCATGTATTGAACTTTGGACCTTGCTGATGTGTATGGTTCCACAGCAAGCAGCTTTAGTTGCTGTAAATGAAATATCTGGAAGGGGTATAAAAATGCACCTGACAGTATGTATTTGTAGTACAGTGATAGCTTGACAGTGTTACATAAGCTAAACTGGGACGTAATGTACCTTGTGTCAAGTAGTCAATAGTGTTGCATCCTAACTGCAAAATACTTGGTATCCTTTTTTAACCATTTGACTTTGAAATTACCAAATACCTCAGTTTTAATCTTGCACAGTACTTAACTTTTTACAAAGCTAAATTAAGTCTCTAAGCATTGGTATGAAGAGCAAACTTTTTTTTAAAGCTTAATATTTTGATTAGTGGTTCTGCTTTAATTTATTGTCCCCTTGCTTTGCTCAGTGGAAATTATAATCTCCTAATATGTGTACACTGGACAGTTGTGAGCTATTGTTTAATTGAATGGATGGGAATATTATACATGGGTTATTGTTTCAGTTTTTCCCCATGTAATTGCAGTATTGTTTGTTGTTGGCCAATAACTCCTTGGCAGACTAAATCAATTCTGTGTGACATTTTAAAAGGTCAAGTATTCAAAGTCATTAATAATAGCAAAAGGTGTGGCATATCTAGGTCATAGAGTAAAAAGGTCTCTTGATAATTAAGTACATGTTTTATAGCCTGACAGGGGTGCAAAACGTCCTCGTGGTGTTGATGAAGATGATGAAGATTTAAAAGCATCGCACAAGTATGGCTCAGGTAAAAGAAGTTACCATGAAGAGAGTGGAGTTATGGTTAATGACGACGAGGAAGAAGCAGGCAAGAAGAAAATCCTTGATTTAATGGAAAATGATGAGGTAATATTTCTGGCAAATCTTCCTTTTTCCTATTTTTTGTGACTATCAAAATGCTAACTTGGTTTTTGTAATGATTCAGTTCAGCAAGCTCAGGATGGTGAACTTTTTAACAATTTTCCTTTATAATATTCAAGCAAAGGATGATTTAATTGGCTAGTTTTTAGTTTTTGTACTATGACTTGCAAATATAGGAATGCAGCTTATATTTTGGTCTGGAATAATAGTTTGCCAGATTGTTGATTAGTGCTATGTTCCTAGGGGTATTTTATATTTTAACATGAAGGCTTTACTGAGGTAACTTTCACCATTTAAACTACCTTTTGAGTATTTTCGTGTATTTAGTATATATTGTCCAATAATGCTCCATCTCAAGCAGTCGATTTTTCAGATCTGTTCTAAGTTTCTTAGCTGGTCTTTCCAGTTTCATCTTGTCTGTTTTAACTTGTTTCTTCTGGTTAGTTTGTCTGTAATTTGCCTGCCATTGCTGTAGGGTAGAAAGGTCTGACATACACTTGCGGTAACCATCTTCGCAACAGCGGGATGTCACTGCACTTTGCAGCCAATGAAGAGCTGTTAAAGTGTTCCTACTGCTACTTACAAACCTTAGTTACTTTCCGTGCAACAATGTCCACAAATTGGAAAGTGATAATCAGGTAACAATTAGTGGTGCTGATTGAGAAATAAATATCATATTGGCTAAGATACTGCAGAAAACTCGCTTCCAGTTCTTGGATGTAGTGCTGTTGATTTTTTTTTAATATTTGTGTGAGGTAACCTGAAGACTCTTGGTTTAAATTACCATCCAAAGCACTGGGAACTCAGATGATGCAGCTCTCTCAGTTTTGTACTGAGCATCAGTCTAATTTTTCTGTGCTCAAGTCTTTGGACTGAAGCTTGAACCCACGTAGCTTTGAATCACACAGAAATTGCATGCATACACATTTTGAAGACATTTTGCACATCAGATGGCTGGGATATCTTAACTATTTCCATAGGCATCTTTTTTAAAAGAAAGTACATTAGTTTCTCTATAAATAATGAAACAACTATGTTAGAGGTTAAAGAAATTTGACATGTCCACTTTGACACTCACCAATTTTTATCAATGCACCATAGAAAGCATCCTGTCTGGGTGCATCACGGCTTGGTATGGCAACTGCTCTGCCCATGACCACAAGAAACTGCAGAGAGTTGTGGACACAACTCAGCACATCACGGAAACCAGCCTTCCCTCCATGGACTTTGTCTATGCTTCTCGCTGCCTCAGTAAAGCAGCCAACATAATCAAAGACCCCACCCACCCCAAATATTCCCTCTTCTCTCCCCGCCCACTGGGCAGAAGATACAAAAGCCTGAAAGCATGTACCATCAGGCTTAAGGACAGCTTCTATCCCGCTGTTATAAGACTATTGAAGAGTTCCCTAGTATGCATACACCTTATTGTCTACCTGCACTGCACTTTTGCTGTAACTGTAACACTTTATTCCACATCCTGATATTTTACCTTGTTCTACCTCAATGCGCTGTTGTAATGAAATGGTCTATATGGATGGCATGCAAAACAAGTTTTTTACTGTATCTTGGTACATATGACAATAATAAACTAATTTACTAAAAATGTGAACTTGTACAATTTGAATATGATAATACCTCTAACTTGCTGACACTTATAACAGTTTGAGTAATTGCCACTGTACTTTGACATTTATTATACTGGAGTTCCTGACAATATTATGGCACAAAATACTACAGATGTGATGAACTATCCGATTATTAATTTATTTCACAGAAGAGAATTATTGACACAATACAAAAACCTCTCCAGGAATGCATTATGGTGTGTGCTACTTCACTTGTTTATCTAGCCTAGTGATTTTTGTCCCATTTCTGAGTAGCATATGATCTTTGAATGCAGTTCTTTGTTTTAGTACATCAAAATCATGCTTTGTGTTTTGCATTGTCTTTATAAAATGTTGTAATATTTGACTAGGCATAAACAGCACCTTGGGAAATTTGAAATAGTTAAAGTTTAATTTTGGACCAGCATCTTAGGCACCAAGTCTTACTATTCTGGATGATTAATTACATTAAAATGTGCCAATTGTGTTTTTTTTATGATGTGGACTATAAAGTTAATTGCTTACTGCTTTAGTTGAGAAGAAAATGCCTTCATTATTCCTACTGGGAATTCCATTCCCTCTATTGCTATTGCTAAGAAAATGTGCTTTTAACAAGCAGAATTAAATTATTTTCATTGAAACAGTAAATCCAGAAGGATACATTTGATACAGTGTGTTTCACACAACATGCATCATTTCTGAGAAATTGCTATTTGAAGAAAAGTCTTCATCATGGAATGTGAAATATTTTGATGCCTAGAACACAAACCCAACAGGGTATGCTTCCCATCCACTATTGATTGGTGTGGCCGCTTTTGAAACTTGGGAGCAATTAAAAGAAAATTGTTCTGAAACTCAGTGAAAACTATGGAAGAAGCTAGTAGGAGTACAGTGTAAAAATGTAGTCTGCAACAAAACACTGTGTACAGAATTGACGCAATAGCTCTGGCATACAAAATCTAATAATAATTTACAGGGCACAATAGAGTTACACTGGTAGCCCTGTACTTCTGAGAAGGGCGGAGCTCTGTGAACTTAAAGACCGTTGCTAGAATCTGCTGAAAAATTTAGGAAAATAAAATGCCATTTGGACAGTTGTAACAGTGGCTTTATAAAGGTAATTAAATTGTGACAATGGATTATAAGAAATTTTTTAATATTCAGCTTTGAAACATCTTGTGAAATGATTTTACTTTACAGCTGCTTACAGTGTAAGGGTACCTTTTTGGGCAAGTTTGCAACAGATGCCACACTGATATCATTGTTGCTTTGTGAGATTAACTTAGTCTATGTCATTTAAGAGGATCCCACTTGCCATTAATCAGATCTTTATCACTCTTGTGAAGAAATTTCTTGTGAGAGAAGTTCTGAATTTAAACATTCACTTACTTGTACCTCAGGTTTGTTAGAATAAAACTCTGATAATCTGGCACTCTCATGACTTTGGTGCTGGACTAGCAGGTTTTAGGGACTATCTGATGTCACCCTATTAATATCCCTACACTCTTTTAGGTCATTTCTTTTACATGATACAGTAATGTAATTGCTGGAAAACAGAACTACAAAGTTTAAAAGGAGCAGGAAGTTTTGGCGTGTAAGTTTCAGCCCAGACCATAGTCCAGTCTGCTGGCTCTGGCTGCATTCCCTGTCCACATTCGAGACCTCCCCACAGACACTCCGGACTAATGAGTGAGCCAGATACTGAACCATCAGGCTTTCTGAACAATTGGACACCATATTAAAGATTTTACACTACCTTGTCTTATAAATTTTCATCTTAAAATATTAAGGAGTTAAGTATTTCAACAAGGTGCCTCTTTAATTATTGGTAATCCAGAATGTCCACTTTTTTAAGCAAAACTTTTACTCAAAGGTGATGTATTTTTCTTGTTCTCATTGCTCCCTTGTGTATTGTTGCAGTCCTGAACATCTTTTTGTAACCTAGTAACTTATAATTTTAGTCTATTCATTGTGCAATACAACTTATCCTACAGGATCTCTATTGTATCATTTGGGGTTATATTACTTAGTATTTTCTTAGCATCTTTAATAATCTGAGTCTACATTGACAAGCAAAATAAAACGTGGATGCTGGAAATCTGAAATAAAGTCCAATGCTGGAGGTATGCAGCAGGCTGATGTCTTTCTTTGATGAAAGGTAGTCAGTCTGAAACATTTAAATCTATTTCTCCTTCCACTAACATGACCTGTTGAGTATCTCCAGAATTTTTGTAGTTTTCCTGGTTTGTTGCCGGAGGAGTCTGCTATCAATGAGGAGGAGTCTGCTATCAATGAGGAGGAGTCTGCTATCAATGAGGAGGAGTCTGCTATCAATGAGGAGGAGTCTGCTATCAATGAGGAGGAGTCTGCTATCAATGAGGAGGAGTCTGCTATCAATGAGGAGGAGTCTGCTATCAATGAGGAGGAGTCTGCTATCAATGAGGAGGAGTCTGCTATCAATGAGGAGGAGTCTGCTATCAATGAGGAGGAGTCTGCTATCAATGAGGAGGAGTCTGCTATCAATGAGGAGGAGTCTGCTATCAATGAGGAGGAGTCTGCTATCAATGAGGAGGAGTCTGCTATCAATGAGGAGGAGTCTGCTATCAATGAGGAGGAGTCTGCTATCAATGAGGAGGAGTCTGCTATCAATGAGGAGGAGTCTGCTATCAATGAGGAGGAGTCTGCTATCAATGAGGAGGAGTCTGCTATCAATGAGGAGGAGTCTGCTATCAATGAGGAGGAGTCTGCTATCAATGAGGAGGAGTCTGCTATCAATGAGGAGGAGTCTGCTATCAATGAGGAGGAGTCTGCTATCAATGAGGAGGAGTCTGCTATCAATGAGGAGGAGTCTGCTATCAATGAGGAGGAGTCTGCTATCAATGAGGAGGAGTCTGCTATCAATGAGGAGGAGTCTGCTATCAATGAGGAGGAGTCTGCTATCAACACCCTCTAGTAATTTGTTTTGTTAATTTAATTGTGACACTATGCTGCTGGTTATCCCATCCAGTTTTATCATTTCTTAAAATTTTATTGGCCATCTGTGAAATTGTTTCAAAAAAGTATTCTTCAGATGGTAGGTGACATTGGGATGCTCAGTTGTCCTTCGAGCAAGTTGGTTCTTTGAACTAATGGTATTCTTGAGCTTTCTTGATGGCATCAACTGGGAATTCCAGGGTATTAATACAATGACAATAAAGGAGTGATGAACTTAACCCAAGGTCAGGATGGTATTGATTTGAAGAGCAACTTGAAGGTGATTGTATTTCATTGGGTTGCTGGTCATGTCTCTTGTTGAAATGACCCCATACAGTCACAATGCAGAAAACTACAAACTTTAACCATGGCTCTGCTGGGGAGGTTTGATTGAGAGTCAATGGCTGTGGACACTAGTCATGCTGACAAGTTTGTCCTGGATCTCATTGAGCTTCACTTCTGTTCAGCCCAGCAGTCAGTTTATTATTTGAATCCTGACCAAACAAAACAAAGTGCTGAGTGAATAGTATCAATGAAAGGCACATTCCTAGGGCAGCCAGATGTCATGAGGGAACAAGTGGTATTTGGAGAGAGACTTAGATTCTGGTGGATGAGATCAATGCCAGGGAGGAGCCTGTATTTTCCATGGGGGCCAGAATATATTAAGAGCTGCCAGTAGAGGAGGCAGGAGATGCTGAAGTCATAACCTGCTGAAGAAAGGAACAAAGCTTAAAATTATGACCCTGATGGTGTCTATATTTCAACATCCTTGCACATATACAAAATCTAAAGATGCCATAACCTGATGATTCATCTCAAAGGCTGCAAGTAACAGGGAGGAGGCCACCAGGGTAATGCCCTTTGTTTGCCATATCAAGGCTGCACAAGAGAATCTTTTGGGTCTCCTGCTCATAGCTGCAGGGAACATCATCTTTCTCCCTATTGCTACTGAATTCTTTTTCATTCCCTGCAGTTGAAGCAGCTGTCACTTACAGACCACAAGCCCTTTTACATATTGGATAAATGTTAGGACTGAGACTCCTCAATTATCACCTTTGGATCCCCATTTCTGCCTCAATCATGGTTGTACCCCACTCCTCCTTCAGTGACCAATTCTGTAATATTTGATTCAAGGAGTGTAATTGTCTCTTGGAACAAAGGATCCAGTTAACTTTGTTCCTCCCTGATTCATCATGGTGTCCAGTTCATTATGCCTCCAGTTCATCTTTTCCTTGATCTGCAGATGTGGTCACCATGATCTCAGTGGTTAAATCAGCTCCCACATGCTACAACTGCAATACCTCATGAGTCCTGCCAGGCCCGTTTTTAATATTTACATAATTTGTAATTAAGGTCATTGGCCAGTTATTTATACAAGTTAATTTTAACTTTGCCTAGACATTAATATAGTTTGAAGATGCTGGTTTTAGCTAAATGTATGAAGTGAATTATAATTTAAAAGTAAACACCTTTAACATGGTGGAAAGAAAACTGCAGTCTCAGCACTTAAATTATTTGTCTCTTCATCACTGAACCTTCATGACTGGTGCAGAGCGCAGGGCTTCAGATTTCTGGATCATTGGGACCTTTTTTGGTGAGGCATGACCTATTCACTATGGGTTACACCTAAACTCCAAAGGGTCCAATATCCTAGCAGGAATGTTTAATTTAGCTGTTGGGGAAGGTTTAAACTAATCTGGCAGTGGGATGGAAACCAGGATGTTAGGATACAAGATGTTAGGGTAAGGGAGGAGATTTATAGAAACAAGTCCAAGACAGTGTGCAGTGAGGATGGCAAGGACAGGCAGGTGAAAAGTCAGGATAATTTGCTGAACAATAGAAGTACAACAAAATCAGTAGCAGATACTGGACTAAATGTACTATATTTAAATGCACATAGCATTAGGAATAAAGTAGATGACCTAGTGGTACAACTACAGGTTAATAAATACAACATTGTGGCAATCACCGAGTCATGGCTTTATGACGACTTTTTGGAGCAACTTGATGAGCCCACCAGGGGATCAGCTGTTTTGGATTGGGTGCTGTGTAATGAACCAGAGGTGATTAGGGAACTAAAGGTAAAGGAACCATTAGGAACTAGTGATCACAATATGATTGAGTTCAGTTTCAGATTTGAGAAGCTGATAGCAGGTGTATCGATATTTCAGTGGAACAAAGGAAATTACAGTGGCATGAGAGAGGAGCTGGCCCAAATTGATTGGAAGAGTAAGCTGGCTGGAGGGATGGCAGAGCAGAAATGGATGGAATTTCTACAAGAAATAAGGAAAATGCAGGATAGATGTATTCCAAGAAAAAAGGTTTTGAATGGAAAAAAGGCACAAATGTGGATAACGAGAGAGGTGAAGGCTAAAGTAAGAGCAAAAGGGAGGGCATACAAGGAAGCAAAAGTTAGTGGGAAAACAGAAGACTGGGAAACTTTTAAAAACCTGCAGAAAGAAACTAAGAAGGTCATTAGGAAAGAAAAGATGAATTATGAAAGGAAGTTGGCAGATAACATTTGAAAGGATATGAAATTTTTTTTAAATATATGAAGAGTAAAAGAGACATGGGTTGATACAAGACCAATTGATAACAGTGCAGGAGAGATTATAATGGATGATAAAGAGATGGCAGAGGAATTAAATGAGTATTTTGCATGTCTTCACTGTGGAGGACATCAGCAATATACCAGATAGTCAGGGGTCTCAAGGAATGGAACTGAGTTCAGTTAAGATTACTAGAGAGAAGGTGCTAGGAAAACTAAATGGACTAAAGACAGATAAGTCTCCCAGACCAGATGAGGTGCATCCCTGGGTTCAGAGATTGTGGAGGCATTGGTGATAATTTTCCCAGGAATCAATAGACTCTGGCATGGTTCTGGAGGACTGGAGGGTCGCAAATGTAGTTCCACTGTATAAGAAAGGTGGGAGGCAGCACCAGGGAAATTACAGACCTATTAGTCTGACATTGGTGGTGGGAAAGTTATTAGAATTGCTCTTCAAGGATGAGGTTATGGAATAGCTAGAGGTGCAAGGCAAGATAGGTCCAAGTCAACATGGTTTTGTGAAGGGAAGATCCTGCCTGACCAACCTACTGGAGTTTTTTGAAGAAATCTCAGGTAGGGTGGATAAGGGAGAGGTGGTAAGATGTTGTGTATTTAGACTTTCAAAAGGCCTTTGACAAGGTGCCGCACAAGAGACTGATTAATAAGATGAGAGCTCATGGAATTACAGGTAGGATAGCAGAATGTGTGGAGCATTGGCTGGTTGGCAGAAAGCAAAGGCTGGGAATAAAAGGATCCTGTTCTGGTTGGCTACTGGTTACTAGTGGTGTTCTGCAGGGGTCACTTCTTTTTACCCTGTACATTAATGATTTGGATGATGAAGTAAATGGTTTTGTGGCTAAGTTTACAGATGACACCAAGATAGGTGGAGGAGTAGAGAGTATTGAGGAGACAGGAAGGTTGCAGAGAGACCTAGATAGTTTAGGAGAATGGACAAGGAAATGGCAGATGAGATTCAATGTTGAGAAATGTGCAGTTGTACACTTTGGAAGCAGAAATAAATGGGCAGATTATTATCTAGAAGGGGAGAAAATTCAAAGTACAGAAGTACAAAGGGACTTGGGGGTACTCATGCAGGATACCCTAAAGGTTAACCACCAGGTCAGATCAGTGGTAAAGAAAGCAAATGCTATGTTGGCATTCATTTTGAGAGGTATAGTGTATAAAAGTAAGGAAGTGTTGATGAGGCTCTACAGGGCACTAGTGAGGCCTCACTTGGAATACTGTGCACAGTTTTGGGCCCCATATCTTAGGAAGGATGTGCTGATGTTGGAGAGGGTTCAGAGGAGATTTAAGAGGATGATTCCCAGAATGAAAGGGCTTACTTATGATGAGTGTTGGCTCTTGGACTGTACTCACTGGAGTACTGAAGAATGAGAGGGGACCTCAGAAACATCTCAAATGTTGAAAGGACTGGGCAGAGTAGATGTGGCTAAGCTGTTTCCCTTGGTGGGCGAGTCCAGGACCAGAGGGCACAATCTTAGAATTAGAGGGTACTGGTTTAAAACAGATGAGGAGAAATTTCTTTAGCCAGAGGGTAGTGAATTTATGGAATTCCTTGCCACATACAGCAGTGAAGGCCAGATCATTGGAGGTGCTTAAGGAGGAGATAACTAATTAGTCAAGGTATCAAGGGATATGGAGATTAAACCCAGAAATTTGGGTTAGAATAGTTTTTTTTGCTAATGGAGCAGACTTTCTCCTCCTCCCCCTCCATTTCTCATTTCATTTTTTTTCTTTTCTTTGGAGTAGACTCAATGGGCTGAATGGCCTACTTCTGCTCCCTTGTCTTGTGAACCAAAAATAAATGCTATAGTACTTTCTTTAAATATATAGCTGCATTTTCCCTTGACTCACCAAAGTTCACACTCTGTGGGTGCATGCTGTGATTTAGCAGAGCCCACAGGTTTTTATTCCCAGGTTTCACAATTCTAAATTAGCTGTGTAATTTCAGTTAATGACTTTTACATGGCTGTCTAATTAATTAGGAGATTGGCAACAAAAGCTTGTTTACCTCTTGTTCCTACTTTTTTACCTCAAGTTCATTCTTTATAGAGATTACATTCACTGGGCACTGCATACTCTAGTAGAACATGAACTTTGCAACTTATGAGAAAAAGTCCTCTGTTTATCCTCCTTTCATAATTACAGCTACTGTCGATGGAAGGGGAGGGGGAGTAGGAAGGTGTGGCAGCAAAGGAGGATGAAAATGAAGAGGGAGAGCATAATGCTTCATTGTATCCAACATCAGTCACTGGCTCTGAGAGGGAAACAAAATAGTTAAAGAGGATTTAGAGAAGCTCACAGCCCAGGACAATGCATTGTTATGAGACAAGTTCAAGGTCTTGAAAGTTAAGGACTCTGAATATAGTCTGGCAAGGAAGGATTTTATTTACAAAGACAAACACAGGAAAAGGTAATGAGGGCAACACACACACCAGTGATAGCACACATGGGAAAATCACAACAGGGGTAAAATGCACACACACACACCCCAAACTGGGTGCAAACAATCAAGGAAAAGCACTACACTACCCACCACCCCTTGACTCAATGCAGGCATGGCTCCACACCACCAGGCATCCCAACTTAAAACACTTCTAACCCCATTGAAGTGCACACCTTACCAGCAGTCTCATCAGCATTTTTCCACAATTCCTCTGGGGCAACAAAGAGGCAGAACCAACACATGGAGCACTCTTTATAGTGCTGGAGGGCTGGGGGTGGCCCAGCCCAGGCAGTTCAAACAGGCCAATGGCCCGAGGCCAAGTACGAAGGTGCTTACCAAGGCCAATCGTCAGTTGTGCCCTGATGGGTGGGGGTGGAGCCAGGCCTTGATTGACAGCAGTGTGGCTTTCGACCAGGTGCTGGGCCGTGCTGTCACATGACAGCCTTGGCCCTCCACAATACATGCATCCAGCACTAGTTGGTTGCAGTAAACCAGGAGGCATCAGCAATCTAATGTGAGAGCTCACTGGGGGCAGTTTCATGTCAATGATATCCGAGAGGGCTAGGATGAGGTCTGCAATAGGGAGGCATTCTTGAAAGCTTGTTACAATGCTCTGAAATATTTAGTGTGTGCTCAGGCCTGCCTGACTGACTGGAGGAAATGGCAAGAAGAACAAAGGTGTCCAATAGCATTAGATTATGCAGAACTGTGAGGACATTACTTTCACTGTGGAGATGATATGCTCTTCTTTGTAAGGGCTCACCGACACAGCAACTGAGTAGGATGGCAGCTGCCCCAAAGGCAAAAGTGTAGAGCATACCAACTTCTTGTTTCTTCGTGCAGTCTCTAGCTGATCCAAGTAGAATTCTCATCTCTGTCACCTGGGACCAGGCTGCTGCTCTTCAAGAACTGTGAGATGCCACAAGTCAGTATCTTCCTGTCTATTGAAGAAGAACACCACTCGTGAGCAAATTACTTTTCTCATTGAAGAAGGAGATTCTGCCAGTGGGCAACTTGCTTCTCTGGAGGGACACGTACACCGGTCCTGACCTAATCTCCAGGAACAGGGAGACTCCCTAAACTCAGACACTTCGGCATTCAGAGCAGAGGCCTGCCCAGAATAATCTGAGAGTTAACTACTTAGTGAAAGCTAAAGGAAACTGTGTGAAGACAGCAGTGAGACACGATGTATATGGAGGCTGAAGCTATGGTGTAGTCTGGGTCGCAACAGCTCAGAGCAGTCTTGTGTACCCAATTCTCAGAGAGGTCACCTGTTAACTTGAGCAAGATTTCACCTCCTGCCACTGTGTCTAGGGTCTCGTGCAACCATGTAGCCCTTGCCTTACAGCCGGGCTGTGGCATCATGTGCCAGAAAGTGATTGAAGCCAATCCATCATAGACATCTCCTGACTGTCCAACAAAAAACAGCCACAGCAGGCATTGCATGATAGTGCTGAGCCTTCAAAGTCACCAGGGGATATCATGGTGCAGAGCGGAGCTGGGGTTGATTCTTGATAAATGAAACGTTACTTGGGGGTAAGTAAGAACTTGGAGTCATGGTTGTGATCAGATCATCCGTGATCTGATTGAATTGGGGAGCAGGCTGACGGAGCTGAGTGGTGTACTTCCATCTCCTAATTCATATGTACATGTGACTGTGGAGGATGTGAGCAGCTTCCCATGTGTCAGGAATCACCCCTCAGTAGAGGCAAATGTAGGTGATGACATTCACTGTCGACCAGAGGTGCCACTTAGTTCCACATCTTTTGCTTTTTTTCCTCATCTTTATCCTGTCCTGTTGTTGGTCTTTTGCTTGCGGTTCTTCAGGTTCCTTTGCCATGGGCCAGGGCTGTGTACTTCTATTGGTGACGTTGTGCAGCATACAGAAAATGACCATATGTTTGGTGATCTACACACAAAATGCTGGAGGAACTCAGCAGGCCAGGCAGCAGCTATGGAGGGAAATGGACAGTCGACGTTTCAGGTTGAGACCCTTCATCTGGACTGGAAAGAGGGGAGATCGTCAGTATAAAAGGGTTGGAGGAAGGACTGGAGCAAGAGCTGGTGGGTGATGGGTGGATCCAGGTTGGGGGGGGTGATAGGCAGGTGAGGGAGGGGAGAGAGTGGGAACGATGTGAGAAGCTGGGAGGTGATCAGTGGAAGTGACAAAGGGCTGAAGATGGAATCTGATAGGAGGGGACAGTGGACCCTGGGATAAAGGGAAGGAGGGGACTGGCGGGAAGAATGTGTGGGCGATGGGCAGGTGGAGAGTGTGGGGGAGGGGATAGAGAAAGGGTGATGGGGTGGGATAAGGGAAAACAAATGGGGGAACAGAGGGGTGTGGTTTCCAGAAGTTGGAGAAATCGAAGTTCATGCCGTCAGCATCATGCGTTTGGTGATGTCACTTCAGATCGTTTATGGGGAGAGGTTGGAAAAGTTGGCTGTTTACTTGGTAATAGGGTAAGAGCTGTTCTTCTGCCATTGAATCAGAGGTTGTAAGGTATCAGTTTCCATGGGAGGATATTCTCTGTTTTTCACTATCTATTGGATTGTAAGAAATAATTCCCCATCTATTTTAAACACCTGTTATACTGCCATGATAGTTACTCTAATATGGCTGCCCTGTCTCTTTCTCCCTGCTGGATGTTTTATTCTCAATTATTTTTAATTGGCATTTCTAACCACATTACTGCCATATTTTTATTTCACTGCTACATGATAATTATTGGTTCATTTAATTTCTCAGTTTTCTCTGGTACTTTGCATTTGGAACTTAAAATGGAAAATAGTTGAAATTAGTTAAACTAGTTCAAATTTAATTTTCATAGGAATAGAAGGTTACTTGGACTCTAAGACTCATCCACTGTTCTACTAGATATAATTAAATCAAGATCAGAGTTTTATTGATCATTCTACTTAATATCATTATCCAACAAAAAAAACCTGTCAATCTGTCTTGAAAATTTCAGTTGATTCCTGGAAAGCTTCATGGGTTAAGAGATTCATGGTTCCATCATCCTCTGAATAGGAAAAGTAAACCTTCCTATCATTCTTATTTATTCTGAAATTATGTGCTTTATTGGCAAGACCAATATATTGCCTCTTTGATCACCCTTGCAGAGATGGATTGGAGCTGCTTTTTGTTTTGAACCTCTGGAATTTATTGCTTCTAGATTGGAAGCTTTAGAATTTGACCCAACTATGACAAGGTGGTAATTGTGTTTTAATATTGGGTCACTTGGAAGAGTGATTCACACCATAGTGGTACTCATCTCCATCAAGAGAGAATCTTTCCTTGACATTCAATGATATTACCATAGTTATGTACCCTGCCATCAACATCCTGGTGATCACCATTGACCAGAAATTCAGCTGGAACAGCCACACAAATACTGTGGCTACAAGGGCAGTTGAGGTGCTGGGAATCGTGTGGCAAGTCACTCACCTGACACCCCAAAGTCTTTGCACATCTACAAGGCACAAGTCAGAAATGTAATGAAATACTGTTGGCTTGCCTAGATGAATGCAGTTCCAACCATCGAGGATAAAATGCAACATACAGTAGCTGGAGTGTTTGCCGTCTACAACATGTGTTGCATTTATTCACCTTGGCTTTCTGATGGCAGCTTGCGTATCTGTTGAGAACATGTGGGTGTGTATTCCTTAATGGTCAGATGTAAAAGGACACAAGAAGGTAGAGCTTTGACTATGATGAACTTGACTTTGACTGTATAGATGCCTTTAAGTGCAAAGAAACAGATGTTTCTGTAGTGGTTAAAGTTGTTTCTTTTGCTTCAGGCCGAACCTTTGGATGAAAGCTCAGTGAAGAAGATGATCCTGACATTTGAAAAAAGGGCCTATAAAAATCAGGAACTACGCATCAAGTTCCCTGAGAACCCAGAGAAGTAAGTGTTTTACTTTTCTTTATCAAACTTCAATACACTCCCCTTTTTTAAAAAACCTAAATAGATAAATAAAGTGGGGTTTGGATACATACTTCTTACATTATATTCAAAATATGTTTTTTGATCCTTTATTATTACAGAAACACAGTCCACAGTAACAGTTCTTGATTGCCCATAGTGATTATTCTTGGCTTGAGTTGTATATCGCCTGTGTGGTACAGTAGTTTTAATTGACTCATCAGGCATTGATAGAACACCAGCAACAAAAAAGTCATTTTGTTGTTAGTGATAATGGGGAGCAGAATTGCCCACAGCAGCTAACTGAGTCCTTCACCTCATTTACCAGCACAGTCGGATTGCTGCTAGGTTTCTTTTGTCTATTCATTTTTGAGTACCAATGGTTTGATGTTTTCTCAGGTTTATGGAAGAAATACTTCATTTTGTCACCAGTTATCTGACAGTAGACCAAGTCTGTGCTACTTGGCTGTTCTGTGTTCTAGCTCCTAGCAAGACACCAGTGTAATTCTAATCTTTTGATGTGCCACAGAATTTGTGCTGCATCTCCACACAGACAACGTCCTAAAAATAAACACCCATAGGTAATTTTCAACAGACCAAGCTAAGCTTTGAAATCAAAGATATTCCCGAATTACAAACCACTGACCATCTTCAAAATATAAGGTCCACTTGTGACTGAAAGCTGGAAATGCAGGCAGATGTAACTAACAGAGGAAGACAAATTGTCTTTTATGTAATGGTCATTTCTTTACCCAGTATCCATACGGATAGAGAAACCTCTCTGTTTGTTTCAAGCTTTACTTAGTGTGGTAAAATCAGGTACCAGGGTGGCAGATCTTCCAGACTGTTGGACATTTTTCCTAATAATACTCAACACTTTTACCTCGCTTTTAAAAATGCTAAACAGTAGCATAATATTTTTCCAGTGAATCTGGTAAGTTTAAAGGGAACACGAGAGACAAGGACCTGGTAAGTTTCAAGGTAGCAGCTTGCAGTGAGCCAGATGCCGAACCTTCAGTATTTCCGAAGAGTTGGATAGTGGATTATCGGAGTTTAACAAAAATATCCATTTTTGTGATTATAGGGCACAGGTCTATAGGGTGCGGCTTTTGCATGACTTATATGGTGACACTGTGTTACCATAAAATCTGGTGTATGTCTATCTTTCTAGGTATTTTTGAAGTGGGAGAGAGAGGTGGAACTTTATGGACTAGTGTATATACCAGGATATCTTCCCAAATTGTGGGTTACAAAAGCAGCTAGGGCCACATTCAGTCTGCCACGTTGTGTCAGACAGTGAATCATCTGCTGTCACACTGCTTCTCTCCCACACTGCTGCGAGACTGTGCCCTCCTTTGCTGTTTAAAGTTGAGACCTTCACAAGAGCATTGGGAGAGCACTCAGACACAGGCACAACTTGTACACAGGCTTCTGTGCTAAACTTTCTACCCCCATGCATCGAAACCCATTCTGATTAGAGTCAGCTGTCAATTCCAGCAGGGTGTGCTGCTTTGAGTGCATTTTGGAGAGAGGTGGAGAGCTGGGAATAATTCTCAGCATTAAGTAGAGGGTAAGCTTTGTGGGAGAGGCATCTAGGAAAGAAATCGTGCTTTGAAATCAGTGGAGAAGGATCTGAAATCAGTGTTCTGGATGGTTTGCTCTGAATTTGGGACTGGTGAATGCAGTTTTTAAAGGAAATGTCGATAGGTCAGTAAGCATTGAATGGGAAGTTGGGTCATGGACAGTAGGAATCTAGGGAAAGTGAAGGTGAGTCAGGAATTGGGCTTGGTGCTGAAAAGCATTAAGGATAAGCGGAGCAGCAAGAGAGGATCAGCTACCAAAGGGAGGCAGAAAGTTGTTAAAATTAAGCTGTTAGATAGTCCATACATTCAATACATGTGTGTTTAATTGGAGACAGCTATTTAGTATGAAGGGGATGGGCTTTCTGTTTCTTGAGACTGTTGCACTACACTGCAGGTGGGCAATCCAGCAGGTTGTGGAATCGAGGTATCCCTCATTCATGGCAACAGATCACAGGATGGCAATGAACTGGGAAACACAGTAATCAGAAAATAGGTTGAAATTATCATCCTGCTGGCAGATTTTCAGGATTAGGCACAATCTTGAGAACGGGGGTTGGGATGAGGCGGTGAAATGAACACTGGAGAAGGTACAGGCGATTCTAGTTACAGATCATCCCCAGGTTATGGCAGGATTCCATACGTCGTCTGTTTGCAAGTCAGAAACGCAGCCGTGAACCAAGTTTCCAGGTGGAATTAGATGCCTGCAGCCTTGCAACAACCAGGAAATTCACACTAACAATTTCTCAGACACTCAGGAAAACCATTTCCTAAGCTGAGGGGACCTGTATTTGGCTCATCCATTGTACATACACAAACTATTTTGAAAATAAGTCCACTTATAAGTAAAGTATTCCTGATTCAAATCCTTTTGGCCATCCTTAATCTGCAGGTTTTACTGTATTTAATAATGAGGTATGCATTGTCATTCGTGGAACTAACTCCCACTTAACCGTGAAGTGGTCTGTCAAAAACTGCAATGCCTAGATAGAAGAAATTAAAAATTTCTACATTTATAATGTTGCTAAGCTAGCAAATAACATTGCCAAATACAGCTGCAATAATTCTGTAGCCCTAAATGGTTCCAAATTACATCCTCCCAAACCCCCCCCACCCCCCCAGCATCCTCCCAAACACCCCCCCCTTCTCTGCAGCTTTTGACATGTTAAAGGAGGATAGCATGGTTAACACTTCTTTGTTTTCCGCCTCAGTCGTGGCACCCTAGCTTAATTGGACTCTTTAACTATTCAGTGGTGGTGGGAAAATCTCCTGCAATATTTTCTCATGTCTTCAACTGTTATTATAGTATTTTTAGGCACCTGCTATATCTGCTCTGATGGTGCTTGTTGGTATTGTCTGAAGACATCAACGATAGCAATTTATATTTATGTAGTTCCTCTAACTAAATGTTCCAGGAGGCTTCATGAGACTGTCATGAAATAGAAGAGTGGTACAGTGGTGCAGCAGATGGTGCTGCTGCTGTGAACCAGGTTCACGTGATCTTGGGCACTGTCTATGGACTTTGTATATCTTCTCTGACTGTGCATTTCAGAATCAGATTTATTATCACTGATTTATATGACGTGAAATTTGTTGTTTTGCAGTAGCTGTACAGTGCAAAGAGATAAAATTACTATAAAATTCAAAAATAGTGCAAAACAAAAGGAATAACGAGTTAGCATTCATAGACAGTTTAGAAACCTGATGGCGGAGGGGAAGAAGCTGTTCCTGAATCGTTGAGTGTGAGTCTTCAGGCTCGTGTACCTCCTCCCCGAAGGCAGTAACGAGGAGAGGGCATGTCCCGGGTGGTGAGAATCCTTAGTGATGGATGCTGCCTTCTTGAGGCACCACCTCATGAAGATGTCCTCCATGGTGGAGAGGGTTGTGCCCGTGATGGAGCTGGCTGAGTCTACAACCCTCTGCAGCCTCTTGTGATCTTGTGCATTGGAGCCTCCATACCAGGCTGTGATGCAACCAGTCAGAATGCTTTCCACCGTACATCTGTAGAAATTTGTAAGTGTCTTTGGTGACATTTCCTGGGTACTCCAGTTTTCCCTTGCATAACAAAGACATGGTGGTAGGTTAATTGGCTACAGTAAATTGCCCCTGGTGTGGAATTAGTGGGGATGGAGGGGAGATTGATGGGCATGTAAGGGACAATAGGTTGCAGGGAAATAAATAGGGGAATGGAACAGATGGGAAATCTCTGAGAGCCAGCATGGTCTTAGTGGGCCAAATGGTGTAATCCTGTCTCTCAAGAAATGACCAGGCATATTTTAAAAATAATTGGGGGGGTGGGGGTAGTATACATTCAGAATAATTAATAAATCTACTTGAAAATACATTTAACTGCTGTGAATTAATTAGCAATATTAGTACAAATAAGTAACAGTCCCTGCTGTTTCTTTAACGACGACTAGCCACTCTATTCAAATGAAAGTGGTTAAGCAAAATGTGCCATTTATGACCAGTATAATGCTTGAGAGGCCAATTACAAGGGATCAGTGTATCTGGTCCCTTAGGTCATTAACTTACAGAATTCCCCTGGGAATTTAACAATTCTAAATTGCCACTTGGTGTAGGTTAATGGCAAAGAGATTTAAAGGGGAATTAATGGGCACGGGTGGGAGAGAATAAGTTGCAGCGGTACAAGGAAATAAGGAGACTGGGAATGGAATTGCTTCCCAGGAACTGGTAGGACCTGATGGGTCATGTGGCCGATAATTGTATCATTATAAAAGTAAATAAGTAAATAGGGGGTGAAGTGATCTCACCTCTAGCATGTTCTGTACTTACCCGGGGCATTGCACAGGTGAGCAAGTCTGGAACATGGCTGCAGCTAACCAGTTTAGAAAATTGTGACAGTGCAGAGGGAAACCACTCTGCCCATCACAACACAACTAGTCCCACTTTCTTGCCCTCTCGCTTTTCTTTCTGATACTTATCTATCTACATTTTGAACAATATAATTGAATCTGCTTCCACTACTACCCAGGCAGTGTGTTCCAGACCTTTAACCTCTTACTATGTGAAACAAAGTTTTTTTTTATATATTTCACTTCTGGTTCTTCTGAAAGTCCCTTTCATTCAATGTTCTCTGGGTTTTTTACTCTTGCCAATGACAAGAGTTTCTCTCTACTTACTCTCTCCTGCCCTTCATAATTTTAAATACCTCTATCAGATTGCCTCACCATCTCCTCTTCTCCATGGAGTTTCTCGAATCTCTCTATCTAAGTAAAGTCTCTCATCTCTCATTATTTGACTACATTTCTTCTGCAACATCAAGTCTTTTCATCTTTCTTGCAGTGCGGTGGTCTGAACTGGACCTAAGACTCCAGTTGTGATCATGCTAGTGTTCTTTTCAGCTTCAAAGTCAAAGTCGAGTTTATTGTCCTGTGCATAAGTACATGTATGCTCAGTGCAATGAAAAACTTACTTGCAGCAGCATCACAGGCATGTAGCATCAGATAAGCAGCATTCACAAGAAAATCATAAATTAATCATAGATTATACACAATTTTTACAAGAAAAAAACACAATTAGAACAAAATCTATTTTAGTGTAAAGTGATGAAAGTGGTCATAGTGTTGCTAAACTGTAGTGGTGATAAGGGTTTTACCGGTTGGTTCAAGAACCCAGTGGTTGAAGGGAAGTAGCTGTTCTTGAACCTGGTGGTGTGGGACTTCAGGCTTCTGTACCTTCTGCTGATGGGAACTACGAGAAGATGGCATGGCTCGAATGGTGGGGATCTTTGATGATGGATGTTGCCTTGAGGCAGCGCCTCCTGTAGTTACTACTGATAGTGGGAGGGATGTGCCCCTGATGTATTGGGCAGAGTCCACTACTCTTGCAGCTTCTTATATTCGATAGCTTTCCTGCTGTTGTACTCTTGTGTCTGTCTCTATAAAATTCAAGCCCTCCGAGGTGTTTGACCACCACCTCAATCTGTCCAATCTGCGCATATATGCCCAGATCTTTCAGTTCTTGTACCCATTTTAGAACTGTGCATTCTAGATTATATTGTTTCTTCTTGTACTTCCTGCCAAAATGTAAAATTTCACATTACTCAGCAATAAATTTCATCTGCCATCTATCTACTCATTCCACTAGCCTTCTACATATTCTTCATACTTAACCATGCCTCCAAGTTTTATCTTAGCCACAAATTTGGAAATGGCTCTGTATATCCAAGATTATATATTTTCAGAAAGTTCATTCTCTTAAGGACACTGGTGAAACAGCTGAAGTTTTACAACAATCTGGTAGTTTTCTGGTCATTATTACTAAATAAAATACCTTTTGAAAATCCATTGATACCATAACAACCACATTTCCCTCACTGATCCACTCTGTTATTTCATCAAAAACCTCTACCAAATTTGTTAGTGTGCTATGGAATTCTCAGCTAGTTGTCAGGACCCATTTCTTTTTCATTTCCACCAGTTCCTCAACACCAATTCCATTTGCCTCTTCGCTGATTTCTATGCTCATCCTCTCCTCCCACATCTATCTCCATAACATTGCTCATCTCCATTCCTAACTCAGCTCACTTGCGCAGATATCTCGTCCAAACTACCTCCAAACTGAACAATCCTGCCTTTGCCCTTATTAATTTCCTCGACTTCATCCTCCCTAAACATGAACAACTTGTTTAACTTCAATGGCTTATGGCCCACCAGTGTCTTGATTTCAAAAAAAAATGTTATCCTCAAATCCTTCTCAGGGTTTGCCTCTCCCCAGCTCCTCTAGCCCTATGACCTGTTAACTGTATTCATCCAATGTTGGCTCTTTAGGATTTTCTGGCACCTTTGGTCTATTGTTGGTGCCTGTGCCTTCAGCCCATCCACATGTTCCATCTGGAATTCCCATTCATTGCTGCAGTGCATAATGCATTCCACATCGTTTGCAAAGAGATCAGTGATTTTCAGATCTTCATTTAAATAGAGACTTGTTTCTCAAGTATATGGTGTAATGTCAATATTTTATCTAGTTTCAATGTGCTATATAAATAGAATGTGAACAAGGTCAAAATGTGATTGGTCAAATAATAGAGGAAATTTGAGCAGTTTATCAGATGGTCAGGATATGGAGAGCCTTTGATTTCTTGCAGGTTCTTTACTTGTAGTTTGCTTTGTACACATTTGCAAGTTTCTGTCAAAAAACTGTTCTCATAGAACTAGTGGCCTTATCTATCTTCATCCTCGAATGTTATGATTGAACTTCTGGCACATGAAGCTGGTTGTTAAATTAGTTATATAAAGACACAAATTCAAGCAGTTATTCATTACTTTATGTTAAAAAATATTTTAACTGTCATTTTCTGTTTACTTTGTAGGTTCATGGAGTCAGAGTTGGATTTAAATGATATTATACAGGAGATGCATGTGATTGCCACCATGCCAGACCTGTATCACTTGCTTGTGGAACTCAATGCTGTTCAGTCCCTGATTGGCCTTCTTGGCCATGAAAACACTGATATCCTTTAAATGTTGATTTAATAAGACTATTTAAAACTTCATGATATATCTTCATGACATAACTTTATAATAATATTTAGGTCATAAGATTCTCATAGTCATCTAAGCTAAGCAACAGTATGTGTCCTTCAACTAATTTATTTTCAATAACCCAGGCAATTTTTATGCTATCGTTTTTACATATAGAAAATAAATTGCCTTCTCTTTGTTGGCTGAAATTATGGTGATTTGCCTTAATGTTTTTCCAAGTCTTGCCTGGTTTTACCCATGAAATACTTAACTTCTTTAGTGTTTTTATGATGAGGTTAATGAGGACTATAGATCAAAAAGTTTCTTACTTATTTCAATAATTTGTGTTATTTAACAATTAAACCTTTTGTATCATAGCATCATAGAATCATAGAAAGTACAGCACAATACAGGCCCTTCGGCCCACAATGTTGTGCCGGCCTTTAAACCTCGCCTAAGACTATCTAACCCCTTCCTCCCACATGTCCCTCTATTTTAAATTCCTCCATATGCTTATCTAGCAACCTCTTGAATTTGACCAATGTACCTGCCTCCACCACCACCCCAGGCAGCGCATTCCATGTCCCAACCACTCTCTGGGTAAAAAACCTCCCTCTGATATCTCCCTTGAACTTCCCACCCATTACTTTAAAGCAATGGTGAGTAGTAAGGTACTTGTGTTTTTGGAAAGTGTTGCCTTTTTTTTAAATGAAAATTTCCATAAACATATAATGTAGAAATCAGTGATATAATGTTGCCTTGCTTTGTGATAGTCTTGATTTTTTAAATGATTTGTTAGGTTTTTGTTATTAAGTGTGGACCTGAGAATTTCAACTTTGAGCATAATAAGAATTTTATGATATAAAAACAAGCCATGTTCACATGTAGCACAACTGCTAGAGCTGTTGCCTCACAGCATCAGAGTTATGTCTTCAATCCTGACCTCTGGGGTTCTCTGCGTAGTTTGCATGTTCTCCCCGTGACTGCGTAGGTTTCCTCCAGGTGTTCTGATTTTCTCCCACATCTCAAAGACTCGCGGGTCAATATGTTAATTGGCTGTTGTAAATTGCCGCTAGTGTGCAGGTGAGTGGTCAAATCTGGGGGAAGTAATTTCAAACTAATTCTGCTTTCATTTTCTGCCCAATATATCTTCCTCTTCGTCAGAAAAAACAAACCTACCAGAAACACTGAGCAGGTCAGTCAGCATCTATGGAAAGTGACACAGTGTTAATGATTCAGTTTGATGAAGGGTCTTTGATCTGAAATGTTAACTTTGTTTCCAATGTTTCCAATATTTTCTAGTTTTGTTTCAGAATTGCAGCATTGTAGCTGGACGGAACGTGCTGCTAAAGGAACACACGGAGGCAGAGAATGCTGAACTCAGAAAAAACCCTTTACTGATTCCAAATTGTGTGCTTCAATCTCCCATCCCATGGGCCCCCTGCAACCCGCGGGGTGGACCTGACATCTGACTGTCCCCGGAGGGTCTGCCCCAAGCAGGTAGTTCCAAACGTGCTACTGCGTGTCTGCCCACGGCTCCCGATGGTGGTTCGAGTCCTGCGTGTGCGGCCCGCCACACCACTGCCCACACCACCACCCCCCCCCCCCCCCCCCCGAAACGTCCATCGGGGGGAGTGGAGCCCCCAGTCTGTGTGGCTTGCCTGGGTGGCCAGCCTTGCTGGCGCAGTGCAGGTACCCTCACTGGTTGCTCAATGTCCAAGTGCACCGGTTTGAGGTGGTCCACTGTAAAAGTCTCTTCCCGGCCACCCACCTCCACGACACATGTGGATCCGTTGTGCCGGATCACCTTGAAGGGTCCCTCGTACGGCGCTGTAGAGGTGACCTGTGCATGCCCCTGCGAATAAAAACATACTCACAGACTCGGAGGTCTTTGGGGTGAAGGATGGCGTGGGACCATGCCTGGAGGTTGGGACCAGTGCCAGGATCCCTACTTTGTCCAACAGCCTTGTTAGCACTGCTGCTGGAGTTTCTTCTGAATCTCGGGCCTCTGGTACAAACTCACTTGGGACCATCAGGGGGGTGCCGTAGACCAATTCCGCTGAGGAGGCGCCCAGGTCCTCCTTGGGGGCTGTCTGGATGCCCAGTAGTACCCAGGGAAGCTCATCTGTCCAGTTGGGGCCCCTGAGGCACGCCATCAAGGCTGACTTGAGATGCCGGTGGAATCGCTCTACCAAACCTTTGGACTGGGGATGGTACGCCGTGGTGTGATGCAGGTGGGTGCCCAGGAGCTGCGCCAGTGCTGTCCACAAACCAGATGTGAACTGCGCCCCTCTGTCAGAGGTGATGTCCATTGGGAGGCCGAACCTGGCGATCCAGTTCGCAATGAGTGTCCTGGCGCAGGACTCGGTGGACGTGTCTGCGAGCGGTAGGGCTTTTGGCCATCTGGTGAACCTGTCTACCATGGTAAAGATATACCTGGTGCCCCGGGAGACAGGCAGGGGGCCGACAATGTCCACGTGGATGTGTTGGAACCTCCCGTGCGTTGGCTGGAACTGCTGGAGGGGAGTCTTCACGTGCCGCTGGACTTTGGCGGTCTGGCAGTGTACGCAGGTCCTGACCCAGTGTCCGACCTGTTTGCGCAAACCGCGCCAGAGGAATCTGTCCACTACCAGCTTGATGGATGCCCGGATGGACAGGTGGGCCAGGTCACGCAGTGTGTCGAACAGCCGGCGCCTCCATGCTACTGGTACCACGGGTTGGGGTTTGCTGGTAGACACGTCGCACAGGAGTCGATCCGCTGCCGGGCCGATGGGGACGTCCTCCAACTGGAGTCCCGAAACGGCGGTGCAGTGCCGGGATCTCGGTGTCCGACTGTTGTGCTTCCGCCAGTTCTGTGTAGTCTATTCCTGAGGACGATGTGCCCGCTGAGTGGAGGCCGGGGCGAGACAGTGTGTTGGCGACGACGTTGTTCTTCCCTGCGATGTAGCGGACATCTGTGGTGAATTCTGAAATAAAGGACAGGTGCCTCTGCTGCCGAGCCGACCAGGGGTCCGATGCCTTGGCCAGTGTGAAGGTGAGGGGCTTGTGGTCCATATACACAGTGAACTCCCTTCCCTCAAGGAAGCACCGGAAATGCCAGATAGCCAGGTACAGCGCTAGCAACTCTCTGTCGAAAGCGCTGTACTTCACCTCTGGTGGCCGTAGGTGCCGGCTGAAGAGAACGAGTGGTCGCCACTGGCCCTCGATGAACTGCTCCAGGACTCCGCTGACTGCCTTGTCGGAAGCGTCGACTGTGAGTGCCGTGGGTACATCGACTCTCGGGTGCACTAGGAGGGCTGCCTTTGCCTGCGCCTCCTTGGCCTGCTCGAACGCCTCTGTGGACTCTGTGTCCCATGCCACCTCTTTGGCCCTGCCGGCCATCAGGCTGAACAAGGGTCTCATGATGCGCGCTGCCGCCGGCACGAACCGATGATAAAAGTTGACCATCCCTACGAACTCCTGCAGGCCCTTGACCGTGCTGGGCTTGGGGAACTGGCGGATGGCCTGGACCTTGTCCGGTAGGGGAACTGTGCCACGTCAGTTGACTTTGTGGCCCAAGAAGTCGATCTCTGTCAGCTCAAACTGGCACTTCACTGGTCTGATTGCCAGTCCATGGTCACTCAGGCATTGGCAGAGCTGGTGCAAATGTGCCACGCACTCTTGGTGCGAACTGCTGGCCACCAGGATATCGTCCAAGTAAATGAAAATGAAATCCAGGCCACGTCCCACCAAGTCCATGAGCCTTTGGAAAGTTTGGGCTGCATTCTTGAGACCAAAAGGCATCCTCAGGAATTCGAACAAGCCGAACAGAGTGATGAGGGCTGTCTTGGGCATGTCGTTGGGGTGCACTGGGATCTGATGGTATCCCCGACCAGGTCCATTTTCGTGGATGTGGGGTACTGGGTATCTGTCGGCGGTTGTGGCGTTGTTGAGCCTTCTGTAGTTTCCGCAGGGCCTCCAACCTCCTGTGGACTTCGGCACCATGTACAGCAGGGATGCCCACGGGCAGTCTGAGCAGCATACGATTCCCATCTTTTCCATCTTACGGAACTCCTCCTTGACGAAGTGGAACTTGTCGGGTGGGAGCCTGCGATCTCGGGCGTGCAGCGGTGGTCCTTGCGTGGGGATGTGGTGCTGCACGCCGTGCTTGGGGTCGGCCGTGGAGAACTGCATGGTGACTACGGAGGGGAATTCTGCCAACACCCTGGCAAATTCGTTACCCGAGAGGGTCACAGAATCCAGGTGGAGGGCCGGTAGCTTGGCTTCTCTGAGCTGGAAAGTCTGGAACGTCTCAGCATGGACCAAACGCCAGCCTTTTAGGTCGACCAGGAGGCAGTTGGCTCATAGGAAATCTGCCCCAGTAGTGGCTGTGACACTGCTGCCGACGTGAAAGTCCAAGTTAAACAGCTGGACCCGAAACGCAGTGAGATAGTTCGCGAGCCGTATGTCCGAATACTGGTGCCATTTGCAGCGGTGAGTTCGGGGCCTGGGACCACGTTACGAGTGTCCATGTTCAAGGGGGGAAGTACGCTGACTTCGGCCCCGGTGTCTACCAGGAAGCACCACCCTGAATGTCGGTCCCAGAAGTACAGGAGGCTGTCTCGGTGGCCAGATGTCGTAGCCATCAGCAACGGCTGGCCCTGGCATTTCCCGTAAAAGCACATGGTGGACAGCAGCGGCGCACGCCTGAACCCCATCTTTGGTGATAGAAACACCATCGTTCTGAACTTTCATCTTTTTCCCCCGTGGGTCTCGACGGCTTCGGTTGCAGGGCCTGGGCTTTGGGGCTTGCGCTCGTGGCTAGGCCAATGGAGGCTGCTCCACGTTGCTTACTCTGCCAAAGGATGTCTGCTTTAGCCGTGACCCTGTGTGGGTCGCTGAAATCCTCACTCGTGAGAAGGAGGCGAATGTCCTCTGGCATTTGCTCGAGGAACAACTGTTCAAATAAAAGGCACGGCTTATGGCCGTCCATGAGTGCCAGCATATCATTCATGAGCTCGGATGGCGTGCGGCCGCCCAGGCCATCCATGTGTAGGAGCCGTGCAGCCCGTTCGCGGCGGGAGATTCCAAAGGTACGGATCAGGATCGCCTTAAGCTTAGTGTACCTGTCCTCCGTTGGTGGCTGGCGTAGGAAGTTGATGATCTGGCCTGCCGTGTCCAGGTCGAACGTGCTGACTATGTAGTAGTACCACGTGGCGTCAGCTGTAATGTCTCTGATATTAACTGGGCCTCAGCCTGCTCAAACCAAACGTGGGGCTGAGTGGCCCAGAAAGTCGGGAGCTTCAGAGAGACTGCGCTGTGCGAGTTGCTCGACCTCATGGCTGGTCGCTGAGTCGCCACCTCCAGATGCTGTCTGGAACGTTGGGGTCACCAATGTAGCCGCACACAACGTGCTGCTAAAGGAACATACGGAGGCAGAGAGTGCTGAGCTCAGAAAAAACCCTTTACTGATTCCAAATCGCGCGCTTCAATCTCCCATCCCATGGGCCCCCTGCGACCCAGGGGCGGACCTGACGTCCGTCTGTCCCCAGGGTCCGCCCCAAGCGGGTAGTTCCAGACGCGCTACCGCGTGTCTGCCCGCGGCTCCCGATGGCGGTTCGAGTCCCGCGTGTGCGTGTCGCCACAGCATCAGCAATATTTTGTTTTCCTCGTCATCAGCGTGTTATGTTGAATAATATTAATGACATGAATGTCATTGCTGTTTAATAACATTGCTTGTGTGCAGATTTTTAAATACACTTTGAGTGATCTTTAACAAATTGCTACATGTTTCCATTGCGGTGGTAGACCTACTGCAGGAGCTTACAGATATAGACACCCTACACGAGAGTGAAGAAGGAGCAGAAGTTCTCATAGATGCTTTGGTGAGTACAGTGATTTTTCTTTCTCTTTATAGATGATTTGACAGTGATCTATTGATTGCTCAAAAAATTGGCTGTTCCTTACCAAATATTTTAAATTATCCTTTTGCATTGTGTGTTTGGGACTTTTTCTAAGTTCTCTGATGGTATTTTGATCTTCTCTGCAATTAAAATGCCATCTGTGCTTCTGGGTTCAGATTGATTCACAAGGTTTAGTTTTCACCTATCTTTGCAAAGCTCATATCAGAATCTTTAACTGAATGTCGCTTTCAAGGCAGATACAAAAGGAATGTGAGAGCCCTTCAATTTGGATTTGGATGAGCTGAATTAAATGTGATTTCTCAGAGTTTACATTTATGATGGTTTTAAACTTGCTTTCTGCTCTGGTTAGAATTATCTGCTACAGATACATTCCTATCCCCTGTAGAAAATTGCAAGAAATTTACACCCAAATGTTTCATTATATCACTTTATATGAGTGCCCTGATTGAATGAAATTCTGGTAACAAGAGTCACTACTTAAAACTCAACTTATTCAAAATGCTCAGTTATATTTTGAAAGGCGTTACTTTAAAGTTTTTGAAAGTGCTCTTTTGACATCTGCAGTCAGTGTTACTTTGACATGCCGATGTTTATCAATTACTTCCATGCACTCTCAATTCTTGAAATGAATATACTTATTTAAATAATTAATTTCTGAATTTATAGGCTGTATAGGAATTTTGTATATTAATTATTACTTTAATAGTTTTTCTGTGCAGTTTAAAAAGATCTAGATTCCTCCTGCCAATTACCCCAAGCAAGGCCCTAATTTCGGAGCTGCAGGACTTGCTTCTTTGTTTTGCTACCAGTAATTGTGATCATAATTGTGGCAAAGATGAAAACTTAAATAAAACAAATTAAGCAAAATCTTCCCTTTCTGGTTTAAAATATACATCTGTTTTTTTAGGGGGGTTTATTGTCTGATTACTTATTTTCTTCTTTAATAAAAAAACATGTGAGGCCAATAATACCAATACTAACTCAATAACGTACATCCTGAGGAAGGGTCCTGACTCGAAACGTTGACCGCCTGCTTTTCTCCACAGATGCTGCCTGGCCTGCTGAGTTCCTCCAGCATCATAGTGTTTTTCATATTTATTTATAAATGGAAATGATATTATTTTAATTATATAAATAATTTGGATCATTACTAACTTGATCATGTTCCAAAAATGTTGACAGCCCATTTTCTCATCAGACAAAGGTTGAAGAACAAATATTGGATTTTTCCCCCCAAATTCATTTTTTTAAATGTAATGTCATTATTGGCAAACATTGCAATATAATGTTGCTGTGTTTTTATGAACTGATGTTTTGGAAAGGAAGGCTTGTTTCTAAAAATATATACGTGAAAACTATCATGGAATTATCAAAAGGTACACTCCAATCCTGGTACACATATCTCTAGCTCTCAATTTCAGAATCAGATTTATTATCACGATCTTATATGACATGAAATTTGTTGTTTTGCAGCAGCAGTACAGTGCAAAGACATAAAATCACTATAAATTACAAAAATAAATAGTGCAAGAAAAAAAAAGGAATAACGAGGTAGTGTTCATGGGTTCAGGGATTGTTCAGAAATCTGATGGCGGAGGGGAAGAAGCTGTTCCTGAATTGTTCAGTGTAGGTCTTCAGGCTCCTGACCTCCTCCCCGATAGTAGTAATGAGAAGAGGACATGTCCCAGATGGTGAGAGTCCTTAAAGATGGATGCTGCCTTCCTGAGGCATGTCTCTTGAAGATCTCTCCGAACTTCGGTCAATTTTGTAGCGAATGCTCTTCTACCTCTTCCACTTGCATATAGATCATGATAGGTTTTACTTGGTGCCAGTGTCAGAGTGTGCGTTTTTGTCTGTTTTCAGAGAAGCACTGCAGAACATGAATTGCTTTCTGTCTGATTCTTATAATTTTGTTTCTCTGGTCATCTAGCCATTATACTGGAAGGTTTACATTAGCACGGACCTTCAGAATTTAGATCAATTGCACTTAAGATTGTGAACTGTAGTGACGAAGAGTGGATCATCATTGGATGGGGGGGGGGGGTGGGGAGGAGAGCATTTGCTTTTCAGCTCAACCTTTACTCTTTCCCACCCCCCCACCCCCATTAGGGTTACGAGGATCTTATTATCTTGGAGCTGCAGAAACTGTGCAGGGAATCAGAATGCCAGGGAAAAGGGTGTAACATTAATTCAGTACTGAGTGTTGCAAAGTGCTCCCTGTTCAAGTGTTTGAAGTGCAGTCACAGTGGCAATGTTGGTGAATAGAATTGTTATTTTGTGCTCAGTAAGGATGCAAAACAAAAACCTGCTGCTCTTTTAGTAAGGTTGATTGAGCAATGTTGGTTAGACCACCTGTACTTCATCCTCAAATAGTGTTGTGAACTGTGACCCTCACTTGAACAGATAGATAAACTCTCTGTATAATGTTTCATTTTGATGGACTGTATTGCCAATACTACGACATTTTGTACATAAGACATGCAGCTGACTCCTAGTTGGACCATAGTGAGTGTTCACATTAAGCACTGTAAAGGAGAAGTGGCAGTGAGGTTAGGTGGTGGAGGGGGTTGGGGAAGGAAACAATCCTTGTTTTTGGCAGGATTTGCTGGAATCTTGTGACCTGGTTGCAATGTAAATGGCTGGTGAATGCAAATTCTTGGAAGAGGTGGGAAGCCTGGTTGTGTGTGAAAAGGACAGAGCTCTGGCATCTATCCTAACTGAAATCCAAGGAGGTTGTGATATCTTGGGCCGAGGGATAAGTGTGGATCCCAGATAAACATAGAGGGAAAGGCAGGCTATGTGGAATTGTTAGTGGGATGGTGTCTGCGTACGAATGATTTATCTTCGTAACTATTGCTATTGACAGCATTTAGTTAATAGTAATAGTAGATTTGAAGCTCGCTGATGTTAAAATTGGTTTTATTGAAGTAGGACTGCTTGTAGCCAACGAATTGTTGAAATCCTCAGTGTTGAGGTTTTAAGTTGCTCTTAGATACGTTGCTCTCACGCCTGTCACTCAGTTATGGGAAGAGATTACCAGGCAGACAAGAAAAAGATTCAAATTCAAGGATATATTTAAAGCTTCTTGAAATAATGCAACACCCCCACCATCTGCTGGGACTCTTTGGCTCATGACCATTCAAAATGGAGGCGGAGCATTTGGGGTGGTATTGAGATCGTCGAGTCCACCCACCAGGGGTATGCAGCAGTGGTGGAAGGAAAATACCACCTCACAAACTACCACGCACCTGCCCCCTTGGCCATCACCTGCTCCATCTGTGGAAGAATCTGTGGTTCCCACATTGTACCTCATATCCCATCTCAGAACCAACTAAACTGGAGTGGAGGCAAGTCATCCTCAATCACACCGGACTTCCTAAGAAGAGGATATGCCAAGTAATACTTAACCAGGAGAGTCTTGGAATCTGGTGGCACTTGGTATGCTCATGAGTGAACCAAAAGGGATGTTGGAAGTGGGGTCAGAGGTCCAGGTAGAAAGCAGAGGTCTGCCATTTAATTCACTTGTATCTCAGCCATGAAAATTTGAGTGCTGTGGTGTGTTTCAAATAAATATGGGCATCCTCTAATAATAGTCAAATATTTATAGAAGAGAAAGGAATAATGAAGCCAGAGAAAGATCTGTTTGGAGGGATAATCAAATGCTTTGTCAGAAAGCTTGGTTTCATTGGAGGGCCTTGAGGAAGATAGGGAAATAGGGAAAAATTGGAGAGAGAATTAGTCAAGATATGAACGGTTAGCGTCCCAAAGCTTATTGAAATCCAGAGACGGCTTAAGGGTCGAAACATTCGGGGGAAGAAAAAGAGGAAAAATACAGAAGGTAATAAGGAATCTAAGTATTTTCTGTATTTATTGATTCAAATCTCATTGGTTAAGAAGCTGTTGCCATGCTTCGTAACACAGGGCACATCCATCGATCCAGGAACATTCGTAGACCAACAACTTTCTATTTAAGAGTTTTTTAATGTAGCACTGTAATATAGTAGACTTTAGCTTTATAAAATTTCAAGTACACTAAACTCTCATTTATCCAGTATTTATGCATCTGGAATTCTCATGCAACCAGCAAAAGTTTCTAAGACTATTAAGCAATTTCATAACATGTTCAAACAATGAATTTAATTTCGTGTTATGCAAATGTGTGTGAAAATTCATTTTTAGTTTATTTATGTGTATATGTAAGGGTAGTGCAGTTGTAGGCTGATTAACAGCAGCATCCTCTTTGAAGATTTGTGATCATGAGTACAGTCATTCATTTGATTTTTGCTGTACTTTAATACTGTTAGCCTTAAAATATAGAATTGCAGTGTAAAACATTAAGTAAAAGGGTAAGAAGCTGACATAGTTCGGTAATTTATTTAAACATTTATACAATGTACAGTAGTGGTGTTTCTGACCAATTCTCATACAACCAGTATATTTATGCAACTGGTACCCACCATTCCCCATGGCTGAGAGTTTATTGTATTTTAAGTTAAAATACTGCAGTTTATATTTTTTCTGGATCTTGCTTCAATCATGAAAATAGTTCTAATTTTGATATTTAATTGAGATTTAATTGATATTATTGCATTATTTTGGCTGAATGTTAGAATCTTGTGGGTGTTTCACCAGTAATGAATAGAGTAGGTTTTAAACCATTGGACATTCCACTGCTCACCTTAATGTGCTAGTCCTCAGGGCCTTCATCATAACATTAGTTCTTGCTTAAGATGCACTTTCTGTTCTATTGCACATATCATTTGGTTTTGTGTGTGTTGGCTATAGTTTTTTTTAAACTGGGAATTTTGTATGGCACCAATTCCAGTTAGATTTGCAGTAATGACTTCAGTAATTCCATTGAGTGGAACTGATTGTGTAACACTGTGGGAGTCTGTTGTGGGATTGTAAAACCCAATAGATACATGCAGTGTTACAAATACTTTGAGGTACATGGGCTAGTATTTCATCGATATAATAGTAAATATGAAATTTTTGCAAAGAGTTTCAGAAAAAGGTCTTTGAAGGATTTGATAAGTCATTTGAATATTCTAATTTAATATACTTGAATATTAAACTCATTATAATTGGCCCTACAGGATCAAGTTAATTGTTGAGTGTATCTGATTCACTTGCACTGTTAGAGAGGTACAAAATCAGAGTGAACTCTATTATTGATGTGTGAGGAAAAACTCATTATAGGAATCAGATAATGTCTTTGTTCTAAACTGTTTACTTTGTCAGCATATTCTGTGCTATATGTTGGCTCAGTGTATCAGCATATCGGCACAAATCGTTCATGAAGGCAAACCAAAATTTGTAGAAGGTTGATTATTTGTTACCTAGAAGTAATACAGAAGACAAAGTGAAGAATAAATGGTGCATTTAAATACTGATCTAGTTAAGTCATCTGATAGAAAAGAAAAAAATGTACATTTAATAAAGCAGTGATTTTCTAAGCAATGAGATATGTGAATAAGATTGACAACAATATTAAGTTTGAAATTTAAGTGGAAAAGGGCTAAATTCAGTGAATTGTATAGGGAACTCCAGATGCATTGTAATCAAACTCTTGTAGCAGAAATAGTTACTGAACAACAAGAGCCCTTCAGAGAGAAGATTTGGATATTCTCACAAGAGGAAAGGAAGTTCATTTGAATCTTGGGGCTCCAAGGATGACTAAAGTTACAGAGGTTAAAATGAGTCAGAAAAAAATGCAGCAATTGTGAAGTTAGTAATGTGCTAGAAAACTAAATTAAATAAAGAAAGTGGAAAGATATTAGAAAAGTACTCAAGGCTGGGAAAGGGAGTAGTGCTGGGATAGTGGGCGACATGAAAGAGAATCCAGAAGTCATTTTAGAAGTACAAATGGTATACTAGTTTTTGGAAGGTCAAAGCTGACCGCGGACCAAACATTAGATTTTGCCCATCGATGGAGTGAGAGGCGGCAGCGATTGTAGATAGGAGATGCTAGAGATTCTAGATAGGACCTGTGATTAAAGATGATGCCAGAGAGGGACAACATTTTGTGTGCAGCTTCCAAGGGAATTATAAAATACTCTGGTTTACAACTACTACGGCTGAAATCTGTGGATGCAGACACTCCAGTAAGTAACATTGTTTCAAGTCATTTAAAAAACCAGTGATCTTCAGAACCGCCAGACTCTGGACTCCAGACCACCCCGGGACTGGGTGCAGCAACTGGAAGCTCGGGGAGCGTAACGTGGCTGCAGGTAAAACTGAAACGCTAGGTCCTGAGGCCCCCCTCCCTCCCATCCTCCTGGCTAATGTACCGTCTCTGGAAAATAAAATTGAAGACCTCAGAGAAAAACTGTGGTACCAGAGGACATCAGGGATTGTCGTGTACTCTGCTTCATAGAGACATGGCTCACCCCCAGCACTACGGACACAGTGCTCTAGCTCGAGGGCTTCACCATTCACCGCATGGACCAGACGGCGGCAGGTAAAGGCAGAGGCGGCAGCGTTTGCTTCACGGTTAACTCGTCGTGGTGCACAGACGTGGCAGATTTGTCTCAGTCCTGCTCCCCTCACCTGGAACATCTGGCGGTCAAGTGTCATCCATTTTACCTGCCGAGGGAGTTCTCTGCTGTCATCCTGGTAGCAGTGTAAATTCCACCCCTGGCAAATGTCAGACTGGCACAGGAGGAGCTGAGCACCGTGATCAGCGGTCACAAGTCATCACACTCTGATCATCACGGGGGACTTCAACCAGGCCAGCTTGAAGAAGTCTCTGACAAACTATCACCAGCATGTCACCTGTAGGACCAGAGGAGCCAGCACATGTGATCACTGTTACATCACCATCAAGAATGCTTACCGTGCCATCCCACGCCTGCACTTTGGCAAGTCCAATCACCTGGCTGTACGTCTACTCCTGACATATAGGCAGAGACTGAGGACAGCAGCACCAGCGATGAGGACAGCGAAGTATGTTCAAGGGAGGCGAAGGAAGCGTTTACATGACTATTTTGAATTGGTGGACTGGACCTTATGCAGGGATTCACCTTTGGATGTGAATGAATATGCCACGGCCATCACTGACATCATGAAGACCTGCATGGATGAGTGTGTGACTTCAAGAACATACAGAGTCTTCCCAAACCAGAAGCCCTGGATGAACCAGGAGATCCTCAGTCTGCTTAGGGCTAGACCTGTGGCATTCAAGTTCGGTGATCCAGAACCCAACAAGAAGTCTAGGTATGACCTACAGAAGCCCATCGTGAGAGCAAAAAGTCAATTCTCTGTGAAGTTAGAGACACAATCAGATGCACGACAGTTGTGGCAGGGTTTGCATGCTATTACCTCCTATAAGGTGAAACCTAACAGCATAAATGGCAGTGATGCTTTGCTCCCCGATGAGCTCAAAGCCTTTCATGTATGCTTTGAAAGGGAAATAACACTACACCTGTGCGAATCCCCACAGCATCTGATGACCCCGTGACCCTTGTCTTGGAGGCCAACATCAGAACATCCTTCAAGAGGGTGAACCCTTGGAAGGCATCGGGCCCCAGTGGTGTACCTGGCAGGGTACTGAGAATCTGTGCCGACCAACTGGCTGGAGTGTTCAAGGACATCTTCAACCTCTCACTGCTGCAGTCGGAGATTCCCAGTTGCTTCAAAGGGGCATCAATCATATCAGTGCCCAAGAAGAGCAGGGTGAGCTGCCTCAGTGACTGTTGCCCAGTAGCACTCACTTCTGCTGTGGTGATGTGCTTTGAGAGGTTGGTCATGGCTAGAATTTAATTCCTGCCTAAGCAAGGATCTGGACCCGCTGCAATTTGCCTACCACCACAACAGGTCTACAGCAGATGCAATCTCACTGGCTCTCTACTTGGCTTTGGAACACCTAGACAACAGCAAAACACATGTCAGGCTGCTGTTTATCGATTACAGCTCGGCGTTCAACACCATCATTCCCTCAGTACTAATCAACAAGCTTCAACACCTGGGCCTCTGTACCTCCCTCTGCAACTGGATCCTCGACTTCCTTATCGGGAGACCACAGTCAGTGCGGATTGGTAGTAACATCTCCTCCTGGCTGACAATCAACACAGGTACACCTCAGGGATGAGTGCTCAGCCCACTGTTCTACCTACTCTCTCTACACTCATGACTGTGGCTCAGCACAGCTCAAATGCCATCTATAAATTCGCTGATGACACCACAGTTGGTGGTAGCATCTCAGATAGCGACAAGGAGGTGTACAGGAGTGAGACAGATCGGCTGGTTAAGAGGTGTCACAACAACAACCTCGCACTCAAAGTCAGTAAATCCAAGGAATTGATTGTGAACTTCAGGAAGAGGAAGTCGAGAGAACACACACCAGTCCTCATTGAGGGGTCAGTGGCGGAAAGGGTGAGCAGCTTCAGGTTCCTGGGCATCAACATCTCAGAGGATCTATCTTGGGCCTAACACATTGATGCAGTCATGAAGAAGGCACACCAGCGGTTCTACTGCATTTGGAGTTTGAGGAGATTTGGTATGTAACTAAAAAATCTTACAGACTTCTACAGATGTACGGTGGAGAGCATTCTGACTGGTTGCATCATAGCCCGGTATGGAGGCTCTGATGTGCAGGATCGAAAGAGACTGCAGAGGGTTGTAGATGCGGCCAGCTCCATCGTGTACACAACCCTCCCCGCCTTCAAGGATATCTTCAGAGGCAGTGCCTCAAGAAGGTGGCACCCATCGTTAAGTGCGCTCTTCACATTACTACCATCGGGGAGGAGGTACAGGAGCCTGAAGACCCACACTCAACATTTCAGTAACAGCTTCTTCCCCTTCACCATCAGATTTCTGAACGGTCCATGAACCCATGAACACTACCTCGTTATTCCTCTTTTGCACTATTTATGTAATTTTTTAAACATAGTAATTTTTATGTCTTGCACTGTACTGCTGCCGCAGAGCAACACATTTCACCACATATGTCAATGATGATAATTCTGATTCTGATGCTTGAAAGGTTGGGAGCCCTTAAAGTAAAATGAAGAAAGTCAATAAAGAAAAGGCAGATTTGGCCACAATTGTTAATTCTTCTTGGATGTCAGGATGCTGCCAAAGAACTAGAGAATTTCAGTTTCTTCCTTGTTTTATAAAAGTGAAACGGATAAATCTGAGAACTACATATCGGTCAGTCTAATGTCTTTTTGTGGGGTTACTTTAAGAACCATTTAAGACAATTATTTGGCATTTGGAGTAGCATGGACTAACAAATTAAAGTCAGAATAGTTTCCTTGAAGGCCAAATGTGTTTGACTAACTTAATTCAAGTTCTTAAGCAAAGTAATTGAGAGCATTGATGAGCTTTGTAGCTTTGTGTGCTTGGTTGGTAATGTAGACTTCCAAATGGGGTTTGAGAAAATACCACTCAAAATGTAAACAAAATTAAGTTATGGCTATAAAAATGGCTGAAGGAAAAACCAGATAGTGGTGGTGAATGGTTGTTTTTCATTCTGGAGAAAGTACTGAAGTTGTGTTTTCTTAGGGCCATTGCTCCACTTGATATATACAGGTGACTCCTGCATAACAGGGGGATGGTGTTCTTAGAAAATCGTGGTACGGACTGTTTTCTGTAACACAAAGCTGCGTCATCTGTGTGTGCACCACGAAATGCCGTTTGAAAAAAATTGTATTTATTTACTTTCTTTTCCACATAAATTTTGTAAGAGCAAATTTTTATTCTGTGCAAGACTAAGTGGTGAAATGTATCAAATATCTATTGAAATTTAATGCAGAGAAGTGTAAAATGATGCATTTTTGGGAGGAAGAATTAGGAGAGCAAATATGAACTAAAAGCAAGAATGTTAAATGGGGTGTCACATCAAAGCCCTGGAGATGTACTCATTAACCTGAGGGTGACACAGGAAGTTGAGAAGCTTGTCTAAAAATATAGAGTAAAACTCACAGTAATCGGGTACACTTAGGACTTCAATGCTGGACTAGCAGATTTTCTAGGCTTATTGTTTTTTTTTATTTCTATTAATACTCCAACACTGCCTGAGAATCACTGCCTAAAAGGGCAGATTAATTGCAAGTATATATACAAAAATAATTTAATTAAGAAAGAAGGAAAAGAGATTCATTCAGCAGCTTAACCAAAGAGCCAGCACAGCAGTAAAGTGAATGGCAGCCTCCTCACGAGTTGGAGGACATTGTGAAAATAGTTTTATGACCAAAAAGTTAAAAGAAATAATTTTAATATGCCCATAAAATAGACTTCAGTGGAAATGTGTGCTGTATAAGCTGAGAATACAGTACCTCTGCCATGCTGTTTTCCTTGATACCCTGCTCATGGCAAATGCTTATGCTTACAACATTGAAACAGAAGCATAATCAAAATCAGCTGAAGGGAGGCCTCCATACAAAGGAGTGCAGTTATAAGTATAAAACATTAGTTCAAAAAATTGTTCTGATTAGTGTTTTGTGAAACATTTGCAATGGAAAAATAAATTCCTCTTTGGTTGCTAGCAGTCATTGAGGTGGGAAATATAAGCTGCAAGTTTATATTTCTGACATCAGGTCCTGAATGTTAGTCATTGCCTCTGAACTTTGATATGTGCTATGTTCTTGAACCTGCTATATTATTTTAGTGCTGCCAAATGCTTGAGTTGCAATTTGACATGCCTCACAATTGTGGCATCACAAACACTGCTGAAATTTTGTAAAAATTACAGACAAAAAAAAACTATTTTGTTATTTATTTTCTCTCCCTCCCTCCCTTCCTCCTTCCTCTTCCCAATCTTTGCTCATGTGTCTCTTTTTTTTCTTGCCTGCTGTTGTTTCTACATAGCAGCTGCCGTATGTACATGGTAGTCAGCAGCACTGGTATTTTGAAATGTGGCTTTTGTGAAATGCAAAAAATAAATGGACTCATGCATTTGTAGTCCTCTTACATCTGATCTTTACATGTATGAACTTACTGTGCACCCTCTATCCGATTACACCCTGCTGCCCATGCATATATGTTCTGAATCTGGCAGAATGACTTCAGATACTTCTGGGAATTGCCCCTTTCAAACAAAATTGCTGCATGGAAGATTGCACTTATTCATTTTCTAGAAACATTGATGCTGGCATGCACAATGGAAAGGATGCATACTGATCTCTGACCTTGCAGATCACACAATAGGTTTTGTTTTTAAGTTTAGTTTTCAAAGCTATTAATTATCAATGTTCACATTAATTAAAATGTCAGCTCAGGTTAATTACCAGCCCTAATCACTAAGTTCTGGATTTAGTATAACTTACCAGGATTTACAAAAATGAGGAAGGAAGACCTGAAGTGATGTTCTTCTTTTCACCAAAATCATCAGAATCCTTGGAGGTGGGGGGAAGAGACAGGGAAATCATGAATTAAGGATTATCTATACCTGATTCATTCTCTTCTGAGGTGGTGAGTATGCTGTAGGTACCTCAGGGTAAAGATTAGTTGTATAGAAATTTGTGAAATACTTGGTGGTCATGCACTAGAGAAGTAAAACTTTGCCATGGATGGATCGGTTTATTGTTGATTACAGGGTGACTTTTCAATAGACCATAATAAAAAAAGTGATAGACATGTTTAACTGGCCAAGCCGTGTCTGTCGAAAGAGGACTGAATTTATGTTACAAGTGGCTAGTTCTGACACAAAAAGGAAAGGGTAGTTATCTGAAGTTGTTGAGTTTGGTATCAGGTCCCAGGGGTTACAATGTGCTTAAATGGAAGATCAATGCTGCTCTTTGAGCTTTAGTTGGGCTTTGCTGGAACAGTGCAGGAGGCTAACGATGGAGATGTCAGAGTAGAGTGGGGTAGAGAATTAAAGTGAGGCAACTGGAAACTGAGTGGAGGTGTTCTGCAAAGCAGTCACCCAGTGTAGAGGTGGCCACACCGTGTGTACCAAATACAGTACACTAAGTAGAAAAAAAGTGCAAGTAAGTAGTTGCTTCCCCTAGGAGTACTGTTTGGGTCCCTGGAAAGTGGGAAGGAAACTGTGTGGCATCTCCTGCAGATGCATGAGAAAGCATTATGAAAAAGACTGGTGGAGATGGAAGAGCAAACCAAGGAGTCACAAAGGGAGTGTTTTTATTTCAGAATGCTGAACAGGCAGAGGAAGATGTGCCTCATGGATATACCTCCGACGTTTCACCATTAAGTTTGGGGGTCGGTGAGATGAAAGATGAGGATAAGTGGTGGTAGGGAGAGATTCCTTATTCTTGCTCTGGCTTGAAAGAAAGGAGATGAGAGCAAAAAGTTGGGGAAAAAAGAAGATATGGTTGAGAACTCTGTCAATTAAGTTAGCATGGTTAAGGAAAGTGAAAGACAGCTCATACACTAGTGTGTGAGGTCTTGTCATCTGAACAGATACCATGGCGCAATTGGGGAAGTGGCACAGTGTGTGTTGACGGACAGTGTCTTCGAATTCAATTCAGGAAATTAATCTTGTGTTTTCAAGTCAAAGCACCACATAGCTTCTTGCAGAGGTCCAATGTTCTGGTTTTATATGCAAATCATGGCTGCTCATTCTAACTATTTCAAAGCATATAGGAAATCCATCTCATTTTTGCTTGTAATCAATTCTGTTTCTTGATCTTTTTTCAATACCCAATAAAGTCCTGGTAATAGCTGATTCATTCAACTGAAGCTTATTACCTTGAGGTTATTCCTAATGATGGATGTCAAAATAAATTTGAACATGCTGGCACACCGTTTAATAGCCTGAGTTTAACTGGAATGCTAATAAACCGAAGGTCATTGTTCATTATTGTTGCAATATTATAGCCTTTCTCTACAGCATATGATGTGACCACTTCAACATAGTGTCTGCCACGTTGTTGCAGGAAGAAGTAGATTGGTGGTTATTTTTTTTCTCTCAAATATGAACGTATAGCTTCAAGTACATTGTTCTAGCAAATTTAAAAAGACTTGGAAAAACTGTGGGATGTTGGATGGCCCCAGTGCCTTTCCTGGGCATAGTTTACATTTGAAGCATCTAACTACATTGCAGGAGTAATAGTGAGCAAGCATTGCATACTGAATTGATTATTATGCATTGAATGTGATCAGCACAATCTTAACATCGGTTTTTAAAATATTTTGGAGCAAACCTTTGCCAAGTTTGATTAAAGCTGTGGCAGGGAGCCCTGTGTTTTGTTTTCTCCTTTCTGATGTAAAGGCTCTCAAAAATTGCAAACTTTGCAGAAGGAAAATTGCAAATTGGGGTTTTTATTTAGTTGGGTTGTCAGGAGAACAGAACAACAGTGACTAATAATTGAGCTCCTTTTATTGAATTTCAGCAAGCCAGCCTTTGATGAATAGCACTGAAGTGTGTATGTTTGAGTTTCAAATATTTTCATAGCTTTTTGTCAATACCAATTGAAGCAAATCGCAGTGTTACTCAAAGAGAAATGAGCTTGTTTTTTTTATAGTGACTTTGTTGCTAATGAATTACTTTTGATGTATAATCATTATATGACTTTTTTAGACAAACACAACAATCAATTTGCACAAGTTCTGTAGCAAAGTTCTATGAACAACAATGTTCTAATTGCCCAGTTAATCTTGAGGAAGAGATATTGACCAGAACACCTGGTGAATCATATTGGTTTTAGAGTTGTGCTCTGGAAATGTGGTCTTCCTGCAGGGCTTCAATTTAATGTCTCAGCTAAAAGATAGCACCACACTTAGTGCAGCATTTTGTCAATGGAATATTCATGTCTTGGGCTATGTTATGATGAGATATTGAAGGTAGCCTGTTCCATGGCTGGTTCCACACCTGTTGTTCTTTGTCTCAGATTCCATCAAGTTGTCCTCCAAACGACTTTTGCTAATATAATTTGACCAGCCTTATGATTGAAGTCTCCTGTGTTAATTGCACTACTTTTGGTAAAAGCTCCTGTTATTTTTCTTTAATTAGTAATCTGTTCAGCAACGTGGCTACTGTCATCTTTAGATTAATCAGAGTAATGGAAAGGAGCGTCTCGATGAATAATGTATTGGTAATGTAAAGGATAATACAAAATGCACCAAAAAAAACAGATGTACATAGTACTTTATTGCTTATGCAATGCTACTAAAGGAGATTTCTTAGCACTAAGCTCAGCTGTAATTAAATATTCTCCTTTATACAGTGGAGACTGACTTTGCCGGGGGTGGGGTGGTGTTGGAAGATGATGTCCTGGGACAATGTTTTGTGAAGAGGGGAGGCATCAGGATGACAAAGTTGATTAGCAATCCAAATAAACCACTACTGGATAATCAGAAGTTTATTTTTAGTGTCTACAAACCATTACCACAAAAGATTCTTGTTTAGCCTGTCTTTTATTTCTACCCAAAGTAATTGTGCTTCCTGACCTTAGCCTAAGTCATCATTGTTGTTACCTGTACACCGTCCATCATTATCAGGCATCACCCCACCTCCTCCCTTCCCATTACAACCTTTCCATTTTTCTGTTCTTTGTAATGACAGGTACCATGGAATATTTCATTCTTAGCCTTAGTCGTCACTCAGTCATGTCTTTTAATGGTTATTAGGTCAAATCCACATGACTGTTGTGCTATGAATTCATGTAGCTGGTTATGAATATGTCGTCAATCAGACAAAACTCATTTAATTGAAGCTTATTAACCACTATCCCCTGATTTCATCTTGGTCGCAAGAAAATGAATATTCAACCTGCTGCCTATTCTTGTTACATTTTGTTCATGATTAGCCAAGTCATTACACTGCTGAAGCTTTAACTTTTCTCTTAACATTTATAAATTTCTACCATGTCGAAATGACTGTCTACAGCCACGGCCATTTGATTTGCCTGGATTCTTGGCTCAGCCTGGTCCAAATGGGACATGTTCCAATGGTGTTGCTTCCTCTTTTCCCCAATATTTGTGCTGGTGTTCTGAGTGGAAACCCCTGTTACCCATGTTGCTCTTTGAGCCTTGTATCCCTTAGACATGTAACGTAAAAATTTCAATGGGTCCAACATTTGCAGACCATGGGAGACAGGCCCACATTTCCAGCATGGATAAGTGATGTGCTATCTGATTTCTATTCTTTGTCTGCAAGAGGCCCTCCTTGAAGTAACTTTAAGATCATTTCCACCTAATTGTAGAACTTAACCCATCCCTGCCCCCTCACCCCAACAACTAGAGCAAACTGTTCTTTTAGCTATTCACAGTTGGTATCTCATCTCTAAGTCAAAAGCATCTGGACTCACATCCCACGACAGAGAATTGAGCCCAAAAACCCTCTGAGTTTGTTCAGAAGTTCTAAATGAGTGCTGCTCAGTTGAAAGTGATGGTTTTAAAGTCTGATTTGAAAGACAAGGACCTGTCTGCTTACCCATGGGCAGATGTAAAGGCTCCCAAAGCTCTATTTTGAAGAGAAGCCAGCATTATCTCTAGTTTTCTGGTCACAATTTCTCCGGTATTTTGAAGAAAAGATTCTAAAAGGAAAAAAGAGAGCCTTCAATTAAAAAGTGCTGCAAGAATGAGCCAAGGAACTACACACTGGTGAGCCTAACATCAGTGGTGGGAAAGTTACTGGAAGGGATTCTGAGAGAGAAGACTTGCCTGCGTTGGGAAAAGCAAGGACTCAGTCAGCATGGCTTTGTGCGTGGGAAATCGTGTCTCACAAATTGAGTTCTTTGAAAAGGTGACCAAGAGCATTAATGAGGACAGGGCAGTAGACATCATCTATATGGGCTTTAGCTAGGCCTTTGACAAGGTCCTGCATGACAGGCTGGTCCAGAAGGATATTTCACATGGGATCCAGGGTTAGCCAGCCAACTGGATATAATATTGGCTTGGTGGTAGGAGTCAGAGGGTGGTAGTGGAGGATTGTTTTACAGATTAGAGGCCTGTGACCAGTGGAGTACCACAGGGATCAGTGCTGGGTCGCCTGTCGTTTGTCGTCTGTATTAAGGATTTGGATGAGAATGAGTTAGCAGGTGACACCAATATACCAACATGGGTGGTATAGTGGATAGTGAAGAAGATTATCTAAGATTGCAACAGGATCTAGATCAACTGGGAAAGTGGGCCAAGGAATGGGAGATGGAATTTAATTCAGACAAGTGTGAAGTGTTACATTTTGGGAAGTTAAACTAGGGCAGGACTTGCACAGTAAATGGCCAGACCCTGGAAAGTGTTGTAGAACAGAGAGACTTAGAGGTACAGGTACATAGTTTTCTGAAAGTGGTGACACAGGAAGATAAAGAGGTGAGGAAGGCATTTGGCACTCTTGTCTCCATAGTACAGGGCACTGAGTTCAAGAGTTGGGATATCATGTTGCAGCTGTAGATGTTGGTGAGACTGCACTTGGAGTATTGTGTGCAGTTCTGGTTGCCTAGCTGTAAGAAGGATATCATTAAGCTGGAAAGGGTGCAAGGAATATTCACAAGAGTGTTGCTAGGACCGAATGGTTTGAGTTATAAGGAGGGACCAGATAGGCTGGGACTGTTTACCCTGGAGGGAAGGAGGCTGAGGGGTGACCTTGTACAGATTTGAAATATCATGAGGGGCGTAGATAGGGTGGATGGAGCTGCCAGAGGAAGTCGTAGAGGCAAATACAATTATAATGTTTAAAAGACATTTAGACAGGTACATGGAGTTTAGTAGGATTTGGGTCAAACGCAGGCAGATGGGACTTGCTCGAGTAGGCACCTTGGTTGGCATGGAGAAGTGAGGGTGAAGGGCCTGTTTCCGTCCTGTATGACCCTCTAACTATTATCGTTAATATCATTAATATTGTGGGTACCTGCTGTACATTGATTATTAGGTTCCTTACATTACAACAGTGACAAAGTTTTAAAATTGCTTTGGAATGTTCTCAAAGGGATGCAAAAAATGCTAAGAAAATTCTGGTCTTTTTCTCATGCAATATGTCTTTTAAGAAAATTTAAATTGTATCTCTCTTCAGTATCCTGATCTTAAGGTAAAGTAAGGTATCTTTATTAGTCACATGTACGTCGAAACACACAGTGAAATGCATCTTTTGCGTAGTGTTCTGGGGGCAGCCTGCAAGTGTCGCCACGCTTTCAGCACCAACATAGCATGCCCACAACTTCCTAACCTGTACGTCTTTTGGTGAGGTACCTGCAAATAGTCCTCATAATTTAACCCAATAAATCCAAATATCACATGCAGTAGCTTGTCTTCAAAACAAAGCTTTGGGATTCTTTACATCCACTTGAGAGTGAGCAGACAGGGTATTGGTTTAAAGCCTAATCTGAAAGGTATCACCTTCACCTCCACAGCACTCACTTAGAATTGCAGGGCATAAGCAGGGTTTTTTTGTGCTTAATTCCCTACTGTGCCATTTGAGCTCAAGCTTTTGACGAGATGGCAACTACCCAAGGCAGAGCTACAGTTGTGAATAGATAGGAGAGGAGTCATTAGCTCCAGTGGATTCCAGAATAAATTGGGAATAACCTTAGGCCATCAGGGAACACTGGATATTGTTACTGCAGTGCAGCCCCTGAATTAGAACACAGTCAGCCCAAGTCTACACAATTGGAGAATTACTTGCTTTCTTTGTTTTAGCTCCTTTGAAATAAAAGCCAATTTAGGATTAGAGCTTTTGAGGTTTTTTTTAGTTTTTAAATTTTTTTTAAATTATATTTTTTAATTACATTCACGAGCATCCATATTCCCATTAATAATTCTCTCTCATCATTTAAATATATTCCAATTTCTTTTTCTTTAATCCAAAGTAGATGACCTCACATTGGCACCCATCATGGGTGGTCATGAATGAACTTTGCTACATTTATGTCCCCTCATTGATTCTGTCACGTCTTCCACTTGCCTCTTCCCCGTGCTTTCCAAATTGTTATCACCTGCGGAGTTGGATATAGGACTTTACAAAAGCAAAATGCTCAGAATTTAAAAATCTGGAATTCAAGACATTTCCTGTTAATACTCAGCAGGTTAAGCGGCATTTGGATTGAAAACGTTTCGTCAGATCTTCCGTGGTTATAAAGCTTTCTGTTTCTTCCTCCAAGTCATCAGAAATTGTGATGACAAGCTGATTTCCCAGTAATTATACTTGGAGAAATATAACACACATGCACACAGACACCTGTTTCTACTCTGTTCACCTGACCCTGCCGTGAAGCAGCACCATGTAGATAGAACAGGAAGGTGCACTATGCTTTTGGTCTGGGTGAGGTAAGTTATGGTCATCACAAGCAATCTAAACTCAGGGATGCTGTTTCTGCCTGGTGCTCAGCATGGGAGCTTGTGAATAAAATTAAACTACATCCTGTGAAAAAGAGAAATGATCAGTTTTGTTATAGGATTGTTGGATGGGGAAATCTGATTTTGCTTTGTGTATGCCATCTCTTCACATAGCACTTTTAAGCACCGTATTCAAGAGTTTCAATGTCATTTTATGCTTTATTGTAATAAAATCATTTCAAAAAGCTAGGGAACTGAAAAAGGATTATCTCTGTGAGGAGAATGTGTGTGCCTGACGTTTGGGTTTTTCACTGAGACAGGCAGAAATGGCTGCTTCTGTGTCCATTTTCTTTGGCTTCTTTGTAAACAGCACACAAGTTGTTCCATGCACAAATCCCATTTGTATGTCATCTGGCAAATTTACTCATCTGGTGGCCAACCAGAAAATATTTACATGCAGCCTTCTGATTCTTTTGTGAGTGATGTATGTCTGTCAACAAAAATGTGCATGGTCTGAAATATGTTGAGTATGTATTTTTGAGTATAAAAGGATTAACAATAATTTGATTCTGTGTTAATTTAGTTGGAAGGACAAGTGGTAGCACTGCTGGTTCAGAACCTGGAACGATTGGATGAGACAGTGAAGGAAGAAGCAGATGGTGTTCACAATACATTAGGTACGTTGTTTTGCCTGATTTTTTTTTACTCTGTAATGAGATTCGTGACTAAGCAGCAATGTATCTAGCCTTATTTGTGATTTTTCTGAAGTAAGGTTGTAACTGTGTGGTTTACCTTACTTCAAGTAAGAGGAAAGCCTATCTAACACGTGCATGGACTGTAAGACCAGAGAAAACTGCATTATCGTTCTGAAGATGAAGTATTCAATAAATCTGAAGAAATAATTGATGCATATGGTAAATGGGAATATCCTTTATGCTTTGGTCTTTAAAGTGGAGGCATTATTTTGAAGAGTGTATTAAAATCATTTCTCAGTTATAGGATTCCATTGCAACTTATGAATGAGATTACATTATTAATGACCATAAACATGGGATGCAATATTGGAAACGTGACACGGTAGAAGAGAGCTTCCTGTTCACCCAGTAGCTCATTATTTTCTACATCCTTGGAAAAAAGCACATGAATCATTTACAACCAACACTAAAAGCTCTTATTAAATGGCAAAAAGTACATTTGTGTGAAATGTTAGTAGATTTATTTAGAATTTAAAATGTTAATGATTTTTTTTTGTACTTGTCCCTCCTTTATTCTGAACTTTTATTATTGTCAATACCTCCCCATGCCTCTTTTTCTCACCCCTGAAATATTTGCCTCTAGAGACTTTCAGATTCAGGTAATTTCCTCTCCCCACCCTCTCATCCTGTTCTCCCACCACTGCTGGCTCTTGCAGCTCTCTAATCCCAGTCAACCTTTCTGGCCTTCAGTACATTGTAATTCTACTTTCACATTGGTTTCTCCTCAGCCACTGTTCTTGTTTGGCTTTTGTTTGGTTCACTCCTTGATTTCTTTTCCTATTGTGTAACATAAGGTGCATTAGCATTGCCATCAACAAGCAAGTTTGGTCCTGGCATCGGCAAGGGAATGATTATCATAGAGGGTGGTACAGCATCACCTGCAACTGAGAAGAAGGATGCAGTCATTGGGCCCCTTGTCAGTTTGATACAAATTGTGTGGCCCCAGCTTGGTTGCATAGCCTGTTAAAACTGGATTCTTATTATCACAACATATAAATACAACAGTACATGAGTGTGAGGGTAAACTGGAGACTCTCAACTCTGAATGAGTGGAGAGCTTAGGTTTGTGTAAAAGAAATTTCTTTTATGAAAATCTTGCAGATCAGGATTGAGTGGAATGCCATGGCCTTGAAATGTGTAAACTTAACATTGTTGTTGGGATAACGTGGTGCTGAATAGTCTGTCATCATCATGATTTTAATATCAAATCAAAAGGGTGACAACAAAGATCAGTGGAGAATCCTTATTATTTTAACTGAGCGAGAGATGGCAAGGTGCTGAGAGAGGAAATGAAGGTTAACAGTGCAAAACAGGGATGTGTGATGAGAGAATAAGATGAAACCCTCGTCCACAGGGTACACACGACTGCTTAAGACAGTGAACTGGCAAACTTTAGACAGATACAGTTTGGAGGGAGATGGTGCTAGGCAAGCGTTGTAATTCAGAATTTAGAAGAATCATAGAAAAGCATTACTGTGCTTTATCCTGGGGATGTTTTGATGTGTCTTTGATTGCATTTTGGGTTTTATAATATATTTTATTATGTTTCATTTTTTTCCCTGTTTTGTGATCTTTGTGAAAGCTAAGGCTCGGTGCAGAGCAAGCATTTGATTTCTTTTCACGGTCTGACCATGAGGTAATTGAATTCTTAATTCTGGCAGTGCTGCAGTTTTAAGATGCATCATTACGTTGGTGGTTTTTTGGGTTGTCAAACCAATAATTCACAAACTCAGCACTGGCAAAGCAATGATTGGAAATTGTGGAACCTGTCCGGCTGATAATTCTATATGATTTTTGACCATTGCTGCTCCCACTGAGTTGGTGTTCAAGAAGTCTGAGCAAAATCACTGCTGGTGAATGTGAGAACCAATCAGAAGGAATTAGTCAATCTGTGGATTTAATTGGTTTTTCTAAATCCCATTACTTTCGATGGGAAATGTGCTACAGTGTATGTTTACTTGTTTTATGTTGCCTTGGCTTTTATTTGGAAAGAAGCTAGGCAATGTGGCTGTCAAGTCCAATTAATCTTTTAGGATGGAAGGCCCAGTTGTATTATAAAATGAACCCATCAGTGGGAATGCTAATGGGGATACAACCTGGCAACACTAATAGTCTGTGACACTGGTTTGGCTGTTTGCACACTTCTATTACTTTTTCTAATTTATTTCACTCTCAGCACTCTCTATCAGAATGTTTCACCTGCTTCGGCCTCATTTTAGTGAAGTGTTGAGAAACTTACCCTGACTTACAGCATTTCATTTGAAAGCATTTCAGGCTGAAAGCTACCAATTTATTTGAATTGGAATGATATGCAATTGACAAAAAAAGAGAAAACTGTTTTTGAATTAACATTGTATATTTCATGTGTGTGTATATATATATATATGTGTGTGTGTATATATATATATATATATATATATATATATATATATATATACGTGCTGTTGACAACATTCAATATGATAGGTTGGAGAAAATCCATTTTCTTATTTGTTTCTGATTTTCATTTTACAGCTTTTTTTCTTTTGCGTCCTGGTTTTCTTTGATGACCTGTCCTTTTTTTTTGATCTTCACTGAACAAGTTCTTTCTTTCAGCTGATAGGTGGTATAATGGAGAAGGAAACTGCCCTAAACTGCATCTGGAGTAGGGATTGTCAGAAAAATTTAGCCCTCTTGCTCACATGTACCTTACCTCTGAGAAAATCTCCTTCCCCTTTGAGTAAACCCCACCTCTTACCCTTGCTCTAATTTTACTTGCCTCTTGAATTTTCTATTCTTGCTGACCCAAAGAATGGGCATTTAGTAACTATAAACTTTAAACCAATTTCAACCCTGTCTTTCTTCCTTTTTCAAAACAAACCAAAGGTTTAAAAAGTCTCATCAATACCAAAAAAAAAAGTCTCATCAATACTGATACTGACGCATCCTGGTAATTGGGTATATTGGGCCTGCTTAGACTGCATGACAGCTCAGAAACAGATCTGTGAGCACATCATTCATGTTCATTGAATGGTTGCTGGGTTGAATTTGCTCTGTTTTTTATGATGGGATCTACTTGGGCAACTTTCCACATTGTCAGGAAGATACCATCGTTGTGACTGCACTGAACAACTTGGCGAGATGTGCAGCTTAACCTGGAGAGTAGGTAGTTGGTACTTGAGCCAGGAATAAAAGGATTGAATTACTACTATGTTGAGCAGTTCTTTATTTTTAGTGAATAAATTTCTTATTTTTGCATTCCATTTAGTGGTTAGATTAGTCAGTTTTTTCTGTAGTTTAAATTTTGCTGCCTTACTGATTTTATACCATTTAAGAATTGTTGGGCTATTTTTCATAAGAGTCTGCCATACGGTCATTAGGTAATTATTTTTATTGCTTTTTAATCATTACAGTTTAGTATTGAGAACATTAAACATTGATAAATATTGTACAATTTCCTGGTGAAATGTGTGTTAACAGTCATGCGGAACAGTGTGTTTACAGTAGATTTAAGGAGCTGCTTCTTGTTCATTATTTACCAAGTACATATGTCACTGCCTAGCAAATTAATAGTAGGCCAGAATCTCTCTCTTCTTTCAAAACATATTGCTGGATTTCTACAGGAAAAGCTGAGATCAAACACATTTACAGCCCTATGTCATTTGGCTTATTGTGTAGTATGTTGCAAAGTCTGTATTAGTTGTCTTGATTTAAATTTTCAGTGGATTAATGGTTTAATATCCACAGTCCACTTTATATAATAGAGTTGCTCAAAAGTTGCAAAATGACTTGACGTTTTTGATAATTGTTTTTACCCATTCTCCTCTGCACTTCCCCTGCAAAAAAAAATTCGAGTACAATGTGATTGAGATTGCTGAAAAATGTATAACTGCTAGGGACAGTCATAAAGCGGATTACATTAGACGGCATTCTGTTAGTCACTAGTGTTTAAATTTGATCCCTGTAATGGTTCAGTGCTAAAATTAATTTCTGTTCTTTACACAGCTGGCAGGACTGTATCATTCTTTACATTTTGCTAGATTTCTGTCATGAGTGTATATCACATTAATGAAAAATCAATAGCATAAAAATTACATAATTAAAACCATTTCTTGTGCACCAGTCTGTCTCAGTCAGTTGGCACAGATGCAAACCCATCTGTGTACACATTTAACACAGGGAATGAAGAATGGATTCTGTAGGGTGCACTGTTTTATAAGGCATCAGACTGATCTGAGCAACTTGGCTTGGACATTGGTTATGTTGTATTTTTTTCAAAGATTGTTGTGGTGTGCTTTTACTATCAAAATGTAAAATGACTAATACTGCATGTCTAAAGAAAAGGCTAGATGTAACGTAAAAGGAAATGGTGAGATATTTTATAAGTAAACTAGAAGTAAAAGTATAAAAAAAGGACCCATTTGTGCAAGAAATTGGTAATAAGTATTGTAACAGTTTCAACAAATGGTAGAAGTGAGATAGGCTGGAGAAGATGTGAAAGTGTTAGGAAGGTTTCAGAAAAGATTTACAAGAATGGTTTCTGGGATGAGGAACTACTGTTACAAGGATAGATTAGAGGATCTGGGATTTCTTTCATACAAAATTGCTGGGAGGGGATTTGATAGAAGTAATATAAAATGATGGGTCTGGATAGAGTGGACAGTGGGAGGTTTATTCTCTTTGGTTGGGGGTTTGGGGACTAGGTCACAGGTGTAAGGTAAAGGGGAAGAGAATTAAGAGTGATATGTTTAAAAACAACTTTACATGTGGATGGAATCTGGAATGCACTACCTACAGTAATGTGGAGGCAGCTTCCATTATAGCCATCAAGAGGGAATCTGATAAATACAAGATGATGAAGAAATTATAAGGCTATGGATAAAGGGCTGGAGAGTTGGAACTAGAAAATTTATTTGGCAAAGACAAGATGGGCATAATGGCCTTAACCTGTGCTTTAACCATTCAATGATTCTAAAAGGATGAGTACATATAATGTGTAAGGATTTTCTTTTATTTATTTATATTCTCATAAAGCTTTTCTGTACCCACTGTAATGCTTTCCTATAATGTTGTGACCAAAACTGAACATAGGACTCCATCTTAGGCTGGACCAATACTTTTTAAGGTTCAGCATGACTTCCTGCTTTTTATACTCTGTGCTTCTGTCAATAAAGCCCAGAATTATTAAAGCCTCAGTAACCACTTCCACAACCTGCCTGCCACTTTCAGTTATTTGTCCACACATACCTCCTGGGCCCTTTGCACCCCTTTCAGTAGAGTATGTTTTATACCATGTTGCTGATTCTCATTCTTCCTACCTAAATCATTACCTCAGACGTGTCTGCATTTGAACTTCATTTGCCATGTGTTTGCCCATTCCCCCAATCTGTTTACATCTTGCTGGTTTTATTACTATTCATTTCTCAGTTAACAATCCTGCCAAGTTTTGTCAGTTTCTGGTGTTCTAGGATTTGGACCCAGCGAAGATGAAGGAGTTGTGAAATGTTTCCAAGTAAGGATGGTCTCTGTGACTTAGATGGAAACCTGCTAGTGGTGGTGTTCCCATGTGCCTGCTGCCTTAGCCTTAATGTAGCACAGCTCACAATATTTATGGCATATTGCTAATGCAGCCTTGATGAATAACTGCAGTATATTTTATTGACTATATATGTTGCAGCCACAGTGCAACAAAGATGGAGGAATGAATCTTTAGGGTAGTGGATAGTGTGCCAGTTGAGCTGCACTGCCCTGGATGGGGCCAAGCTACTTGACTATTATTGGAACAGCATTCACTGGAGCAAGTTGAGATTTTTCCATTGCACTCCTGACTCGTACCTTATAGATGGGAAACTCTTTAGGACATTAGAAGAGATCCACACCACAAAATACCTAGCCTCTGACCTGAATTAGTGACCATAGTACATTGGTGGCCAATCGAAATTAGCAGTTGGCCATTGGTGACCCATTGGATGTTGTTATTGGAACATAAAGATAGACATTTAGAGAAGGTTATTGTTAAACAATTGTGTGCCTCAAATTTGTTTTCTGCTCATTGGCCCAAGCCTGAATGATGTTTAGGTTTTGTATCATTCAGGCATACACTGTTTGTGAATGGATTTGAACATCATGCAATCATCAAATGAAAATTCCATTTTTGACCTTCTGATGGAAGGATATTTATTGGTGAATCAGCTGAATACTGCCCTATGCAACTTCTGCAGCAATGTCTTGAGCTGAGTTGATTGACCAATGACAACCAGATAATTATTTTCTGAACATGATTGACTAGCTATCTCATGGGAGGCCTATTAGGAGAAAAAAAAGACATGTTAGCAAAAAGAAGTGAAGCAGCTTGGAAGGAAAGTTGGCTGACAGACTGGAAACAGTGAACTAGGATTAATGAATATTGCTCAGACTGAAGAATGTTTGAAGGGCTGTAGCCAGAGGGTTGGTACTGGTGCATTTTTTAATATTCTGTGTTTAGATTATTTAGATACATGTGTATAACATTTGAAACGTGTTGATGAGAGTAAAGTACAAGATTTGGCAAATGCTGAAGAAAACTACAAGATTTTTGGGATGATATAGGTTATCAGAAAGGCCATAGAGATAGCAGAAGCAATTTAATGGACAGAGTGTATTTTGGGAGGAAAACAAGCAATGTATCGTATGTAGATTTTTAGAAGGTGTCTTAATTGGCTTACAAAAATTCAGACAAATAGTCTAAAATGAGGTATAACAATGGAAAACATGTTGATTGTCGAACTTGATGGAAATACACGGAAGGAAATGGCAGAACGTGAGTGTAAGGTTTGCATGGAAGCATGCATAAAGCTACACAGGATAAACGAGGGCAGTAATTGAAAGATGCCAGGGATAATCAGGTTTGATGAGCCTGGATTTGTTAAGTCAATTTTGAAGAAATTATTTCATGGTTTATCTCAAGCACATCAGTTAAAACTGTCAAAAGGTCACTTTGGGTTATGGCTGGTTTAATACTTGCAGTTAGTACAAGAGAAAAGGGGTATGATTTAATCAAGACAACTTACCGTATCTAGAGCATTACAGAAATAACATTATGGCATGGAATGTATAAGATGATACAGAGGGTGGAAAACCAAGTTTAAGGAAAGAATTAGTATATTGGGACTGTTTTCTTATGAACACAAAGGCTAAAAGGAATGTTTGCATTGAGTTTTTTAAGTAAAACTGGTTTTACCATGGCCTTTTATGGGAAGTATCAATATAGATATGAAAGAGGGTTTGCTTTTGAAACACATTAGTTTAGAATTTTTTCAAAGAAGTGGCCTTTTTCTCTTGGTGATGCAAATGTTGATGGTTCTAGAGTTGATCCTCAGTATGCTCTTACATCTTGGTGTTTGTACACCTTAAATTCAACATAACACCCTTGCCTTTCATGTCTGCAGGATTAGCAATATTTGGTTAGATTTAATTTGTGGAAAAGAACAAAATACTAATTTGAATTCATTTTAGCTATTAGAGATTCAGTTTGTTACTTTTTTTCTTCTGCCAGACATTCATGGTAACAGAACAATGACCGTTCCCCATGTGCGACTAGTTTCATGCATTAAACAAATACTGCATTGCTACTTTCTTAACCTTCGATCATTCTGGAGAAGCTTGGTACTTGATCCTCAAAATGAAGCACCCCAGTTCACTTTTTTCCATCCAAGTTTTTGCAACTGAAAGGCTTCAACTTAATGAAAATATCCTGAATTTTGTCAGTCTGGTTGGGCACGATTTGCGTAGTTTTGTTTCATAGCTACTTTGCCTTTTTTCTACCCTTTTTTCTTTATTTAAAATAAATTACTACCATTGGTGTGGTTTTAAGGCATGCCACTGGTTAAAAAATTACTGATCTAAAATTGTAATCTGAATATAACATTCCATTGGCTTCTACATTTAGTGTTTGGAGATTAATCTGCATAATATTTGCACCCTAGTGTATGCTTGCTTTTGATCATTTCCGTATCAATAAGTAGATGCATCTTGGTCAAATGACTGTGGACTTGGTCAAGGAAGAATGTGATGGGAAAAGTATTTTGCACAGTTGGCAAGAATTACCTCTTGGAAGAAATTCCCACAGTTGCAGATTGCTCCATTAAATTTGACAAAGCTTCAATGCACAACTATCCCCTCTCTTTTCCCCCCTTCCCCAAAAAAGGCATAAGCAACTTCTAAACTTCATTCAGTTGTCTAAATGTTTTGTGTACTAATTCTTCTTTGTATTTTTCACTGACAACTCTGTGCTATGTATCAATCCCTGTAACTACATCATGCAGACACTAGTGAGTAAAACTTCATCAAGACTGCAAGGGGAATTGAGGGGTTTGTTCCAGGTAACCAATAAAACACAAGGGAACAATGCTGGAGCCACAACATTACCAGTAGTGGGGGTAATACGTCTTTGGAAGATTTCACCCAAGTTTCTATGTGGGTCTGGCTTTTGTTCAGCCATTCCAATCATTTTTATTGATCAGGCGTATGTAAACCTGAACAATTTTTTTTGGGCAGCATGGTAGCGTAGCGGTTAGCGTAATGCTGTTACAGTGCCAGCAATCAGGGTTTAATTCCCGCCACTGTCTGTAAGGATTTTGTACATTCTCCCCACGACTGAGTGGGTTTCCTCCGGGTGCTCTGGTTTCCTCCCACATTCCAAAGACATAGGGGTTAGTAGGTTAACATGGGTGTAATTGGGTGGCACAGGCTCATTAGGCCAGAAGGGCCTGTACTGTGCTGTATAAATAGAGTTTTAAAAAGTTTTTTCTTTAAGTTTTATAATATGCTCTTCCTGCTCTGATCAAACCTTATGGAGAAATTGCATTTGAAAATCTGTCATCTCCAGAAAGTTTCTGGATCTGCTCTGGGGAAAATGGAAAAGGTGGAAAAAATAAGTATTTAAAAAAAATAAGGAGACAATTTCAGGTTAACTTTTGTATCTTTTAAGGAGAAAATAGGGAATTCCCATATTTTGCTGGAAAGAAGCAGACAGATCCATTCATCTGTGTTTGTGGTAAAATGTCTATTTAAGTCATCAGAGCAAAATACTCCTGGGTATTGGATCTCTGAGTTTCGAGCTCTGTGTTACACAGGATAATCTGGTGTATTTCAGTGATGATGTAAAAACAGGAGGTTGAAGTATAAGAGTCACACCACCAAATGGAATCTCATAATTAGAAGTAAATTTACCTCATTTTTAATCTCTGGACTCTGGAAGAAACTAATCCTACTTGATGTAAATTACAAATATTTAACAGTTACTATCTTGTAAAAAGGAATGCAACTCTTGTAGAACTCCTCACAACTTCAAGGCCTTGGTGAGTAGGGTTAAGGAAAACCCTAAGGCGTTCTACAAGTATGTGAAGAATGGGAGGATGACTAGCGTTCAAGAGCCGTGAGGTAATGTTGCAGCTCTACAGAACTCTGGTCAGACCACACTTGGAGTATTGTGTTCAGTTCTGGTCACTTCATTATAAGAAGGATGTGGAAGCTTTAGAGAGGGTGCAGAGGAAATTTACCAGGATGCTGCCTGGATTGGAGAGCATGTCTTATGAGGATAGGTTGAGTGAGTTAGGGCTCTTCTCTTTGGAGAGAAGGAAGATGAGAGGTGAGTTGATAGAGATGTACAAGATGATAAGAGGCATAGAACAAGTGGACAGTCAGAGACTTTTTCCCAAGGCAAAAATGGCTAACACGAGGGGATGTAATTTTAAGGGGACTGGAGGAAGGTATAAGAGGGATGTCAGAGGTAAGTCTTTTACACAGAGAGTGGTGGGTGTGTGGAACGCACTGCCGTCAGAGGTTGTGGGGGCAGATACATTAGGGACATTTAAGAGACTCTTAGATAACCACATGAATGATAGAGAAATGGAGGCTGTATGGGAGGGAAGGATTAGATAGATATTAGAGCAGGATAAAATGTCGGCACAATGTCATGGGCCGAAGGGCCTGTACTGTGCTGTAATGTTCTGTGTTCTATAAGCTTTCCCAAGAGCTCAGCGATTTGCATTAGGTCAGCAAAAGGTTCATTGTCTCTTTCAGTGTACTTCTGAATTGTGTGTTCACTGTGTTCTTTCTTTCTAAAACAGCTATTATAGAGAACTTAGCTGAATTTCGCCCTGAAATGTGCACTGAAGCAGCTCAGCAAGGTCTTCTGCAGTGGATGTTGAAGCGAATAAAGGTAGTGCTTGGTTAGAGTAAAACCATAACATTTCTTTAATGTACTTCTAATACATCTTTCAAGAAAACTTGTTCCTCTGGGTCCAGGTGTCATTGGTAAGGTTGAAATTTGTTGCCTATACCATTACTCTTGAGACCAGTTGAGGTAGGCTGCTGGCTTGTCCAAAAGCAGTTGTCTTGTGGGAAAGGGGGTTTAATGCTGTAGATGTATTAACTTGTGTCACAATTCCGTCTATGTGTATACTTTCTTTTAACCATTAGAAGGGTAAACAGTTGGTGTGGAATTTCTTAACCAGCAGGCAATTCTTTTCCATGAACATCAGAAATCTTCAGTTTGTAATATCTGTAAAACATGCTATACAAATAAAAATTGTTTAAAGTGCCCATTTCACATTTAAAGTACAAAATTAATATTTAAATTGATTACTAATTTCACAGATTTTTCTGAATAACTACTTTTTGTTACATGTGGATTGTCTGTTGGGGTCAGAAATAGTTTGCATCTGTTGAACATAGTACAGGTCACTATTAAAGGAATCAAACTTGATTTAATATATCTCGCATTTTCTTTGAACAGAAATATGATAGAGTCATACAGCATGGAAACAGGCCCTTTGGCCCAAATGGTCCGTGCTGACCAAGATGCCCATTTGCCTGCGTTTGGCCCATATCCTTCTAAACCTTTCCTATCCATGTACCTGTCCAACTATCCTTTAAAAGTTGTTATTGTACCTTATCTCAACGACTTCCTCTGGCAGCTCATTCCACATACATACCACCTGTGTGTGTGTGTGTGTGTGTGTGTGTGTGAGAGAGAGAGAGCGAGATATAAATAAAATGTTGTCCCTCAAGTTCTTATTAAATCTTTCCACTCTCACCTTAAACCTATGCCCTCCAGTTCTTGATTCCCCAACCCTGGGAAAAAAACTGAGTGCATTCACCCTGTCTATGCCCCTCATGATTTTATGCACCTCTATAAGATCACCTTTCAGTCTCCTACACTGCAGGAAAAAAATTGCTAGCTTGTCCAACCCCTCCCTATAACTCAGTCCCTCGATTCCTGGCAACATCATAAATCTTTTCTCCACTCTTTTTCCAGTTTAATAACATCTTTCCTATAGCAGGGTGACCAAAACCAAACACAATATTCTAAGTGCGGCCTCACCAGTGTCTTCTTCAACTGCAACATAACCTCCCAACTTCTGTACTTAATGCCCTGACTGATAAAGGCCAGTGTGCCAAAAGCCTCCTTTGCCACCCTGTCTACCTAGGAACTATGTATCTGAACTCCAAGGTCCCTCTGTTCTACAACATTCCCCAAGGCCCTACCGTTTACTGTGAATTGACTTGATTTGACTTTCCAAAATGCATCACTTCACATTTATCTTAATTAAATTTCATTTACCATTCCTTGGCCCACTTACCCATTCTTGATAACCTTCTGCACTGTCTACAATGCCACCTATTTTTGTGTCATCTGCAAATTTACTAACCATGCCTTGTACATTATCATTCAAATCTTTGGTATGTGAAAATTAATCTGTAGTAGCTACGTGTGCAAATGTATAGTGTAAATGACAGTGACTATTGTAAGGTTCATATGTTACAGTACTCATGGGTTTCCCATTATACTCCATTTCCTTTTCAACTGGAGCTGAGATGTTGTCAATGGCATGTTCAGTTTTGATCTTACTATCACACTGACTTTTAACAGCACTCTGTACCACAATTGTTATGCATTTGATCCTTTTCAGAAAGCCTTCAATATTCTTGGGTTAAAATCAGCAGCTGACAATGAGTCTGAAGGTGTGTTCCGTGTGTGTTGAGAACATATTTCCTTCTACTTTGTTCTTTAGTTGGCTATTGCAGAGTACTGACAAATTATAATCAGTTTGATATTATTTTTAAAATAGGCCAAGATACCTTTCGATGCCAACAAGCTCTACTGCAGTGAAATTCTTGCCATCTTGCTTCAGAATAATGATGGTAGGTTTGCCTTGAATCTTTAGGAGAATGAATTATATGGCGATGGTGAAATGAATAGATGGTAAATATTCCCCATTTCCTGAATTCCCCAGTGGTTTCATCCATCCTGCATTTCTATTTCCCACTAACTAACTTTATCGGTACTCACAAGCACTGATTTGTTGCCTAATAATATTTGAAAAGATGGGCATCATCTAACACAAGGTTAGTTTTTGATTTGTATGTTGGGATACAGCAAAGCTTTGTTCCTAGAGGACCTGTCAGTAAAGATTGGCATTTTGTGTTTGTGCTTGATGAGGTATTCTGCAGAAGTATCCTGGGCAACTATTAAAGGGTACTTTTGCCTGATGATATAATAGTTCTCCCATTACTTTATTTCTTTATAGTCAGGGAACTGGCTTGTAGTTGAAACATTTTAGAATTGCAACAAAGTCTTAAGATCATGAAAAAAGTATTGTGTGCATTGATCAATTCCTAGCTATTGCCTGCAAAAATTGTTGTTCCTAAGTTGATTGCAAAATTTCATATTAAGATGTGGTGCAATAAAACTCAGTTTATTATTTTACATTTTGAAATATTTTTATATTCTAAACTTACGTGCTTTGCCTTTAAAGTAATTTTCAGTTGAATTCTTCTATGTGGATAAATGTTTGTTCAACAACCAGATGTTAATACTTTTGTTAGTTCCATATTTTTGCTCAGATATTGTAACTATCACTTTTTAACAACAGATAATGTTCCATGACTACAGTTCTTATCCTACAGAGGAATTGTTGACAAAGTGGTTACATTTATTAGGTAGTAAATTTAACCATTTTCTCACCAACATTTATGTTCAAATCATAGGCTCGTAGAAAATCCATGACACAGGAGACCATTCAGTCCATGTCTGTACTGGCCAAGTAAAGAACATACCCAATCTAGTCTTCCTTCCACCATGAGGCTATTAGATCCAGAGCTTTGCAGGTCATGACTCTTCAAGTACACATCCAATAACTATTTAACTGTGAATATTTCCATCTCTTCCACCCTTTCAGGAAGCAATTTCCAGCTCCCTACCACTTTCTGGAGAAAAGATTTTTCTTCATCTCCCTTCCAATCTTTCTGGGAATTCCCTTGTGTTCCTGCCCCAGGATTTTTGACTTTCAGCCAAGGAGTATGGATCCTTCCTATTTATTCCTTCTAGGCCCCTTGTACTTCATACCTCAACTAAGTCTCCCCTCAGATACCTCCATTCCAAAGGAAACAACCCTAGCTTTTCCAATCTTTGCTCATAGTTGCAATTTTTCTTTCATAGTAATAACCCCTTAAATCTCCTCTGGACCTCATCAGTTCAGTTGCTTCTTACCTGCAGTGTGGTGACCAGAAGTGTATGCAATACTCAAGCTGTGGTCTAATTAGTGTCGTATACAGTTGGAGCATAGCCTCCCTGCCCCTGTATTCTGTGCTTCGGCTAATAAAAGGAAGCATCCCATTTGTTTTTGTTTTGAAACCTTTATTGACCTGTGGATTATAGACACACACTCCAAGATACCCCTGTTTCTCCCATCCTCTCAATACTTTCCCACTTATCCTTTACTCCCTTGCCTTGTTGTTCTTCACCAAATTCATTACCTCACTCTGCCACTTTTCAGGTCAATTTTCAGAATACCTACATCTTCCTGCCACTAAATCTTTCCTGTGTGTCCAGTTTTAATATCACCAGCAAGCACCTCATCATGTCTCCTATATTCAGGTTTAAATCATTATTATCTATTACAAAAAAATAAGGGACTGAGCACAGACCTGCAGAACCCCATGATAACACCCATCGGTCATTACCCTTTGCATCCTACTGTTGAGCCAATTTAAGATCTGCTTTACCCATGATCAGCAGGTATCTGAATTATCTTAAGAGGTTAATACCTTCTAGTAGCTAAATAACCATTTTTTAATCTGAATCTTTATTATTCAGGTAGACAGTTTGCACCCATCTAGTTAATTTGTCGCTCTTGTTGAATTTGTGTATGTAATTCAGTGTTGATTATGCACAGTATACCCATACTTAATGCCACAACATTTAGCAAATTATTCCACTCTCTTCAGTCAACAGGGAACTACTTGGTGACCAGGAAGGGATTGATGTGTTGTTGCAGCAGCTATCAGTAAGTATCTGCTTAGCCTGCAGCCCCAACGTGCTTGTGTTCTTAACTCATTGTAGTGTTATGTCCTGTTCTTTATTGTTCAGAAGAAACTGTACCCATTAATGATTCAAGCTGCATTTTGATGTGAAAGTAAGATCAAAATATATTTTAATAACTAAATACTTTTGAATGTATTACAAAATCAGTGGGGGGATAAAGACCTGGTAAATAACACTTGTAAAAACGCCTGATCATTATCACATAGGATACACGTATCTAAGAATAACTCCTTTAAAATAAGGTTGCTGTTGTTAAATGGGTACTATGGGGACCTGTTTTGTGCATAACCCACTTGAGATAATTAACTAATTAATCTCTGAGCAGTTTTGATAAAGGGTGCATGCTTGGAAAACATTTACTATCCCAAGTTGTGTAAGGAGTGATTTTGTATGTCCATCTGTGCCACATCAATAGCAATGCCACAGTTCCTCAACACTGCACTGAGTCAGCTGCCTAGATTGTGCACTCAAGTACAAGCTGGCCTTAAACCTTCTGTCTCAGAGAGAAAGCTAATTTATTTTAATATGCTCAATAACTGCACCACAGTAGGTCAGAATTCAATTAGGATTAGGTTTTAAAATTAACTGTCATAAATTCATTCAAAACCACAACAGTTACATTGAGTTTTCTGATTTTTGAACTTTAATTTTCTGCTATTATTAATCTCAGCTGCAAGGAAGACTGGCTGATTCGCTAAACTGATACATGATTTGCTCAAAGCCACAATCCTGAAAAATGACAAATGGTTTGGTACTGCTGAATCATATAGATCCATTTCTGACCAGATTTTCTCCTCCTCTTACGGTTACTAAATGATACATGGTTTTAGTCGAACATCCCAAAAATGACAAGATAATGAAGCCTCCAAGTATTTTACCTCCCATCGTTAAGAAATGAAGTATCGAAGCTCCTATTAGCTACTAAATCAAATACAAAAGTCTAAACAAAGATTATTGCCTTGTTCATTTGCTGTGCAAAACAGTATTTTGACATTATCAGTAAATGAGACTGAAGAAATATTATTTTACTAGGGTGTGGGGATAACTGGCAAGGCCATAGTTTTAACTGTCTCTCTCTAATTGTATAGTCCCGAACCATTTTAGAGAAGGCAGCAGTGAGCCATCATAAACAGCTACAGGTCATGTATAAATTCTGTTTAACTCCCAGGTAAAGAATTCCAAAATTTAGAACCAATCTTGTTGAAAGATCAACAGTATATTTGGAAGTTTAGCTGATGTCTGAATGGTGGAGGATTTGCAGTTGGTGATGTTTCTTTGGCTCTGCTCTCATTTTTTCCTCTAGGGATCAGCATTGTGGGAATTACTATAAAGGAAATTTTATGTGATTTTTCTTTAATCACAATGTATTTTCTAAATGGTGTACACTACAGGTGGTAGAGGAAATGAAAACTTAAGATGATATTGATGGGGTTCTAGTTTAGTGAGCTCTTTTGTTCAAGATGATGTTGAGCTTGTTGAGTGTTGGAGCTGCAAGCAACCAAGCAAGTGGAGAGTCATAGAGTTATACAGCACAGAAACAGGCCCTGGAGAGTATTCCAGGCACTCCTGACTTGCCCTTTGTAGATGGTAAATTGACTTTGACAAATCAAGTGATGAAGTACATGCTGCAGTATACTCAGTCTCTGATCTGCAATATTTTGTCACTGCAATATTTCTACAGTGAGCCCAGGATTTTGATGGTTAGGTTTTAGAGATGGTAATATCATTGAATGTCAGAGTAGATGATTAGACTCTTCCTTTTGTTGAAGATGGTGATTGTACTTGTGTGGCACGAATGTTACTTGCTGGTTATCAGGTTAAGCCTGAATGTTGTTGAAGACTTGCTGCATGTTTTACCTGAATGGAATTGAGGACTCTGCAATCACCTCCACTCGTCTGTAACCAGGGAGTAAGGGTGGGCAGAGTCAGGTGACTAAGTCGAGGAGTGGGGAAGATCAGCTGAGCATCAGGTCTCCAGACCTGGCTGTAGCAGTTTACCAAAGTCCTGGGTTAAACATGGGGATGAGGTTGGGCCAGTCGAATGACAGGGCCTGGGAATGGAGCAGGATCAACAGGCTGAGGGCTGGCCCTTTGGGCATTGGGTCTTTGCCCTAGGAATACGGCTGTCTGCAGAATGAAATGACTCTTTCATATAAAATAAAAGAAAATGCTGGAAATAGTTGGACTGCACAATGGTGTTGCAGGGCTGCACTGAGATGCTGCAGATAATGCAGCTCTCTCACAGCTCCCGTGACCCTGGTTCAATCCCAGCTTCCGATGCTGTCTACATGGAGTTTGAACATCTGTCCTTTGACCACATGGTTCCCCCCGGGAGATCAAGGTAATCAGGCAACGTTCAGGAGGTTTTGTGAAAGGGAAATTATGTTAGACCATTTTATCAAAGTTCTTTAGAGAACCAACGTGATGTGTAAAAGGGCGAATTGGTGAATGTATTATACTTGGATTTCCCAAAGGCATTTGATAAGCTTCCATATCAATGGTTATGGAAAATAAAAGCTCATGGTGTTAGGGGTAACAGATTGGGTGGCTAACAGGGAACAGTGGGCACAAATGGACTTTTCTCCAGTCGGCAAGATGTAATGAGTAATCTGCCTCAGGGTTCAGCGCTGTAGCCTGAACTTTTCACGTTTATGCAAATGACTTGGATGAAGGCATTGCTGGTATGGTTGCTAAATTTGCTGATGACACTAGGATAGGAAATTATCTTGTGAAGAAGTCCCTTTATAGCCTGCCTATGTCATTGATAGGATAAGTAAGGAGACAAAAATCTGGCAATTGGAATATGATGTGAGAAATTGTTCACTTTTGCAGGAAAAACAAAAAGCATATTGTCTAAATGGTGCAAGATTACAAAGCTCTGAAATGCAGAGGCATGTGGTCATGTTTTATTGCATGATTCACAAAAGGCTAGTATGCAGATATATAGGAAAACTAACAGCATATTAGTGTTTATTACTCAGAAAAATGAATGCAAGAGTTTGGAGGTTATACTTAAGTTATATAGGGCATTGGTGTGACCACATCTGGTTAATGTATGCACTGTTGGTCATCGTACTTAAGGAACCACTTTCCGTATCTCTGAAGCCACCTTTCAACGAAGGCAAACAGATATGATGAAATTCACTGTTGACTTCAGTGCACGAGCACAGCCTTGGGAAAAGACTGAAGATCAAGACCTCAAACCCAGTACAAAACCTCCGGTGGACTGATCCATTTTCAAGGACTCAGCAGCCAACCTAAATGAGTGTGCCACTGTCGTCCCAGGCTTCATCAGTAAGTGTGTAGAAGTCAAACCGAGTGTTCCCCACAGATGAACCGGGAGATCCACTCCCTCCTCAAGTCCAGGTCTGTGGCGTTCAGGTTGGGTGACCCTGACCTATACAGGAAATGTAGGTATGACCTTGGCAGAGCCATCAGGGATGCTAAGAGACAATACCAAACCAAGCTAGAGTTCCAGACCCACTGTCGATTTGGCAAGGCTTGCATGCTATAATGGGCAATATCGCTGGCAACAATCCATCCCTCCCCCAAACAATCTCAATGCATTCTATGCATGTTCTGAACAGAAGGTCAGTGAAGTGACGCCACCAACCCACCCCCGACAACCTTTCATGTGTAAGCACCCCAAGTCATCAGTGCAGATATCAGATCCACCTACCTGAGAGTGAGCCCATGGAAAGCAACTGGGCCAGATGGAGTCCCTAGTCATGTCCTCAGATCCTGCACAGACCAGCTGGCGGGAGTATTCGCAGACATCTTTAACCTCTCCCTACACCAATCTGAGGTTCCCGAATGCTTTAGGAAGACCATTATCATCCTGGTGCCAAATAAGGTAACGTGCCTTAATGACAACCGCCCGATGTATCTGGCATCCATCAACATGAAGTGATATGAGAGGGGGGCCATGGCACACATCAACTCCAGCTTCCCAGACAACTCCGACCCACTAAAATATGCCTACTGCTGAAACAGGTCCACAGTGGCTGCCATCTCCCTTGCCTTCACTCACCTCTGGAACATCTGGATAACAAAGACACCTGCTGTCCGTCAGCTTCCTATTTATTGACAATAGTTCCACCTTCAACACCATACTTCCAAACAAACTCATCTCCAAACTCCTGCACCTGGGACCCAACACCTGTCTTTGCAATTGGATCCTTGACCACAATCAGTAAGGATCCAACAGACCAGTAAGGCCAACAGATCGCAATCAGCAACACCTCCATGATTGTCCTCAACACTGGTGCTGCACAAGGCTGTGTCCTCAGCCCCCTACTCTACTGCCTGTACACTCACAAATGTGTGGCCAGGTTCTGTTCCAACTCCATTGACAAGTTTGGAGATGACACCACCGTAGTGGGCCAGATCTCGAACAGTGACGAGACAGAGTACAGAAAGGTGACAGAGAGCCTAGTGACATGGTGTCATGATAACAACCTTTCCCTCAACGTCAAAAAAACAAAAGAGCTGGTCATTGACTTCAGGAAGGGGGGCAGAGTACTCACCCCTGCCTGTGTAATTAGTGATGAGGTGGAGGTGGTTGAGATTCAAGTTCCTAAGTGTAAATATCACCAACAATTTGTCTTGGTCCAGCCACGTGGACACTACGGCCAAGGAAGCACACCAATGACTCTACTTCCTCAGAAGGCTAAGGAAAGTCAGCATGTCCCTGAATACTCTTACCAATTTTTATTGATGTACCATAGAAAGCATACTATCCAGATGTATCACAGCTTGGTATGGCAACTGCTCTGTCCAAGACCACAAGAAATTTTAGAGAGTTGTGAATGCAGCCCAGTCTATCACGCATAAACCTCCTCTCCATGGACTCTGTCTACATTTCCCGTTGCAACAGGAAAGCAGCCAGCATAATCTAGGACCCCTCCCACCCTGGATATTCTCTCTTCTACTTCCCCCCACCCCCCCACCTCCCACTGGGCAGAAGATACAAAAGCTCCTCTGCTTCCTCAGGAGGTTAAAGAAATTTGGCATGTCCCCTTTGACCCTCACTAATTTTTATCGATGCACCACAGAAAGCATCCTACCTGGATGCATCACGGCTTGGTACAGCAACTGCTCTGTCCATGACTGCAAGAAACTGCAGAGAGTTGTGGGCACAGCTCAGCACATCACAGAAACCAGCCTCCCTTCCATGGACTCTGTCTACACTTCTTGCTGCCTCGGTGAAGCAGCCAGCATAATCAAAGACCCCACCCACCTGGGACATTCTCTCATCTTCCCCCTTCCATCAGGCAGAAGATACAGAAGCTTGAAAACTCGCACCACCTGCTGTAATCAGACTTTTGAACGGAACTTTCATATGCAAAAAGATGACCTCTTGATTTCTCAGTTTACCTTGTTGTGGCCCTTGCACTTTATTTGTCTACCTGCACTGCACTTTCTCTGTAACTGCAAGACTATATTCTGCATTCTATTTCTCTTTATTCTACCTTGATGTACGGCGTGATCCCTCTGGATGGCACGCAAATGAATGTTTTTCCTCTGTATCTCAGTGCACATGACAATAATAAACCAATACCAATTGCTAAACCTGTGGTGCACTGAGTGACAGTGATCCCTTCACATCTTTGTGCTGCTGAATCATTGACTGCCTACCACATTTGCAGCACCACAAAGCAACTGGAGAGATGTCACCAATGTTGTCTTCATATAATTCCACAAATCTCTTGTTTGAGGTGCTTAGAACCTTAAAGGGTTTAGATTTTTTCTTTATTTTCTCTATTTCCAATCAGAAGAATCGATAACCAAAGAGCACAGAGGAAATGGGATTTGCAAAATGAACCCATACAGATTAAAGGATTCTTTTAGTTTCGCTTAGTTATGCAATGCCTGATAGGGTGGTAAAACAGATTTTGTGGTATTCATCAAACAGGACTAAGATAAATACCTGAAGCATAAGGGATTGCAAGGTCTTTTTTGAAAGAAAGGGGACTGGTATTGATTGCATTACTCTTTGGGAAAGAACTGTACAAACTCTTTAAGCTGGTTCACTTCCTGCATCGTAATATTCTTTAATTCTCCAGTCATCATGTACTGGCTGATGAAAATTGTCAGCAGCTCTGCCGTAATGTGAAACTCATTTTGAATCTTTTCTTCAATAGTAGCCTTAGTACAGCTTTTATGGTCTTCTGTCAAAGCTTAACAACAGCTTTTATTATTATTATAATTACACACTACCATCTTATTCTGAGCACTACTGACTAATCTTTTGGCTATGTTTAATTGTATGTGTTATTTTTTTCCTTTTTCCTTGTGAGTTAAATAATTGAGCAACGAATTTTTCGGTCAAATTTGGATCCACAAGTGGCCATCTTTTAATCATTGATGCATATATCATGTTGTGCTTGAGAATACCAACCTTAAGTTAAACCAACAGTTGCTTCCAATGACCCAGGGATTCAAGCTGCCATCTGGAAAAAGAAAATTGTGAATTACTATTTCCACTAAAATAGTTATGAAAATGTCTTTAAAGTCATGGCTGAGGTTGTTAACTACCTGTAACATGGTTTAATCTCTGGAATTTAAAGGAAAGGTCATTTTCTGTTTACAATGCCAAGCAGAGACGTGAAAATGATGGAAAGTGCAGCATCGGTACTTCATTCCAGGTCACCACATAATGGGGATAATTGTGTCAATGTGGTGCTCTTTCTGGGTATTGAGCTCCTCTCTCCTTGAAGTTGGTGGACTCAAGTTTGCTATCTTACACGTCGTACTCAGTTTCATGGATGTTGACTACTGCCTTATCTTCAGCCACTGGCATTCTGTGTAGCAGGTAAAGGAGGAGAACATGGAGGCCTTGCCATCATGAGGGAGCTATCTATAGGTTTTTGCCTTCCACAGGCAGTAAAGAGCTGGGGTACATTCACTGGCCAAAGACAGTGGAGGCCAGTGTATTGATGATGACCTCTTCCTTCCTCTTCTCAGAAACTACAATTAGTGGAGTTGACTGTCAATACTCTGTTGATATCCTTTCAAGGAAAAGAAAGTATATGCACTATGATTCCAGTAATCAATTGCTCCCATGCCACCAGGGATGTGTACTCCAGCCCCAAAAGCCTAGTGCTGGAGATAACCGAAAAGCATTGGAAAAAATAGCAACTCTTGGTGCTTAAAAGTTCAAATGATGATGAACTTGTAACTAAAATTTAAGCATTGTAATGATTGCCTTCCCTATTTCAACACCATGACTTTTTATTTGCCAGTAATTTTTTGGCTAGAAAGCCGCCTATGTGACTTTGGGTATTCATTTTTATTGAATATGAAAAAACAATCAGTATTTTGTGATTAATTGTAAACACATGCTCTTTACTCATTTTGAAAATTTGCTTCTAATGCATGCACATTGGGTTTTGCCCAGGATCTCTTTTAGAATAAGTTTTCTCTTTCCATTTAGGAAAGCCTATGCATATTACTTATTAATTAGCAGGTTATACCTAACCGGACTAAAATAATATCGTGCTGACGCTGGCTACCCTGGAACAATGCATTTGAGTTTAATTTGCATCCAGTTCACTCTCCAGATGTGAATGTGATTAAGCACACAGCAAGATCAGCCAAAATTATTCCTCAGAGGAGAATTCAACATGAATTGCAGTATGAGGGAGAAATAGGGATGTGCTGGCATTGAGATTCAGGAAATGGGCCAAAAATACAGTAAAGTGAGGTACATAAATTGTATGCCCTACACATGCTTTCCTATGCACTAAATTTAAAAGTATGAATTTATTAAAATGGCAACAGTAAAATTCGGTATTTTGTTGTTTATTTTATCTTTGCACATCCTTTGCTTTAGCTATATTGTTAACCTGCCAGGTTTTATAAAGTTGTGATAATCAGTAAAAAAAAAGTTTATAGCTATAGGCCATAGCATTATTTTTTTAAAGGTAGTCATGCTCATTAACATCAATTTACTGAAGTGAATCATCAATGTTTTTGTCATTAAACTATTCTACCAAAATCCAAAGGTAAAATTAACGTCCACTAGTCAAATAAATGGATTAGTATCTTCTTCTTGATTGGCTGTTACTAAGCAATCAAGGTTCATTCAATGTAATTAGGCCACTGCCAAGGCATTCTGCACTGGATCACAAGCATTGAATCACTCCAGTGTGCTTGTTCTCAACATCTCTAGTCTTCAGAAGTTTTTGTTGCTACAGAAATGCAAGCCAGCAAATGTGGAAAAGAACCATCATGTTATTACGCACTTTTTACACTTTCATAACCAAATCCAATTAATTATCTGAGAGAAAACAATGTCTGGAGCACTGTCCTCATGAGAAGTTCACACCCTGGGTGGTCAGGTGAACATTTTTCATTAAACTTTATAAATAGTTGTGCAGGTGTAGAGTTTGGTTGTTTTATCTGGTTGATAGCAGATTCTGTTTTCCAACAACTGATGAGACCTGGATGCTGATTATTAGTTAACTGGCAAAATTTTAGAATATGACGACATTTTTGGTTAGGAGGAGGTTCTTGCTAAATTTGCTTTGTAGCTATTGAACTCATTTCCCACCCAAATTTACCTGGTATTTGCTGCTTATTTAGTCCCAGAGTTGCACTTAATTGGTTGCAAAGCAAATATTCTGCTTAAAAGTTTGCAGAATTTTGAATGCTTGTACATTGTTCACAAACAATCTTGCTCTTTTACAATCCACTATGAAACAAACATGAGCTTGTGTGGAGTTTGACTGAAGGGACAGTGTGACTGTTATAGCAGAATTGTGAAGTACTTCATATCTGGGATTTTTCATATCTGGGATTCAAATGTCCTCTGGAAACAAAAGAAATTAAAGCAAAGGTCATTGTGGAAGATAAAAGCTTAAGGATGTAACACATTGGCTTGGATAGAAAATTGACTGACAGGAAATGAAAGTAATTAACAAAGATCTACTACAGTATCACTTGAAATGTGCAGCTTGTCTTATGAGGAAAGATTGGCCAGGCAAGGTTTCCTTCTGATAAAGTTTAGCAGTGGAAGCAGTCTTTGAATAATTTTAAGACCAAGGTAGATAGATACTTGATAAGAAAGGGAATGAGAGGTTAATGTGGAAAGAGATGCAGAGTTGAGGCTTCTATCAGATCAGCTATGGTGGAGGGGATTTGAAGGCCTGAGTGACCATCACCTACTCCTGCTTTGTATGTGAAGTTAGAGCAGAAAGAGCTGCGGTTTCCTCAGCTTTCAGATGGCCGGTACATTAAGGTTGGGAATGAGCAGTCAGTAAATACATGAAGAAAAAATTTACACCTTGATGTCATAGATTGAGGAAAGATGCAATCAATTGCATGTGTCCATCAAATAGCTTCCTGAAGCTGAATATTCTGGAAATATTCAGCAGGTCAGGCAGAATTTGTGGAGTGAGAAAATGTTAGCTTTTATTTAAATCTCCATAACTATTAGACCATCAGATAATATTCAATTTAGATTGACAAACTGTTCTCTATCGCTTTAAGATGAATATTGAGGTTTTGACCTGAAACAGTTACTGTTACTCTCCCCACAGCTGCTGCCTGGCGTGCTGAGTGCTGGTGTCCTGGCGTGTTTTCTGTTTTAGGTTTTTAGCATTTGCATTATTTTGCGTTTGTTGCAAATGAATGAGCAAATTATTGCAGGAACTTTCACAGACCTTAACTTGATTCTGAGAAATGCATTATGATTACAAATTGTTTTGAGGCAATATTAAACTGTTGAAAACGACCTACAAGAATAAATCCTAAATAAATATCCTAGTGGATCAGAACTTGAGATAAGTCTGTATTCTCATTGTTTCTTAATCTAAAATGTGTTCAAATAACATGCCAACATTTTGGAACACTATTTTGTATATTGAAGCTTAATTATTTAAAAGTTTATTATTTTGGAGAAAGTTTTAACCTGTTTCTCCATTCTATCTTTAATGTTACAAAATCACCTGTAACAGGGCATGTCTGAAATATTGTGCTTCTTGAATATCGAAGAACTTTAATTGAAAGTGAGGTTTGAACTCACTTTTCATTTTTTTCAAGGAATAAGTATTCCATCAGAATGCTTAATCCTTGGACGATGCCCATATGTTAATGAAGATATGTTCTCAATAATAGACTGGAGTGCTCCAAGGTAGGGGTGTCTAAAACTAGAGGGCTGGAGGCTTAAGATGAGAGGGAGAAGGTTTAAAAGGGATCTGAGGGATAAATGTTTCACACACAGGTAGTTGGTATCTGGAATGAGCTGCTGGATGTGGTGGTGGAGACAGGAACAGTAACAACATTTAAGAGGCATCTGGACAGGTATTTGAATGAGCAGGGCATAGAGGGAGATGGAATTAATGCAGGCAAGTGGGATTAGTTTAGATAGGCAAGGTGGTTAGTGTAGATGACGTGGGCCAAAGGGCCTGTTTCTATGCTGTATAAACCTATGACTAATTCGGTCCACAGTGGGATCAGTCTCTTTAAGCAGTGTGAACATCTCTCATAGAGGCCAAGTGTGCTATGTTTGTACGATAACATACCCGTAGGTGTGTTAATATTGTTTAACCAGGTACGTGTTCCATAGCTGTACTCCAGTCTCCTTGCAGAGGAACAGGACAGACACCTTGACACATTAGTATTGATTGTAAAGCTGCTTTATTTCACATTAAGATGAGAATACATGACTGCAGTGATTAGATTCACTTGATTCAGTCTACAGTATATTTCCATATAATACAAAACAAAGAGCACACCATGCTTCCTCACATAAATAGTGCATTGTGTTTGACTTAAACATAATGACTTGTGGAACATAGAACATTACAGCACAGTACAGGCCCTTCGGCCCACGATATTGTGTGGGCATTTTATCTTGCTCTAATATCTATCTAACCCTTCCCTCCCTCATAGCCCTCCATTTCTCTATCATTCATGTGGCTATCTAAGAGTCTCTTAAATGTCCCTAATGTATCTGCCCCCACAACCTCTGCCGGCAGTGCATTCCACGCACCCACCACTCTCTGTGTGGGGGAAAAAAAAAACTTAACTCTGACATCCCCCGTATACCTTCCTCCAATCACCTTAAAATTATGCCCCCTCATATTAGCCATTTTCTCCCTGGGAAAAAGTCTCTGACTGTCCACTTGACCTATGCCTCTTATCATCTTGTACACCTCTGTCAAGTCTGTTCTCATCTTCCTTCTCTCCAAAGAGAAAAGCCCTAACTCACTCAACTTATCCTCATAAGACATGCTCTCCAATCCAGACAGCATCCTGGTAAATCTCCTCTACACCCTCTCTAAAGCTTCCACATCCTTCCTATAATGAGATGACCAGAAGTGAACACAATACTCCATGTGTGGTCTAACCAGACCTATAGAGCTGCAACATTACCTCGTGGCTCTTGAACTCGACTAATGAAGGCCAACACGCCATACACTTCTTGACAACCCTATTGACCTGCACAGCAACCATGAGGGATCTGTGGATGTGGACTCCAAGATCCCTCTGTTCCTACACACTGCTAAGAGTACTGCCATTAACCTTGTATTTTGCCTGTGCTCACTGGTCTGTAATTCCCAGGGTTACTCCCTTTCTTAAACAAAGGAACAACATTTGCCACCCTCCAATCATCTGGCACTGCTCCTGTGGCTAGTGAGGATGCAAAGATCATCGCCAAAGACGCAGCAATCTTTTCTCTCACTTCCCATAATAACCTTGGATATATCCTGTCCGGCCCCGGTGACTTATCTATCCTAATATTTTTCAAAAGTTCCAACACATCCTCTTTCCTCAGGTCAACATGCCCTGGCGTATCAGCCTGTCGTACGTCATCCTCACAAACGTCAAGGTCTCTCTCACTGGTGAATACTAAAGCAAAGTACTCAATAAGGGCTTCCCCTACCTCTTCCGACTCCAGGCAATGTTTCCTCTTTTATCCCTGATTGGTCCTACCCTCACTCTAGTCATCCTCCTATTCTTCACATACGTGTAGAATGCCTTGGGATTTTCCTTAATCCTACTCACCAAGGCCTTGTCATGCCCACTTCTAGCTCTCCTAAATCCATTCTTAAGCACCCTCCTGGCTACCTTGTAACTCTCCAGAGCCCTGTCTGATCCATGCTTTCTAAACCTTTGGTAAACGTCTTTCTTCCTCTTGACGAGATATTCTACATCTCTTGTCAACCACGGTTCCTTCACTCTACCATCCTTACTCTGCCTCAATGGGACAAACCTATCCAGGACCCCATGCAAGTACTCCCTAAACAACCTCCACATTTCCGTTGTGCACTTCCCCAAGAACATCTGTTCCCAGTTTACGCTCCCAAGTTCCTGCCTAATAGCATCATAATTCCCCCTCCCCCAGTTAAATACTTCCCCATATCGTCTGCTCCTATCCCCACCTATCCCTCTCCAAGACTGTGATAAAGGTCAAGGAGTTATGGTCACTATCTCCAAAATGCTCTCCCACGGAGAGATCTGAAACCTGATCAGGCTCATTGCCAAGTACCGGATCCAGAATGGCCTGTCTTCTAGTCGGCCTGTCCACATACTGTGTCAGGAATCCTTCCTGGACACACCTAACAAACTCCGCTCCATCTAGCCCCTTTACACTAAGGAGGTGCCAATCAATATTAGGGAAGTTGAAATCACCCTGAAAACAACCCTGTTATTATTTGCACCTCTCCAAAATCTGCCTCCCGATCTGCTCTTCAGTGTCTCTGCTGCTATTGGGGGTCTGTAGAATACTCTCAAAAGAGTGATCGCTCCCTTTCTGTTTCCGACTTCCACCCACACTGACTCAGTAGACGATCCCTCCAGCACATCCTCCCTTTCTACAGCTGTGACGCTGTCCCTGATCAGCAAAGCCACTCCTCTACCTCTTTTACCTCTGGCCCTGCCCATTTTGAAACATCTAAACCTTGGAATGTCCAGCAGCCATTCCTGCCCTTGTGACAGCCAAGTCACTGTAATGACCATCACATCATTGTTCCAAGTACTCACTCATGCTCTAAGCATGATACTTCTTGTTGCTGATATACTTCTTGCATTAGACACACTTCAGCCCATCCAATTTTGCCCTTTCAAATGCCTATCCTTTCTTGCAGTCTTTCTACACCCGGAAGGCAACATACCATCTGGGAGTCTCTTTCACGTCCACAGAATCTCCTGTCTGCCCCCATTACTATGGAATCCCCTAACACTACCACTCTCCTCTTCTCCCCCCTTCCCTTCTGCACCACACGACCAGGTTCAGTGCCAGAGACCTGGTCACTGCAGCTTTCCCCTGGTAGGTCATCCCTCCCAACAGTATCCAAAGCGGTATACTTGTTATTGAGGGGAATGGCCACGGGGGTACTCTGCACTATCTGCCTATTCTCTGTCCTCCTGACAGTCACCCAGCAACCTGCCTCCTGCAGCTTAGGAGTGACTGCCTCCCTGTAGCTCTTATCTATGAACTGCTCATTCTCCCATAGGATTGCCTGTTAGTATTTACAAAAGGTCCCTCAAATTTGTGGGTTTTTGTTAAAATCCTGACTTCTTTCTCAGACATATGAGTGAAAACCTTCAGAAATATAGGTTGCGAGAGAACCAACAAAAGGAAAATTGCTGTATTGCTTATTGCTGAATCTTTGGAGAAAACATCTTAAATAAATATAGCAGCCATTTTTTTGGTTAGGTGTGTTTTTAAAAGCATGCAAATACATTTTGATTTTAAGAGGGTGACTGAAGTAACTTTATTTGACAGCCCATAGCAGCCAGAAAAGCTCATGTGCATTTTTGTGCTCTGTAATGGATAGTAAATGCAAGATGATTCTAAAATTTTCACTTTATGTTACCCTCTATTTCTGAGATAGGATACATCCTTGAGATAAGATCTCGGCCTTTCCTGTATGTTTGCTGTGATCCAGGATATGCAAAACTGGGCAAGAAACGTGTGTGTATTGTATGAAATATAATTACATGAATTTCCTTTGAAACTAATGACAAGTTGTTGTTACCAAACAAGTGATATTTTATATGTATGTGTCTGTATTCACAGATACGTAGAATAAATAATGCAGCTTTCCATGAATGTTAACATTTCTCTGTACAATTTGGAGGCTTATTAGTGTTTGTTTTTCATTTTCATTTGATGATTTATCTTCAATGCTTAAAAACTGAGGGAGAATGTAGAGTTGCTCGTTTTCCCATTTATGTTGAAGTCCTATAGGTTCTTGTAAAGAGAAGTTAGCTTCTATGATAGTGCCACAAAAATAGAAAATACTGAAAACACTCAGTCGGTCAGGCAGCATCTGTCAACAGAAACAAATTAATGTTTCCCGTAGACGACCCATCATTAGAACTGAGAATGTGACAAAACAATTCAGTTTTAGGTTGCAGAGAGGATGGAGGGAGGATGAATAGGACAACGGAATATCTCTTATGGGGTGAGAGCAGGGTAATCAAGGTGACTGCAATATCTACAGTGCTATCTGGTTGATAGATTACTGAGGGCAGTTGCAAAAGGACTGTTACAGAATGTGAAACAAGAAGAAGAAAGTCCCAGTACATCAGGCAGAGCCTGTGGAAGGAGGAAAACCAAGTTGATATTACAGATGAATAACCTTGAGTACTATTACAAATGGAAAAGGCAAGTTACTTAAAATTGATGAATTTGATACCGAGACCCAAAGGTTGCAGTGTGCCCAGACAGATGTTAGGCCTCATTGGAACAGTGCTGAAGGCCACAGACTGGGAGAGATGACAGACACTGGAAGTTTGGGCTCATACTTGATTTTCAATTTCTGTGATAATATGTTGTTTTTAGCCATTTTGAGTTATTAGAGCATGTTGTTCCAGTACTTGACACTGTTAGTAATTTGTACGTAAATTGATCACATCATTTAAATGTCATGTTTCGTGTATGATTTCCTTGGGGAATTTGAAAAAAATGCTTGTTTCAACTGTTTGTTTAAGAAGGATGATGACTTTCTCACTGCTATTTTGCAAATATATAATGAAGTTGAAATATATTAGGTTAACATAAAGTACCTTTGTTAAAGTTGTAGCACATTATGCTAAATTATATTAAGGATGTAATTAAACTGAGTGCAGAAAAGATTTACAAGGATGTTGCCCGGACTTGAGGGACTGAGTTACAGGGAGAGGTTGGGCAGACTAGGACTTTATTCCTTGGAACATAGGAGACTGAGAGGTGATCTTATAGAGGTGTATAAAATCATGAGGGGTATAGATAAGGTGGATGCACTAAGGCTTCTTCAAAAACTAGAGGGCATAGGTTTAAGGTGAGAGGGGAAAGGTTTTATAGGAACTTGAGGTAACTCTTTTACACAAAGGGTGGTCAGTATGTGGAATGAGCTGCCAGAGGAAGTGGGTGAGGCAGGTACAATAACAACTTTTAAAAGACAGTTGGACAGCTACATAGATTGGAAAGGTTTAGAAGGTTATGGGCCAAAAGCTGGCAAATCAGACTAAGCCTGGATGGGGCATCTTGGTTGGCATGGATCAGTTGGGCTTATGGGCCTGTTTCTGTGCTGTGTGACTCTATGGACTTTGTTATACACAGTACATCACCTGATATTAGTGCATGCAATTAATTATGTAACTAATTTGAAATTTGTGTTTATTATAATTTACCCAGAAATTGATTTTTCACTTTTCTAGATTGCTTAATAAACCAGAAACAATTCTTTAATGTAAAAGTCGCTGCTCATTTAGGTCATTAGAGTTTGAATGAAACAGTTGAAAACCAAGTGTTCAACTATGGTATTCAGCAAGGAGAGGAGGAGGGGGAAGGCTGGGGGAATGGAAGAACAACTTCATTCTAGACTGAAATTACAAGAAGCGAGAAAGAGAAGCTACTAATTTCAAGAAACAGTGGGAAGCCAAACATTTGTGTTCCGTTTGTGGACAACTGATAATTTACTGAGACAGATCTGCATGTTACCTTTGTGTCTATGTTAATACATGTGTTACATTTGCCATCCTCTTTTTATAAGATCATGGGTGATTACAGCAATTACCCCATTATTTTACTGATCATCATGCTTGGCTTCCTTGTCAAAATTTGTTGTCCATTTTTTGTTGGCTGGTCAAACATTTGAAGTGCAAAGATTGATTAGAGTGTAAGCAGTGTGGTATTGCTTTAATACCCTATAGTTGGTGGGACAGAATTAATGGAAATTGTTGATGCTGCCTTGTTTAATTTTCTCTTTCTAAATTTTGAAATAATGGATTTAAAATATTTCTGCACTACCATAATTTGCCTCAATAGAATTAGGGCAACACAATGGCACAACAAATAGAGCCACTGCCTCACAGTGCCAGAGACGTGGGTTCAGTCCTGAGCTCGGGTGCTGTCTGCACAGAGTTTGCATGTTCTTGTGATCCTCCGAGTGCTCTGGTTTCCTCCTGTATCTCAGGTCCCAGGTCAGGTCATTAGGTTAATTGACCACAGTAAATTGCCCCTAATTAGAAGGTAAGTGGTAGAATCTGAGGGGTGTTGCTGAGAATGTAGAGAGCACAATAAAATTAAAATCAGTGTAGGATTAGTGTAAATGGGTGGTTGACGGTCAGCACTGACTCAGTGGGATGAAGACTCTGTTTCCATGCTGTCTCTATGACTCTAGAATCTTCATTGAATTTTTTGTTTAAACATTACAACTACTTTAGTTATGGCATTGATACAGTACCAGATCTTAAGTTTTTCCTTTTCATAAATTGGTTGGTTGGGGGTGGAGGTGCTGACAGTAATCCAGAAAACATTATACGATATCTATTAGTCACATGCACATAGAAACACACAGTGAAATACATCTTTTTGCGTAGTGATTTGGGGGGCAGCCCGCAAGTGTCGCCACACTTCCGGCGCCAACGTAGCATGCCCACAATTTCCTAACCTGTATGTCTTTGGAATGTGGGAGGAAACCGGAGCACCCGGAGGAAACCCACGCAGACACGGGGTGAACGTACAAATTCCTTACAGACAGTGGGCGGATTTGAACCCGGATCGCTGGCACTGTAAAGCGTTAAGCTAACTCTACACTACCGTGCCTGCCCGTGCATATATAATATCTCAGAATGTAAATATAGAATGCTTTTAACATATGTACATCACAATGCACATCGCATACAGTGACTAAGAATGGATGTTCAGTAGTGGATGAAGGCTGTACCTCCTAATGATGGGTCAGGAGGTGGGACCATTGGGCTTCAGGCAAGCACCCCAGTGTGAATAATTGTCAAAATAAAAATATATCCCAGAAAAGTTTACAAGAACTGGATGGCAAAAGAAGAATTATTGAGATAACAATATTTTAACAGCTGGAGGCATCCACTTGATAAAAAAAAAGTGATCGTGCTGATACAGTCACAGGAAGCTTATTTAGAAAGGGATTGATAAGAGAGAAGGAATGACTTAAGAAGTAAAAGGTGGATAAAGATTGGAGCTGCTAGAAGCAAAGCATGCGCTTTGTTAGAATAAGTAGTCATGTATAGTTTGGGATAGAAGGGAGGGGGAATCCAAAGCAGGCACGCATGTTAACCCTTTTGTCACAAAGGGTAAGAAAGTCATTGAATCATAATTCACTGATGTCAAAGTGCATGTACAGTGCCTGGTGCTTTACAGACAATATATCCATGTGGTGGTGTACACTCTGTACAGCCATGTTCATCTTTGCTTTCAAAAAACACTTATTACTCTTAATAATAAGGTATAGGTTGAGCAAATAAGAGATCTTTGCCCTATAAAATTCTAAATGCATCCTTGAGCAACTCCATTAAGTAAATGATGGATGTCATGCAAGAAACAAAACAATTCCCTATTCATTCAGAAGAAACTATGGCAAAATTACTGTTTGTGGCACTAATTAAAGTTTAGGTGGTGGGGGGAGAAGTTACCAGGATTATGATATTGAAGCTAAAAATTGAAATGGTGACGAAGTAAAACAAAATTCAAAATAAGTAACACCAGTGGCACATTCTTCAGTTGTTTCTGCATACAGCTAATTCACAGACAAGTCAGTGTTTGAGATCTGGCACAGATGACCTTAAAGTGTGGTGGAACCATATTCCGTATGACCTTTAAAAGACAATTGGGAATATACTTGAAGAGAACTTCCAAGATTATAGGGACAAAGGTTGGGCTTATAATACTTGGATAATGTGGCACATGCAGGACCTTGGTGAAGCCAGACTAGCAGATTTTCTGGACTATTGGATGTTGTTCCAAATAATGGTCCAATGCATTCTTAATTCTTTAAAGGTAGATGGTGACATATCAGAGTTTTACTGTGAATGCTCATTCAAAGAGATGACACTGCCACGGCAAGTCAAATTGCCTTGGGTTTTGTAGAGTTCCTTGATTTTTTTTTAACCTTCCTTGGAATATGAAGATATCTAACCTTTTGAATGCATGAGCCTCAATGAACTGCGTGCACAGCAACATGGGCCATCCTCCTAATTTGTAATAGGATGGTGTTTCTCTTTCATTAGGACTGTCCTGCTGCGCTCCTTTCGACCCGAACTGTTCATGTATTCCACAGTGGACAGATAATCCGGTCAAGTTCCCTCTGAATATATGAAGAGCCCTTGGGAGCAAATAGATTTTTAATTGTTACACTGTTTCTGCAGTATAATACAATTATATAACACCAGCTTCAGTCACTGATAGAACTCTAGTTTGAGTCACAAGGTTGTATTTGGAACTATATGTCATACTGTCAGCAATGTCCAGGCTGATGCTGATCTACCAAAAGAGCTCTAAGATGCTGCAAATGCCATCTTCAGATGGAGAGCTGTCTAATAGCACAGTTGAATATAAAACAGTGTCATGGTATAATTCAAAGAAGAACAGAGGAGTTTCCCAAATACCCTACAATCCTATCCCACCATAATTAGCCTCTTCATTTTGTTCATTGTTGTATGGTGGATTCTTGTTTTTATATATTGGCCACCATATTTGCTTACAAAACAAGTGATTGTTTCAGAAGTAATTATTGGTGAAGAACTGTAGAACTTTCTGTGGGTGAGGAAAACATTATAACAATGCATGTTTTTTTTCTGGTTACTTTATATTATGGTACATTCCAATCATCCAACTTTTCAATATTTTCCTAATAAGAAACATCTTTGACTTGATTTAAGATCTTGACTGGTGGTGTTTAACATTGTCTTAATTCAGATCCGGCTATCCTTTATTTCTAGTTGTTCAAACGTCATAATCCCAGTACGAACGAGGAGCTCGAGATGATGGAGAACCTGTTCGATAGTCTTTGCTCATGTCTGATGTTGAGCTCAAATAGGGATCGTTTTCTGAAGGGGGAAGGACTCCAGCTTATGAACTTAATGCTCAGGTAAAGTAACCTCTCACACTTCTATCCACAACAAAAAAGTAATATCAGGGGCTTACACAGAAGTGATTCTTGATGAGGTTTGAGCCATATTTAGCTAGAATGATAAAAACTAACATTGATTGATCTTGAATTGCCTAATGTCAGAACTTATGCCTGAAAACCAAATATGGAGCTGATTAACTCAGAATGATTGAAACACTCATTGTCAGGCAACATTTGTGGATAATAAAGCAGAGTTAACATTTCAGGCCAAAGACCCTTCGTCAGACAAGTTCTGACAAAGAGTCCAAGGTGAAACATTTATTCTTTTTCCACAGATACTGCCTGACTTGCTGTGTTGCCAGCATTTTCTGTTTTTATTTAAGCTTTCCAGTATCTATAGTTTTTATTAATCATTCCTAACTCGCTGTTTATTTGCTTGTGTTTGTTGCTGTTTATGGTGAAGGAGAATTAACCATTTGTTCAAAATTGTAATTATTTGATAATTTGAAAAATTGAATTCCTACTCTAGGTTGTGCATTGTGAGAATACGATATAATAGGCCTGTTTGGAGTTGCAGAACTTTCTTCTTTTCCTTACAAGCATAAAGGCAGGCAGTTCAATCAGACTACTGAAACAAGGAACTCATTTGAAGTTGAGAGGATAAATATTTCCAAAATCATTTGGGGACAGTGTAATAAGTGCATTGATTTCCAAAAGCTGAACGTTCACTACTGTCAGTCGGGCATGCTTTGCTCCATAGAACCAGAATCAACTAGCTAATACATTGGAGACAATAAGGCAAATATTACTAAAACTGTCAACGGCAGAGAAGGCATTTCAATGTCTTTCATTGATTTCTAAACCTAATCTTTATTCAATAAGTACTAGTTGTAAAATTCATAACAAGCATACATTTTGTTCAACTGAAAGTGATCTACAGTGAAACACTCATCTGGTTATTTATATACTAATGAATTTCTCATGGCTTTACTCAGGAATTGTGCAAAGAAAATGGCGTATCTTTCAGATGTGCTTGATGTAATGGGCTGAGACTTGCAATGCTACCTCTGGCAAGCAAAATAACAGACATTAGTCATTACTGTTACCGCATTATCCATTGATTTCAGTACACTGGGGACATCAGTGTTATTAACACCAGGACTTTAAAAATATTATAGATCAGCAGCACTCTTTAATGCTCCGACAGTGTTTTTAATGAGATTTTTGTGTAAACATAGATCACAAGATCTCAAGACAAGGGATCAGAAGTAGGCCATTCGGCCCATCGAGTCTGCTCCAAGGAGAAGGGAAAAAAGGTGCAAAAAAACCCATACTATTCTAACCCCAATTTCCGACCTTATCCCCATATCCCTTGATACCCCGAATATTTAGATATATGTCTATCTCTTCCTTAAATGCCTCCAATGATCTGGCCTCCACTGCTGTACCTGGCAAGGAATTCCACAAAGTCACCACCATCTGGCTAAAGAAATTTCTCCTCATCTCTGTTTTAAACCTGTACCCTCTGGTCCTGGACTCACCCACCAAGGGAAACAGCCTAGCCACATCTACCCTGTCCAGTCCTTTCAACATTTTAAATGTCTCTATTAGGTCCCCTCTCATTCTTCTGTACTCCAGTGAGTACAGTCCAAGAGCCGACAAACACTCATCATACGTAAGCCCTGTACAGTTTTATTTATAAAGATTATAAAGCCATGTATGTTTTATGACTCATAATTTAGCAAATAATAATTCCTGTTGATACTGTTTCAATGTAATTAGAAGGGCTGAAGAAACATTCACATCTTCCAAGCATAATATGCAAGGACAGTGATTAGAAAAAAGAGCCAGATCTTCATTGTAGCCTACTTGTACTTTTGATGTGACTTGCAGAATAAATTTTCCTCATTTTTTTTAATTTGGCTTTGGATGCTGCAGAACAATAAAGTCATTGCTCCTTGATGGGTAATTTAGAGGAATATAAAGTAAGTCAGTAACTTAAAACCTTGTGTGTTGAATCCTATGCACTTTGTAAGGTGCAAGATATCTTTACTACTGACTTCTGATTACAAGCAGTGCAAAAACAGCAGAGGTTTCATACCAACGTGTTTTAACTACATCCTACAAAATGTTCCTCTCGATGTCCTAGAATGGTGATTGCACACTTGTCACTGATTTGTGTTCTAAATTTAAAGGACAGATCATATCTCATAATCTACCCATACTTCTTTCAACCATTGCAAAGCTTTGCAGCGCATGCATAGTTTTGGGCATATCCAAAGAAAGTAAGACATAAATAGGTTGTATAATCTGGAATTGGATATGCTGCTTGTCTGTAATTTCAAAACGCAACTTGCTTTTTTGTCTGAATCAAGCTTGATCATGGCATTTGGTTGAAGACCAGAGTATGCATCTGTTTTATATTTATTCCCTCACCTCAAAACGTTAGCAGCGCCAGCATTTCCTGCTGTGATCCTTCAGTCTCTCCATGTGATTCTGTTGTTCTCTTCTAATGATAATGGAAAAGCTTTATTTGATCTGTTTGCATTTTCTTTTTGCCAACAACTTGTCCAAAGAAGTTTTTTTTTAATTTTGGAAGACAGTAGATTTAAGTTTTCTGTGTATATGGCTTAATGTTTGGAGTACTAAGAGAAATGTGCATCCTTGATAATGTGGGTCCATGCATCTGTGTTTGTGGTAAAATGTCTATTTAAGTCATCAGAGCAAAATACTCTAGTTTTGAGCTCTGTGTTACACAGGATAATCTGGTATATTTCAGTGACGATGTAAAAACAGGAGGTTGAAGTATAAGAGTCACACCACCAAATGGAATCTTGTAATTAGATGTAAATTTACCTCATTTTTAATCTCTGGACTCTGGAAGAAACTAATCCTACTTGATGTAAATTACAAACATTTAACAGTTACTATCTTGTAAAAAGGAATGCAGCTCTTGTAGAACTCCTCACAACTTCAAGTCCTTGGCGAGTAGGGTTAAAGAAAACCCCAAGGCGTTCTATGCATATGTGAAAAATGTGATTAGAGTTCAAGAGCCGTGAGGTAGTGTTGCAGCTCTACAGAACTCTGGTCAGACCACACTTGGAGTATAGTGTTCAGTTCTGGTCACCTCATTATAAGAAGGTTGTGGAAGTTTTGGAGAGGATGCAGAGGAGATTTACCAGGATGCTGCCTGGATTGGAGAGCATGTCTTATGAGGATAGGTTGAGTGAGCTGGGGCTTTACTCTTTGGAGAGAGGGAAGATGAGAAGTCACTTGATAGAGGTGTACAAGATGATAAGAGGCATAGATCGAGTGGACAGTCAGAGATTTTTTTCCCAGTGCGAAAATGGCTAACACGAGGGGACATAAATTTAAGGTGATTGGAGGAATGTATAAGGGGGATGTCAGAGGTAAGTCTTTTATACCGAGAGTGGTGGGTGCATGGAACGCACTGCCGTCAGAGATTGTGGGGGCAGATGCACTAGGGACATTTAAGAGACTCTTAGATAGCCGCATGAATGATAGAGAAATGGAGGGCTATGTGGGAGGGAAGGGTTAGCTAGATATTAGAGCAGGATAAAATGTCGGCACAACATCATGGGCTGAAGGGCCTGTACTGTGCTGTAATGTTCTGTGTTCTATATCCCAAGGTAAAGAAGTAGTCTTGAATTGTAGTCACTATATATAGAGAGCAACAAGGCAGCCAGAATAATATCACAAACAGCAATAAAATGATGACCAGATAATGTTTTAGTCATGTCAGTTGGGGGATTAACATTGGCCAGGTGTCAGTTGAGCAGTTAGTATTGACTACTTTGTTTTTACTATGATACGAAGGTTTTAAAGGGCAGATGAAGCCTCTAAGAAAGGATGATGTGCTGGCATTCAGTACATTCATGATGCAAGTGGGTCCACACTGTGGGTAGGACTTGAAATGAACTGTGCTACTTATTAATGAAAGGGAAATATCCGAGGGAGAATTTGTAAAGATGAGGACCAATAATGGAAGCTTAAAATGGGCCTTTTTTGTATCAGGATGTACTATCTTCAAGCAAAAATTGGAATTAGGTGATCTTTTTAAAAGAAAAACAGAATAGCTGTAACAGAGATTTCCTCATCATCCAAAAATGTCTAAACATCCTTATTTGGTGTTGCTTCCTTCTCAAGTTACTTGCCTGTGCCACTGGTAATGCCACACAGGAGAATCATCTTTTCCTCAGTAATGCCATGAAGTCTGCTGCTAATGAACCACTTTCCCTGTATACCTCATTAACAGTTTATCCACAGCTCTTTTAGGATGTTATGTGGTTGACCAACGTTTTCTTAACCGTTAACTTCCTTTTAGCTTAAGAGATGAGAAGGACCACGCCAAATTCAAAGTCTGAAAAGTATATACTAACATTTTGTTCATACCATCCTCAATTAATCTCATAGACAACTGTGGAAAAAAATTGAAAAAGAGCTCATTTGAAACCTTATTTATTACAAAAAAATTAAGCAGATGAGTTCCAGCAGTTTACAATAGAAAACAGCTTCAAACCTTGATGGTCCTGATGCAGAGTCTCGATCCATAATGGTAACTGTTCCTCCACCTTCACAGGCGTTGCCTGACCTGCTGAGTTCCTCCAGCAGTTTGTTTTTTAGCTCCAGATCCCAACATCTGCAGTCTCTTGAGCCTCGATTAGTGCCAGCTTGCCTACGTTGAAATGGATCCACTGATTTAGATTTACGTGCAGAAATATTTTGTGTCTCCTGTGAGAACAATGGCGACATTTCTGCTTCATTATGATGGTTGAAGTCTGAATCATGGAATTCTTTTTAAAGAATAGCTGTGGCCAATAAAGAAGTGATCTTCATACGACAGTACAGTGCCAATAACCCAGCACCTGATTGTTCAGAAATCCTGATGGATCAGCATCTGGTGCACTCGTTAGTCTGGAATGTGAGCTGGGGGCACAAAGCATGAGCAGTGCTGTACTGCCAGAGTCAGGGATCTGGACTGTGGGCTGGATGTGCAGCTGGAGCCAGGGTCGGGGTCAGGAGCCTAGGTAGGATTGTGGCCAGAACCAGGGTCCAGAGTACTCATATATTTCCTGCTCCCTTTAACCTCACTGGGTTCACTGGGAAATTTGTTCTACTAATGTGTAATGTGTAAAAATTGAAATAAAAGTGTGTTTGGAATATGAATAGGAGTAACATCCAGTAGCCCGGAAAGTCTGCTACACTGGCACTACCAGCATCCCAAGGGAGCCAGATCTTTGAACTTTTATTATAACTTCAAACGCAAGCACGGTAGTGTAGCGATTAGTGTAACACTATTACAGTGCCAGCGACCCAGGTTCAATGCTGGCTGCTGTCTGCAAGGAGTTTGTATGTTCTCTTCGTGTCTGCGTTGGTTTCCTCTGGGTGCTCCAGTTTCCTCCCACATTCCAAAGATGTACAGGTTAGGAAGTTGTGGGCATGCTATGTTGGCGCCGGAAGCGTGGCAACACTTGCGGGCTGCCCCCAGAACATTCTACGCAAAAGATGCATTTCACTGTGTGTTTCGATGTACATGTGACTAACAGGATTCTAGAGCGGGAGGGAGAACAGCCAGAAGTCGTGGTTCATGTTGGTACTAGTGACATAGGTGGGAAGAGGGATGAGGTCCTGAAAAGTGAGTTTAGCGAGCTAGGCAGAAGGCTAAAGGACAGGACCTCGCGTGATAGGAGGAGATGGCAGATAAATGCGCGGATGAGAAGTTGGTGCAGGAGGGAGGGTTTTAGATTTTTGGATCATTGGGATCTCTTCTGGGGAAGGTGGGACCTGTGCAGAGAGGATGGGTTACACCCGAACCTGAGGGGGGCCAATATCCTTGCGGCCAGGTTTGCTATGTTGGTTCAGGAGGGTTTAAACTAGATTGTGAGGGGGAAGGGAACCGGAGGAGTAGGTCAGAGGAAGAAGGGGATGGGGAAAAGTCAGATCTGACAGGTAGAGAGGCTTTGAGGAAGGAGAAGCAGAGTACAGGCTATAAAAGTAGTAAGGTGGATGGGCTAAAGTGCATTTACTTGAATGCGAGAAGCATCAGGAATAAGGGAGATGAACTGAGAGCTTGGATAAGTACATGGGACTATGATATTGTGGTTATTACAGAGACATGGCTGACATTGGGGCAGGAATGGATACCGAATATTCCTGGTTTTCAGTGTTTTAAAAGGGATAGGGAGGAGGGGAGAAGAGGAGGAGGGGTGGCGATACTGGTCAGGGACACTGTTACAGCTGCAGAAAGGGTAGATAATGTAGAGGGATCCTCTCTAGAGTCAATATAGGTGGAAGTTAGGAACAAGAAAGGAGCAGTTACCCTCCTGGGAGTATTCTATAGGCCCCCCGGTAGCAGTAGGGATACTGAGGAGCTGATTGGGAGGCAGTTTTTGGAGAGATGTGAAAATAACAGGGTTATTATAATGGGAGACTTCAACTATCCAAATATTGATTGGCACCTACTTAGTGCCAAAGGTTTAGATGGGGCGCAGTTTGTTAAGTGTGTCCAGGACAGATTCCTGACACAATATGTTGACAGGCCGACTAGAGGGAATGCCATATTAAATCTAGTATTAGGTAATGAACCTGGTCAGGTGACAGATCTCTCAGTGACTGAGCATTTGGGGGACAGTGACCATTGCTCCATAACCTTTAGAATTGTCATGGACAGGGATAGGAGAAAAGAGGACGGGAAGATATTTAATTGGGGAAAGACGAATTATGAGGCTATAAGGCGAGAACTTGGGAGTGTAAATTGGGATGACATTTTTGAAGAGAAATGTACTATGGAGATGTGGTCGATGTTCAGGGATCTGTTGCAGGATGTTAGGGATAAATTTGTCCTGGTGAGGCAGAGAAGGAATGGTAGGGTGAAGGAACTGTGAGTGACGAGAGAGGTGAAACAACTAGTTAGGAAGAAGAGGGCAGCATACATAAGGTGTAAGCAGCAAGGATCGGACAGAGCTCATGAGGAATATAGAGTAGCAAGGAAGGAACTTAAGAAAGGGCTGAGGAAAGCGAGAAGGGGACATGAAAAGGCTTTGGCGAGTAGGGTTAAGGAGAATCCCAAGGCTTTTTTCACGTATGTAAAGAGCAGAAGGATGGCTAGAGTAAAGGTAGGTCCGATTAAAGACAAAGGTGGAAGGATGTGCCTGGAAGTTTTGGAAGTGGGTGAGGTTCTCAATGAATACTTCTCCTCAGTATTCACCAAGGAGGGGGGTCTTGATGATGCTGAGAACAGTGTAGGTGAGGGTAATGTTCTAGAGTATGTAGATATTAAGAGAGAGGATGTGTTGGAGTTGTTAGAAAATATTAGGACAGATAAGTCCCCGAGGCCTGACGGAATATTCCCCAGGCTGCTTCGTGAGGCGAGGGAGGAGATTGCCAAACCGTTGGTTAGGATCTTTGAGTTCTCATTGTCAACGGGGATGGTATCGGAGGATTGGAGGGTGGCGAATATTGTCCCCTTATTCAAAAAAGGTAGTAGGGATAGTCCAAGGAATTACAGACGGGTGAGCCTTACGTCTGTGATGGGTAAGCTGTTAGAAAGGATTCTAAGAGATAGCATCTATGAGCATTTAGAGAATCATGGACTGATTAGGGACAGCCAGCATGGCTTTGTGAAGGGAAGATCTTTCCTCACAAGCCTGATAGGGTTCTTTGAGGAGGTGACCAAGACGATTGATGAGGGTAGTGCAGTGGATGTGGTCTACATGGATTTTAGTAAGGCGTTTGACAAGGTTCCACATGGTAGGCTTCTTCAGAAGGTCAGAGGCCAAGGGATCCAGGGAAGCTTGGCCGGGTGGATTCAAAATTGGCTTGCCTGTAGAAAGCAGAGTGTTGTGGTGGAGGGAGTGCATTTGGATTGGAGGGCTGTGACTAGTGGTGTCCCGCAGGGATCGGGTCTGGGACCTCTACTTTTGTGATATTTATTAACGACTTAGATGAGGGGGTGGAAGGCTGGGTTAGCAAGTTTGTAGATGACGCAAAGATTGGTGGTGTTGTGGATAGTGTGGAGGGCTGTCGAAGCTTGCAGAGGGATATTGATAGGATGCAGAGCTGGGCTGACAAGTGGCAGATGGAGTTCAATCCAGAGAAGTGTGAGGTGGTACACTTTGGAAGGACAAACTCCAAGGCGGAGTACAAGGTAAATGGCAGGATTCTGGACAGTGTAGAGGAGCAGAGGGATCTTGGGGTTCATATCCACAAATCACTGAAAGTTGCCTCGCAGGTGGATAGGGTAGTTAAAAAAGCTTATGGGATGTTAGCTTTCATAAGTTGTGGGATCGAGTTTAAGAGCCGCGAAGTGATGATGCAGCTTTACAAAACTCTGGTCAGACCACACTTGGAGTACTGTGTCCAGTTCTGGTTGCCTCATTATAGGAAGGATGTGGAGGCGTTGGAAAGGGTGCAGAGGAGATTTACCAAGATGCTGCCTAGATTGGAGAGTATGGATTATGAGGAGAGACTAAGGGAGCTAGGGCTGTTCTCATTGGAGAGAAGGAGGATGAGTGGAGACATGATAGAGGTGTACAAGATATTGAGAGGAATAGATAGAGTGGACAGCCAGCGCCTTTTTCCCAGGGCACCAATGCTCAAAACAAGAGGACGTGTCTTTAAGGTATTGGGTGGGAAGTTCAAGGGAGATGTCAGAGGGAGGTTTTTCACCCAGAGAGTGGTTGGTGCATGGAATGCATTGCCTGGGGTGGTGGTGGAGACTGATACATTGGACAAGTTCAAGAGATTGTTAGATAAGCATATGGAGGAATTTAAGTTAGAGGGATATGTGGGAGGAAGGGTTTAGATAGTCTTAAGTGTGGTATGACAGGTGGCACAACATGGTGGGCCGAAGGGCCTGTATTGTGCTGTATTGTTCTATGTTTCTATAAAGATATCTTATAAGCAGGATTTAAAGTAAGTTTTAAAAATTTTACAGCAATCTTTTTAATCATTGCACATGATTAAGGGTAGTGTTTTAATCAATCCTTTATAATTTGTTTTATAGGGAAAAGAAGATGTCTCGAGCCAGTGCTTTAAAGGTGTTGGACCATGCTGTGATTGGTCCTGAAGGGTCTGATAACTGTCACAAGTTTGTAGACATCCTTGGACTAAGGACAATATTTCCCCTTTTTATGAAAACACCAAAGAAAATGAAGAAAGCTGGAATGACAGAAAAAGAACATGAAGGTAAGTTGTGTGGTTGGATCCCTTAATCTTACCAAGATTTCTTGTAGAATTAAAAGAAAGTTTTGAATAATACTAGTTACCCACTGATGTTAATCACTGTTGCACAGTTTGAGTTTCTCTTCATAAAAGCACTGCTTCAAATATTCCCAAATAAATTCTATTAAAAAATTCTCTCCCATTTACTCTCACTTTCCCAAACAGCAAAAATGAACTTTGAACCATATGTTGAGATGTCCATGAAGTATGTTTTGAAATTGAAAATTGGGAGGTCGGTTTTGCATTTAGACTAGGTTTCAGATTTATTGTTTTAAGTTCAGCTGATGCATTCACTGTTTTGATGTGCTTCTATTAATTAAAATGTAGTCAGGTGTGATATTCTAGTGTGTTTTATTTTAGCCCACATTGTTTTAATGCTGGTATAAGATAATTCCTAGAATTAGCATGAACATCTGTGACAAATCAAATTAGAATTTGTTAAATAAAACTGCAAGTTTATTGGACCCCTCACATAGGGAAGGACAAGGATATGCTTGTTTTCAAATAACACTCAAGTTTCAAAGAACGTGTGCAGTTTTCATCAGAAAAGCTCTATAAGCAAATTGCTCACCATTATGGGTTATCTTTGAAAAGATTAAAAGCACTAAAATTTTTGACAGATTAAAGCCAGTGTATTCGAGTACCAACAATGAACACATGACCATTCTAAGCACGAGTTGTGGGACAATGTTGCGGGTTTGTAACATGAGAAAACGTTCTGTTAAGTTTCACAAACAGGGAACTTCAGACTGTTTCTACTGACATCACTAGTGGGGAAAATGCAAAAATCTATTCTAACAAGGGCACTTAGAAAATAATGTAAGAGCTGGCATGGATTTGTGAAAGGGAAATTATGTTGGAGAAAAATCTGTCAGTTTCTTGATGTAACTAAAATAGTAGATAAGGGAAGAACAATGGATGTGGTATGTTTGGACTCTTAGAAGACAGTTTGGAGAATGTAGGGCTGGGAGTAAGATACTGACATGGATTGAGGATTTGTTAATGTATAGAAAACAACAGGAACGAACTGGTCATCAGGAGATGGTGACTGGTGAGATGCTACTGGGATTGATGCTGGGGCCTCTAGGTACATAGAACAGTATAGCACAGGAACAGGCCCTTCAGCCCACAATGTCATGCCAGACTAATTAAACTTGTAATTAAAACGCCTAACTAAACGAATCCCTTCTGCCTACACAATGTCCATATCCCTCCATTCTCTGCATATTCATGTGCCTATCTGGAATGTGCACATTACGGGCACCCATCGCTCTCTATGTGAAAAAAAACTTGTCCCGCACATCTCCTTGAACTTACCCCCTCTCACCTGAAATGCATGCCCTCTGGTGATGGACATTTCGACCCTGGGAAAAAGATACCAGCTGCCTACTCTATCTATACCTCTCATAATCATCTACCTGATAAAGTTTATAAGATTTGGGATCGAGTACAATATATACAAGTTTACTAATGACGTTAAACTGGGTGACACTCAGTTGAGGAAGATGCAGAGAGGCTCGAAGGGGATATGGGCATATGAAATGAGCGAGGACAAGGCAGATCGAATATAATCTGGGAAAGTATAAAGTTATCCACTTTGGAACAGAAATGGAAAAGCAGAGTGTTCTTGTGAATATATCAAGTTCTGAAGAATTATAATGCCAAATAAAACTGCAGTCAAAAATGGTTAATTGTGCACCACCAGGTACTAATTTGAATATTAACTTTGTTTAGAAAATCTGGTTTGAAGGAGTTAAAAATATTCACTGTACTAAGAATAATCAATAGACCTTTGAAACTAGAAATATGCATTGCATATAAATCCATCATTATTTGCAGCAATAAACAAGAAATAAAACAGATAAACACTGATCAAGCAATACTATTCCAATATTAATGGGGAAATACAAAAACATGCAATAACTGAGTGATATTATTAAGGTTACTGATTGGACTACTGAAATTGGTAAGGGTGCTGTAGAAGAGTGAATCGGGAGTTGTTTCTTAGGGCAGTCGTGATGAGATATCACAAATGGCTAAGGAAGTTATATTTGTATTCTTTGAAGAAGAATGAGGGGTGATCTTACTGAAACCTAAGATCCTAAGGGGGCACAGCAGGGTAGATAGTAAGATGTTTCCACTAGTGGGAGAGTCTCTAACGAGGGAACATTGCTGCAAGATAAATGGGTGATCAATTAAAACTGAGTTGAATAAGAATTTCTTCTCACAGTGGGTGGTGTATTTCTAGAATTCTCTACGCTGGAGGGTTGTGGAAGCTAGATCACTGGAGAAATTTTAAGAGGAAATAGATAAAATTTTGAAATATTAGGGAATTGAGGGCTATGGGAACTAGCACACAAGTAGTTCAGGACTGGAGCAGAACAACCATAATCATATTAGATTGGTTGGTTAGGCTTGAGGGGCCAGCTGCACTATTTCTGATCATATTTTCTTGTGTTCTATCATATTGTAAGAGATGCTCATGAATTGTGGATAAGGGACAACTTGCATTAGTTAGCTCAAGATCTGCTTTGACAAAATTATTTAATGCTGCGTGCTCTAGAATAGAACTAGAATTGCTGCCAAAACCAAGCTATATGAAATTCAACCTAAAATTAGTTAATCTCTAAATGGCAGAATTATTTTTTCATTTGTGCTTTATTTCTAACCTCATCATTTTTGTGCAGTTTGGAAAGGAAGCTGATATTTTTCCCAGTACAAAGAATTTCAGTTTTGTTCCTTCTCTTAACACAGCTCACGAAACCAATCTACAAATTTGCAATTCAAAGAAAAGTTTCCAATATATCCTGTCAAAAAAGCCAGGTCCTTTCTTTGTTCTTTCATTGATACTGTTCTGTATCATCAAGTTATAGCTAAAATAATTCAAGTGCCGTGTACAATAGTTGGAAATATAAATCGAGAATTTCAATTTGGCTACAACAAAACACTCAAAAGAAAATCACATTATAAACAGCACTGGACTGAAACCACCAACAAAACTTATTAACAGATAGCCACAGCAACATTGATTTCTTTCCATCCCATACAAATCTGTTTTGTTAATTGGATCATATATAGCAATCAATTCTTAATGCAATTACCTGCTAAAACCCACAAACACATTCCATTGCTTAGTTGTTCTCCTAATAACATATTATTTTTAGATGTAAACAAAACGATATACTGCATTCTTTACTTCTGTTTACACTTATTTTGAGTGCCAGAATAGTTTCCTCTGATCAAAAATCTTATTTTTTTTCACCACGTGAACTTATTGGCCACCCTTCATCTCCCCTCAATGGAATGGTTTGCTGGGCCATCCTGGAGCACAATTAAAGATTTGTGAATCTGGAATGGCACATAGGCTGCATTGAGTTCAGATGGCAGACTTGCTTCTTTGCAAGTTATAGTAAATTGGATGAGTTTTTACAAAAAGCTGGTACTTTGTGGTCACTATTTCTAATGCTGGTTCTGTTTTTGAGATTTACTTGGCCACGGTTTCCCAGTTTCTGTGGTGCAGCTCAAAATTGTCTTAAGATCAAAAGCCCAGGCCTCTGGATACCAGTCTAGCAAATTAACTACCATGCTACCATACACTAGGTAGGCAACAACGATGGAGAGAAAGTGAATAAAGCCTTTGTTTATTGCTAAGCATTGGTTTTAGTGTGTATTTTCATTCAAGTCCCCATCCGTCTCATCTTGCCTCATTTCTTTTAATCTCATGATACAGATCCTGTTGAGAGATCAGTACTAAATCTGAACCTTGAGGAATTCTGTTTCAAAACTCAGCATGCTCAGACATCCGATAGTTCTGCTTCATGACCTTGTCCATAAAAAGTAATAGAACACTGGGGTTTATCGCAAGCGTGAGAGAATTTAAAAATCAAAGTGTAGTGATGAATCTGTATAAAAACTTTAGGCCAGAGTTGCACTGTTTGCAGTGCATATATTGAAGTATTGTGGTGGCTACTACAGAGAAATGATAGGAAATTGAAGTATTTGTAAAATAATCTTTTTATCAGAGATAGAGAGCAGCAAAAATAAATGTGAATCTCAAAAAAACAAAGGCAGGAATAATTATTGTTGGGTAATAAATGGTTGACATTATTGATCGTCTAAGCCTGATAATTTGCATCCCAAAATCCCTGAATGGTGTTGAATGCATTGGCTATCTTCTAGAACTCTGTGTATTCTGGAATAGTCCCACCATACTAAAAGATAGGAATGTAGCATTGCAGTTCAAGAAAGGGCGGAGAAACCCTAGATCGGTTAACACGATGTCAGATACCAGGAAAGTAACGTAGTCCACTTATAAAGACATGGCAACAGGGCACTTAGAATATCATATGATTTAACACAAACAACATGGTTTTATGAAAGGAATGCCGTGTTTGGCAAATCTAATCATTCTTTTGACGATGTTCATCAGGATCGATGGGGCGAACCATCAGATATAATATATCTGGATTTTCAAAAGGCACAAGAGAGGACAATGTGAAAAAAGGATTTGCTGTGTAGGAACATAGCATTAGCATGTTTAGGGGATTGGTTAAAAGGACAGAAAATAATAGGAATATTTTTTTCATCTTGGTACATTGTTTCTAAAGGCCACTCACCACGTAACTACAAAGTCACTATTTATTCAGAGTGAGGGTCACTCACTGTGTAACTATCATTGGGTTTGCAACTATTTGCCATTTATATTAATGACTTGGATGAAGAGATACTAAAATATCCAAGTTTACTGATCATACAATGACGGTTAGAAAAATGAGCTGTGATAAAGAGAGTCTATGTGTTGACATAGACAGATTAAGTGAGGAGGAAGAAAATGGCAGATAGATTATAATGGGGCAAATGTGAAGGTATTCGGTTTTGAAGGAAAACAGAATTTTTGAATGGTGAAAAAGTAATATGAATTCATGCAGAGTTTTAGTGAGATCACACTTACGATGTGCAGTTATGGTGGGTGTCCCCAAGAGTGGATTAAGAAAAATCATCTTTGAGTCAATGCAGCATACACTAAGTTGTTTTCCTGGATGAACTGGAGAAAACTTGACCCATATTAATTGGAGTTTAGAATAAAGAAGTGACTTTGGTGAGGCATAAGGTTATGAGAAGAGTTGACATGTAAGCTATTGAGAAGCTGTTTCTTCACTCTGACGAACCTCAAACTTACTGGATGTAGTACAGTAAAACTCCGTTAATCCCACACACTTGGGACTTTGGTCCAGAACCAGCAGATTTTCCAGACTATTGGATGTTATTCGCTATTAATAACACATTCTCAATTCACTTTTCTTCAGGCATTAAATGTTATAATAAACTTTCTAGTGAAACTGCTACCTATAGCAGGAGGATAGGAGACAGGGCTGTGGTGAGCTGCAAGGGAGTGTGCGAAACCTCACCCAGTGAGCTTGATGCTGAAGATTCACCATTTCCAAACAAACAAATAGTCAGTTCAGAATCAGAATTATTACCACTAACTTGTATGTCATGAAAGGTGCGGTAGCAGTACAGTGCAAAGACATGAAATTACTATAAATTACAAAATAAATAGTGCAAAAAAAAAGGAATAATGAGGCAGTGTTCAGTGTTCTGGACTATTCAGAAATCTGATGGCAGATGGGAAGAAACTGTTCCTGAATCGCTGAGTGTGGGTCTTTGGACTCCTGTGCATCCTCCCTGATGGTAGTAATGAAAAGAGGGCGTGTCCCAGGTGGTGAGGGTCCTTAGTGATGGATGCCGCCTTCCTGAGGCACCACCTCTTGAAGATATCCTTGATGGTGGGGAGAGTTCTACTATCCCAAGATCAGGTACAGATAAGACCAAGAGTCAGCCATCTGGCCTTTAACCAACATCCATCAGAAGGTTGTGCATCTTTGGCTTTTTCTCCCTCAGAATTATGGATACTACAATCATTGTGTATGTTTGTAAATAAGATCGATAGATTTTGGTCACTCAGGGGTTCAGAAGACATGAAGATTGGATAGGGAAGTGAGCTAATTATTGCATTGCATCTTTTACCCCCTCCCTCACCACCACCACCACCACCCCCTCCCTCACCACCCCCTCCCTCACCACCACCACCACCACCCCCTCCCTCACCACCACCACCACCACACCCTTCCCACTAACCTCACTCCCAACTGCTCTGATTGGACCATACAGCAACACAAATAAGTCGAATCCTCCTGCTCAACCTAGTTCCTCCTACACTCATCCCAGCCCCCCATCGCCCTGTTTCATTCCTCTCCTCTGCCCATCACCCACACACTCCTCCCACCTGGGTCACCTCCCCCTACAGTCCCCATCTGCCCTCTCCACCTCCCTTACTTGCTTCACCTTCCTCTCCTATCAAATTACACCACCTGCATCCGCCTATCAGCTCCCAGCCTCTGTCATGATTTCTACTCTCTCCTCCTCCATATTGCCTATCACTCTCCTCACCTGGATCCACATATCACATGCTAGCTCTTGCTCCACACCTTCCCTTTACCTCTTTATACTGGCCATCTCCCCTCCATCTCTCAGTCCAGATGAAGGGCCTCAACCCAAACCATCAACTGTCCATTTCCCTCCACAGATGTTGCCTGACCCACTGAGTTCTTCCAGCATCTTGTTTTTGGTCCAGATTCCAGCATCTGCAGTCTCTTGTGTCTCCATGGTTAAGTTGGAGATGGGAAAGAAATTGTAAAGTAGAAAGAATGGGAACTAATTAGAAGAAGAAACAAGTATGCAAGGCTATAGAATGGAATTGAAAAGAGAAGTTGACACATTTTGGAAGTAATAACTAAGTAACTAATGGCCCAAATCATATTTCCTGTTTACCTGTGATTTCATGGAAAACTATTAGCGAGGTCCTCCTCATGGGTTATCTCGCCTCTGACTTCTGACCCTGCACCTTGCAGAGCTGAAGTCGGGGATTAGCCAGTGTTTCTGGCCTCTTGCTGCATCATTGGAGCCAGGACTCAGAAAAATACTAGGCGCTGGTATCTAAATGTGCTTTCTCTCTGGCCCTCAGTTTTGAGATGCATAGTAACGACTCTGTTTGTTTGAATGGGGATGAGAACCGTGATTGGAAAACGGAGTGCAGATTAAGTGAATTGTTTGTTTTCTTTCTTTAGTTTAACGATACTTGGTGCTATAAATTAAATATTTTATTATCTTCATTTTTTTTTAATTTCATTACTTAAATCCCCTTGGGCTGTTTTTAAATTTCTGTGGTCAGAGAAATTTAAAATTGGTTCGAAAGGCCTTGAGCAGTCACAAAGTTACAAGGGCAATCAGGAACAAGATCTCAGAATCTGCTGCACGAGGCCCAATTGAGTCTCATGTATTGTGGGATAGCTGTGACAACTTGGCCTCAAGCATGATCAGACCCAAAAAGTGCAAGTGACCTGGAAATGATGTGGAGAATAAACCTGACCTGCATTCGTATCAACCAGGCTCCAGCCCATTACTTCTGAGCCTCTGCACTGGATTTGGAGGCATGTGTTTGATGGAGCCACATGTATTTGTGATGTATAAACAGCATTATGCTGGTGTGTCAGAGACTTCAAAGGTTATTATCAGTGTCTGAGTTAATTTATGCATAGTGCTTTTTCAATTACATTTGCTGTGCTGGGACATTGAGTTGAAGAAAAAAATGTAATGTAAATTTATTGCAGGTTTGAACTCGAGGACAGATGCTCTGTCCTCTGGAATGATTTACAAGATCTTTGCATTCGAGGTCTCTAAATTGGTTTCTATTTAAAGCAGTAACTGCAAAGCCCCAACTAGCATTAAGGATTCAAATCCAATATAGTTCTTTTTTTAGGCAGTTCTGTGGAATTCGAAATTTTGAAGCTTTTACTTTAAATCTTTCATGGCCTCTGTCTGAAGTTTTGCTTTGGATGTTAGTAGCATTACATTCCATGCAAGACTTTTACACCTGTGTTTTTATGCTCAGCTACCCAAATGCTTAAGTACATATTTGTGTTCTGTTGCATAAAGGTAAAGAACCTAATTCTGGGTCCTAGTGCACCAGCAGAAAGTTTGGTTCTCTTCTTTGGAAACCACAGCTTTTTTTTTGTTTGATTGTAAGTGGCTTCTTTCAAGCATAACACTTTCAATGTGGTCTTACTAGAGCCAAAAACCTATCCATAAATGGTTTTCTTGAAATCTTTTATACTGATTGCATTGAGTATTTTAATAGGATTGAGCAGAGTCAGCTTGGATTTCTGAAAGGAAAATCCTGTTTACCTAATTTGCTGGAGTTCTTTGAGAATGTGACTAGTAGATTAGATTAGAGTAGAGTTGGAGGTAGTATACTGACATAGATCGAGAACTGGTTATAGGACCTAAAACAAAGAGTGGGAGTTAGTGGATCCTTCTCCAGTTGATTGGATAAGACAACTGGAGTACTGCTGTGGTCATTGTAAATAGCTGGGGCCCAAGCAATCTTTATCAACAATTTGGCTGAGGGGACCAACGATCAACACTGAGAGGTAGGAGGGGGATGTAAAGAGGCTTCAAGGGGATATAGTCTAAGTGAATGGGCAAGAATGTGACAGATGCAGTATAATGTGCAAAATCTTTATATTATCCACTTTAGTGCAGAAAACCAATGTATTTTTAAATGGTGAGTGATTGGTCCCTTTGAACATCAACATGACCCATTGTGTCCTTGTGCACAAGTCACTAAAAGCCCACATGCAGGTGCATCAAGCATTTAGGAAGGCAAAAGGTGTGCTGACCTTTATTGTGAGAGGAATTGAGTAGAAGATGTCGTGCTGTGATTATATTGTGCTTTGGTGACACCATATTGGAGCTTTCTGTACAGTTTTGCTCTCCTTAAGAAAGGATATACTTCCCTTAGAGGGAGTGCAGAGCAGAATCACTTGAGTGATTCCAGGGATGGTAAATTGTTAAGTTGGTTTATTATTGTCACATGTACGGAGGTACTGTGAAAAACTTTGTTTTGGATGCCATCCATACAGATCATTTCATTACATCAGTGCATCGAGGAAGTCATAGAATTTAGATTTAAAAGAGTAGAGCAATTCTAATAGAAGTAATGAGTAGATCTGCAGAGAGCCGCCTGCAACAAGTCGCAATGCTCCAGCTTGGTTTACTCCGAGAAGCAATTAAGTAGACAAGTTCAGAATAACAAGAAGAGATGTCACTAAAGCTACTAAAAAAATCTTAAGTCTTGATGGGCCAGTTGCAGGGAAGATGTTTTTTTCCCCTGGTGAGAAGTTTAGAACCAGGCCTCATAGTCTCAGATGAAAGCATAGGCATTATGACTGAGATGAGGAAAAATTTCTCCATGCAGGGGCTGGTGAATCTTTACAATTCTCCACACCAGAGGCCTGTAGAGGCTCAAACATTGAGTTCATTTGAAACAAAGATGGATATACTTCTGGATATTAAAGGAAATAAAAGATATGGGGATAGTGCAGGAAAATGGCATTAGGCTGAAGAAAACAGCCGTGATCTTGATGAATGGTGGAGCAGGCTTGAAGAGCCAGGTGGCCTATTCCTGCTCCTGTTTCTTACCTTATTAATGACCCTGCATCTGCAATATCACCCCAAACTGTTGTGCCGTTTCATTTATTAATTTTGCTGTGTTGAGTCCAATTTATCTTATCACAATGCAATTGACTCAAAATACTAGCTTTCTGTCTCTGTATTGAAAAGCAAGAGACTGCAGATGCTGGAAATCTTAAACCCAAGACTGAAAATACTGGAAATATTCACCAGATCATCAAACATATGCAGAGAAAGAATTTGAGTTAATACTTCAGGTCGATGATATTTGATCAGGGCTAGAACTTGCTTTGCTTTTCCCTTTGTTTACCTTGCCCTACGCCCCCCCCCCCCCAATTCCACCTGCCCATCATCCCCTCCCCATCTGGTTCCACCTATCACCTACCAGCCTCTATCTGACAGCAACCCCCTTGCTGCTATAATACTGGCTTCTTCCCTCTCCTTCCTGATGAAGGATCTTGGCCTGAAACATTGACTTGTACATTTTGCCTCCACAGATGCTGCTTGACCTACTGAGTTTTTTCAATGTTCTGTTTTTTGATACAGATTCCAGCATCTGCAGTCCTTTTTGTCTTCTGCATTTTACGACTCCCTCCCTCAGATGCATCAATAAATATTGCAATGCCACCACCTCTTTAACATCAAGCCCTGCCCCACTCCACCCCATCATGCCTGGAGGTTCTACACCCTGCGTCTTCAGGTGCCAGTCCTGCCTTTTCAACCATGCCTCCTGCGTGATGGCAACAATCTCATGTTCCCATGTGCTGATCAGTGCTCTTAAGTTCATCTGCTTTGCTAGTCAAACTCTTTGCATGAAAATAGATGAAATTTAGCCTTGTGTGCCTTATCACGCCCAGGTCTACCCTGCCTACTGAACTGACTTAGTTTTCCTTCTATATTTAAGTGCTCCTCACCCCCCTGTACTCCTCTGACTTTGATCACTTGCACAACATTTTTGCATTCCTGATGCTTTGAACTCTGCAATTCCTCCTCTCAGCCTTGCTAGAGGTACCTTGCTACCCATTTCCTCCTTTAAAATGCTACTTAAAACCCCTCTTACTGAAGTTTTGACCATCTGTCCTAATGACTCCTAATGTGGATCAGTCGTAAATTCTTCTGGTAATGTTTCAGGGATGTAACTGGGATATTGCACTATATTAGGAATTATTTAAATTTGTTATCACTGCTGATGTGGACTTTATTGCAAAAATACTGCCTGGACTATTGTGGTCTCCTAACTTAAAACGGAAGTATTCACCAAACTGATCCCTGCGAATGGTGGGTCTGTCATATGAGGAAAGATTGAATAAGCTAGACCTCTGGTCTCTAGAGATTAGAGGAATGAGACGAGATCTCATTGAAACATACAAAATTCTCATAAGGCGTAGATGGTTGATGCAGGGAGGATATCTCCCCTGGCTAATAAGGCTAGAGTGAGGGCTCGCTGTCTTAAGCAGTTGGCCATTTAGGACTGAATTGAGGAGAAATTTTTTCCATCGGGGGTCAGTGAATCTTATGAATTTTTTATCCTGGAATGTTGTAGGGGATCAGTTATTTATTCTGTTCAAAACAGAGATCAATAGATGAAAATCGTATTCCTCCATCGACCAAATATCTTCATCAGCTAATCAACCCCCTTTCCTCCCTAATGTATCTGTTTGGGATGTTACGGAAAGGTGACCAAGAGTGTGTGAATTTCCAATTAACTATAAACCAGAATGATTAACATAATTGAAGCAGATTTTGTATAACTGTCAGTGAACAAAAGAAAAATGAAAACTCAATAACACATAAACAATTCAAAATGCTGGTTATTCAAATAACTCTTGTTTTCCAGCATGTAACTGCAGTAATACATTTCACTTTCCATTAAATACATAGATAAAGGATGTTATTAATTATAAAACATTCATAGACATACAGCATAGAAACGGGTCCTTCAGCCCAACTGGTCCATGCCAACCAAGATCCCCCATCCAAGTGAGTCCCATTTGCCAGCATTTGGCCCATAACCTTCTAAACCTTTCCAATCCATGTACCTGTCCAACTGTCTTTTAAAAGTTGTTATTGTACCTGCCTCAACCACTTCCTCTGACAGCTCATTTCACACACATACTGCCCTCTGTATTTTTAGAAAAAAAAGTTGCCCCTCAAGTTCCTGTTAAATCTTTCCCAAGAAGAAAAAGAAAAAGTTATGTTTTGTCAAGAAGAAAAAGGAAAAGTATGTGAAGCTAGGATCAAGCAGAGCACTTGAAGATTATATAGAAGCCAGAAAGGAACTCAAGAAGGGAATTAGGAAAGCCAGGAGGGGCCATGAAAAATCCTTAGCAAGTAGGATTAAAGAGAATCCTAAGGTGTTCTATACATAAGTCAAGAGCAAGAGGATAACAGGGGAGAGGGTAGGACCACTCAAGGATAAAGGAGGGAACGTGCTTGGAAGCGGAGGAGGTGGGTGAGGTCCTTAATAGGTACTTTGCATCAGTATTAACCAGCAGGAGGATGTGGAGGATGGGAGATCTGTGTGGAGTGTGCTAATATGCTAGGGCATTTCAAGATAAAGGAGAATGTAGTGTCAGGTCTCTTAAAGAGAATTAAGGTGGATAAGTCCCCAGGGCCTGATGGGATATACCCCAAGTTATTGAGAGAGGCAAGAGATGTGATTGCTGAGGCCTTGACCAATATCTTCATGTCCTCTCTATCCACAGGCGAGGTCCTGGAGGACTGACAAGTAGCTAATGTTGTTCCGTTATTCAAGAAAGAAAACAGGGATAATCCTGGTAACTATAGACCCGTGAGTCTCATGTCAGTGGTAGGGAAGTTACTGGAGCAGATACTTAGGGATAGGATTTATGAGCATTTGGAAAGGCATAATCTAATTAGGGACAGTCAGCATGGCTTTCACAAGACAAGGGAGCAGAAGTAGGCCATTCGGCCCATCGAGTCTGCTCTGCTTTGTGCAGGGCAAGTAGTGCCTTACTAACTTGATTGAGTTCTTTGACGAGGTGACAAGGGTGATTGACAAAGGTAGAGCTGTGGATGTTGTCTACGTGGATTTTAGTAAGGTGTTTGACAAGGTTCCTCATGGGAGGCTTGTCCAGAAAATTAAGAAGCATGGGATCCAAGGTGAATTGGCCATTTGGATTCAGAACTGGCTTGCCCATAGAAAACGGAGAGTAGTGGTCGATGGGACTTATTCTGGCTGGAGATCTGTGACTAGTGGTGTTCCTCAGGGATCTGTACTGGGACCTCTGCTGTTTGTGATTTATATAAATGACCTGGATGAAAATGTACGTGGGTGGGTTAGTAAATTTGCAGATGATACAAAGACTGGTGGTGTTGTGGATAGTGCAGAAGACTGGCAAAGGATACAGCAGGATATGGATCAGTTGCGGATATAGATCAGTTGCAGATATGGGCAGAGAAATGACAGATGGAGTTCAACCCGGCCAAGTGTGAAGTGTTGCGCCCTGGGAGATCAAATGTAAAGAGACAGTACACTGTTAATGGCAGGACCCTTAACAGTGTTGATGAGCAGAGGGATCTTGGGGTCCAAGTTTATAGCTCCCTGAAAGTGGTTACACAGGTTGATAGGGTGGTACAGAAGGCATACGGCATGTTTGCCTTCATTAGTCGAGGCACTGAGTTCAAGAGTCAGAAAGTTATGCTGCAGCTTTATAAAACTTTAGTTAGGCTGCATCTAGAGTACTGCATTCAATTCTGGTCACCCCATGCTATTGAGGCTTTGGAGAGAGTGCAGAAAAGGTTTACCAAGATGCTGCCTGGATTAGAGGGCATGTGCTTTGAGGATAGGCTGGACAAACTTGGGTTGTTTTCAGCCAGTATCTTTTCCCCAGGCTTGAAATGTCTTATACCAGAGGGCATGCATTTAAGGTGAGAGGGGGAAAGTTCAAAGGAAATGTCCGGGTCAAGTTTTTTTTTATACAGAGAGTGGTGGGGTGCCTGGAAGGTGCTGCCTGGGGTGGTGTTGGAGGCAAATACAATAAGAGTGTTCAAGAAGCTCTTAGATAGGCACATGGATATCAGGAAAATGGTAGGATATGGACATTGTGTAGGCAGAAGAGATTAGTTGGGCATTTTATTAGTAATGTAATTGGTTTGGCACAACATTGTGGGCCGAAGGGCCTGTTCTTGTGCTGTATTGTTCTATGTTCTATCTCACCTTACATCAATGCCCTGTAGTTCTTGATTCCCCAACGCTGGAAAAAAGACTCAGTGCACTTCCCTTATCTATGCCCCTCATGATTTTATACATGTCTATAAGATCACCTGTCTCCTAGGCTCCAAGGAAAAGAGTCCCAGCCTGTTCAAACTCTCGCTGTAACTCACAACCTGGCAACATCCTTGTAAATCTCTTTTGAACTCTTTCCAGTTTAATAACATCTTCCCTACAGCAAGGTGACCAAAACTGAACATAATACTCCAAGTGCTGCCTCACCAGCGCCTTGTACATCCTCAACATAACCTCTCAGCTTCTATACTCACTGCCCTGCCTGATGAAGGCCAGTGTGCCAAAAACCACCTTCACCACCCTGTCTACCTGTGACTCCACTTTCAGTGAACCATGTACCTGAACTCCAAGGTCCCTCTGTTCTACATCACTCTCCAGTGCCATACCATTCACTGTGGAAGTCCTTCCTTGATTTGATTTTCCAAAATGCAACTCCATTTGCCATTCCTCAGCCCACTTACTCAGCTAATCAAGATCCCCCTGTATTTTTAATAACCTTCTTCACTGTCCAGTATACCACCTATTTTAGTGTCATCTGCAAACTTACTAACCATGCCTTATACCTTCTTATCCAAATCGTTAATATAAATGACAAACAACAATGGGCCCAGCACCGACCCCTGGGGGACACCTCTAGTCACGGGCCTCCAGTCCAAGAAACAACCTTCCACCATCACCCTCTGCTTCCCACTACCAAGCCAATCGTGTATCCAGTTAGCCAGCTCTCACTCCTCAAATTTTCCTAACTTGATGTATTGGTAACTGATTTAAGCAGGAGTTCTAGTATACAACTAGATCATGAAAATTGCTTGGCATATTTAAAGAGATGGGAAGGTTAATGAATATTCATCAGCTCTTTGAGAAATTCTATTTGCCATGAACTAAAATAAACAAAATGCTACCATAGTGAAATTTGCAAAGAAAGGTGAAGTGTCATGCTCAATAAAAACATGTCAAGCACTTCGACCTTTATCCGTTATTTTAAAGATTTTCATTTGTAAAACACATCAACTAATATTGGTCACAACTGCTCATCTAAGTTAAATCCCACTAAACAGAATAGTTGAGTTAAACTTTTAAATTTGTGTGAGGATTGATTCAAACACTGGCATCTATATGAATATAAACTCTATCAAAATCAACTGCAATTGGAGAAAATAGTTTATATTCTGCTGTTATGCCACTGCTGAGATTATACACCAGTTTTATTCTATCTGTTTTAATGCCAGATAGAAAAAAAATCCTACATAATACTTGTTTTTGTGACAATGAGTGGTCTCACTGGGTCGCTAAAGCATCACATTTAATGTTTTAATTTTTAATGTAACTTTTTGCATTGCATCTGTGTGAGTTTGCTGTTATAAATGTGACTATCATTTCATTTAGAGCTGACTGAAAATGAGTTAATGGTTCAGATTTATTGTATATTTCTTTGGGCGTATTCTAATAATGTAATGATGGTGTACATTTGGGGTAACCCATTAAAATGTGAATATCAAACATTTTTAATAGAATTATAAATTTAATGCCTTAATGCCAGCAAACTGATTATTCATCTGAAAAGTTTAGTGAGCACCTGCTTGTGCCATTTTCTTTGCTGCAATTTTTTAAGTAGCTCTGAAGTGTTCAATGCAATAAAGAACAGAAGCTATTGGGAATTTAACCTATTCCACAAGTTTTTTGATGTGGTCCACCATTAAATTGTGTGACCTCAATGGAACTTAAAAATCTCAGGGCACTTTTCAACCAAAGGGAGGGTTTTTCTACTATTCAGTTTCATAGTTATCCTTTAACAATGCACATTATCTGCTTGTTGCCACTTTGCAATAGTATGCAAATTTGCTGTCATATTTCTAACATTAGATCTGAGGAAAAGTACTTCATTGCAATCCTTGTGGTGAAGGTATGCCTAAATTGCTTTTTATTGAAGTATCTTCCTGAATTTTGACCCAGCAAACAACAGACTGCAATATATTTTTGAGTCAGGATTGTATGCCAATTAGAGGGAAACTTGCAGGTATTTCTCCTTTGCCCCTTTTCCAATTTGCTAGAAGTTGTATCCTTGGACAGTGGTGTCAACGAAGGCAAGTTGCAGTGTAACGTGAGAAAATCATGTCAGACTGTGCTGATGATTGAAGGAATAAATGTTTGGGATTGTAGATGGAGGGTCATACGAACAGGCTGCTTTGTTCTGGAGGATGCAGGCATTCTGGCAAATGTAAAATATTTCACTATATTCCCCAACTTGTTTCTTTAAGATTTGGAAAGGCTTTGGGGAGTCAGCAGGTATGCCCACCAGAGAATAGTTGGCACCGATCCTTTTCTTGCAGCCACAGTATTTTTGTGGCAGATTTGAAGTTACTGGTCAGTGGTTATCACCCCCATCATGATGTTAAAGATGGATTCAGCACACCATCAAGTGACAGGGAGAAGAGGTTACACATCTCCTATAATGAACATTGTCTGATGGTCTTGTATGTAGCACAGATGTTACGTTGCCACTTATCAACCCAGGTCTGAACACTGTCCAATGCATGCAGTCATTGTTGGTTTATTATCTGTGAGGTAATGAAGTAAATGAACATTATGCAATCATCGGGAAACATCACCACTTCTGACATGAAGGAAGATCACTGTTGAGTCAGTTATGATCAGTGTTGATGACTTCTGATGATTTGCTGACAGTAATGCTGGGATAGTAATTGGCAGGATTGGATTTTCCTGTTTTTTTTTAAATCTTCAGGACATAACTGAGTAATTTTTCATTTCTCAAGTTCAACTTGGCTAGTGGTGTACTATCTCTGCAGTAAGCATCTTTAAAACCACAGTCAACGTGTTGTTAAACTAAAGCCTCTGCTATACGCAATGCATTTAACCCTCTCTGTATCATATGAAGTAGAATTTAATTAGGGTTCATGAGAAGGTCAGTTTGTATTATCATGTTTTTGCTGTTTAGCAAGCGTGATTCTACATTTGGCAGGTCATTTTTAGATATGCGTGGTATTGCTCCTAGCGTGCTCTTCCATAATCCTTATTGAACCAGGGTTGATTCCCTGGTGTGAAGGTAATAGTTGAGGACAAAGATGGCGATGGTGAAGAAGCAGTCTGTGATATTGACTGATAGAATGATTAGCTCAGGCTGTTCTTCGACTAATTGGTGGCACAACCTTTCTAACTTGGCCACATTCCCAAACATTAGTGGAAGACAGTTTTTCAGAATCGGCCTGGTTAGGTATACTTCTGTCATATCCAACACCAAAAGCAGTGCCTAAAGGAACATCTGATTTTATTTTTCTTTTCTAGCTCAGATTCATCTGGTTGAAGATTGGGTAACTTGCTGAACCATTTTGTTAGGAAGTTGAGTCAACCAGGCTAGACCTGGTAAGGGCAAGATTTCCTCTCCGGAGTAGCCTGGGTGAACCAGATGAGTTCTATGACTGTCCAGCAGTAGCATAATAACCATGGGCATGATGTTGTTGCAGACACTAAATTACCTAACTGGTCATCCAGAGGTCAGATTTCAGATCCCTTTGTGGCAGCCATGAATTTTTTAAAAAGAGCTGGTCGTTGTTGACAATAAAACCACAGGTTTGTCATTAGAAACCCATCTGGTCCACTAATGTCCTTCAGAGGAGCACATCCTTAACTGGTATGTGACTCCAAATATACCACTGTGATTGACTTTCAAATGCCTTCTGAAATGACCCAAGGGCACTTAACCAGGGGCAGAAAATGCTGGCCTTGCCAGAAATACCCAGATCATGAAAAATGAATAAAAACATTTAACTTTCCAGATGATGCAGTGGGATCTGAACCAGAGTTTAAATTATTGTTGTGTACATTTGCTGGATTTACACTGGTGTCTCCAGATTATTTGTCCAAGCCTTATTATTACTAACCTATGTTCCACTTTAGGATGTTCTAAGTTCATGAGACACATTATAAAGGGGAATCTTTGTTTCTCCTTTCTCTTCCATAACTTGCCAGTTTCAACAGTCCAGATGAGTTGAAGCTAATTCGAAGTAAGGGATGCCGAACTATTTCTCAGTTGTTGATGGTTCTGTAGCTATTTTTCCACCGTGGCCACTTATCCAACAGTCCGTTGTGGGGGGTGGGGGAGGAATAAACCTTTCCACCCTTCCGATCTTCCCAGTGCCATTGCCACAGGAAACACTATATAACTACCATGGAGACTCAGAGACTGCAGATGCTGCAATCTGGAGCAAAACACAAACTGCTGGAGGAACTCAGCGGGTCAGGCAGCATCTGTGGAGACAGAGAGATGGTTGATGTTTCGGGTCAATGCGGGGTCTTCTTTTCCTCCAGCAGCTTATTTAATCTAAATACTGTGGACTAAGTCGGATGTAAACTGCTAGTTCTTATCCAGATGGCTTCAAATCTTTTGTTCTGTTTAACCAGACCTTCACTCTCAAGGAGATAAATAAATAAATATTAAAACATTGGGTGTGGAAAGTAACAACTGCACACACGTGTAATATTTGCTAAATCCATAGTATTGAACAAACGTTTGCTTAAGTCGTTGCAAATACTGAACATCTCTGAAATGGAATCAAGATATCTAAAACAAGCGGTGGTTTTTCATATTCTTCTAGGGAAAATAAATGTATTGCTTCAAGCACTTCCCAGCCCAGTGTAATCCACAAGAAAGTGCACACAGTCATTTCAACAATTATGATTTACAATCCAAACCTTGGGTGATACTAGCAAAAGGGAAATTTTGTTTCTACATGAATTCCTATTCAGATTTGTCAGATGGGGTATAATCCTGATTGGTTTTATTATTATCAATAATGTTCCAAGAAGTAAGAGGGAAAAGAACCAGCAGTTATGCTCCACTGATGTATATTCCCTATCTATAAGTGAAATTTCAGTTGTTTGAAGTCAATTCATAAGTAGTTGTTATATTCCTTAATTCCTAAAGGTAGCTTGTAAACCTTTTAGGCAACATTCAGAGATAGAGACATTTTTGAATATAAAAGAAAGTGAAGATGAAGTTAAAAATTCAGTCTTATAGAATTGAGGAGCAGGCACAAGGAGCTGACTAGCCTGCTCTTGCTTTTATTTATTATGTCCTTGTTTGCTTTATTTCATAGAGCACGTTTGTTCAATTCTTTCTTCCATGCTTCGGAATTTGAAAGGTCAACAGCGAACTCGACTGCTTAACAAATTCACAGAAAATGACTGTGAAAAGGTACTCTTATCTTTTTTTTCACTTCGGGTTGTTAATGGGGGAAAGAAAATGCACATTTACTCCACCTGCTACTATCTAACAAGAGAACATGAAACATAAATCAGCTGTTTTTGAAACAGTGACGTCTATTACATAAGTGAGCAGCAAGTTATAAAATATTGCAAGTGTCTCCAGCTCCAGCCTGGATGAGGCCAGAGGCCTGAAAGTTCATTGTTTTAGTCTCCTGAATGCCCAGTGGTATTGCAGTCCTTGCTCTGTTCTGCAGTTGCAGTTATAGCTGGACCAAATGACATGTTTTAATGAAGATATCCCTACAAAGATGTTGCCAGGAATAGAGAGCCTGAGTTATAGTGAGAGGTTGGCCAGGCTTGGTCTTTATTCCTTGGAACATAGGAGAATGAAAAGAAACTTTATAGAAGTGCTTAAAGTTATGAGGGGCATAGTTAAGGTGGACAGTAACAGTCTTTTCCCCCAGGATAGTGGAGTCCAAAACCAGGTGCCATAGATTTGGGGTGAGGGGGTCTTGAGGGGCAACTTTTTAACACAGAGGGTGGTGAGTATATGGAACAAGCTGCCAGAGGGAGTGGGTGAGGCAGGTACAATAGTATGGTTTAAGAAGTACGTGGATAGGTATGTGGAGGGGCAGGACTTAGAGGGATATGGGCCAAATGCAGGAAATTGGGACTAGCTGGGTGAGCACTGTGGTGGATATGGACTGGTTGGGCTGAAGGGCCTGTATCCGTGCTGTATTGCTCTATGGCTCCACTGAAGTGCAGACACCTCATATTATTTCTCAGTGAGTACAGGTAGGTTGCTTATTAACGTTCAAGTGAAAGAATTACTTTCTGGATGCCCTAGACACACAAGGCTCCTTCTACCCAGGTTGCCACCCTTCATTTTGCAGTTTACACACTCGATATGAATGCCTTGTGATGCTCCCCTGCCTGGAAGCAACTAGTTTGTGTAGCACAGTCACACAGCCCTCAGTAAATGCCACATCAGTTCTTATCAATCCAAATAACTTCACTGACCTCTAGAATACAACAAAGGCAAACAGTTGTAGGAACTGCCAGTAGAAGTTGATGGGTGGATAACTTAAAATTAATTGGTGATTTCTTTACATTGTGTTGATGAGCAAGGTGTTGAATGCATGTACGGGTTGGGGAGGGTGCTAGGTGGAATGCTGAGCTCAAAGTGGCAGTGCCTTAATCAAATCAGCATCGTCTCTCTTTGACCTCTTAATCTGTCCATTCAAAACTGCTGTTAGCTTTGCACGCACTAACTTTCTCACAGTTATGGCGTCCTCTGTAACTCCACCTGAAGATGTTTGCACACATTAGTGTCATTTTTAAACTGTACCAGTAGCTTGGCTTCCCGAAAAATGTCTTTGTTGTAAACATTGTGCCTGCATGCCCATTTGAAAAGCAAGGCCCGACTAATTAGGTCAACACACACAAATGCTGGAGGAACTCAGCAGGTCAGGCAGCATCTGTGGAGGAAAATGAACAGTTGACATTTTGGGCCAAGACCCTTCATCAAGACTGGAAAGAGAGGGCAGAATCCAGAATAAAAGGGTGGGGGGAGGGGGAGGAGCACGAGCTGGTGGGTGATAGGTGAGTCCAGGTGAGGGGGGGGGATGGTAGGTGGGTGGGGGAGGGGGAGAAAGTGGGAACAATGTGAGAAGCTGGGAGGTGATAGGTAGAAGAGGCAAAGGGCCGAAGTTGGGGGAAAATGGGGGGAGTGGTTACCAGAAGTTAGAGAAATCGATGTTGATGTCGTGGGGTTGGAGCCTACCAAGACTGAATATGAGGTGTTGTTCCTCTAATATGCGTTTAGCCTCAACTTGGCAGTAGAGGAGGCTGTGGACAGACACGTCAGTGTGGGAATGGGAAGGGGAATTAAAATGGCTGGTCGCCGGAAGATCCTGGATGTTCAGGCAGTAGAGTGAAGGTGCTCAACGAAGCGATCCCCCAATTTGCACTGGGTCTCACCGATGTAGAGGAGGCCGCACTTGGAGCACTGGAACCTGACTAATTGGGTGGCTGGTTCTACCAGTGCTCCAAGGTCAGATTACCTCAGGTTTTCAGAACAAGGTGAAATCTTGCATTACAGCGGGAGATATTTGGCCTTCCTTCATTGGACTTGGTCAAAATTCTGCAAGTCTATACCCAACAGTGCTGTGGAGTACCTTCAACACAAAGTTCATTTCAATTGCCCGCTATGACCCATTCAACAGCAGCTGGGGAAGAGCTGTGCCACTAGTGCTCAGTGTTGAATTGATAAGGATCAGTTTAGGGGATCATATCAAAAGAAAATTTGGTGCAACATCACAGAAGGAGGGTTCATTCAGGTAAGAATTGACCTTAATTACTTCTAAGATGTCATTTTGGGGAAAATTTGTGGAATATACAAGTCTACAGCTCATTTTAAAACAAAAGTTAAATGCAGGAATTTTTCTCCAGTCACGTCTCGCATATTTTGAAAACATTCCACATCAACTATGAAGATTTGATTTTGATGAATTGCAAGAAAGTTGTAGATGTTTTATCTGAATTTGTTTCCATTTAATTGTTGATTTTAATATCAATTGCTTGTAACACCTTCCCATCTTTAATGATAAAATGGATGTTTATAAAAAAGACATTGGCTTTGCCCATTCTTCAAGAATTTAGTGAAAGCAAGGAAGGCATTGACATCCTTGGATACCATTCAGGGACCTTTCAGCAGCAGTGCTTCTTGATTTCATTGTTTATATTCCTGTACATACGAATACTGTTTATTGAAGGAGGCCTGTGATCTAAATGGGTGTTCTCCTTTGCATCATCTTATTGTTCTTCATCTTTTAAAGGGTAGATTCTTTTAAAAGTGCATATTACCAACAAAAATTGAACAAGTTGTGAAATAGGTGAATATCAAAGGTAAAAGGCCTTTAATGGCCCTAGTTATTTTCAAAGGGAAGGCCATTATGCTGCACTTGCAAATGTATTGGAAGTACTATTCATGTGTACATAAATGCTAACTGTGGACGTTGTTTTGACAGTATATTTGAAATGTAGTTACACAGGTGGAGTAAAATTTACATTACTAAGTGATTTGCTATAACATAGTAATAATTGATCTGTTGCCTAGTCCCAGTATTAATGTAACATCATTGCTCACTGTTATTGAAAAAGCATTTAATAACAGGCTATCAATTTTACCCTGCTAGTTCTTTTTTGCAAAATAGATTCTGCAAGTTGTTGTCAAGGAGCCTTTCTTATCCAGATTTGTACAGTTTTCTTTATATCACTAAAGCACAATGTTGTTTGGAGAGTCACTGAAATGGTGATTTATACCATCAATGCAAATTCGTATTGGCGAAATGAATACAGTTTTGCTTTGGTGTTGAATATGAAACGAATATGGGGCAAGAAATTCATATTACAACACATTACATGCACAGTTGGGAACCCACCCCAACTGGAGTCTTCCTTCCTTCCTTTCCTCCCTCCCCAACTCTGTGATAAAATACTGCTAACTGGTAGAGCCTTCATAATTCCATCACCAGGCAAAGGCCTAAGTCAATCATGTCACTACTACAGAAATTCCTTGATGGTTTTAATGCTTTCTTGGTCTGAGGTAGGTTGCTGAAACTTTATCATCACCACTTCCTGTCATCACATTATTATGTGGCTCAGTCAAGAGAGAAGAGATGAAATTGGCCTGCAATTTGCACATTACTAAATAGCACCTGTCATTGGTCAGAATACTAACACCTGCTGCACTACTGCAATAAATTCTTGCCTGTAAAATGTGATCATTTTCTTCAACCAAGGCAGTGTCTAGTCACGAACTGCTGTCCTCAATAGAAGCCAGCTAAATTGGGTTCTTGCATATTGCAGGCTTATGTGGTCTTTGATTGATAGCTGTTTATGTTTCTTATAGGTCGATCGACTGATGGAGCTGCATTTTAAATATCTGGAAGCTGTGCAGATAGCTGACAAGAAGATTGAAGGAGAAAAACATGTATGCATTAGCAAAACCTTTATGCATTTCTTGCAAACCTTTATGTTAATCTCTGACTTAACAACTAGTTAGTTGAATTTGATTCTGGGAGCATTGCACCAGAGCTTTACAGGATTTGATTGGCATTTTATGATGACATTTTGCATAGGGTGATGAAAATAGAATTATGGATAAGAGTGCAATGCGGTTTTTGTTCGTAATTGTCTAAAACCATAGAAAGAAGTCCTATGAAATTAGGTTGCTTGTAACAAAGTTTGAAGGCAAGAGACAATTGAATATTCACTGTTCATGAGAAGCTGCTACACTTAGTGACTTCACAATGAAGGTCAGCATAAGATCAAATAAAATATAAAGTGTACAGGAGAAGAAAAGCTATAGCGATCTCACTTGGTGCAAAGTAATCCACCTAACATGTGTCTTTGCAATTTTCCAATCATGATGACGGAGAACTGTCATGACCTTCATTGTTAAAATGGAAGTCAATGATTTTAACCAACCTGATTTCCAGTTTGCAGCTGCCCACATAAGGAACATAAGTAAAGATCAGGAAAATAACAGGATCCAAATCTGTTTGCAATATAACCAGATAATGAAGGATTCAACATCTGAGAATGAGAAGTCTTTCAGGACTTCCCCCTGATCTGTTCAGAATCCTGTTTGCATGCACAACCAGATTCCAAAGCCACTGGGGACATCATAATGAATATGGTTGTGTGTGAAGGAGCTGTGGATTTGGGGTTAAACCCGTGTTTGCCAGGCCATCTTTCGGTCCAACAAGAAAGCTGAAATCTTATGGGCACAATGGATGGCCTCAGAACAAAGGAGCTGCACAAGCTCCCTGGGTGATTAACCGGGACTATTAGAATGACTTGGCAGTATTTGCACTCAATTTGCACATTTGGGGATTGATGGTCCTTTCCGTTACTAAATACATTCAGATTAGGGTGGCAAGTCCATAATGCATTGTGCTATGGCACTGAACCTTCACAATGCCTGCTGATTGGGCAAACTCATGCTCCCACACTGCTTACTGTTATCTGTTTGAAGAAAAGGGGGGAATTGCCTTCCTTGAATAGCTAACCTTTGTAATGTCATTAATGTAGCAGTGGACTGTATTCTGTGAAACCTGCCAGCTATCATCTGCCACTAAATTACATGATCTGGAAGCCAAGAATTCAGAGACATTTTATCCTTCAACTGCAAAAGTAGGGAAGTTCTAGCCTGGATCCAGTATGCACCAGATGCAAGCTGTCAGAGACTGGTTTGACAACCTTAGTTTGCAGATGCATTGCTGTACACTGCATTCTGTCCAAACTTCCTGCTCCTGGTTGCCCACAAGTCCCTGCAGAGGCACTATGAAACTGCCAATAACAAAACCTAACCATTGTCTTCGCTCCGTTAATACAATCTCTTCAGCGCAATTGCAAATAAACTTGCAATCAATTAAGAATCCCTTTTAATTCCATAGCTTGGCAATAAAATCAAGGTAGGGTGATGTTCCTCCTGTTCAGATCTGGTTTTCTTCATGTAGTTGGTGCTGTGCTGTGTGTTGTGATCATAAATGTGGCCTGATTTGCCACATGTTGGAAGGACTGATGTTACCACTACCTACGCTACTTATTTCTGATGTGCATGGAGCCATGAGATACAATTTAATTATTATGTTTCATAACCTAAATGATGTACCAATGGGGTTGCATTGTTGTGAGGAAAAACAAGTATGCGATTAAATTTCTAGGCCAAGCATTTTTTTAAAATAAAGCATATCTTTTTCAGTCTCTTGCCTGAGTTTAACTGTTCTTTCTCAAGTGGGAAGGTCTGAGGCATAACCTATTAAATATTTCCTGTTAATTCCTTCCCTACCATTAGAAGCCTCAATTTCAGGTCCAGCACCGATTTCAGTTTTTTATTTTGCTTGTCATTAATTTTTCAGTATTTTTGGTTTTACAGAAACTCTTAATTGGTTTTTAAACAAGCTGAAATTGTCCGTTTTGACTGTGATCTTGCCGTAGTCCTTTGCTAGACAGTACTACCATAAAAGTAACTACTTTTTTAAGTGGAGAGGAATCAGCAAGTTCTGTTAATTTGTATATTTTCTCTCAAGGCAGAATGTTTAAGATTTACTAATCAATCTCCTTTTATGTGTACGCAAAGTACCTTGAGTATTGAGTTTGGACAATCCATGGCCAAGTTAATTGAAAGGTGCTTTTTAAAATATCTATTTGGTCAATTTTAATGAAAGCACATAATAAAGCACATATTTAAAGAGATCCCTGAAAGTAGCAAGACACATAGATAGCGTGGTGTGGAAGGCATTTGGCATGCTTACGGCATAGAATATAAACGTTAGGATGTTATCACCATTAACGCCGGTTAGGCAACACTAGGAGTGCTGTGTGCCGTTCTGGTCACCACACTCTCGGAAGGATGTGATTGTACTGAAGAGAGTGCAGAGAAGGTTCCCCAGGATGTTGCCTGGATTGGAGGACTTTACTCCTGGGGAGAGATTGGATAGGCTGGGCTTGTTTAACCCTGGAGGAAACAAGACTGAGGGGTGACCTGATAGAGGTGCATAAAATGGAGAGGAATAGGTAGGGTAAATAGTTAAAATCTTTTTCTCATGGTAGGGATATCGAAAATAAATATGTGTAAGGTGAGAGGAAGGAATTTTAAAGTGGATCTGAGGAGAAAGTTCTTTTACACATAATAGTTGATGCCTGGAATGAGCTGCCAGAGGAGGTGGCGGAATCTGGTACAACCACTACGTCTAAGAGATGCATAGACAGGCACTTCAATAGGTAAGGCATAGAAGGACACGGAGCTAATGTGGGCAAATGGGTTTAGTAGATGGGCAAAACAGTTGGCATGAACATGATGGACCAAAGAATGATATATTCCTGTTTGCATGTTAAAATGATCAATTCTGAATTCCTGCAAATGTTTACTAGCTTTTGAAGTGTGTGAGTATGCTTACATTTTTGGATCCACAGGATCTCCTTGGAAATTGCCGGAGTGTGTCTCAACCAATAATTATTTTTGAAGTACATTAGTAATTTCTATGCAAGCCAACTAAAGTTAGGTATTTTTAAATATATTATTCTGGATTACAGATATGTATAATTTGCCTTTTTCAAAAGGCTGAAGAAAGTATCCTCATCTTAAATTAGAGAGAATCAAAATACTCAAATAATTCCTTTACTGCAGCTTACCAAATATTGTTGAACATAGCAATTTATCTTGGTACTAGTTGCCTTTTAGTTTTGAAATAGTTTATGTTTTTTGTCATTTCTTTTTAATCTCTTTTAATATTTTAAGCTGCTTACATAGGTCTCTTCCTTTTGGGTTTGTCTATCAGTTAAACCCAGTGTTTGTTGATGTCAATGAAAATGTTTAACTCTTGTTTACCCTGTTATCCTTATTTATCCAGGATATGGTCCGTCAAGGGGAAATAATTGATGATGATATGGAAGATGAATTTTATCTGAGGCGTTTGGATGCTGGTCTCTTCGTTCTTCAGCTAGTTTGCTACATTATGGTGGAGAGCTGCAATGCTGGAATCTCTCAGGTGATTTCAAAATCCATTCACTAGATGAGTGCATTTTTATTACTGCCAGAGTATGGGGAAATTGAGGCCAACTTTCAAAAATTACTAATTACACTGTATGATCATTGTTTCATGTGAGCTCAGTTAGGTATAAATGAAACTTACCATCAAGTGTGCTTAGTAAGCATTTATTAGGCACAAACATATTAAATTTAGTATGTGTGCATTATTTGCTGCTTATCCTTACTTGAAATTGTACTTCAAACTGTGACATTAATCATTCTAAAATAGCTTGTTATGTAGATAATGCTCATTGCATAAGGATTCTGTTGCTTTGAGAACTGAACCGTTAGGGATAAATGTGACCATTAGTCTCCTCCAATACGATTCCAGTTTTGCAACTTCTTGGGTACCTGACTCACCTGGAGCACATTCATCTCCCCAGTTCCATTTTCTTAAGATAAGATATTTATTTATTAGTCACATGTACATTGAAACACACAGTGAAATGCATCATTTTGTGTTACTGAGAATGTGCTGGGGACAGCCCAGAGGAAACCCATGCAGATACGGGGAGAACGTACAAACTCCTTACAGACAGCGGCAGGAATTGAACCCGGGTCGCTGGCACTGTAATAGTGTTATGCTAACCACTATCACAGCTATTACATGCCAGAAATAAGAAAACTATTTTAGAACAATATTTATCCAACTATGACCTTGGATAGATTTTCTTGTTAACAAATTTAAGAATTATTTGCTATGTTCACTGGAAAGAATAACTGTTTGGACAGCTATAGACTTGGTAGCCATTTGTAACTGGGGACGAAGGGAGTGGACTGAGATTATATTTGTGTTTGTTTTCAGATAAGGCAGCGTGTGCACCAGATCCTGAATATGCGTGGTGGTTCAACCAAAGTGGTTCGGCATATCATGAGAGGTATGATCAAAGGTGTTCAGCATCTAAGCCACTAATTCTAAATGTTTTTATTATCTCATCAGCTGGCCACTCAAATACCTTATTTTCCTATAAATAAAGCCAGCCTTGTCCAGAAAAACGGCCACTTCTCCCTCGAGCTCACCAATGTTATCATTCTAGTTACATATTAGATGACCATATCAATTAGAAGTTATTCTACGCCACCATACTTTGACAGTACACACTGGCGCAAGGCCAGCAATGATTATACTACTTTATCTGGATGTTCTAACTTTGTACATGTTCTTTGCAGCTAGAAGTTAATGATACAACTTGCTATAGTAGTGCAGTATTCCCAGAATGTGACATTTTACTCTTTAGATTGTTGCCTGTATTAATATTGCAATAGAACTTTTTAACATAGAACATTACAGCACAGGAACAGACCCTTCAGCCCACAATGTCTGTGCTGACCAATTTTAAGTAGTCCCATCTGCCTGCACACGATCCATATCCCTCCATTCCCTGCGTGTTCATCTGCCTATCTAAATGCCTCTTAAGAATTTTTCCTAATTTAAGGACCATTTTTTTTCCCATTCATTCCTATTTCTGCATGTTGTATTGGAAGCATGGGAATATATAGTAAGTTTCAATCAATAATTCTCAAGAACAAGTTAAATGTAATTATGTGGATGAGAACCATGTAGAGCTCACCTGCCACTTTTTGAGGAGCTCATTTGATTCTGTGATCCAACACTTGAGGCAGTCCATATAGGATGGTTCATGTGCTCTGTCTCAATTGCCAGCCTGACCTCTCTAAAGTTTTCAGTTGGAGGATGGATGGAAATCTTTTGGTGGCAGCAGAGTACTCAAATTGTTGATCTCTACCTAGAGGTCCAAGTACAGTCATGGCATAGCTCTTGTTGTTTGCCATTGAAAATGACATTGTATTCCATTTAATTCTAATACATTGCCTTTCTCTGTTACAAACATTTTGTAACCTAATCAAATCGCCCGGATGTGGGTTGATGTGGATTACTTAATAATGCTTGACCCACTTGTACGTTGCATTGTTAATTTGTGATGTTGTGGTGTTATCCAGGCACGAAACCATTAATGCACTTTATGGTATTGGCTAGGATAGCGTTTGCAAAGGAAAAAGAATTCATACTTTGAAAAATCTGGGATTGAGCAATTGGGTTGACTTGAATTCCTTTAAACAGAGTTTTGTTGGTATAAAATGTCATTTTCCATGCATATTAGACCTTTCAAATGAGGTCATCTTGCTCCTGGTTACTGTTTCTTCTTCTTAAATTGTATATTATCTGTATACAGTAACTTGGCCAATTTGAACTCCACAAGCTTGATACAATATAGCTCAGCTACTTTTGCAGGGCATTCCAAAGAATGAAGTTCTTAAAATGGGACTGGATTGCACCTTTCAAAATTTTGCGGCAATCTTTGGCTGTTGTGATATAATAACTGGACAGAGGTTAATTCTCCAGTAAATGCCTGATCTATATTATTTATCGGACCCTTAAGTGATTCTGAGGAGTGTTTAATCTTTGAGCATTACATCAGAAATGGCTTCCTTCCCTTGCACGACATTGTGTTTCAGGAAAGGATGCTTTTGGTTTGTTAAACACAACAAAATCTCAGGCATAAACAACCCACATTGGGACAGTATACCACTCTGTAAGCTTATTTATTGGAATATTCATACTATTATTGTGTACAAATGACACTTGTGGTTTTATATTATATGCATTTGGGCTCATTTAGCTGTGACTGTGACAGTCTTTGGGCCCAGAGGGAGAGCGTAATGTTTGAGATGGAGCTGAAGAATAATAGATTGTGGGTTCATTAACTGCACATTCGCAGCTTAATAACTTTGTGTTTGTTTTATTACGTCCCCTAGCTATGTGTGGAAGCACACTCCCATGACAAATGTATAGAAATCAGCTCTAAAGCAGTGCCAGCTCTGCTCTGAGAATACAGAATTGGTTCCATTTAGTAGGCACTCTGTTGACCAAGGAGCAAGCATGCTCCAGTGCCGAAAACCATATCTATAGGAAACCAAAGATTTCTAAATTTAAATTATTGCTTAAGAATAATGGTTTTTGAATGCCATCCTACAATGTCTGGTAAAATTATTACAAGATGTTTGTGTTCTACACTTCAGCTTTTAAGGATTTATCAAAGTATTCACTGAAGAGCAATTCAAATATAATTTCATAGAATATCCAAAACTTGAATCATATATCACCAAAGCAGTAGAACCCACTTAATAAATAGGTTGCCTTGAGTTTCAGCATAACGATCAGCTTGTGCTTTGCTTATTTTTGAACCTTTTGCTTTTCTAAACACAAAATAATTAGTCAAAACAGCAGGAAGAGATAGAAAGTTTCTGATTTGTCTTTTTCTGAGTGGATGCGATTTCCCTAATCCTGATGTAAATCAGCCATACCACTGAACTCTGTCTTCTTCCGAGATCTGACGATTCAAATGAAGGAATATTGCAAAATAGAGAATTCTGTTTTGCCTGGCATGTGCATACGAGTCTCCCTCCTGCAATGGACCAAGATTACAAGGAAGAGAATGTGTGTTTACAGTCTCACCTTTCACGTCCTCAGGATGTCTTGGTGCTTCACTGCCAGTGTTACTTTTTGAAGTTAGTCTCTTATGCAAGCAATCATAGTAATTGACAGGTCCAGAAATAAGATAAATGACTATCCAATTACTTTTTGGTTTGTTGATTGAAGGATAAATGTGTCGAGGAGGACAGCAGAATGCTCCTTTTAAATTGTGCAAGTGCCGCATCTGGGGAGGCCTGCTATTTAAATAAAAATTAACCCAAGAAGTAGTGTTTCTTGACATTGCAGTATTTGTTCAGTACTGGACTGGTGTGTCAGCCTAGATTATATGCTTGAATCTTGTCCTTCCCAGGGGAGAACAAGGAACATGAATTGGAAGTTGCCTGCAAAGGATAGAAAATATGATAAAGCAAGAGAATAGATTGTCAATGACAGTCCTCAAATGATTCAGTTCTGTTACAGCCTAAATTTGGTAGTCATTGATCTTGGCTGTCTTCATTGGCACTGTTTTACTGTTTGTTGGTTGGATTGCTAACTAAACTATGTCTCTGTAATTGAGTTCTCCTTTTCAGCAAGGAGGAAAATTGCTAACTGGACCAGTCCCATGATCACACAGGTCTTGCTGTTTTATGGTGCAACTTGGTGACAGTTATAAAGTAATGCATCATGCAATCTACCTTGCCACTTCAGCTGAGGCACGGGGAAAAGCTGGAGTGGATGAACTGAATGAAAGAAACATACATCACATCTGCATTATTGATAAAACAGCACGCAGTATGTCTGAACAAACCACAAACGCCTGCACTTCTCAAGTGCATGTGAAAAGAGGCATAAAATTGGATCTAAATGTTCCTTTTAATTGTTAGGATATTAATTTTGTCTGCATCCTTGATGGCCAATTCCTATTTAGATCACAAAGAGCAAGTCTTTATATCCCAATTAAGATGAGATATCATTTTTCACCAGCAATTTTTTAAAAAAACATCATTTTCTTTCCATAAATACAAAGGTCATCTTGCTTGCTTGATACCTTCATTTAGGACCTACCTTTGAAGAGAAATGCAGGCTTGTTAGTCTCGGAGCTGGCAATATAAGGTTAAAATTAAATCCCCAGGCACTGGTTACCACAGACCTATGCTTTAGTTGAAATGCTTAGATAAAACTAGATGGTGGAAATCTGAAATAAAAAGGGAAAATGTCAGAGATACTCGGCAGTCAGGTAGCATCTGTGCAGAGAACTGGTGCTTATTGACCTGAAACATTAACAGCATCTCTCCACAGATACTACTTGAACTGCTAATTATTTGCAATATTTTGTGTTTTATGCTGCTTTTTTTTTATTCACAATATGTGGGTCACAGGCACAGCTGCTATACATTGCTCTTTCCTAATTGCCTGCAAGGTTTTAGTAAGTTGCTGCCTTGAACCACTGTGATGAAGCAGTGCTCCCAGATATGTTAGATGGGCTGTTCCAGGATTTTGATCCATCAAAAATATATCTCCAGGTCAGCACTGTGTGCAACTCAAGTGAACTTGCAGGTGGTGCACCAGGTGTCCTTGTGCTGTTGGGTGGTGGAGGGCACAGACTTTAGGTTTCAAAAATCATTGGCGTTATGCTGCAGTGCATCTTGTAAATGCTGCAGCCGCGGCAATGAAGGGTACGGGTGATAGGAGTGAGTTTAAAGTACAAATCAAGTTCTTTATTTTAAATAAAGACCAACTGCTGTAAACACTCCAGCAGGTCAGGCAGCATCTGTGGGAAGAGCAACAGGACAGGAAAGAGAGAAAACTACTAGTTTTAAGTTTTTCCTTCCCCATCAGCACAGCCCAACCTGCTGGGCATGTCTAAATTTTGATTCCTTTGTTTGTGTTCTCTCTCTCTCCCTCTCCCTCTATTAAAGTATTGACTGATTATATCCATGGCAACACTGGCCTTACCTGAGAGATATTTCTTGAAATTTGGTAATGAAATTTGAGTTTCATATGAATACAGAAAACAGCACCTAAACAGGAGAAAAGGTGAGGGATGGGCCCTGTTCTGTGTATACCACAAAGTTATAGGCATAACTTAGGTCTCTGCAAGTTCCCATAGCTACACCTTTGATTTGGAGAAAGTAAGCAGAGAGGTTTTCATATTCCACCTATGTTAGGTGAAACTTCCCATTATTATAACAAACTGCATTGTGCTCAATGACTGGAAAATAAAATAATCATAAAGTAATCCATTTTAAGTTGTACCTTTTCATTGATAACAATTTGTCAAAAGAAAAGGTAAAACAGAGGAAATAGTAAGAGCAGTGACCAAATGTTGGAATTCTATTTTGACTGTGGAGAAAAGTCATTCATTCCATGTTGTTAGTAGTGAAGGTGGATGGGGCAGTGAAGTGGGGTTTGAGGAAGCACTGTTTGTGTGCAGTCCTAGAACAGTTCGACCTGGTAGCAGCTGGCTTCGTATCACGTGTGACTGGAGGAGACTATGGCGTGAAGAGTGGACCTAGTGAGAGCTAGCATTTTTGTTAAAATAGATCTGTATCCTAACAGTAGTTCTCTTTGTCAACACAATCGCATCATTGCAGCATTATTAGTAAATAGCAAAAGGCCTGGGTTCCTCAGTACAAAACGGGGCAACGATTTCTATTTGTACAGCACCCTTAATATTGCACACAGCCAATTTGCAGGAGCATTGCTTCATTTAGATTGATACAAGACCACATAGAACAGTACAGCACAGAACAGGCCCTTTGGCCCACAATGTTGTGCCGACATAGCTAATCCCTCCTACCTACAGAATGCCCATATCCCTCCCATTCATGTGCCCTTCCAAGCCCTCTTAAAGTTCCCAATGAGTTTGCCTCCATCACCCTATCAGGCAACACATTCCAGGCATCCGCCACTCTCTCAGTAAGAAATTTACCCCTCGTGTCTCTTCCGAACCTACCCCCTCTCACCTTAAATGCATGCCCTCTGGTATTGGATCACTCAATACTGGGGAAAAAGATATTGCTTGTCCACCCTATCTATGCACCTCATAATTTTATATACTTCCAACAGATCACCCCTCAGCCTCCACCGCTCTAGAGAAAAGAGCCTAAGTTTGTCCAGCCTCTCCTGATCGCACATGCCCTCTAATCCAGGCAGCATCCTAGTAAACCACCTCTGCACCCTTTCTAAAGCCTTGACATCCTATAGTGAGGTGACCAGAACTGCACGCAATACTCTCAATGCAGCCTAACCAGAGTTCTATGGAGATGTATCATAACTTCTTGACTCCTATACTCGATACCTCGATTAATGAAAACAAGCATTCCACAAGCCTTCTTAACCATCCTGTCTACCTGTGTAGCCACTTTCAATGAGCCATGGACTTGCACCCCAAGGTCTCTCTGCTCTTCAATACTGTTAAGGGTCTTGCCCTTAAGAGTGTACTGCCTCTTGACATTAGTCCTTGCAACATCTCACATTTATCTGGGTTAAACTTCATCTGTCATAGAAAAGCTTGGACAGCTGGCCAAAAGAAGGTTTTAAGGAATGTCTAAAAGGAGAAGAGCTAAAAGAGCTTAGGGCCACAGCACTGCTGTTGGTGGCAGAGCACAGACACTGGAGCTGCACAAGCAGCCAATATTGGAGGAGCACAGAGATGGTGGTGCAGCAGAGATGGAGGTCACTGAGACAGAGTGAAGCTAAGAAGAGGGAGAAGCTAGGGAAAAAACATTAAGGAAAAACACAGGATCACAAAGAGCCTTGGAAAAGATTCAGAAAGGACAATACCATGAGAGGTTATACATTGAGAAGAGTTGAACAGGTTGTATTTCAAGATGATCTGAAAGGTCTTCAGGATAATTAAAGGAAGCAACAGACATTGAAAAGATGCTTTCTTACAACACCGAGACTGACTTAAAATTTGGAATAAGTTATTGGTGTTTGTCAGTCCCTACAATGCTACAGAAAGCAAGTAAAGATTACACTCCAGCCGATATCCTACAATGGCCATCGTATGACACTTCTTAAATGCTAAATTTGAACCTTTACTGCAAGACACCAGCACCTGAGGAATCTGCAGCTGGCAAGTGTTGAGACTAAATAATTAATTACAAGCCTATATGATCACAAATGGTAGGAGGTGGATCAGAATAATTTCTGCCTTCTTACTAATTGGAACTGATTGTTGGATGCCAACATAATGTAAACTGAGAAATGAATACCATGGAAACACTAAAGTTTAGTTTGTGATGAAACAAAATACCTTTTTATGCCATGAGGTGGCCTATACATGATAGGCACAAATTATAAAACTCACTTATTCTGACTAATTTTAGCTTTGTATTTCATTGTATACCTTTGAGCTGGAATATTGTATGCTTACTTAATGCTGAAGTGTTTAACCTGTCATTTCAGTGTTTCCTGAAATATATATAATAGATGAAGATTGTATGATAAGACAATTAGGAGCTAAAACAATATTGTTTTCTCTATATAGTCTATTGAACTGAGAAGTTTTCTTCAAAAACCTAATAGTCATGCCGTTTAACAGGAAAACATATAAAACCAATTTAAACCGGGAAGATGCCTTTTATTTTACTGACAGCCACCGCTTTGAACAGTGGAGTAACCATAATGAGGGACAGCTTTAAATGAGGCACTCATTAATGCTTATGAATTTTTTAAAAATCCACAGGCAAGGCACAAATAAACTTCTGGAAAATTCTATAAATCTGCCATACTTCCTTGAAACTTGTGAAGATAAAATATATTTCCTCAAAGTATATCTTTCAGATGACGCTGACTACATTAGTAAGAGTAGGCTTCAAGGGCAGGTGGCTTCAAAAGTAGCAAGAGATCTGGCCCTTTAAATCCAATTTAAAAATAATAAACCATTGTGCTTAGTGAGAAAGGTAACAAAAAAATCTCCCATTTACCAATGATTCCAAAATTTAAACTGTAGCTTTTACACAGCTGGAAAATGGAATGGTTATCATTTTTATGATTAAACTTCGGTAATTGACTCATTTTTAATTATTTTCAAATCACCTGAGATATACAAATTGTGTTTGTCTCTGCCCAAGTACCTAATTTTCTGCTTTGCAACTTAATAACATAATCCCTTGTTTGCACTGAAGCACCTTTCCTATACTACATTTCACTACTTCAACAACTCTCTAACCAATTGGATCACTACTGGTTGGGAACAGTTTTGTTGTAAATGCACTCCATCTGCTCAATCATAGCAGTGCATATCTACTCAGCAGCTACTAAGCCCCTATAAACTTGTCTCTTGGCATCTGAGGAACTGGCGCAGCTTGTAGAGCTGCTGCCTCACTGCACCAGTGACTTTTAGTGCCATCTCTATAGAGTTTGCGCGTTCTGCCTGGGACCATGTCCATTTCCTCCCACATCCCAAAGACACATGGTTTGGTAGGTTATTTGACCACTGTAGGTTGCTCCTAGTGCATGGGTGAGTGGTAGAATATTTGGAGTATAAAACGGTGTTAATATAGGATTAGTGTAAATGGGTGGTTGATGATCATTGCAGATTTGGTGAGCAGAAGGGCCTATTTCCAAGCTGCGTGTCTCTAAGAACAACTCATATGCTCCTAATTTGTCCATCAAGGTGACCGAAAGAAAACTAGACCGGAATCCAGGGAAGTAAACAATCTCAAATGGGTTTGAGGTTGGAAAACAACATTCTAGCTACCCCAGAGGTTGACATTTAGCTAGAACAAACCAAATAAAGCACCATTCAAGCTGTTGCTGGCCAGGCTAACATAAAGTTTAACCATATAGATTTGAAAACATCTGGACATTAATCCCAGTGGTGATAAAACCAGGAAAATCAAACTCGTGGTTTATTTTATGCAGAATGAGGCTCAGTAGATTGCATGAGATTAAAAATGCAGGACATTAAACAGGGGAGGACAGGGATGGCTGTTGGAACACACAGATGGTACTGAGATGGCAGGAAGCACAGCACATGGATCAGAGGAACATAAACATCAATACTTTCTGCTTGCTTTTCCTGCTTCTCCCAAATCAGTAATGTTCTGCCCTGATTTAGATACCCTGGGATAGAAAGTTTTTCTCCAATCGCTCATGTTATGGTAGAGTGTGTAGTTGTTCTCCACTTCTGAAATTTCGACTAAAATTTCAGAAGCAGAGTACAACAGTACACTTGCATATGTGGACTTAATGCATGCAACTAACAATCAATTTCTCTGTCTTTCTGTCACACCATAATGGTTCCCACTTCTTTGTCTACATTCAAAATTCATCTTTCAGATGATATTGACTCCATTAATGATGTAGATAATTAAACCATCACAAATTCCATAATGCACTTTTAATGCAAATCAGCTATTCATTGTGAAGCGTGACAGAATTTAATTGTTACAGAAGTAGGACAACAAACAAGGACTCAAGCCCGGGGTCTTACTGTATCAAATAAAAGTATACTAAATTTACTAAAAGTTACTAAGCTACACAGCACAGTTTTACAGCAGTAGGGTTGGGTATAAGCAGCAAAGTGATAGTGTTATAGAATATTACAGCTTGCAGGAACATAGTAAGTTTAAAATAAGAATCATTACATACAGCCATTAAACCAATCATGACACACAGAACCTGAGATCTTGCAATGTGTGGTGATCTTACAATGGACATACTATACATATTCGGCATGGTGTTAATCTATGACGCTTCCTGTAATAAACTCTTAAGTCAAGTCATGTGATTCAATGACTGAAACTGGCCACTGGCTACAAATCACCATTTTAAAGTCCGAGTCAATACAACAGGTTTTCTACCAGACAATTAAGTTCTCAAAACTAAAATTAGTTCACATTATATTCTGTAACTTGGTGCTTGCAGTTTATTTTATGTCTGTAAAAGAACCATAGAACCATACAGCACAAAACAGGCCCTTCGGCCCACCATGTTGTGCCGTCCATCAAACCACCCTCACACTACCTAACCCCTTCCTCCCGCATATCCCCCCATCCCACACTCCTCCATATGCCTATCCAACAAGCTCTTGAACCTGTCCAATATATCTGCCTCCACCACCACCCCAGGCAGTGCATTCCATGCACCAACCACTCTCTGGGTGAAAAACCTCCCCCTGACGTCTCCCCTGAACCTCCCACCCATAACCTTAAAGCCATATCCTCTTGTCTTGAGCATTGGTGCCCTGGGAAGGAGGTGCTGACTGTCTACTCTATCTATTCCTCTCAATATTTTATATACCTCTATCATGTCTCCTCTCATCCTCCTCCTTTCCAGTGAATAAAGCCCTAGCACCTTAAGCCTCTCCTCATATTCAATACTCTCTAATCCAGGCAGCATCCTGGTAAATCTCCTCTGCACCCTCTCCAACGCCTCCACATCCTTCCTATAATGAGGCGACCAGAATTGAACACAGTACTCCAAGTGTGGCCTAACTAGAGTTTTGTAAAGCTGCATCATCACCTCGCGGCTCTTAAACTCAATCCCGCGGTTTATGAAAGCCAACATCCCATTGGCCTTCTTAACTGCTCTATCCACCTGTGAGACTGCTCTTTCCACCTGTGAGACTGTGAGAAATGACAGAAAATTATACAATGTGTTGAACATTGTTATTCAGCAGGGCCAGATCAAGCTCTATTCAGCACACAGCAGTAGCAGCACCTTTTACAGCACTGATCGAGCTGGAAGTCTGGCTGCCACAGCCACCCAATTTGACAGAGTGGTCCTCATGTGGCAAGTAGACCTCAAGTGGTAGTTCCCAAGACCCCACCTCCAGACTGCTTTGGCGGTCTTTACACAGCCTGTTGATGTCAAAGGTCTTTTTAAATGTTAAGAACAGTTCAAATAGATTTAGCATAATTACAGGAATTTAAAAAAAAAACAAAATACTGAAGCTTTAGAAATTAAACAAGGATAAAGAAAAGTAAATAAATCATTCAGTTTTTCCAATTGAGGTTTGTGATCCTGTTCAAACAAATGTTTGGGGGTTGGAAAAATGGAGTGTATTGGGCAACATGTTGCAACACAACAGAAATGTTAAGGGAGCTAATACTGCAAATTGACTGAGTGCTGCTGGAGAAAATGGGCAGCATGAATTTAATAGATTGTGATGTTCCTGTACCATTGGTTCATGGGGGCCAAACGAAACTACAACTGAGACCCATATTGTAAACACCGATTGATTTAATATCTAGATTCCTTGCATTTTCATGGTTTAAATAAAATTTTTGGAATCTAATGTTGACCCATTAGCATTATTCAGAGGTGTTTGAAAAGATATGCTTTTGAAAAAGCCATTAATTGGACATTGTTGATTGAAAATACAAAAGAGTACCTTGAGATTATTTCCCTCCTTCCCTCACCCTGTCCCACACATACAGACCCATCCCTGTGTATGGGTCTATGTTCAGAGTACTTTTGTGATTCCTCACGTTTCAATTAAGTATTGCTTTGAATAAACCATGTGAACGAGAATTTTACTCTCAGACATCATTTGTACCCACAAGGTTTGAAAATGAATTGGAACTATTCTTCCTATTGCCATTACTGTGCATATTTAACCTGTTTCCAGCCAAGGCGAGTCAAATGTAATTGCCGAGCCCAGACACGAGTATCAGCTTTGCAACTTACCAATTTAAACTGAAAATGTGGAGAAAGAGAAACACACACACACACACACCGCGCACCCACACACACACCGCGCGCGCACACACACACACCGCACACACTGCGCACACATAGGGTGTTGCAGACACTAGAGAGAAGCTCACTGTATCTCATATTTAACAAAATGAATTGAGGCTCAGGCAGACTGGAGGGGAAATCAAATATTTTCAAAACTGAGCAGATGGTATCTGGAATTCTGTTTGTGTGCCTACTCATTTGAAAATCTACATCCTGTGAAACATCGCTTTTTTTTCTTCATGAAAACCCTTACTTCTGAAGTTACAGTATGCGGCAAGAACTTTCATTGATTTAACTCGCCAGTTAGTTTCCTGGATGTCTGCACAGCTTTAACTCTACAAATAATTTCTGAAGGCTAACCATACATGCAATGTTGTTCCATTACATTCAACAGGTCAAGTTGAGCATGGACAACAAAATTATGCAGAAACATACAATAAGCAAATTCAAAAATAAAACAATTATTTGGATTTTTAAAAGGTGGGCTTTCTGAACACTAGGAGTAGAAGATGGCTAAAAAATGTCAATTCAACTAGAATATGAGCTTCAGTAAATTTTGCCTCTTGGAGGACAGCAGTGATTAACTCACTGCATCAATAACCTGAAAGGCCTGGACTAACAATTCAGAGCTAAAAGTTCAAAATCTCACCTCAGCATCTGGAGAATTTAACATATTTAATTCCAGATTATTTTTAAAAAATATTTTCAGTTATGGTGATCGTTGTCAAATGACTAATGTGAGGTCGAGGCTTCAAAAACATCCCCTTCCTGAATGATGGGGTACAGAGCATTTGATCATTTTAGAATGCACCCAAGGTCCCTGCCATAACAAGAAGCTAGTATTCAGTCATTCTCATAGCACAGCACGATAGAAAGGTAACATCTATTGGATCAAGCAATGTCAGAGCTGTAGTGCTGAAGATTCACATTTCCCAACTAGCTGTGTCATCCAGCAGTGGCCATCTAGTTGACAATGTGGATAATGTCTTGTCCACTGGCCAAAATCAATCATAGCAATCCTGCTATTAAGGAGACCACCACTAATTTGCCCAGTTGTGGTCTTACGACAGAAGTCATTGAAGCAGTAGATAGATGAGTGGGCTTGGGTGACTGTTCTGAGGAACTTCTGCAGAAATATCTGGGGCTGCAATCATATTTGTGAGTTTCCTGTTCAATTCCCATTGATTTTTTGATGGCTCTGTGATGCAGAGAGCCATTCTCACTTTGCCTCTAAATGAACGTGCATAAAAGAGCTTCAGAAGCTGGAATAAGGTGTGGAGTTGTGGGGCCCTGGCAAAATCATGCTCAGTTGCATTTTGCCAGGGCCACATAGCTCCATCTCTCTTTGCACTTTGCACAAAGATGATCATGGTTGTTAGTTGCGGGGGTATCATTGTGGTACTTCCTCAAAACAGTGATCTGAGCCCACCTGCTTCATCAATGCCCTTCCTTCCAACAAAAACAAATGCTGGAAGATCTCAGCCAGTCAAGCAGCATCTGTGGAAATGGTTCAGGTTGAAGACCCTCTATCAGAACTGAGAAAGAGAGAAAGCAAGTTAGTCTAAGCAGCAGAGAAGATGGGGATGGCAATGAAAATACTGTTTACCTTCCTTCCATTGTAAGACCAGAACTGGGTAGGTTATTGGCAAATATGTCTGCGTGATAGTTTTCAGACTTTTAATGCACCATTACCAAATCCAAGAACATCCAATGCTTTGGCCCTTTCTCGCACTCTTCCCACCTCTTCATTTCCTCCTCACGACCCAGTTGCAGGTACTCTCAGATGTGGAACACCTCCTTAATACTACCAAACAGCAGCTTTTACAGACACTAAGAGATGATACTAGGGCTGAGGCCATTTGGCCGATCAAGTCAATTCTGGATTTTCTTTATATATGCTTTTTTGAAACCTGAATATCTTTCCAAATTCTAGGGATTAAAAAGGGGAAATAGGAAATGAACTATGTTGCAGAATAAAATTACAGGAAATATATGATTCAAATGTAAAAATACTGCCACAACTCCTGTAGAACTGATCAATGAAAATACAATTGAATTGATTCAGTCGCCCAGGTTAAGAATTTATCTGTGAATCATATTGTGCAAAACCAGAGCGAATCGTCTCACAGATATATTACATTCCCAAAAAAAATCAACATTTTAATTCAAAATCAAATTCTTTAGTTCATATCTCTCATTGAAACCACTGCTTAATAAACATGATTTAATTCTCATGCCTAAATCACTATTTGTATCACAATATTGCAGTAGATTTAACGCAAATTTCTTATAATCAAACCAGACAGGCAATCACAGAACCTGATAATGTTCAGAACGTGATGTTCAGCTTTCATTATTGGTTTAGCTACATCTCAAATCAGATGCAAAAGCTCCATGTTTTGCAACACTCAGACCATTCTACATTGCAAATCGTGCTGATTTGTACCCAGGAGATTTCACGTGTAACAACTATCAACAGCATGCACAGCTAAAAGTTATACAGCCAGCATTGCTGTTCATATAGCATGATGGCCTATCATGAGACCCAAGTCTTAGCAATGAAAGCACATCGAGTTCAGGGACAATGCAGCCCACTCCTCTAGTGATTCATTGTTACCCATATGAGAACACACATGAAAACAGCACATCTTGCACAACTCTACCAAGAAATAAACCAAAAATTACTTCATGAAATTTCAGAGGAGTTCACTGGATTTCCTTAACAATTTAAAAATTATAGCTCATACCATAAGCAGATTTACATAGCGTTTGACTTTATGTGATCAAATCTTAGTTCTCAATCATACTTCAGAGATTTATAAGCATGTTACATTTTGTGGCTATGTAGTGATTTTTTTTTACGAACTGTGTGTATCTGGCAGCTTCACAAATGTGCACAGAATTATATCTGTACTCTCTCCCCTCTTCAGAGTTTGTCCTCTGGTTCTGGTCAGAAACTTGCCACCAGGGTGGAAAATGTCATACTAGGTTGGAAACACTACTACCTCAGTGCACAGTGTAATGAATTGACCTGTACGATCGGTATGCAAGACAAGTTTTTCACTGTACCTCTGTACAAGTGACAAAAATAAACCAATACCTTAGTCCCTTATTACAGTGGTGCCAGGTACTGATGTGACAATGTGCAATAACAAGTACAAATCCAACTCCATTGAGTTTCTGTGTTTTTTTAAAGCATGAAACTAAACTGCAAGTCTTTGATTTGTAAAGGGGAGTCTTACTATTTTGAAGAAATTGCAAAATTTTTAATCAAGAAAACTACTAGTGATTATGCTTTTCCCCACCTCTGAGAACATCAGTCAGACATGTACGTACTACTAGCTTACAAAAGAAAATCACCCCAGTTTCTATAATACACTAACAGTTTATTATCAAGAACATGCACTGAAATATTTATGCATTAGCATAATTCTACATTCAGATTCCTAGGTTAGAAATGAGCAGTTTAGAAACTGAAGTGCCTCAAGATGCACCGAGTTAATATCTTATTACAGTCTGTTTCTCCTCTTCGCAAGTGATAGATAACAGCTATTAGTCATAGAGCAATACAGCATGGATACAGGCCCTTTGGCCCAACCAGTCCACGCCAACCACGGTGCCCACCCAGCTAGTCCCCAATTTCCTGCATTTGGCCTATATCCCTCTAAACCCCACGCCTCCAGTTGCCTAGCCCTTTAATTCTCCATCCCACCCTGACCTTTGACCTCCTATTTTGCACCAATCAAGCCCAAAATTAGTTTGGAGTACAGCATTTCCATCGAGGCCTCAGGACTTGATATTGAATTCAACAACATCAGATAACCAGCCTTTCCTGGCTGGTTCTGATGCAAGATCATACACTAAAACATTAACTCAGACTTCCTTTGTCTCAGATGTGGCCTACTATGCTCTAAGAGTTCCAGTACAATGGTTATTTCTTTTTCTCTGTCTGCACTGTGATGTTCGGAGCTCACAGCTCGTACCTTATTGAATCCTTTCTTCACGTGCACCAGGATAATCTACAGATTTTATCCTTAACATTTGAGGAAAGAATTATCTTCCCACTTTCCTCCCGTCACACCATTCAATGCTAAAGTGAAACAATTTAAAAAATGGTCTTTAAAACAAAGTATCAAATAAAATCTTCCCTGTATCCTACAAGACCAAAAAGCAATTATGTACTTGCAAAAACCCAGCAGCCAATCGATGAATCTGATCTTCCATCTTAAACTGAAGTCTCAAAGATTTGCTGAGAGAGAAGTCCCGATCGCACTTTTTAAGACTTAAAATCTTAAGGTATGTTAACTAATTCATTCTTTTGAAATGTTTTGGTCTACAGAGTACGCAGAAAACATTGGTGATGGGAAGAATGACGAGTTTAAAGAGAGCGAACAGAAAAGAATCCTTGGCCTCCTTGAAAATTTCTAAGATAAAAGAGTGTCATTTGGGTCGCAAATGGTTCAAGAAATATACAGCAGGCCTTCAGTCTGAAATGGTCCAGTGCACACACTCTGATCTGCGTTGTACTTTGAACACTTTCAGTGGAATCAATTTTAACAAACTTGTGAGATGTTCCTCTTTCCCAACAAGAAGGATGATGTTATTGATGAAGCAGCATGTTATTTCATTGACTAAAGAATTTATTGGCTTTCGTTTATACAAATAAAGGTGTTTAAAATGCCAGTTTTAAGAGTTTTATTTTTAAAATATACTGAGTTCATAAAAGATTACTGATTATATAGTATCTTGGGAAACACTTTTATAGAATATCTATAGTAAGTTGCAATGTTTCCAGCATGTTAGTGAAGATGGATTCTAGATCTGGACAAGTTGCGAAGAAACAAGTAACTGAGAATTTGCAAAATGTACCAACAACTGGGGAAAAAAAATCAACAAAATGATGCTCCGTCATTTGGGGTTACAGCCTGGTCACAAGCTGACACTAGAAATAAGTGCAACACCAGGCTGCCTTTATATCAATGAACGTCTAACATCGTTTGTCCCATACTGTCTAGTTCAATGGTATCATAAAAGACACCCGCCCCTCCCCTCGTGACAAAGATAAGGGAATTGTTAGGTTTATGGATGCGAACTGATCATTTCTCGAACATCTGAATCACAGAAAGGATGAGCTTAGAATTTTCTAAGTCCATCGTTTGGCAAAAGCAGCCGCACAGGTTGACAGGGTGAAGGAAGCATTTGGCAGGCTTGCCTTCATCGGTCAGGGCACAGAGTGTAAGAGTTGGGATGTTATGTTACAAGTTTACAAAATAGCAGGCCACAGCTGGAGTAGTGTGTGCAGTTCTGGTGACCACACTGTAGGAAGGGTGTGATTGCATTGGAGAAGGTGCAGAGGAGGTTCACCAGGATGTTGCCTGGATTGGAGGACTTTAGTTATGGGGAGAGATCGGACAAGCTGGGCTTGTTTTCCCTGGAGTGGAGGAAGCTGAGGGGTGACCTGACAGAAGTTTAAGATTATGAGAGGAATAGATAAGGTAAATAGAATCCTTTTCCCATGGTTGGGGTATCAAAAACGAGGGCATGGGTTTAAGGTGAGAGGAAGGAGGTTTAAAGGGGATGTGAGGGGTAAGTTTTTTTACACAGAGAGTGGTTGATATCTGGGACTCTGCCAGAGGAGGTGGCAGGATCAGATCCAATCACTGCATTTGAGAGACATTTTGGCACTTAGACAAGGCATAGAAGGACACAGTCTAATGTGGGCAAATGTGACAAGCAGAGAAGGGTCAGCACAGGCTTGTACAATTCTATGACTGAGCTCTGCAAAAAAAAGCAGAAACTACATAATTAAGAGTGAGGAATACTTTTAAGTTTACTTGGAGATAAAATATATGCAAGATTGTTTACAAAAGGACCAACAGTGGAGGATAATGACAAAGATGTAATCTGGGCTCTTCCAGGGGGTTGGAGGAGCATCTCAAAGCAGTCAACCCACTGAAAGGAAATGGTTGTATCAACACTGTATATTTTACATTCTTATCTCGCAGAGTAGGGGAATGCTGAATGCTCCTATTGCGTTTGATATGAAGTGCAAAATTATCCCGGCTACACTATTGTGTTATACTTGGACATAAATATTAGCTGTCAGCATTATCTTCTAATATCAAGACTGAGCTATTGCCATTTCTCCATGTTCATTTTCATTTACATTTACAGTATTATAACTGCTTTTTAAAAGTGCTAGTTAACTCGTTTCTGACATGATTTAGGATTCCAGACAAGTAAAATTACTTTAATACATTTCATTTGTGTTTGGTTTAAGCTCGGGTAACTAATAGTACAATTTAGACCAGACCTTAAAAGACAGTACTAGTTTGGTATGTTAGGAACTTTGAGCATCAATGGTTAATCTCCATCCCAGCAAACTAATTTGCAGAGATAGAAAAGGAAATAAATAGCGACACAAGGGACACAGATGCTGGAATCTGGAGCATCACACATAATGCCGGAGGAACTCGACCTGTCGTGTCCTTAGCCTACTCCCCAGCCAGGGAGAGACTCACCACAAGCTTGAGGAGTGGCACATGTTCCACCTGAGTAGTCTGCCACCTAACGGGTAGAACATTCAGGTAATATGCTCCCCCACCACCACCACTACCACCCCCCCCCCCCCACCATTCTGATCTACTCAGTTCCTCCAACACCCATCCCACACCACCCTCCCCCACCTCATCACACTGTTTCTTCCCCCCCACTCCACCCACACACTCCTCCCACTGGGTTCCCTCCCCCACTGTTCCCATCCGCCCTCCCCATCTCCCTCCCTTTATTCCACACTCCACCTTCCTCTCCTTTCTGATCCCACCATCAGCAGCCCTTTGTCACCTCCACCTATCGCCTCCCAGCCTCTGTCACACCTCCACCCTTCCCTCCTCCATCTGCCAATCACCCCTCCTCACCTAGATCTGCCTATCACCTACAGGCTCTTAACCTACCCCTTCCCTTTGCCTCTTTACACTGGCCATCTCCCCTCTATCTTTCAGTCCAGATGAAGGGACTCGACCTGAAATATTAACTGTCCATTTCCCTCCGCAGATGCTGCCTGACCAGCCGAGTCCCTCCAGCACTTTGTTTTTTCTTGAAGGGAAATAAATGTCTAATAACATTTGATTATAAATTCATTAGATAATTAATGAACTACTGTGAAAATCATGAAAACATTGATTAATCTTACAGAATATTAACACTCTCAACCTATCATTTGGCTCTCTTTTAACACTGAATATTTTGTGTACTTAATAGGAATCACGGTTCCTTTTTAATATTATGGACTTCCTGTCATACTTTCAGGTTTGAGCCCATTTATGTACATTAAACAGCGAGTATAAGGAAAATGTTTCCCGTAAATATTTGCACATATTTCCCAGTCTCCCTTCTCCTGCCACACTATTGAAGATCCTCTATAAAGCAATATATTCCAATTCATTTTTCATTATTGCTGTGTTTGTCAGTATTGTTTTTAATGATTTGTTGCAATTTTTAACAGTAGTAATACACAGTACTATTAACATTCAATCTTTTTCTGCCTTTGAGGCAAGTGCTGCAAATTGCTGCCAGAATTTTTGAAGCTAATAGTCATCTCAACAGCTACTTTGGGTAAATCTTTTTTTCTTTAAAGCAGTGAAGGTAGTTTTCAATAATTACCAAAATGAGTTCATTCCCTGTTGACAGTGGGATATGTGGAGGAGATTACACATTTACTGCTCAGTGATGTTGCAAGTGAGCAAACAAATGATGGTAATTGTGGTGGGAGAGGAGAGAATACGATACCTCGAGTGGGATACTCCTACTAGAGGAGCATATGGCTTCTCCAATTTTTGGCAGCTCTGAGTGCTGATGACTGTACTAAATGACTTATGGTCACACTTCTAAGACTGAAAAATCACAAACAAGAATTTTTACAGAAGTGCTTGGAAGAACTTTGTTTTCTAGGAAATGAGGGCCAGGGTGTTTTTGTCCACAACTGCATCAGTATATGTTAAGATGGCCATCCCATTGATCATTAAAGATTTTACATCTCCCTACATCCATGTGCCACATTGTTATCATATTCCTACCAACTGTGATTCCTTCACTCTGCTGCAAACTGCCTGTTCTTTTGCTATTCAACTAAACAAAATCAACGTGTATGCAAAAGTAAGGGCAAAATATATGACTTAGAATGGGCAGTGAATTGCAACACGTCAACAGAGCGACACGGTAGTGTAGCAGTTAGCACAACACTATTACAGCGCCAGCGACTGGGGTTCAATTCCCACCGTTGTCTGTAAGGAGTTTGTATGTTCTCCCCGTGTCTGCGTGGGTTTCCTCCGGGTGCTCTGGTTTCCTCCCACTTTCCAAAGACATACGGGTTAGTAGATGAACATGGGTGTAATCGGGTGGCGCGGGCTCGTTGGGCCTGAAGTGCCTGTTACTGTGCTGTGTAAATAAATAATAAAGTCCTGACTATTGTGCAAGTTAACATACTTTCAAAACCAAGTCATCATCAAAGCATGTCCCATGTCATAGGTGTGACTTACTTATTCAGCTATTTTAATCCGCACAATTTGGCTGTTTGTTGTTGGATGCAACGTGTGTCAGTTAACATCTATTTTGCAACTTGTCGCAATTATAAGATTTTGATCACCTTTGTGCAAATTACCCGGGCAGAGCTGTAGTTTATTGGCTTAGAGTTACTGTAATGGTTACAATACATAATCTTGCAAGACGGAGAAGGCAAACGTAGTCTGTAACTAGAATTGGCACAAATGAGCAGACTTGCAAATAGCAGCATGGTTATGTGGCTGAAGTAAGAGCTTTGGTTGTCATAGAGTCATACAGCACAAAAACAGGCCCTTCGGCCCAACTTGTCCATGCCCACCAAGCTAGTCCCATTTGCCTGCATTTGGCCCATATCCCTCTAAACCTTTCCTATCCATGTACTTATCCAAATATCTTTAAATGTCTCAACTACTTCCTCTGGCAACTCATTCCATATACTCACCACCCTCTGTGTGAAGAAGTTGCCCCTCAGGTCTTCCATCTCTCACTTTCAACCTGTGCTCTCCAGTTTTTGATTCCCTTTCTCTGGGAAAAAGTGCATTCACCTCATCTATGCCCCTCATGACATTATACACCTCCATAATGTCACACCTGAGTCTCATATGTTCCAAGGAGTAAAGTCCTAGCCTGCCCAACCTCTCCCTATAACTCAGGCCCCCAAGTCCCTGCACCATTCTTGTTAATTTTCTTTACACTCTTTCCAGCTTAATGTCATTCTTCCTATAACCCTGCGACCAGAACTGTGCACAATACTCCAAGTGAGGCCTCACCAATATCTTGTACAACTGCAACATAATGTCCCAGTGCCCTGACTGATGAAGACCACTGTGCCAAGCATCTTTTCACCACCCTATCTTTCTGTGACACCAGCTTCAGCGAACTATGCACTTGCACTCCTAGGTCCCTCTGTTCTACAACACTCCACAGGGCCCTGCCACTCACTGTATAAGACCTATCCTTCCCAAAATGTAACATCTCACACTAATCTGAGTTGAAAGCTATTTGCCAATCCTCAGCCCACTTAGTCAGCTGATCAAGATACCCCTGTAATTCTGTTCTTCACTGCCTACGATACCTAGGATCTGTCATCCTGAACTCATCAAGGTGTTAAGCTTAGAATTATTTCCACCTTGAACTTCAATGACTACTCTATAATATTCTACTTTAATGGTTGATTTTAGGAGCAGGGAAGACCTCCAACTGATTCACTGATTTAGAAACAGTTATCAACTCGTCTATCTAATTGAAAGCAGGTAGTAAGCCTATGAACATGCCACAGGACACATCTTGTCTAAGCATTTAGCTAACTTTTGAATGGCAATCAGTTGAAAAAATATATGTAGTGCCACCACCAACCCTTTTTATAAAGTCAAATCCAGGTTGGACTTTCACAGTGAACAGCAGGGCCCTGGGCAGTGTTGCAGAACAGAGGGACTTTGGTGTACAGGTACATGGTTCTCTGAAAGTAGAATCACGGGTAGACAGGGCGGTGAAGAAGGCTTTTGGCACACTGGCCTTCATCAGAGGGCATAAGTTTAAGGTGAGAGGGGAAAGATTTAATAGGAACTTGAGAGGCAACGTTTTTTTACACAGAGGGTGGTGTGTATGTGGAATGAGCTGCCAGAGGAAGTGGTTGGGGCAGGTACAATAACAACATTTAAAAGACAGTTGGATTGGAAAGGTTTAGAAGGTTATGGGCCAAACACTAACAAATGGGATTGGCTTGGATGGGGCATCTTGGTCAGCATGGACCAGTTGGGCCGAAGGGCCTGTTTCCATGCTGTATAACACTATGAACTCTATTCTACCAAGGCTTGCTTTCTGGCCTTTGTTCCTACTGTGTCAATAATGCCTGTAAAGAATTTAATGCAGTACAATTCAGGGCCTGCTGACACAGCCAAGGTAGCTGGTCAAAACAAACAAACTGTAACCCAGTGTAGCTGGAGGTAATCCAATGTGCAAATGGAGGTCACAATCTCTAAACTACTAAAAGGCCTCAAAGAGCTTTGCAAGTTTTATCGATTATAAATCTATTCCCACGTACTAACAGTAACACTTCAGTAATCCACTGTCCAACATTCAGAAATCTCGATGTTTCTGCATCTGGCTGACCAGGCAATGTTTGTCAAACTCCCCAAACTCTTGTTTTCTTTTTTTTTCAATCTTTTTATTAATTTTCAAATTAATACAGATTACTACATGTAACATCGGTAATTATACACGTAATACAAAGAGATCTGGAGGACAATCATGACATATATAGTCATGGAGAATAAAAAATATATTCTAGGCCCCATGGTTTCTTGGTAAACGAATATATTACCAAAAAAAATCAGAAGGAGAAAGAAAAAGATTTATTATATTAAAGAAAACCCAAATTGAAAAAAAATTGTAAGTAATAAAACGAAACAAACTGAAAAAAATTTCAAAAGAAAAAAAAATTGGACTGATGTTTCTCGATGAACAAAGAGCATTATCCTGTCATCAACTCCACTCCTCTAAATTCAAAGATTATTGAAAAGGGATCTATATCATATGAAAATATTGAATAAATGGACTCCAAACTTCCTCAAATTTAAGCGAAGAATCAACAGTGCCACTCCTAATTTTTTCTAAGTTTCAACATGATATAGTTTGAGAAATACTCCCCAAACTCATGGGGCCCCCATTCCCACTATCCTTTTAACCTTACCAGGTCCACCGAAAAATGTATATTACAGTGTATCAATAGGAATGACATCCAATAATCTGGAAAATCTGCCAGTCTGGGCAGATTCTCACAGTTTTACTGTATTGTAATTCTATTTATTAGATATGCCCAGTAGCTTTGCAGTTCGTGGACAGATTCTACCCATTGGTTTCAACTGGCAACGGTGGTGGAGGCGGATACGATAGGGTCTGTTGAGAGACTTTTGGATGGGTACATGGAGCTTAGAAAAATAGCGGGCTATGGGTAAGCCTAGTAATTTCTAAGGTAGGGACATGTTCGGCACAGCTTTTGTGGGCCAAAGGGCCTGAATTGTGCTGTAGGTTTTCTATGTTCTGTGTTCTATCTCCAGCTTTTACGTTAGACACAAACATGAGCTCGAGGCCAGAAGAGCTGGAGATACCCCAAGATCCCAAGAGCAGTGGTAATTATCAAAAATCTCTGGAGAACCTGATTGTAAACTGGAGTGCTGCTTGATCTGACTCTCATTTACCAAAACTGTGCAGAGAATGCAACTCATATCACGTATTTAGATGGACTACAGCAGCTACCACATGACAACAACCTTTCCCTCAATGTCAGCAAAATAAAAAAGCTGGCCGTTGACTTCAGGAAGGTGGGGGGGGTGCACACACTCCTGTTTACATCAACGGTGCTGAGGTCGAGAGGGTTGAGAGCTTCAGGTTCCTAGGAGTGAACATCACTAAGAGCCTGTCCTAGTCCAACCACATAGACGTCACGGCCAAGAAAGCTCACCAATTTGTCATGTCCCCTTTGACACTCACCAATGCAGATGCATTGATAAAATGCATGGATTTGATCCAGATGCATCACTACTTGGTACGGCAACTGCTCTGCCCGGGACTGCAAGAAATTGCAGAGAGTCGTGGACACAGCTCAGCTCATCACGGACACCAGCCTCCCCTCTCTGGACTCTGTCTACACTTCCCGCTGCCTTGGTAAAGCAGCCAGCATAATCAAAGACCCCACCCACCCTGAACATTTTCTCTTCACCCACTTCCCATCGGGCAGAAGATACAAAAGCCTGAAAGCACGTACCACCAGGCTCAAGGACAGCTTCTATCCCACTGCTATAAGACTATTGAATGGTCCCTTCGTATAAGATAGATTCTTGACCTCACAGTCTACCTCATTATGGCCTTGCACCTTATTGTCTGCCTGCACTGCACTTTCTCTGTAACTGTAACACTTTATTCTGCATTCTGTTATTGTTTTCCCTTGTACTACCTCGATGAAATGACCTGAATGGATGGCATGAAAAACAAAGTTTTTCACTGTACCTCGGTACATGACAATAATAAACCAATTTAATTTACCAGTTGTTGCTTCAGTTCCTGCAATGGGGCCGTGTGCAATCTCAATACTGTTTACACAGAATATACAAACTTATATTACGAGCTTTATTTTTTGCACTTGCCTAATCCGATAGAGATAGAGAATATTTCAGTTTTCCCCACATAGGACTACAGCAGGAATACATTTCCCTTTATTTGCTCAAGTTATCATTGATTTGCTAATTAGAACCACATTATTGGCAATTTAATACAATATTTACAAAGGACAAAACTTAGCTTGCTCAGAGTTGTCCTTCTCAAAGAGAAGTAGTTTAATTTTAAATTCAATCTTCTTAGCTTTGAGTTATATTTCTCCCATAGATGGAGACAGATCTGATTGCAGGCTATAGCCTGATCTTCATGTAGTGATTGGTTATAGTCTGTGCTCTAATAGAAACTCAGTGAGCTGCAGAAGCCCATGGCAGGTACTACTATCTGAAACATCAGAACACTGTCATGGTAGATTTGCACTAACTTTGAGCCATCCAACAGGGTACAGTGCATTACAACAGAAGTTCAACACTGTTGTCTCACTGCTTGAAGAATCACCTGCCCATCAAATCGTGAGAACATGGCCTGGGTCAAGCAAGGAATTTGGATGAAACCCATTTCATTTAATGGTCATTGAAAATGAACAATATTTGTGGTATATTAATAAGATTTTAATATATGGAACTGGGTAATCAAGGACTTGGTATATTTGGTTGAAATATATAGTCTGGTTTTGAATGCACCTGCTGGATTTTATACAAGACACACAGCTCAAAAATGTCCTTCAAGTTTTCCCTGATGAAAGGGAACACAGCATTTTCTAAAATATATCAAGGCATCAATGAAATTGTTTGAAAGGATGAAGCCAGCAGGGGGGCAGTATGGATAAATGTACACTATATATTTTGGTTTCCAGGAACATCAAGTGACATCCATTGACAAATGTTAGAGAGTCTCAGAATGACCATCATTCCAAAGTTTGTTGATGTGTAGCTGTTACTGGTATAATTAATTGATAAGGGTATTGGACCAGCTATACTTGACAAAGTAGCATTGAGCTAACGGCTCTTGTTCTTTTTGCATGCAGTGAAGCAGCACACTTGAGCAAGGAGCAGATGCATCCTTAAACTCAAATATCCAAAAGTTCCTGTCACTCAACTGCACCATTAGCTTTGTGAAACCACAGTCTCACAGTCTGGCTCACTGTACTAAATAACATACAATTGCTCTGTACGAGTGTTAAATGCAAATTGAACTTTGCAGAAAAAAAATAGTCAAGCCCAAGTCATCTGCTTCTTGGGGTCTGGTTCTGTGGGTTCTGAGGTGACTCATGAGGCCAATGTAACTGCTGAGAAGCCAAGTTCAAAGATCTTATGTGTGTCAAGGTCAGTAAATACATCCTCAAATACCAACTCCCACCATGGACCCACTCACTGCTCAGTGCATTTTTTATCCATAACTTGATCAGCTGCAAATTCTATTGGGGAGGACTCATCATTAATATTCATTGCCCCTACACTTGCTAACAGAGTCCTGCAAGCCACACACTGCACTTCACCCACCATCTGTGTGCTGCTGAGAGTTTGCAGTCCAGGACAACAGTCCAGCTGTTTGTGCTCCAACACCTGGAGTATTCCTACCTCAGGGGAGAACTGTAGACTCAGAATAGAGTGTCGAATTACAGTCAATCAACTTCTTAGGCTCTTAAAAGTGACTCAGAGACGGTGAGGAGTCCCATTCTTTCTTGTTATCATTAAAAAAATTAAAATACTGTTTACTATTCTGCCCTTATTTTAAGTCAAATCTTTATCTCTTTTTATTTCTCCTTCTTCCTTAGATATGACATAGAATTCACCTGCTCTATCTTGTGTCATCTTTCCAGTCCCCACCTCTGATCAGTTAAGCCGATTTACGCTTCAATGCCCCTCTCCATAGAGTCATAGAGCGATACAGCACGGATATAGGCCCTTCGGCCCAACCAGTCCATGCCAACCACGGTGCCCACCCAGCTAGTCCCTGCATTCAGCCCATATCCCTCCAAGTCCCGCCCATCCATGTACTTATCCAAGTGCTTCTTAAATGACACTGTTGTACCTGCCTCACCCACTTCCTCTGGCAGCTCGTTCCATATACTCACCACCCTCTGCGTGAAAAAGTTACCCCTCAGGTCCCTTTTAAATCTTTCCCCTCTCACCCTAAACCTATGCCCCTCTAATTTTGGACTCCCCTACCCTGGGGAAAAGACTGTTACTGTCCACCTTATCTATGCCCCTCATGATTTTATGAACCTCTATAAGATCACCCTCATTCTCCTACATTCCAAGGAAGACAGACCTAACCTGGCCAACCTCTCCCTGTAACTCAGGCCCTCCAGTCCTGGCAACATCCTCATAAATCATTTCTGCACTCTTGTTCCCTCTGATCTCAGATGCCCAAGTTTCCTTACAGTGAGTTGTCAGCTCACATTTTTGGCAACCTGCTGTGCAAAAATATTTTAAAACTTTCTAGGGCATGTAATAAGGAACAGGTGGCTCTGCCACAGCAAGATTAATGTTTGGCACATTGTCTTTTAGGAAAATGATTTAGAGAGAGGAAGAAGTTATAATTCCAAAACAAAGCATCAAATGATTATTAAATGCTCTGTGGAAGATAATCAATGCTGCTGTGACATGGAACTGCCATCTTTAAGAAGTCATTGATCAAGATTGATTAATATTGATAGATTGTCATGAATTTCCTGAAGCTTTGGCTTTGTAATTCAGGGTGCATGGAGAGATGCAGGAAGTCTTTTCCATTTTTGGTTATCTAATTTGCATAAACAATGCTTCTGATTGGACAGGAACTGTCGAAAGGAGAGATATCAATGGGCCAAGTGGCTGTGTTTCAATGATATAGCTGTTATAACTGTCTATTTATACCAGTCTCTGTGAGTGAAAGTGGTGTTATTCGGTAAAGATTTAAACAAGAAAAATAACCATTATTAGTGCAGAGTATGAGGAGCTTTTAAGATTAAATGGCCTTGTATTTCAATTTCATTAACCCTGTCAACGCTGCTGATGGCAGAAACAAGCTATCTCGTAGCCTCCTTACGTGCTGCAACTGACCTTTGCCCAACTTCTTCTCCTGAAATTATCCACCACCAATCCGCAGCATGAAGGTGAATATTGAGTAGCAAAACATTTGGGACCCAAATCGTGTACCATAGGAACCTGTGAAATCAATGTTCTAATTATTGGTTATCAAGCTGTTGCTTTCTATCTTGGCAGCTGAATTCACTGCTAGTGAGTGGATCAGTAGACAACTCCTTGGCAGGATTCATTAACTATTCTGGCAACGATTGACTGAATTAGCATGTGTGTTTGTACCTTCACTTCAAGACAAGCATGCACCTATACATTCTCTTGCCAGTGAAAACCCATGCAGGTGAACCAACTGCAATTTTTTTTAATTCATTCACTTTCATTTCCTTATGTTAAAAACATATAAAAAATTACTTTCTCTCACTATTTATCTGGTCAACTGTAAGAATTACTGCTTTTGCATCAAATATCTTTTTCCCTCCAAGTCTACTGGATGTTATCCTGAGATTTCTGTTTCTGAATTAATCACTTGGCACATTATAGGTGAAATTCAATTAAACATCATCAGTTCAGGATGTGTGGAGGTACTGCAAAGAGGTCAGTATCCTGGCAGATGCCAAATCACTATCAGCTGTATGCTGTCTGGGATGAAGTCCAGGTTGCAATCCAGTAGTAACATGTTTTAGGAAGTATCTTTTATTCACAGGAAAAAATATAGTTATGGTTGAAAGCAGGCTATAAAATATTTAAAGAATGTAAGAATGATTTATAATTTGTACCATAATGCAAATATGAGGAGATTATTTTCTATAAGTGTGTATTTGAGGTCTCTTCTTTGCTCAGATGCTTTACTCAATCAATGCACCTTATGATGTTGGAGCCTTGGAATAAGAATTGCTGCAAGCCTTCACTGAAAGATTGAACACTGCCAGGTGACTGAGGCTGCTTTTAAACAGATTCAGAAAATGTGTTAATATAAGGATGCTGCTTCACATAAAATCGGTGAGATGAGACACAGTGCATTGCATCTAGATATCAGGGTTGTTTGCATGAAAATTAGAAGTGTTTAACTAAGAGCATTAAACAAGGGAACAATGTTATCATTGAAGTGCACTGTACCGTAAAGTTTGTGTCAGTATTTTAATCTTAACATGTGCATCACCTCTTAATGATCTTAAGCAGATCTTTACCTGCCTCCTTAGCATATCACCTAATGTCTCTCCTAACATTCCTTCTTGAATCCATTTATTTTGTTCACAATGAACAGGAACAAAAGCTGATTTACTTCAATACATCTACAATATGGAACAAGACCTAAGGTTTTAAAGTGTTGAGGGCAGCATTGGGTCGATTTGGAGAAGCTCTCTAGGGAAAGAAACTCAGAAGGCACAACCACAAAGGAGGCATAACAGTAACTGTAACTTCATTACTCTTTGTGTTAAATGACTGGGCAGCTTGGACCTAGTGTTGCAAGTGCAGACTGCCACCTAGTGTAGTGAGTGCAGTTGAAGTTTCAAAAACAATTGGCCAGAATCTTGATTCTGCAAGGAGTCGTGAGATGCAGATTGGGAATCAAGGCAAGAGAAGGATTAAAAGCTCTCTGTGCATGTGGAAGGCAATAGTTCAAGTTAAATAGGCTGCATGGTGTTTCTCAATTCTGCTTTCTCAAGCAAAATTGTTTTATTGTTCATCCTTTCTCTGCACCTCAGTAAAGCTTCTGGTTTAGCTCTCATCCTCCAAGATGGAATTCACATTAGTCACGATGTGCTGCGTTGGAGGAAGGAGAAGCCAACCATCCCACCTTCCCGAAGGAATGCCAGAACATGGATAGTAAGGACAGATCTCCAGAAATGCAGAGCAGAGTGACTTTAACTGTGGCAGTGTTTTAATTCTGAAGGAATTTAAAATATACTTCCAGCCACGTCTCTTGGAAGCTGGCCAAATGTAGGTTATAAATGGGGTTCTAAAGGAAGAGTTTTATATAGCTTCTCCATTAACTGTGAACTGGAGGAAATATGTACATCTAGAACAGATTTATGTGAGATAAGATAGTTGCCTTGCCCTCTGTAGCTCTATAATGTTCCTCCATTTTCAGTAATAATTCAAATTGTATCTTGCAGCATCTCTGAGTTAAAAGGAATTGTTGCAAACCTGATTTTAATTATCCCCTTCCAAAGATAAAACATTCCCTTTCATATCCAAGTTATACATTATTTTGTTGGTTCTGTTAATACAGCATCATCTTACCTGCACTGACTGCCAAATCAATTGTTAATCTCTCACAGTTTATAATATTCCCGTAACCTTCCTCCTCACAACCATTCCACTACTTGGTTTCTTTACTAGATTTCTGAATCCTGCACTTTACAACCTTGAGAGTGAGTGTTGTTGCTTTACTTTTAACAATAAAAGTCTCTTATTTATTCTCTTAGAGAATAGCTTGTATATAGAAATTTTACTCTGATAGGTTTTCTTTGTTGTATTCAACACTTTCAGGATATCACCCTGCATACAGATTTTAGAAGTTACCATGGCAATGTGGTAAATTGAAAAATCTTTGTAGTTTTGGTTTTAAGGTGTTACAACTGTGAATTTGACAAACCTTTTTGAAAATGTTCATGGGAGGTTAAGGGCTTCACATTTTTCTGCCCTACTCAAAATGACCTATTGACGTCTCATTCTTTGAAAATAAGAACCAAGCCCGTAACTGAATGTACTAGTCGTCTCAATTACAGTTGATGTCTCATTCTGTTTTAGTGCACTCAGCTAACATGGGTTTCATTCCAGAATATAGATGCCTTTCACCTCTTATATAAGGACAGAGAAATTCCCAGTAGCCTCAGGTTCCCAATATACCAGTTGTGCTACAAACCTTGCAAATATTTGGACACTGCATGAGAGTACAATATTGTGCATAATCCCAATTTATTTTTGAGAATGCTTTTGCAGAGTCAGGTTGATTTTTTGCAATCGCAACACAGAGATCTGCATAACAAAAAGATGCAGAGTCGTCATTGTTGCCTTAATCTTCAGCGAAACTGATGGCGATACAATATGTGATATTGTACAGATGTTAGATTTGTTAATATTCTATTTTCATGAAGTAATCACGTTAACATGCTTTTGAATTATTTATTTCCTATTTCATATTCTTTTGCAGGTCTTCCAAATCAGTAGAAATGTTCACAATTAAACTCTGGAATCAATTCTAGCTGAAAGAACTTCAAAGCCAAACTTTAAACAGGAGACTGCAGTATAACTCCACTTCCTCTGACAGACAGATGTCAAGGTTTGATGCCATTAAGGCTGTCCATAATGAATACCTCATCATCTCCCCTTATCCCAATCATCCCAAACACCCTCTTCACCACCACATGTAGTTCTGAGTTTGTATCACGGAACATCAGCAGAATTCTCAGGTCCTGGGGTTCCATAAGAAGGTGGAGTACAACCTTTGGTTTGTGCAACACTGCAAGCTCAAAGACCAGCTGCTTGCAAATTGCTCTGTGCAGCAATAAGGCATCATTAATCTCTTTCTCCATGAGTGTATGTATGCTTTCTTTCAGCTTGTACCTCCTAATGGATTTAAATTTATTAAAATGCATTTAGATGGCAAGTCTTGTTGGTGCAAAGTGAGTCTGCTCCTTGCCATTCCTAACCTCACAGTGAACATCTGGAACCACTTCCAACTCCGGGGAGAGTCCACTTGTGCGTCTCTAGCGCTGGGTCAACATTTCTCTTGGGAATGTAGGTAAGGAACAGAGAGATGGGAGCTAAGAAATATTAATAGTCATACCTGACAACCTTGCTGTAATTTTAGTTTTGGTTGACTTTTATACTTAAGATAGTCAAATCTGTGAATCTCCTTTAAGCATTTCAAGTCACTTGATTTTCAGGGTCTTGAGTAACCTACTATAATCACTTGGTAATATCATTTCTCTTCTGAAATAATTCCCAAACTGATCTGATTTCCACATTCTACAATGTTTCTGAGCCCATGTTCTTTCAGCTACCATTTTCCTTGATTATCAAAATAAGAGTCTGGTGCAGTTGCCCTTAAGTTGTGAAACATTTAGATGCTGCATAAATGTACTTTCCAACCCCTGATGATAACGTGTCCTTATGGGGTTCTCCAGTATTAAAGTCATCTGATGGGTATTATACTTACTGTAATATGCCACTTTGCATTGAATGCACCCAATGCTTTAGCTCGGTGTTGCAGGATGTGATGTACTTCACCAGTGGCAAGAGCCGCGTACATGCAGATTTATCACATACAACTGAGCAAAATCTTAAACTGTATCATGTGTGATGCTGAAGTTTCTCGTAATGGCCCATCCCCAGCATGTGAAAAGAGTTAATGTTATTTCTGTGGGCAGACTGCATTCAGTCTGTTGCAAGAGAAATTATAGCTTGCTTTGGCTTTAGCCATTATTTCAATGTGCCTCAGACAGAAACTAGCACCATATATCCATCATGTCATGTCATTAATATTTCTATGTCAACAATGCCTGTGGATTTCTTCACAGTGACTACTAAACGCTGCCTAGTCACATCTTTAATCTGAATGTCCCTGACACTATAACCTTGGATGGTTCAGGCTCATTTCGTGGTTACTTCTCAGAATTGCTACACCTGGAATTCCTTACAGCCATCTTAGTAAAGGTGAGCACTATGGAGAATCTCTCACTGGCCTCCCTGTACCTCTAGAAGGAATAAATAATGACTAGACAAGGAAGAAGTGACAAGCGAGGGATAAGGGGTAAATAGTTCCAAGGGGAAGAGAAACAAAGGACTGCAGATGCTGGAATCTAGATGAAAAACACGATGATGCTGGAGGAACTCAGCAGGCCAGGCAGCATCCGTGGAGAAAAGCAGGCGGTCAAAGCAGAACTCCTGAAGAAGGGTCCTGATCCGAAACGTTGACCCGACATGGATGCCTCCTTGCCTGCTGAGTTCCTCCAGCATCATCGTGTTTTTCATCCAAGGGGAAGAGGTATGTGAGGTGAATGGAGCTCGGAGGTGGTGGAAATGCGAAGGATTCATTGCAAAGTGAGGGGTAGGAATGCACAGAAGTAAAGCAAAATCAGCGGGACGAATAAAGTGACCAATCATCACCTCACCTGCCTCTGAAAATGCAGCACTGAATCCTCAGCAGCGCCCACCCCTATGTAGATAACCTAAATTATCAAACAGAAACAGAAGAGGGAGGTGCGAGACGAGAGAATCAGTGAAAGGAACAGAACATTACAGATGGCAGATTTGTTCGAGAGATTCTCCTCCAACCTTCTGTGGGCAATATTACAAAACCATCAATAATTAACTACCTATACATCAGCTTATTGAGGAAAATGAAGTGGTTCACACAGGGTCCTATTGGTGTATGTGACCAGTTTACACAGAAGCATCCCATACACAACAATGATGTTTCCATTTGCTTGCACACTTCTCATGGACAATAAAGGGAATGGAAGAATTCAAAGGCATATTTGCAGTAGAGCAGCAAAGGATGTAAACACTACCTTCACGTTCACAAATACCTTCCTTCTAACCAGTGGCATCGTTAGTCCTACAGGGCAGGTGTAAATGGCCCTGCACCCAAATTCTGATAGAGGAACCTCATCCACTGGACACATGGGCCCCACCACACATCAAACTAGAATTCAGAAACACTCGTCTCCACTCACCAGAGATATGTGATCTTTAAACATACTGCTGGATAATATGCAGCTAAAAAGGTTGTGCCCCAGTTTAATATTTCACAATACCTCTCAAAAGGGGCATCCCCTCAATATTACACTGCACGTCAATTTACATTTTTCTTTCAAGTCGTGTCTTGGGATTTGAACCTGTAACCTTCTGATGGAGGTAACTCCTATGAAGTTAGCCAAACTAATACTGGACGTTCATTGGAGATGCTTGCACGATCTCATTCATATTACTGCACTGTTGTAGCAGACGTGTACACTGCTCTGTGATGGGATGCAGCGTTAGTGACAAGCAGTACGGCACTCCCTGATTAGAACAGAGACCCATCATCTTTCAGCAGAAAGTACCAGCTGCTCTCGGTCAGGATGAAGCTTATTTTCCATGGGTGAAGTGAGAAAGATAAACAGGTGCTGGGTTTCAGATACTGGCGTAGTGGTTTGGGTATTAAACGTGTCACCAAGAACCTGGAGTTCTACTTTAATTGATTGCAGAGCTGATGAATAAAAAAAGTTGTTTCAGAAACCCACACTTTTAAATTTAGAATCCTCAGAAGAGTAAATTCATTAACAACATATCAACATATGATAATTCACTCTAACATAACTGTTTTGGACAAAGTTCGCTTATCATGGTCTCTGCATCATTTACTGAAGTAAGCCTTATTTGTCTGTCACAGAATGGTTTCAGTACCAAAGGAGACCACTTGGCCTATCCAGTCCATACTGGCCCTATACAGTATGGGAGCAATACTGGTTGTCCTGGTAATCCCACTCACTTGTCCTCTCCCAAAAACAGAACAACACTGCAGCTCAAAATTTGGCGACTATGAGGTACAGTGAGTCATCAGCAGAATTATATCCCCCTGAACCTATAACTTCATGCATTGCTATTTCTATGACTATACCTTTATTTTCAGGCCAGGAGGTTGAACTTGATTCAACAAGGAGCACAGAAGATTGTGCCAGGAGTACCACACACATGCCTAAAAGTGAAGAGCTAATCTGATGAAGTTACAATGCAGGACGGGATGTTTTCTAAGTATTGGAAATAGCAAGACAGATGAATGTCACACAACCAACAGATCAAATCAAATCTATGCAGCCTGATCACATCCTAACATGAACAGTGTTGGACAAATAAACAGCTCATGGCACAAGGTGGCTTCATGCACTTCATCCAGGCAAATGCATAGCATGAGTGCAAAAGACAAAGCTGAAGTACTTGAACCATCTTCAGCCAGAATTGCCAATCAGATAAACTCTCCTGCCTCCTTCTGAGCTCCCCTCCATCCTGCAAGCAGGTCTTCAGCCGATTTCATTCACTCCCAGCTGATCATGGATGTGTGAAGATTACACTGGAGCAGGCAGCAGAAGTAGCCCACCCTGGTCTGTAACCTACCAAGTCACAGGCAAAGAGGTGAAATAACCGTGTTAAAACTGCTTGGTTGATCAAATGAGGCAACTGGAGAGACAATTAACCACGGCGTAATTCGCTGTATTACCAACAAGCCATGTCATTTACAGAAGACTGGAAAATTGCTTCAAGAAGTTAAAGATTTCATTGACTATTTTCAGTCATACTCTATCTTACAATTGTATATCAAGCCATCCATTCACTTACTAAAGGAAATAGAAGATCGCAAGAGCAGTTTCCTTGGATAATTTTTCTGTCCCCAGTTATAGTTGATCCAGAGGTGCAATTAAGCTGGTACAGCCCAGTACAGTGTACTAGTGAGAAAGTGGCCAAAGCATTCAGTACAAATGGGACTGGATGTGGGGGCTGCCATACAACCACACCGGTAAGAAACTTAAATTACTTTCACCCAAGTTGATCTCAACAAGACCACATTTATTGCCACTACTTAGTTATCCTGAATCAATAAACATGTATTTTATGGTTCTAGAAAAGGCCAAAATGCAGTAGGTTTGTCGACGAATTCTAGTGTAGTGCTGTACAGAGAACTCAGGTAGTCATGTCCTTGTCATCCCTCTTCCACACCAACCTTCCCTTCACAGGAAACGGTGAATTAACAACAAATTGATCGCTGAAAGCTTTACCACAGCATTTGTTTCTCCAGTACCCTAATCAAATTCATATGTCAGTGCACAAGTTTAACAACCCAATGATTGGCATGAGAAAAGAGAGGAGAGGCCATCATTCTTCTTTGGTAGAGGCCAGTTCTACTACTGGAAACAGATTCTAGGACCCAATATATTCTTGGCATCATTTCTCTTGGCTTTTGCTTTTGAAAAACAATATGAGAAAGAGAAATGATAGGTTCTAGTTTATATAGTTTTCCAGGATAAAAATTGCAAAGATATGTAAATAATATGTTTCAGAATGTCAACAGCACAAGCTGCTAGATTGCAGTATATCTATCCTGCTGTGTCCTATTGCTGAGCTGTTGTTTAATTTATTTATCTCTTATCTACAGCAAGAATTGGTTGTTGGACTATTTCTCTGGCAGCTCAGATGTACTGAAATTCAATCATGAGTTTGTTGCCTGACTTGTATGATAAGCTGGATAAAGTAGCTGTCTTTCTCCTTTTTTAAAAAAACAAATCTTTCCAAGTCTCCCTTAACATGCAGCTGGGAGGCTTTTGTTTCATTAAAGTAAGTCACTGATGCAAACATGGTTTACTTGTGCCCATCAGAACTCAGCCTTGGGAATATACTCCAGGATTTTGCATATTTAAAATAAAATCAGAGTGGAAATTCAAAAAGACAGCTGAAACTAAAGTCAACACACATTTTTATCGCATTTATTTGCCCCAGTAAACAAAGGTTTGTTGAAATTGTGCCTTTTAAAAGCTGCATAATCTTTTTGCTTTGATTTGCCTTTGTATCTCTAACCTCTGTGATGCATAAAAATATTTCATTGACGCACACCGTACTTAATTAAGTTTACTTTTATTCCACCCAGTGCACAAACTTAGACATCAAGTGAATCAAAATTAGATACTTGTCATATCATTTTAAATGATCCAGGTTTCCAAATATTTCACACACAGCTTCCCAAACATCATGGCACTTCAGTGCCACAGATAATTAACACTGAAAGTGATTGATTTCTAACCTGTCACTTGTATTGTTAGAATTGGAATTGGTTTATTAATTGGAAAAATGGCACAAATGTGGATAATGAGAGAGGTTAAGGCTAAAATAAAAGCAAAAGGGAGGGCATACAAGGAAGCAAAAATTAGTGGGAAAACAGACGACTGGGAAACTTTTAAAAACTTGCAGAAAGAAACTAAGAAGGTCATTAGGAAAGAAAAGATGAATTATGAAAGGAAGTTGGCAGATAACATTCAAAAGGATACTAAGAGTTTTGTTAAATATACGAAGAGTAAAAGAGAGACACGGGTTGATATAGGACCAATTGAAAACGGTGCGGGAGAGATTATAATGGATAACAAAGAGATGGCAGAGGAACTAAATGAGTATTTTGCATCGGTCTTCACTTGGAGGACATCAGCAATATACCTGATAGTCAGGGGTCTCAGGGGATAGAACTGAGTTCAGTTAAGATTACTAGAGAGAAAGTGCTCAGGAAGCTAAATGGACTAAAGACAGATAAGTCTCCCGGACCAGATGAAGTGCACCCTTGGGTTCTGAAGGAGGTGGCTTTAGAGATAGCGGAGGCATTGGTGATAATTTTCCATGTATCAATAGACTCCGGCATGGTTCCAGAGGACAGGAGTGTCACAAATGTAGTTCCACTGTATAAGAAAGGCAACATAAAGGAAATTACAGACCTATTAGTCTGACATTGGTGGTGGGAAAGTTATTGGAATCTATCCTCAAGGATGAGGTTATGGAATAGCTAGAGGTGCAAGACAAGATAGGTCCAAGCCAGCATGGTTTCATGAAGGGAAGATCCTGCCTGACCAACCTATTGGAGTTTTTTTGAGGAAATCTCAGGTAGGGTGGATAAGGGAGAGGCTGTGGATGTTGTGTATTTAGACCTTCAAAAGGCCTTCGACAATGTGCCTCACAAGAGACTGATTAATAAGATGAGAGCTCATGGAATTACAGGTAGGATAGTAGAATGGGTGGAGCATTGGCTGGTTGGCAGAAAGCAAAGGCTGGGAATAAAGGGATCCTGTTCTGGTTGACTGCCGGTTACCAGTGGTGTTCCGCAAGGGTCAGTGATGGGGTCGCTTCTTTTTACATTTTACATTGTACATCAATGACTTAGATTATGGAGTAAATGGTTTTGCAGACAACACCAAGATAGGTGGAGGAGTAGGGAGTATTCAAGAAACAGGAAGGTTGCAGAGAGACCTAGATAGTTTAGGAGAATGGGCAAGGAAATGGCAGATGAGATTCAATGTTGAGAAATGTGCCGTTGTACACTTTGGAAACAGAAATAAACGGGCAGATTATTATCTAGAAGGGGAGAAAACTCAAAGTACAGAAGTACAAAGGGACTTGGGGGTACTCGTGCAGGATACCCTAAAGGTTAACCACCAGGTTGGATCGGCGGTAAGGAAAGCGAATGCTATGTTGGCATTCATTTCGAGAGGTATAACATATAAAAGTAAGGAAGTGTTGATGAGGTTCTACAGGGCACTAGTGAGGCCTCATTTGGAATACTGTGTGCAGCTTTGGGCCTCTTATCTTAGGAACGATGTACTGATGTTGGAGAGGGTTGAGAAAAGATTTACAAGGATGATTCCCAGAATGAAAGGGCTTACATATGATGAGTGTTTGTCGACTCTTGGACTGTACTCACTGGAGTACAGAAGGATGAGCCGGGACCTCATAGAAACATCTCAAATGTTGAAAGGACTGGACAGAGTAGATGTGGCTAAGCTGTTTGCCTTGGTGGGTGAGTCCAGGACTAGAGGGCACAGTCTTAGAATTAGAGGGTACCTGTTTAGGACAGAAATGAGGAGAAATTTCTTTAGCCAGAGGGTAGTGAAATTATGGAATTCTTTGCCACGTACAGCTGTGGAGGTCCGATCATTGGGGGTGTTTAAGGAGGAGATAGATAGATATCCAATTAGTCAAGGTATCAAGGGATATGGGGATAAGGCCAGAAATTGGAGCTAGATAGGAAATAGTTTAGTTTAGCTCATGGAGCAGACTCAATGGGCCGAATGGCCTACTTCTGCTTTTTTGTCTTGTGATCTTGTGACAAACAGAACTAAATCATTGTGGGTTAACCAGCACAGACACAATGGGCCAAATGACCTCCTGTTAGGATTCTACATTTTACTTTGGGATAAAATAGGAGATTGGACATAAATTGTGTTCAAGCTTCTGCTCTAACGCAAAAATGTAAAAATCTCCATGAATCAGCCCAACAGGATTGCATAATTATTCATATTTTTCTTTGCAAAAATCTTAAATGATCTACTTAGGAGTAAAAGTCTGATACAGTTTTATTAATGCAGCTTAAAATGGCTGAGAAAAAAATAAGCATTTTGATGTCCCTAATTCTGCACCTCCGGGTAACCAGATCTTAAATACTGGAACTGATTCCTCCAATGGCTGCAGACTGGCGCCATTGGCGCTCTGTGGAACAGATTGTCCTGTACTGAGCGACTCGACTCAGCACCCGGCTCCCACTTGTGGGACGTGCAAGCGACGGGCTCTGTGCTGGGAGTTGCCCTCAAGCGGCGTATCCGCGGCCAAAACCCACGACCGTTCGCCGCTTGTTAAAGACCTTTTAGCAATTTTTCAATGTCCCTGGTGGTCAAACACACTTAAATAACTTTGTTTTTGAAAAATGCGAAATGTCAACATTAGCGAATTATTAACAGCGCCGGCATAGAATATCCTCTTACCTTTTTGTCCACGGGGTCAGTCGCTTTGCTTAAATGAACATGGTTGCCCTTCCTACCGCACTCTTCCTGGCGGAGATCCAAGAGCCGGTCCAAGCCGCAGCCTCTCTGCGGCACATCTGCCGGTGGACTCCAGCTGTCGGAGCGGACAGCCCGCCGGCCGGAGTTACTGGGGCCGGCATTCCCGTTTGTCTGTCCATGAGCCGAAGTGTGAGACTTCCCGAGACATCTAGGACGGATGTCCCACCGTCAGTCAGCGCGATTCAGCCCATCCTTTCGAGCCGAGTGTGAGCAATTGGGTGAAATGACTTTTAAGTTGGCATTAAAGACTGTACAAAGTTATGTCATGTTTGGTGTAACTAATTTCTAAAACTCCTCAATCTTTTGTACAAATTCGGCGACTCTCACCCAGATGACGCTGATTCATTCAAGGGCACGTTTAATTGACCTCTGTCACAATATGCGTAGAGTATCAACAATTAAAAAACAGACTTGTGATTGTAATATTGTGCGGTCAGACTGGCCTTGCCAAACATTATAAATCAGGTGAAATGTTCTGGCTGCAGCAGCATCATGGTGAGTCGTTTGTGGCAACATATGGAGAAGATCCTTCACAACAGAACAGTAGATAATGAGATGTAACAAATGTCAAAGAAGTGGTGACGGGTTAGTAATATCTTAAGCCGTTCTTTATTTGTTTCAAATATTTTTAACAATAAGTATTTGTTGCAGTTTCGCACACGTCCACCCTTTAGTCTGAAGAGACATACCCTTCGTTGAAAACTGTAGTTATCTTGATTACCAACAAGGAAGGCACTTGATTGTGATAGAGAACAGTCAGTTTCAATAAATGGGAAAAAGCTGTATATCCTTGTTGAACATGGTCTATCATACTTCAGTGTGATCTTTTTGCAAACCAAACACATATCAATTTGCCATTGTTGCTTCAAATATAATCATTGTTTATTTTTCCTGTTAATTTTAATCAGTTTTCCTTATACAGTTCTAAAGAGGAGTAATATTGCTGAAGTCAGTCCCAGGACATCAGATACTCATCAGATATCAGGACTTGCTTTCATTTCCTCCTGATTTAATTCAACGTGCACCATGGCATATTCAAGACTAATTAACATGAGTAGCAACATCTCTTTTTTTTTGCAAAAGCTGCTCTTTATTTACATCAAATTAATTTCTTCTCTGCTTAGGTAGTCCCTTGGGATCAAGATTGAAATGCTTCCACTCTAGTTTTGTGGGTTCTAAGGTGGCTGATAAGGCAAATGTGGGAACTGCAGGCTCTACCACAGATGCGGAAGGGGTGGCTGGATAGTTTATCAGATGCTACACTCCTGCTGCAACCATGGGGCTCCTGTATGCTCTTGGTGCATAGCTTTGAGTTTCTCGATGCCATCTCAAATGCTCTTTCTCCAACTTCAGTGGTCAAAGGCCAGGGGTTCCTAGCAGATCGTGGGGATGTTGCATTTCTTCAAGAAAGATTTGAGTGCATCCATGAATCTTTTACTCTGTCCTCCTGGTAATCTTGTCCCATGACAGAGCTCAGAATAGAGTGTCTGTTTATGCAGTATGGTGTCAAGTATGTGAACAATGTGGTCAGCCCAACATAGCTGATGAAGAGTAACCAGGATCTAAATGCTGGGCATGTGGGCTTGGGAGAAGATAATGACATTGGTTCACATCCTTCCAATGAATTTGGAGGATATTGTGGAGACAGTATAGATGGTATTTTCCCAGTGCCTTAAGAGTCTGCTATTGGAAGTCCAGGTCTCAGAAGCAGATAGGTGATTATGAAGCTGCTACCCAGTAACTCAAGAGTTTTGTGGCAGGTCTTCAAATACCCCTTTTCCCAATTCATCAAGGACTGTGCTAGTGCTTTGAAAGTGGTAGTGAATTTCTTCATTGATGCACACCATCAATGATGGTGGTTCTTGTCATCAAGGTTCAGGACTCAACTCAGTGAAAGATGCCCCTCGGTCTGCCTGAAACTTGTTGGTCTTCCAACACCGTGAGATGTCCATCAGGGAATGCTGCCAATGGCTGCAGGAGTACGTGCTGAGGGATGCACTGAAGCTCTGTGGGGAAGGACAACAGTCTGGTCTTCTTCCACTACCACACATGGAGGGGCTGAGTTGGGTGGGGAAGCCCCTTGAATATTGAAATTGTGTATCATCCCAGTGGGCCACATAAGTGGCAAAGGTGATATGGGTTTTAAAAAAAATAAGTTAACACTATTGAATGCATTGACCATGAATGTAAAGGTTTTGCACTGTTTCTGTTTTATATATATTTTTATTATGAATAACGTTTATTTTGAAATAAAAAAAGGTTGGTAGGGGTCCTTGGTCTTGTGCTTGTTGAGTGTAAGACCTGCCCTCCCATATGTTTCTGTCACTAAGTCCACTACATCCAGGAGCAAACTTGTGCAAATGAAAGTATCCACTGCATTGACCACTGAGGTTTGGGTAACATTGGTTCTGGAGTGTAGTCACTGTAGGTTGAACAGTTTGGCATTAGTTCTGAAGATTAGTTTATTGGAGAGGAGTGCAACATTGTGCAGCAATGGCGAGCCTTGTATTGCACTGATCTTCACTGAGATGGGTTGTGTTGTAGGTCCATCGGTTGGTACCATAACGTGGATGTAGTTATGGAACACAGATGAATTTCTGTGGGCAGACAACTGTGCAGATGTTCCACATTCTCTCCAGAATGATGCAATCAAAGGCTTCAATGAGGCTGAAGCAGGCCATGTATATTAGTGCATGCTGTTCCCTGCATATTTCCTTTGGTGTCAAATGTAGGGGCTACTGTTCTTCAGAAGAACAGTGGAAGGTGACCACAACAGACATTTATGTAAATGGAATGATTGTTGCAACAACAACAAATAGATTTTCTACATTTCAGAATCCTACAATGCTATTATGAATATACTAAAGACTTGATTTGTTTTTGCACTAAATTTAGCAGAGTTCTTCACAAACCTCCTTCACACGTCACCCAAGTGTGTCTAAGTAAATTAATCTTGTGTTATAAATAGCAAATCAGATGTGGAAGTAAACTTCATAGATAAAGGCTCCACCTGGTGCGGTGCAGAACAGCACAAATTAGAATGGTCAAGTTGATCGTCAAACTGTGGTGACTCAGCGGCCTCAGCTGGAGTGCATCTGGCTAACTAAATTATTCAAGCTCAAATGCTTAAGAGAGGTAAACATGGCCAATTTTCCTGTTCCAGATTCCTACTGACTGGGCATTGCTGGAAAGTACACAAGATGCAATTTGGATACTTCCCCGAGATGTATCATTGCTGGCTCTTTCGGATATACATGCATAGAATTTGTCAAAATATTGTTGTATAAAATCATTCTGAAAAACACTTTTCCCCTCTCACTGATGTACGTGATCAGTTTATGTTGAGAAGACCATTGCCTCTTCTCACCAGAAGGATGGAACGACATGACCAGGGCACTGTATCATGAATTATCACCAACATATTTGTTAAATGCATTTCCTCTGACATTAAATAGTTAACGTATTTGCGCTTCCGTTGTTTTAGATGGGTAAATTCTACATTTTTGCAAACTGTGAATTGATGCCACATGTATCAATGCCACAGACAAGTCATTGTCTAAACTTACTTCCACATTCTCTGGTGTTTTTTCTAAATAACGTAGATGCGTCAGTGCCTGTACTAATGTTAGTGGTAGTAATACATATCCTAGTCTCCGTAACAGTAGACAGTTGAAATCCGTTTAGTGTTCAGCTGTATCAGCACATTAAAGCTAACATAAGTGATCCATTATCCAAGTATTGGGCCGGTAAACCTCTAGATTACTATCGGAGATTAAGCCCCACACACAGGTTTTCTACTACTTTAACTAGATTAAATAACGGGGATAGAAATCTGCCTAGTGATATTATTTTAAATGGAAGACCGCCATTACTGATTGAACATCATCAAATAATATAGGTAGACATTGACCATGAATGGTCATCCAAAATGCGCAATTTTGAACGAAATGACGTCCCGTCCGATATCCCGTTCTGTTGAGATAACGGTCAGCTGGATCAGGCTCCCACTACCGATCCAAAGAAGTTTCTGCGCCCTGACTTTCGCCCGCTCTGCATGGTAAAAATGTCCATGGAAGTTCGCTTGGAGACTTCGCTCTGGCGGACTGCCAGGGAACGGAACTCAACTTTGAATTGGCAAGAAGTTGCAGAATCCTGCGGGCTAATTCACCTTCCCTGTGCGGCCAGGTTCAGCGACTACTTTTTGTTAGACCCCAGCTGGTGAAATTAATACGCATAGATCACACAAGGAAGATTTTTTTAAACCAACTGGAGCACTTGCTACCAGAAACACCAGACAAGTAAGACAATGCATCTTAGAAATGTCGGGGCTTGTTCTTTTTAAAGTGTGCTTCGTGGTGAATTGAACAAAGAACAGAATCCGTCCCACCATCCCCGAGAAAACCAGAGCGGTTCCTACAATCTGGGCTGCAACGCCGTTATCTACCTTTAACCCATAGCTGTGGCTTCAATGCAGGGTGTGGGTCGGGGAGAAACTCCGGCAGTGCTGATGGAACTATGGACGGCAGTGCAGGAAGGGGATACGGTAATGAGGAGGGGAAGCGGAGGGCGGAAAGAAGGGGAGAAAACACATTCATGAGGATCCTGCAGCCTGATTCATTATCGTTTGTCGGTTCTGCCTCCTGTGTGTGTGGAACGCCGGCGGCTGCAGAATCCAGCGGAGTTCCCTCCGGTCTCATAGAAGCGCCACAAGTCTCGGCGTTTGTGACGAGTGAGTGGTGTGCCGCTCAGCAGCGAAAACTCCCGTAACTCACTTTCATTGCCCGGACCTTCTTCCTATCAAACAAGCAAGATAATAACAAAATCACTCCTCGGCTTGTGCCCAGCAATAAATGGCTCCAGCATTTTAATTCCAAGGACTTTTAACAGTTGTCCTTCCGTAGAAATAAAGAATTGAAATGTGCCTTTAAACAACAAATCGTGCGAGGTGCTAGCCTACTACTTAAACAAGCCATGTCTGCACATTTTTAATATTGCTGGGCAGAGCACACAATAATTACAAATCTACCTTCACTATGGAGAATTATACGAAATTATTTTATTCCCCTCAGATTCCTGTTCTTGCATTTCCTGCATTACAGAAGTCACCGCAGTTTAAAGCGGACGTCATCGTGGGACGCTGTTCTCTTTGGACTGATAATGTTAACGGGAGCTTTAATTGAAATATTCGCAACTGTTGAGTTCTAATAAAGCAAGCAAGCAAAAACTGTCCCCACTTGCAGGAGGCTTGGTAATCACAGGGCATAATTTTTTTAAAAAACGAGTAATTAGCAGAAAACCCAGACTGGATTTGCCATTTATCCCGCTTTGGAACGCACTAAAATACTTGCTGGAAACAGGTGCGTTTACAGTTGGAGCTACACCCGAGCAGAGATCGTCTGCGGGGTCACGAGAGGTGCACTGTTAGCTCTTTCAAAGAGTTAGTACAGGCACAAAGGGTCGAATGGTCTCTTGCCCTGAATAATGTGGATTTTATGCCGTCGCGACCTGACACATTTTTGGCTGCAAGTTTCAGACTGTTTTATCTTATTCTAATGGTTAAATGTCGATGATGGCAGGTTACTGCGATTCCAGTCCGGTTGTTCAGTTTCTGTGCGCGGCCCTACCGCGTTCACATCTTCTCCTTTCACTTCCCGGTGAAGGAGCTGGAGCGGTTTTTACATGGGCGCCGTTTGCTCGCTTCCGCATTGTGTTCCTGTATCTGCGCTCAACAGAATTGGCATTGGGAATGCCATTGAGAATCCTTGCGAAACAAAACATAAAATCTTTAAGCAGCCATTTCAGAACAGAGATAATAAATATAGCGCGGGGGTTCCAACTTGAATTCAAGTAGGAATTTTGAAATTAATAAACGCTGGGATATCTGACGAAAGCGTTGGGGAGGTTTAGAAATGGTCATGAAATGGCAGCTGTGATCAGCGAGGTACAATTTGTTAATAAATGCATTGATGACAAAGTCGAGTGAAAATACATGAGTGGATTGCGCCAGAAATCCTTCGTCTCAGGGCTGCTCTGAAAGAAGGCAGCGGAGTGAACGCTTTGATTGCTGCATTAAAGAAAGCTCTGACATTTGGTATATATCACGCAGAAAGAGGCAGCCTTGTTCGCGGGAATTGAGCAAATAAAGGATTAGGTGGCATTTTAACACAGCAGCGTACAATCTACTCCCAGCATCCAAGATCCCTGAAATCTCATGATAAAAATGCCCTTGACTTAAATAAAAATCAGAAATTGTGTCTTTGATTGTGTGAGCAAATAATCTTTGTTTCTGCGTGTGAGGGAGAGAGAGAGAGAGAGAGTCTCTACCTCAGTAACCGCCCTAGGGCTTAAGAACAGTCTGCAGGCGTTTCCCATGTCTACTGGAGCTGTCCACCGGCGTGGTACTGAAACCCAGCTGTCCGACAGCGGGTGTCAGATGCATCTCATTGAGAACACACAGCCGCGAGTAGCTCTGATGGAACCATAGGAGCCTCCCTGGTCACAGGCGGTTCAGCCTTATTTATGCAGGTCTGAAATCGAGCAGTTGTTGTAGGTGTCAGTGTTGACCTGTGTTCCGCATGTGGAGTAACAAGGTGTCGACGTGGTTTCCTGGTACTGAGAGCGCTAGGACAACGTTAATGCTTATTAATATGTAATCGCCCTAATTGGTGTATGTTATGAAGAGTCATTAACTCTGATAATCATCCTCATTAAGTTAAATTGTAATGTTGATACCTGCGAAGTGAATGCAGATGAAATTCCAATGACCCATTCCTGCCCCCGGCCCTCCAAATGAAGTTTTCGGCGATTTATCCAGATTACTTCCATACGCACGTTAGATCACAAAAAATTTTCATGCGGAGAAACCCCGCACCCCTCCCGCATAAAATGCTGCCACCAGGGTTCCACTGCCTTATCTTCTGAAAGACATCACAAGTAAACTGCAAATGTTAGAAAGACGACAGAAAATGCATTCTGAAGAAGGTCGTTGGTCCCACGTTGACTTTGCCCCCAGTACTGCGATTCACCAACGCCGCCTATTCTTTCTTGCTGGGCGGTAACATCAGGCACCCATGAGGTAACCGCTCGCTCCTTGCCGAAAACTTTCAATTAACATAAACTATGAGAAAGAAAGAAAGAAAGAAAGAATATCAGGAATAGAGCACCGTTTTGATGATCTGATGGGCATCTTTTCACGTATGGCTCTAAGCCATATACTCCGCTCAGTGAAGCTGCTGGGTGGATTTAAGGAGGCGTGCAGCTCACGAGACCTTTGTGTTTTATTTTTTAAAAACCCGATAAATCCAGCGAAACAAATAAAAAGCTCGAAACAGCATTAGCCTAAAGAGGAGAACATCCTTTTATATTCTTACCATAGAATACAAGAGTAGGGAGGCCAATGAAAGAATTGTATATAACGGTTGCTGGGCCACAGCCTGGGTATTGCGTATAGTTCTGGGCGCCGATCACAGGCAGGAGGTGACTGCACTGGTCAGGGGTCAAATTTTCCAAGGGTGATGATTGGATAGATTCTTTGGAACAGATGAAACTGGGGAGACTTAATTGAATTGTATAAATTATTAAGCTCCTAGATAGAGTAAATAAGAAGAACCTATTCTCCTTGGCTCAGGGGTCAACAACCGAACGCATAGATTTAATGCTGGTGATCCAAGAATTAGAGCAGAGATGTGGGAAAAATGATTCGTCCAAATGATAATGGGGGTCTGGAACTCACTACCTGGAGGGTGGTAGAGGTAGCAACCCGAATAACATGTGTACTTATGGCTCTAGAGAACCAGGGCTGGAAGGTGGGATAGGGCTGGACGCGATTGGCTGAATAGTCTCTCGTTAATTATCCACGATCTCCAGCAGTAACTTGAGGCCAGGGAAACTGTTTAGGTCGAGAGCCTTTAGTCTTTCCCTTCCCACAAATAACCTATCTCGATTAATTCCTATTTTAATGACCTATCAACGCTGTGATAGTTGGAAATTAGATGTTCATAACTGTAGATAAAAATTGACATAGTAGCAATCAATTAAACGAGGGCAGTGTTTGTTTCTGTTGATTACCAGTACTATATGTTTTTTTACGTTCTATTTTACGCTGCTTGTGTTAAATAATATTCGGATTGAAAAGTCTGGGAAACGCTGACTGATGCTCCACCACGAGTGACCGGAGCCCATGCGTAACAATTCCACGGTGCATTGCGCAAGATCCGTAGTACCCGCCAGCCTAGCCTTAGATTAGAAACTACGTCTGCTCCTAGCTTTTGGAAGACCTGAGAAATGAAACAGTGAAGCTTCAGAGACCGCAGATGCTGGAATCTGAAGTAATCGTTTTTCAACAATTCAACAACTGTTTGCTGAAAAAAGTAGCGAAGTTTTCCTCCGTCCCACACACACGCCAAACACGCAGAGAAATAAAAATCTGCAGATGATGGAAACCTGAAATGAAAATAGAAAATGTTGGAAACATTCAGCAGGTCAGGCAGCATCAGTGGAGAGAGAAACAGAGCTAACGCTTCAGGTCGATGTAGCTTCTTCAGAAGTTTTGTGGGACCTTGCTCTGCACAAGATAATGTGGCAGTCTCCACTGCTGTTCAAACGTACTTCCCTACCCGCTGGGCACACGAGGGAAGAATTGCAAGATCTATAAATGCGGCCAGTTCTGTGATGTCGCTGGAAACCATCGCCACATGTGTACAGCCAACAGGTTCCCTTTCCTCCATTGAGGCGTTTTCACTCTTGGCTCAGCCAAGGGGGGGTTAAGCTCACGTGTTAAAAATACGGTACTTTCTGCTTTTAATTACCTCACCGTGGATTTTATCAACTGGGAGGACTGGCAGGTTTCCTGACACCGAGAGCCACTTTGTTCTGCTGCACTAAATTGGGGGGATTCGAGGGGACGCAGGCTCTAAACCAATCTCTCCACTTTGTGAATAAGCAGGGAGTCAGACAAGGAGCCCCAGATTCCCTTGCAGTCACTGAATTATTGTTTGAAATTTATTTGTTACAATAGCAAAATATAAAGCAAATACAAAGATCCTATAATCACTACCTTAAACCAAGCCCTGCGCCTTGTGAATAAGCCTGGAATCGGACATACACCTCGGGCAATGTAAAGCTCCCAGAATTACAGGTGAAACCGAGCACGGTAATGGTCCCAACAAGCTGCAGCCCACTGGACTGTCATCGGGGCATCAGAGAGGATAATGGACATGGTGGGATTCACTCCATCCAGAGAACCTGCTGGTTCCTATACGAGGCAGGGGCGTTGCTGTGGGCAGCAGGGTGTGTGCGCAAAGTTTGATTTTTACAGGCAGTGTCCCTGCTCGCCAGAAATTAGCTTGAAAACAGGGAGTCTGGAGTGAATACCTCCGCGCGGTGAGCAGGCGCTCCCACGTGCTCAGCACAACCCTGCTCGGAGCGCCTCCTCCGCCACGTCGTCAAGTACCGCAGAGGCGGCAGCTCCCAGAGAGCAGCAGGCAGCAGATCGGCGGCCAGATCGACAGGTTCGCGCGGAGATTTTCTCAGACCCGGGTCCGAATTTCCAACCCCCAGCCCGACTGATGTGAGATACACAGCGTCGCAGACAAGATGGGGCTGTCTGGAGTGATTGTAGGAGCTTTGCATTACCTGGGGCTCTATGTCCAACTCTGCGCTTCCTCGCAAGGTGAGAGTCAGCACTCGGCGATTCCGCCAGAACAGGTTCACTGCGAGCAGCCGGGGAGAATACCTTGGCTCTTAGAATTAGCAGGCGCTGGCGTTGGTCCTTATGTCTTAGTGTTCGTCTTCCTAGTCACAGAATGCAACTTAAAGTTCCTGCAGCTGCAATTAATTTTCTGATTATCAATTAAGGGAGGATCTCTAATAACATTTTAAAGATATTCCTAAATAGAGCTCTGCACTGCGCGATTCATTCAGTTCATTTATTTGTAATGAAGCACTGCCTCCAGATTATAAGGTAGGTTAAAGTCTGAATCGAGTCTACACCCTAGCATTTTATAGATATTTGCGTTTATAAGCGTTGACTTCTAACAGATGGAAAACAAAATATTCAAATCAAAATATTGGATTTTATTCAGGATGGAAACTTCCTGCTCCCATTAAGCTGATGGAACGGTCTGTGGTAGGCAAGAATAAAAATTGAGGAACATGCATAAGCACTCTTACCATCCTTGTATGTGTCCGTGGGCGATCCTTGTATACCAAGCCACAATTCGACCATATATTGGAAGTAACGTTAACCCTTTGAAAACCAGTCAAGTGTTTTGAACGTTTAATTGAATATTTTTTGTAGTATTCACTGAGTTACTAATGAGCCCACAATGCTATTTGCTTTACCATTTGCCATTGTAGCAATTAAATTTCAAAAGAATAATTCAGTGAGTACAAAGGAATCTGAATATGGCATCGCGCTTGAATAGAGAAACATTGTCCTTCTAATCAGTTTGCATATAATTGGTTGTATCCGATCTGGCTGTGATTGACTGCAGTCAGAGAGTAGCAGTTTGTCTCAGATATTTGTAAACTGAGTATGGATTTAGTTGTAGGCCTTTTTTTAAAGTTTGTCTCCCTAAGTTATCTGAGTATTAACATGGTTTCCATGTACATTTTTTCTTCTATTTTTACTGCTGGTCCGGTATGTGGGAATATTACTGTGGCTCTATCCTTGATCTCCCAGCTTGAATGTTGAATTCTGTAAGAAGTTACAACAGAATTCTACCTTAACCTGACACAGTGCTGGTAATATTCTTCCGTTTCAGTAACTAGAATCGTTAAAGGTTGGAAATCGGAGGGAGCAGAAGCAGCCCTGTAAACATTCACATTTCCGAGATAGATGTAATTTATCTATAGGTCAGTACAATACTGGAAACCAAGATAATGAACTTAAGGATCTGTTCACAACACATGATAACAGCTAGACTGGTCCCTGCCTTTGGTGGGGTGGGGGCAGAGGAGGGAAGGAGGTGAGGGGATAACATGGCAGCATTCTGGATGATAAGCATTGTTAAATGTGATGACTCACATTCAAGAGAATCAAGTTGTTTTAGTATGTGCTTTGTGTTATCTTTGAAAGATAAAACCTAAAATGTTTTGCCCTTTGGAGTCCAGTGTGCACCAAATTCAGTTTGCTGAAACACTGGAATGCACTTTACTGACAAGCTTCAAAGTACCTTAGTGTATATTGTTCTTTTTGACCATTTGATATCCTCTTTTTGCCAAAATAAGCTAAACAGCTATTTTGTTTATAGCACATCTGTCCAGAGCAGAACAAGTAAACTTTTTCTGAACATCCAAACGTGAATGGCACAGCTCAGTGTTCCATCCTTGCCTTCCCCTGAGCCATGACTCTCTATTTATCCTCGTAATGACACATCCCACCCGCTCAGAACTGTAGAATCTTCTGGAAAAGGCAAAATAAAACCAAACAGCCATAAAATGTACATCTTTCTAGGCTTTTTTTATTTTTTCAAATTTAGATATATTGAAATACCATATCTTATCACTAGATATTAAAAGTGATACAAAAAAACAGAATAACCCTTTTGCAACGGGAACAGAATAGTTTTGAAAGTTTAAAAATGTTTTTGGAAATTATTTCTTTGCCTGACATAAGGTTGTGAATGATACAAATTAAGGTAGGCTCACAAAAATGAGATTGTGTCTCTAAATGTGTCCGTCGCATAATGCTTATTTGTATATTAATCCAGAAAGCTGTGCACACAGATCGTTATATCTAGCTAATGAATGTTTTCAATTGGTTACACTGGATGAATCATTTCCCCTATTAATGGAAAACATTATCTAAATATATGTAAAGCCTATAGAACAGAGGAAATCATATTGGTTCTAGAAGTATTTTAAATTTACAGACACTGGAAGTTAATTTTCACTTTGACAGATTGGTTCTGGCAGTACTTTTAATTTATAGCTGTGAAAAGCTAATGTTCATTTTGAAACATAGGATTTAATATAATTCATGAAAATGTAAGATAAAATTAAAATCTGCTTCAAATCCTGTTCGATTCTTTTTAGTTATTGCTGTATCTGGGTGGAGACAGGCAGTCCTGTTCACAGGAAAAGTGAGGATGCCCCCTGCTGATAAGGAACAAACAGATGCCCAATACATTGATAACAAACCAAAGCCAAGAGAAGTTCAAATTATAATTGACCATTTTACTCTTTGTAGTGTATCTCAAAAAATATCTCCCTGGATGTGATGGCAGCACAACCATTGGCTTTGCACGTTGATTTACGTTAAGTCCTTTTCTCATTGCATAAGAGTCAACATTGGGAAGCTGTGTGTTTAAACAGTTTTTCCTTTCTCCCCAGATGCATCAAACATCTTTCCTTGGTTTATAATGTTTTGTTTTGCTTTTGTTGGACGTGGATATTGTGGGAATGGGCATTTATTGCCCATCCCAAATTTGCCCCTGAGAATTTTCCTGTGAGCCACTTTCTTGAACTGCTATGATTTGTGTTGAGGGTACCCCGACTGTCACGTTAGAATGCAGTTTCAGGGTTCTGAACTTCCAATAATGAAGGAAGAGAAAGATATTTCTATCTGTATGGTGTGTGACCTGGAGGTGTGGTGGTGTTCCCGTGCATCTGTTGCCCTTATCCTCTCAGGCTGTCGATGTTGGAAGTGCTGGAGGTACAATCAAAGAAGGTTTGGTAAGTTGCTGCGGTGCACCTTGAAAATACAATATATAGCATCCATAATGCATTCATTGGTAATGAAGAGTCTGAATGCCAGTGAATGAGATGCTGGTCAAGTGAGCTGGTTTGTCCTGAATGATACTGAACTGCAAATGTTGCTGGAATCGCACACACCCTGACTGGTGAAGAGTTTTACATCACACTTGTGATGTGCCGTGGAGATGCTCCAAATACTTTATCCTTCGCTACCGGAAGGTGTTTCAGAATCTGAGGGAAAACTCTTCCGTGGTTTGACTTGGGTGAAAACAAATAACTTAAATTCAAGTTTCAGCAAAATATGTTACAAATCATTTATTTTCTTACCATGTTCCCAAATGAAAATGTAGAATGTTTAATGGACTATATTTCCATGATGTTTTTCCTTTGAAATCTGTCACTAGATTATGTGGTGCATAGACTATGTCCAGGACATGGTGGAAAAACAAATGCTAGATAGATATTTACTAGTCACATGTACATCGAAATGCGCAGTGAAATGCATCTTTTTGCGTTACCTTACTTGACAAAACCTTTTACTTCAATTGACAAAATACTGTAAAGCATTGTTATTATGTGGTATGAAGCATTTTATGCTATTTCCATTGAAAAAAGTGATTTGATGCAAAAGAAATAAAATAATGAAGTATTTTATACACAAATCCCCAAAACACAAACCTGTGAAATATTACTGGAACTGAAATATTTAATTTAGCAGCCTTAAATGTAATGCTCATTGATTATACAGTTCACCTTAGATTACCCAGTGTTATGTGATATACAACATATCAATAATCTGTGATCGATAAACACCACGGCTTCTGATAATGTTGTACCTTTCATGGAATAAAAGTTTCCAAAGTGGTTCACAGACCCAAGGAACATTGGGAAAAAGGTTAAGGCTAGCAACTGAAAGAAATAGATTTTGACAAAGCTTTTTGAAGAGAGAAAGGCAGCAACAGTGTGGATTTCATAAACAGTAATGCAGGATGTGGCATCAAGTCTGCTGAATGCACAATGACTGTGTAAAGTACTGGAATATTATTCACAGTGAGGTGATACTATATGTGTTGTAAGATCTAAAATATTCTCCATCAAGCTTTAAAGTAGATTTCAGGTAATGACTACATGATGGTACAGTAAATAAACTGAGAAACGCTACACTAATTTAAAGTTTCTGTGAATTTGTGCTGTAAGCTTTTGAGACTGACAGTGTCATGAATAATAGAAATTTATAGCAGAAGAAGATGCCTTCCAGCCTATTGTGTCCAGGCCGACAAACAGAGCTATTGGATTAATTCCATAGCCCCTTATAGCTGTGATTCCAGTGCGGAGCCTTGTAAGTTACAGGATATTATGTTCCTCCAGGTACTTTTATATGTGATATGGGTTCCCATTCTTGCCACTCTGTCAGGCAATGAGTTCCAGACTCACAACGCTCTCAGAGTAAAAAACGGTTTACCCCAAATCCTCTTCAATCCTTCTACCACTTATCTTAAAGCTATGCTCCTCAGCTTCTCATCCCTTTGCTCAAGAAATAAATCCTTCCAACTCACTGTATCCAGGTCCTCAATAATGTTATAAACATTGATTATGTCTGCCCTCGGTGTCCTCTGCCCTATTGAAAATAACCCCGATCTCATCATCATTCCTCATCACTAAATTCGTCAATTCCACGGCAAACAGCCTTTCTATCTCTAAAAATTCTACTACTCATTTTTGTTTCTTTCCTGTTGATTCAACCTTGGGTTTAAATTGCCACCTTCCCTTGGATCCCCTGGGCTTTGGCTTTCCTGACTAATTTATCTTCTGAGACATTCTGAAAAGCTTTGCTAAAATCCACATACTCTACAACAAATGTGCTTCCTTGGTACCTGCTCAAAAATGCATTTGTTAGTCAGGCACACATTGGCTTAACAAGAACATGCTGACTGACGGTGACTAATCTGTGCCTTTCAAAAATGTGATTTATATTGTACCTTGGATTTTTTTCCAATAATTTACCCACCACTGATGTTAGGCTGACTGGCCTGTAATTACTCAGTCTGTCTCTTTTTCTCTTTTTAAATAAAAGTATTACATTAGCTGTCCCCTGGTTCTCTGGTACCAAGCCATAATCAGTGAGGTTGTGTAATAGTAAAGGTATCTATTATGCACTTTGAATATCTGGAACGTTTTTCACTGACTTTTTAAAGTTATCAGTCGTAAGTGAAAGCCCTGTTAATATTGGTGTGGCATCGAGTTTTCCGTTGAATAAGGTTGCACTCTGTTTCAATTTAATTCAAATTTTGTCCAAATAGGTTCTATTTATTGCAGCTGTTTTACTAACTCATTTATAAAAAATACTGTTGTATGATAAATACCTGTCATTAATGTTCAAATGCCAGTCATTTTTATTTGCACGTTTCTGAAAATATTTGAAGGAAGACTTGTTTAATTAGATTTCAAGGGTCTGCCACAAATCTTAGGAAAATAAATGAGAATTATTTTTTGTTTCAGAGGTCTGCATATGATTTTTATTGATTATCTACTGATTTTACTTATTTTCAATGACTCACATGGTGTGCAGTGCCTTTTAATTGAGCTGATTTATTAATTGATGCATTGAATTTAATGGATAACTCCTTTCACTTGTCCAGGCAGACGTGGCTAGTTTTACTCGATTGAGTAGTGGAGGAGAATCCTGCTGTTGCACCAAAATGATAATGCATTTAAAAATTCACTATACAAAGCACAGGAAATCTGCTGCTTGTGCCCTTATTTCACTGGCATTTTGTATCTTGTGCAAAAGCAAATATATTTTTTAAAGGACATGGACTGATATCATTCTAAGATTAAAATATATCTATCAACATTTTTAATGTTGTGATGCATTTCTATTCAATAATAACCTTTTGAATCAAAATCTGGCTCATGGAGATGAAGGAACAATGGGCTAACTTATTGTGTCATCTAATTCCTGTGTAAACCTGAAGTATTAACCAACTGATCTAACCACATGCCTTTCTCTCCCTCTGTGGGCAGATGACCAACACATGTATAATTAACAAGTCATCAATGGTTCTAATGCTATGCTACTGTCCAGGAGACATCAATAATTAAATTTAGGGTGAATATGCCAATCCAAAATACTGTATCCTGCAGTTCAGTTTAAGAATGTAGTTCCATTATCCAACAGAAAGAGCAGAAAATGTAATATACAGTAGATAACTTTTAAATTATCTTAAGGAGAGAAACTTCATCACAGAATTTAATAAAGCATTAGAATCTTTTTTTTCCTAATTGTTTTGCACCTTACATAGTGATTGAGAGCTAAAACTTCAAGACAATGAAGACACAAAAACCCAATTTAATCAGAAGGATTAAAGAAACATCCAGGCTTATAACAACACTTAGTAAAAACGAATGCAGTGTAATTCATATTAATTAGTTTGAAAACTAATTATAGATGAATGTTTGAGTATGTTAATAGGAAATGTTGGAATGCTGAATATGCTCCAATCATTTCAAAAATTAACAACTCGTTTGTACATTTCTGACCTATCAGGTCTCTCTCCTGCAAGTAATGCATAAGGTAACAATGAGCTCCTCACTCATGTGCTGGGTCATTATGCAGAGAATTAAAAAAAATCCTACAAAAGGGAATACAGGATAAACCAAAATGATCTACTGTGCCTTGACATTTATCCATAAGCCTCTGTAAGATCGCAACATCATTTCCAGAATCTTTAATCCATTCATTCTCAGGATTGGAGAATTTAGTACATTTCAATACTTCAAAGAACAATCAAAATTGGTAATACAAAACAGTTTTAAAAATCTTACTTTGGTAAATTGTATTTAATCCCTTTAAGAAAGATTCTAGACATTCCTAAGATACAAGGAAAATACTCTATTGCTTTGGACAAGGTTTATCTGGTAATTTGCTAAAAGACCAATTCAGAACAATTACAAGCTGGTAGAATGCATAGAAAATTTAATGTTCAATTTACTGTAATGAGATTGGTACAACTGAGTAATATTACAGAATGTAAATAAAAGAAACACATTTATTTAGTGCCTTTCATAATTTCATTATTCTTTAAAGTACTTTTCTTGCTTTGTTTTCTCTGATGGGATGTGAGTATTGCAGCTGGTATGTGAGACTACCAGCCTCCCCGATGACTACATCTGCACAAAGTGCACCGAGATGCGGCTCCTCAAGGAACGTGTTGAGAGTCTGGAGCAGCAGCTCGATGACCTTCTGCTGATTAGGGAGAGTGAGCAGGAAATAGACGGGAGTTATAAGGAGTCTGTAGAGAGTACCTCTGGCGGTCCCCCTCGAAAATCGGTATCTCATCTTAGATTCTATTGGAGAGGATGACCTGACAGAGGAAGACCACGGCAACCGAGACCTTGGCACAGTGTCTGGTGCTGTGGTCCAGTGGGGAAGGAGTAATGCAGTGGTTATTGGGGATTCTATAGTGAGGGGAACAGATAAGAGATTCTGCGAACCCGACAATGAATCCCGGATTGTGTGTGTTGCCTCCCTGGTGCCAGGGTACGGGTTGTCATGGACCAGGTCCCGAAAGGTACCAATGACGTAGGTAGAAAAAAAGAGGTCCTGAAGGAGGAATACAAGGAGTTAGGAAGAAGGTTGAGAAGCAGGACCTCTAGGGTAGTAATTTCAGGATTACTACCTGTGCCACGTGCTAATGGAAGTAAGAATAGAAAGCTCTGGCAGATGAATGTGTGGCTGAGCGACTGGTGCAGGCTGCAGGGGGCAGGGCTTCAAATTTCTGGATCATTGGGACCTTTTTTAGGGGAGGCATAACCTATTCACAAAGGATGGGTTACACCTGAACTCCAAGGGGTCCAGTATCCTGGCAGGAATATTTAATTTAGCTGTTGGGGAGGGTTTAAACTAATCTGGCAGGGGGATGGAAACCAGGATGTTGGGATACAGGATGTTAGGATAAAGGAAGAGGTATATAGGAACAAATCCAAGATAGTGTGCGGTGAGGACGGTAAGAAGGACAGGCAGGTGAGAAGTCAGGATAATTTGCTGAACAATAGAAGTACAACAAAATCGGTAGCAGATACTGGACTAAATGCACTATATTTAAATGCACATAGCATTGGGAATAAAGTAGATGACCTAGTGGCACAACTACAGGTTAATAAGTACGACATTGTGGCAATCACCGAGTCATGGCTTTATGATGGATGTGATTGGGAACCGAATGTCCAGGGGTACACGGTGTATAGGAAGGATAGGCGGGTAGGCAGAGGGGGTGGTGTGGCCACGATGGTTAGTAATGATATAAAATCAATAGAAAGGAAGGACATTGGGTCAGAAGTGGAATCCTTATGGGTGGAGCTAAGAAATAGCAAGGGTAAAAGGACAATAGTAGCAGTTATATATAGGCCCCCTAACAGCAGCTGGGATGTGGACTATAAGTTACAGTTAGATATAGAAAAAGCGTGTCAGGGAGACAACTTGAAGATAATTATGGGGGATTTTAACATGAAGGTGGATTGGGAAAGCCAGCAAGGCAGTAGATCTCAGGAGAGTGAGTTTGTGGAATGTCTACGGGATGGCTTTTTGGAGCAACTTGTTGATGAGCCCACCAGGGGATCGGCTGTTTTGGATTGGGTGCCGCGTAACGAACCTGAGGTGATTAGGGAACTTAAAGGTAAAGGAACCATTAGGAACTAGTGATCACAATACGATTGAGTTCAGTTTCAAATTTGAGAAGGAGAAACTGATAGCAGGTGTATCGATATTTCAGTGGAACAAAGGAAATTACAGTGGCGTGAGAGAGGAACTAGTTGGAGGGACGGCAGAGCAGAAGTGGATAGAATTTCTACAAGAAATAAGGAAAATGCAGGATAGATGTATTCCAAGAAAGAAGGTTTTGAATGGAAAAGAGGCACAAATGTGGATGACGAGAGAGGTGAAGGCTAAAGTAAGAGCGAAAGGGAGGGCATACGAGGAAGCAAAAATTAGTGAGAAAACAGAAGACTGGGAAACTTTTAAAAACCTGCAGAAAGAAACTAAGAAGGTCATTAGGAAAGAAAAGATGAATTATGAAAGGAAGTTGGCAGATAGCATTCAAAAGGATACTAAATTTTTTAAAAATATATGAAGAGTAAAAGAGAGAGACAGGTTGATATAGGACCAATCGATAACGGTGCGGGGGAGATTATAATGGATGATAATGAGATGGCAGAGGAATTAAATGAGTATTTTGCATCGGTCTTCACTGTGGAAGACATCAGCAATATACCTGGTAGTCAGGGGTCTCAATGGATGGAACTGAGTTCAGTTAAGATTACTAGAGAGAAGGTGCTAGGGAAGCTAAATGAACTAAAGATAGATAAGTCTCCCGGACCGGATGAGGTGCATCCCTGGGTTCTGAAGGAGGTGGCTTTAGAGATTGCGGAGGCATTGGTGATAATTTTCCAGGTATCAATAGACTCCGGCATGGTTCCGGAGGACTGGAGGGTCGCAAATGTAGTTCCGCTGTATAAGAAAGGTGGGAGGCAGCATAAAGGAAATTACAGACCTATTGGTCTGACATTGGTGGTGGGAAAGTTATTGGAATCTATCCTCAAGGATGAGGTTATGGAATAGCTAGAGGTGCAAGACAAGATAGGTCCAAGCCAGCATGGTTTCATGAAGGGAAGATCCTGCCTGACCAACCTATTGGAGTTTTTTGAGGAAATCTCAGGTAGGGTGGATAAGGGAGAGGCTGTGGATGTTGTGTATTTAGACTTTCAAAAGGCCTTCGACAAGGTGCCGCACAAGAGACTGATGAATAAGATGAGAGCTCATGGAATTACAGGTGGGATATTGGAATGGGTGGAGTATTGGCTGGTTGGCAGAAGGCAAAGGGTGGGAATAAAAGGATCCTGTTCTGGTTGGCTACCGGTTACTAGTAGTGTTCCACAGGGGTCGGTGTTGGGGCCGCTTCTTTTTACCCTGTACATTAATGATTTGGATGATGAAGTAAGTGGTTTTGTGGCTAAGTTTGCAGATGACGCCAAGATAGGTGGAGGAATAGGGAGTATTGAAGAAATGGGAAGGTTGCAGAGAGACTTAGTTTAGGAGAATGGGAAAAGAAATGGCAGGACGAGATTCAATGGTGAGAAATGTGCTGTTATACACTTTGGAAAAAGAAATAAATGGGCAGATTATTATCTGGATGGGGAGAAAATTCAAAGTACAGAAGTACAAAGGGACTTGGGGGTACTCGTGCAGGATACCCTAAAGGTTAACCATTGGGTTGGATCGGTGGTAAGGAAAGCGAATGCTATGTTGGCATTCATTTCGAGAAGTATAGTGTATAAAAGTAGGGAAGTGTTGATGAGGCTCTATGGGGCACTGGTGAGGCCTCATTTGGAATACTGTGTGCAGTTTTGGGCCCCATATCTTAGGAAGGATGTACTGATGTTGGAGAGGGTTCAGAAAAGATTTATGAGGATGATTCCCAGAATGAAAGGGTTTACGTATGATGAGTGTTTGTCGGCTCTTGGACTGTACTCACTGAAGTACAGAAGAATGAGAGGGGACCTCATAGAGACATTTAGAATGTTGAAAGGACTGGACAGAGTAGATGTGGCCAAGCTGTTTCCCTTGGTGGGTGAGTCCAGGATCAGAGGGCACAATCTTAGAATTAGAGGGTACAGGTTTAAAACAGAGATGAGAAATTTCTTTAGCCAGAAGGTAGTGAATTTATGGAATTCTTTGCCACGTACAGCAGTGGAGGCCCGATCATTGGAGGCATTTACGGAGGAGATAGATAGGTATCCAATTAGTCAAGGTATCAAGGGATTCTGGGGATAAGGCCAGAAATTGGGGCTAGATAGGAATAGTTTTAGTTTAGCTCATAGAGCAGACTCGATGGGCCGAATGGCCTACTTCTGCTCCTTTGTCTTGTGATCTTGCTGATGGAAGCAGCATTTATTGTCCATCCCTAACTACCCTCGAGAAGGACATGTGGTGAGACAGCTTCCTGAACCACTGCAGGCTTTGTGATGAAGCTGACCACAGTCCCGTAAGGTAGAGGGTTCCAGGATTTTGACCCAATAACAATAATAAATGAATGGCAATATATTTCCAGGTAAAACAGTGTGTGAAGTGGAAGGATGCGTGCAGGTTGTTCCCATACACTTGATTCCCTTACATGGAGGTTGTAGAGGAAGCCTTGTGTTTTGCAGTTAATTAGCTTTTGATGTCCATCAACTCATTCATTGAAGCATATGAAAAGATAGGATTTACATTCTATATCTACAAAATGAAAGATCTCTACCAAATGCCCCAACTATATGACACTGCCCACTAAGACCCTGGAAAACATGAATCACTTGTCATATCTCAGGAGCCACCCCACAGTGAAAGCAGACACTGATGATGAAATTCACTACTGTGTTCAATATACCAGCACAGTCCTTGCTCATCTGAGGAAGAGGATGTTTGAAGATCAAGACCTCAAACCCAGCACAAAGCTTATGGTCTACCAGCTGGCTTTGTTACCTGCCTTACTTCATGGTTCTGAGACATGGACTACCTATCTAATGCACTGGAAAGATACCACTAATGCTGTTCCCAACAAATTCTTTGATCAACTGGCAGGACAAGTGGACCACCATCAGTTTCTTCTCCCAGGCCAACATTGCCAGCATTGAACAGGACATCTCATTCACATGCCCAACACCAGAATTCTGAATCAGATGCTATATTCCAGGCTCTGTAATGTAAAGAGATTTAAAGGTGGATAGAGGAAAGGATTCAAGGACAAGCTGAAAACCTCTGTGTAAAAACACAATGCACACTGGCTTCTAGGGATCCTGGCCATACCACAAAACATAATGAAGCCTTGGTAACCTGGAGCCCATGTGTCAAGAGCACACAGAAGCCTTGCTTAAGCCGCATTAGGAGCACACCACCTCCCAAGCTAGCCACCTGCCCATCCATCAAGCATCTCTTGGTCCACTTTTGGCAAAATCTCCAGGTCCCATACTAGCCTTGTCAATCACCTCAGAATTGGAATGAGAGTAAGTTGTCTTTCATCCCAAGGGACTGCCTAAAAAGGTGAGGCCATGATTTGGAGAGTTCTGTTGAGAAAGCTTGACAAGTTTGTAGGTGGTATGTACAAAGTCACAATAAGCCAGTGGCAGAGGGAATGAATTCTCAGGATGGTGGCTAAAATTCTAATCAATTTGTTTTATCTTGGATGTTGAACTGGTGAAGAGTTCTCCGTTACACTCTTGTGCATCTGACATTGCAACACGTGTTCAGTAATGCACTGTATGCCAGTCCTGAGTTTGTGCTCAAATTTCCAGAGTGTTTCTTGACTCTTCCCTGTCTGTGGTTTTCCTTCGATGGACTGATTTGTCCTGTCTCATATAACTAGATATTATGGAATAACTATAGAAAACAATACTCTGACCACAAAACTTATTTTCTGTAGCTTCAAAAGCAATAGCAATTTGTGTATTGGTATATCTGCATTGGCTGTATAAGAGATTCATATAGATTGGGAAGTTCATATAACATGCTCTTCAAAAGGAAACTGTCAGCTTCAACCAGGGGTGAAGATGGTGCACTTAACCATTGACCTAAGAGCACATTGGGAATAACATTATTGGATCTGGCCTACGCAACAACTCACCAGCAATGGCAAACATATACATATACATGATCCATATATGTGAGGCTAACTAAGCTGACCTCCATCCCTGAGAGTCCTTCCTCAAAGTGGAGCAGGCTGTGAGCAGTGATAGTGGGGAAACATGAAACCTGCCCCAGACACTCAGGTTGTCATTATCAAACACCTTTGAAGTGTTTTCAAATACAGTGTAACCTCTATATATTCTAGTTTCAGATATAATATTGGTGATAGAATATAGGTATGACCATGTCCCACCCAAGATACTGCGAGTTTTTATTCTAGGGTCACAGGAGCTAGTAATATTCCCAGCAGAATGTGACACAACTTTGTCTGTGAAAGTCCCTCTGACAGTGGCAGTTCGGAGGGAGCAATAGGTTGTGGAAAACGATCGGTAATCTAGCACCGGCGGTCTGTTCTACAACTTGTAGCTGTAGAGATTGAGTGGTGATAATGGGAATGGGTATTCAAGAAATCTGTTCAAATTATTCTGTATGTTCTGTGTTGTTCCCTGAGCTCAATGTGTCTATGGTTAGACTGAATGCCAGTTCTACTGATCGTGCGGACTGTCAAATGCACCAACACCCGATCTCCATTGTGCTTCTGACCTGTGTGTCTCATTACGTAGTTACAGAAGTCAGAGATTAGTTGCACAGTGAGGAGTACAGGGAACTAGTGCCAAGAGGTGAGGGAAAACAGGCTCATCTTCACTGTCAGTGGCAATGCAGGACTAACCAGACCATAGAATCATACAACACAGAAATGGGCCCTTTTGACCCACCTCATCCATGCTGACCATGATGCTTATCTCCATGAGTTCCATTGCCTGCATTAGGCCCGTAACCCTCTATGCCTTTCCTATTGAAGCACCTGTCCAAATGCCTTTTAAATGTTGCATTTGTATCTGTATCTGCCTCTACCTCCTCCTCTGGCAGCTCATTTGAGATAACCACCATCCTCTGGGTGAACAACTTGCCCCTCAGATCTCTTCCCTTTCACGTTAAACCTGTGCCCTAGGATTCTAGACTCCCCTGCCTTGGAAGAAGAACTTTGGCTGTCTTTCCTATGTATGCCCCTTATAGTTTTATAAACCCCTGTCAGGTCGCGCCTCAGTGTCCTATGTTCTTGAAATGATACAACCTTTGAATGTTAATATTTTGCATGTCATCATACCTCTGACAGCAGGCAAACTGTTAATCTAATGTAAATTCTGCAATTTTTGTAATTCAAATTGACCCAATACAGACAGAAACTTTGCATATATTTAAAATCTGTACAACATTTTGAAACTACCACTGAGAGGTAAGAAAATTAAAACGTGTTTAAAACAGTCACCACCTTTAGCTTGCTGGACATTCACTGCACAATTTTCCTTCTGTATTCCTTCTGAAGAAGGAAAAGAGCATACGTTCAAATATATCCAGAGAAACCTGAGTGGAGGAGGAGACCATTTAACCCATCACATCTGATCACTGCTAGCTAGCCCATCTAATCTAATCCCTACTCTTTATTTATGTGCTCAATATTTCTTTCTTTGTGTTCTTAAATGTAATTATGGCAAGATTAATAACTTTGTATGATGAGATGTTCCATGGATCCATGTGCAATAACAATAGTCACTGCTCCACATCTCCTGTAATAAATGTTTTTAGTCACTGAACCATTCATCAGTGCAGGTAACTGTTTAATTTAGTTGCCTTCTAATTCTTTCATGAGTTTGTGCATTTCTATCAGGTTCCTCTTTAGTTTTTTTCTGCTCCAGTGTCAACAAGGCAACTTCTTCATGGGTCTAACACCTTATCTATAATGGGGTAGACAAAACAACTCAGTCCAGCTGTTGGCTAATCTGATCCATCATAGCTTTGATTTTGTTTGCTAAGCATATTGTAGGCAGGTATGGTAGTGTAGCGGTTAGCGTAATGCTTTACAGTGCCAGCGACCCGGGTTCAATTCCGGCTACTGTGTAAGGAATTTGTGCGTTCTCCCTGTGTCTGCGTGGGTTTCCTCCGGGTGCTCTGGTTTCCTCCCACATTCCAAAGGTGTACAGGTTAGGAAGTTGTCAGCATGCTATGTTGGTGCCGGAAGCGTGGCGACACTTGCGGGCTGACCTCAGAACGCTATGCAAAAGATGTATTTCACAGTGTGTTTCTATGTACATGTGACCAATAAAGATATCTTATATATGTTTTATATTATAATTTTTCAACAGCAATATCTATTACTACTACTGTGTGCTGTTTTGAGCAGGAGCATTCTCTTGTAAGGAAAGCAAGATGGGTTTTCGCTCTACCAATGCAGCACTGTTGAAATCAAGGACAGATACATTAATATAGCAACCTTGTACTGTATATATACTTAGACAGAAAGGCTGTTTTCCAGAAATAGGCAACACATCATTTTCCTTATCTGATTGCTCATATGGCAAACCATTAATTAACTTGATTCTAACTGTATCATCCTTGGTAGGATGAAGAAGCAAACCGGTGAAGTATTTCATAGTGAGGGGCAATTCAAAATCAATAAATGCTGAGATGTGAAAATAATATTGGCATTTTAAGGTATTTATTTGATATGTTCTATAGTGCACCAATTATAGGTGGATATAATTCAATTCGTTTGCTGATATATACAACTAAGATTCCCAGATGCCTTGTATAGACCATCTTATTTGTGCCTCATTCCGGCTACCAATTTTCATTTATTGACTTACAGTTCTTCAGTGCTTGAGGAGCTGTCATTCAGATGCATAAAAGACAACTAATCAAAGATAAAGGCAACACAATTACAAAAGACCAGGAACATTTACTTACTTTCCTTATCTTAGGATCAAACAGTGACATGCTGAAAATTTTCTTCTGGCTTTGACTCAGTTGAATACTGTAATGAAAGAGCTTCAAATCTTTTTTTTCTGTGTGAATGTGATTTTAATATTTGCACTGTAGATCTGTAATAATGGATGTGAGCATTCACCGTGCAATGTAACACTAACAACTGACAAACATTTTATCTTCAGCAGTGATATATGTAATATAGTGAACACATAACATAGACCATGAGTTAGTCAGGAAATATGAGGAAATAGTCTAGGAACAGAAATTATAATTTGGGTCAAATATATGATTGGTACTTCTGAAATCTGTCCTGTTGAAATTTTTTTTGTAAATAGAAACTTGTCAGGAAGATATGGAGACACAAAAGATTCTGCAGATGCTGGACTCTGGAGCAACACATACAAAATGCTGGAGGAACTCAGCAGGTCAGGCAGCATCTGTGGAGGGAAATAAACAATCGATGTTTTAGGTCAACACCCTGCATCAGGTCCTGATGAAGGGTCTGATGGTCCTGATGAAGGGTCTTGACCTGAAACATTGACTGTTTATTTGCCTCCATAGATGCTGCCTGATCTGCTGAGTTCCTCCAGCATTTTGTGTGTGTGTTGTCAGGAAAGTGTACACTGATAATAGTATAAATATTTAGCAATTTTTTAAACATTTTCTCTCAAGAAAATAAGAGGTCCTGTTGCATGTGTTTCCTGAATGCAAAAAATTAATTTTAAGTCGGTCAGTTTTCTCCATGCATAAATCCATTTTCAATGCAGAGTAATATTTTGAAGATTAATATTAATTTCAAGGGGATTACAGAAGATCTTGAGTAAATTGACTAAAGAATAATGTGCAATAAAATCATAGATGTGGATGCCTTTAAAGACATATGATTGAGCATGGTATAAATACATTCCAGGGCTTAGAAAGCAGAGGCAAAACTAATATGATCCACATGAGTCAAATTTAAAGAAAAAATAATGGAAAGACGTCTCTGGATGTGGAAAGATGTGTGAAGAACACACTAAGCACTAATGCATGATCCATACTGGAGCCAAGGACATTTGGTGGGAAAGGGTTAAGGTTGTGCAGTCAGGATTAAGATGTAGACAGGAAGATAGAGAGAATGATATAAAATAAATGCCACAAATGGTATAATCTCAACATTGGTCCCAGATCTGTGTGCTCAAAGGACGATAAACAGGTTCGTATGACAGGTTAATGGTGAAGGAGTTAGGGCTTCACGATCATAGGGCCTTGGAGCCAATTCTTTTGACAGCAAGATAATATACATGGAACACAGCAGTACAACACTGGCCCCTTGGCCCACAATGTCTGTACTGACCATGATATGCTGGAATGTATTAATACCTTAATGTAACTGGGATATTTAATTACCTTAACATCATTCAATGTTAAAGTAATTAAAAATCAATTGGGAAATTACTAAAGTGCAGGACTGTAGAGCAATGGGAGACTTTAACTATCCAAGTTAAAGAGGGCAGTTTTTGAATTAAGGGGAGGGTGAGGGGTGGGAGTAATTTTTGCTCAGGATATGTCTGTACTTAGTATCATCACTGGCCAATCAGGTTTTAATCCTGGGGAACTAAGGAATTTAGAGAATGCCATGGGGTGTAGGGTGGTAAGCATCTCGGGAACAGTGATCAAAGTATTTAGGAAAAAATAGCAAAGCTGCAGGTTCCACAAACTTCAAAATAAAAATAGAAAACACAGAGCCTTTGACCTGAAACGTTAACTTTGTTTCACTTTCCGCAGATGCTGCCTGAATGGTTCCAGTCTTTTCTGTTTTGAAGTTATAAGTTTTAGTTCTATAAAAGGGCAAGAAGCAAACTAGAATAAGAATGTGCTTAAATGGGGGGGGGGTGGAGATAACTACATTGAGTCGATCTGGGTAAATTGGCGAGATGTAATGGAACAGTGGGTGACTTGTGACACAGGAACTGGTTCCAGCAGCATCTCCACAAGGAGGGAAACAAAGTCAAAATGGCAAACGAGTAGGGAATAGGATAAAGCTGTAAAGGGGGCCTTATGACGTGTGTCAGCTTGATTAAGAAGTACGGGAGAGGTGAAAAGGAAAATAAGATTAAAGAGACAGAACAAGAATAGGTTGATATCTGACATAAAAACAAACAATCCAGAGTGGCCTCTCTGGGCATTTTAACAGTGAAGCACAGTCCAAGATGAAGAGGAACTCGTCAGATACCAAAACAAAGGTCTGTTTGTGGAGTATGAAAACGTAGCTGAGGTGCTACATGGATATATTGCATCAACATCTACTCAGGTAGAGAACTTTACTGAAGATGCAGTGCCAGAAGGGCAGGTAGTGGTAATACATCCAAACTAAATGGGATGAATCTCAGATTACTGAGTAAACTACGGATAGAAACTGTGGAGGGGCAAAACATCATCATTCAATCCATTGTTAGAGGACTGGTGAATGTAAGGAACAGCCTGCCAGAGGAAGTGGGTGAGACAGGTACAACAGTGGCTTGTAAGAAGCACTTGGATAGGTACATGGAGGGGCGGAGCTTGGAGGGATATGGGCCAAACGCAGGAGATTGGGACTAGTTGGGTGGGCACCATGGTCAGCATGGACTGGTTGGGCTGAAGGGCCTGTATCCGTGCTGTATTGCTCTACGACTCTATGACTCGATGACTAGAAGATTGTAACTGTTGACCTCTTGTTCTAAAAGTGGAGAAAGATAAACCTAAGGCAGGCCGTTTAATGTTGGTGGTGGGTAAACCTTTAGAAACAGTAATTGAGAGAAAATAACCTCTCAGATGAGCAGGAAAGCCAGTGCGGACAAGCAAATTATGTTTGATTAATGATTAGGTTTTTGAAGAAGTATCAGGGGTTGGCTGAGGGCAGTGCAGATGATATTCTGTAAATAGACTTTGAAAAGGTATTTAATAATGTACCCCATGCTGGGTTAATTTGCATAATTGAGGCTCATGCAATAAAAATGCCAGTGGCAGCAGGGGTTAAACATTGATTTAGGAATAGAAAATAGATTTTGTGTTGGGAATGGTTATTTTTCAGACTGGAGGAAGTTATAAAATGTTTTCTCATGTACTCTCTGTTAAGACCACTGCAGTAATAATTCAGGCACAGTTCCAAAATAGGCATATTTTTGCTTAAAAGTGTAAGAAAACATTGAAGGAAAACAGTGTAAAACAATGAGGAAAATAGGACAATCAGACAAAGTCAGAATGGACTGACATACAATGGATGTAATTTGATGCAGAGTGGGAAATGATAGGTTCAATAGAAAGAATGAGAAGAGGCAATGCAAGGGAAAGGGTACACTTTAAACTGGTGAGAAAAGATGAGAGATTTGATGTGTTTGTTCATGAATATTTGAAGATGGCAGGAGGGATTAACAAAGCTGTCAGTGAAGATTATGAAATTATGGGCATAAATGGAGACATGGGGTATAAAGGTCAGGAAGTTATGCTAATCCTATATAAACCACCAGCTTGTTCTCAACTGGAGCAATATATTATTACCATACTATTGGTAGGATGTAAAGACCGGAGAGAGAACAGACTTATCAGAGTGTTAGAATTAGATCTACTGTATGAAGGCAGACTGTTTAAGTACACTTTAAACATTTTGATCAGATGTCTATTTTGAAATTGTGCCCAAGTTATCATTGTAACTGCAGTGGTCCTAATACAGAACCCCTGAAAAAACATTGCATTTCCTTCTGTGTGAAAAACAACCATTCACAACTTGTCTCTTACAGCGACATTGTGGTCCTCAAAACCAGCCGACGATCAGCCAGGCCTCCTGCTGAAAATAGCAAGACCCATGTCTAAAAATGCCCACCAATATGCAGGGCCACGCTTCCCACCCCATCAAAACCACTCATCAGAAAGAGCAAAGGGATTTGATTGCCTGTGAATGTCTCAGCATATGACATTAATTAAAATCTTTTAAAAATTAATCATACAATTGAACAATTAAAATTAATTAAACATTTCAAAGCTAACAATAAATGTCTAAAACACTTAAATGCACATATATGTACTTAATAGTTTTTAAATTAATGATTACATTTACTAATTTAAAAAGTTCAAAAAAAATGTAAATTAATCCAGCACAGACTCAGTGCCCAAAATTTGGCATTTTTATTGCATGGAGTTGTTCTCAGTGCAGAGAAGTTTAAAGGAAGATTTAGCAGAGGTACTTGAAGTGGATAGGTAGAGTGCACGAGAAATTGTTACCTGTGGCTGGAAGGTTGATGACAGGGCACAGATTTAAGGAGGCTGGGGAAATGAAGCAAAACTTTTTTTACACACGGCCGGGTTTTAAAATGTAGAACACACATCCTGAACAGAGTGAAAAGACAGCTTTAAAAGTGGCAAGGGGAAGTCAATAAAATCCGTGAATATGAGAAAGAAAAAGGAAATGGAACTGATTGGATTGTCCCTCAAAAGACCAGGCACAGACATGCTGTAAAAAAAAAATGGCCTCCTACTGCACCGTGTTCCACTGATTGCCCTTCTATGGGAAAGTTTTCGGTCTTGTGTTTCTTCTTGTTCAGCCTTCATCATTGCTCCAGATTTGTGATGTTGAGTTATAGCAGTGGAGCACAGCTTTATTATGGAGCAGGCAGTATTGACAATCTGAAACTCTTCTGAGAGCCACTTATGTGAACACAGATGTCCCAAATTTCCTGAGAAACCTCACTGCTGCTGTTCCATTTATGGTCTGTGACTGGCCTCCTCGTGGAGCCCAGCGGCACAATGCCAACTTCCTGCATTTTCCCAGCAGTTATGCTGCAAAAATCTGGGCATTGAGCCCTTGGCAAGTTAACCACATTTTGTGAATTGATTAAATTAGTAAATGTAATCTTTAACTGAAATATATGTATTTAATAGTTTTAAGTGTTTTAGACAATTTTATTTTTTAAATGTTTAGTCAATTTTTAATTGTTCATAAGTATTATTAATTTTTAAAAGGTTTCAATTACTTCTGTATGCTCAGAGATTCACACACATTCAAATCCTTTTGCCATTTTTGACAAGTAGTTTTGATGATGGGGGGTACATAGCTGCATTTCTACACATGCAGTTTGCTATTTTCAGCAGGAGGTTGCTGCATTGTGTGAGGCCTGACTTTTTATACAAAACAAACTTTATTCATAATAAAAGACAAACTATATACAATTACAAAACAGTGCAAACCTTTTCATTCTTGTACAGATCATTCATTAGTGGTACCTTTTTATATATATTAAAAAAAACAGCACTGATGCCACACATGTGGCTCCCTGGAAGCTACCCGGTCCCGTATTTACAATATTTAGGGGCTTTCTCACCCTCCCCGCCCCTCCCTCTCCAGTAGTAGAAGAACCCTAAACTGTAGTCCTTCCCCACCAAACCTTTGCGTTGGCTGCGCCCAGCTTCAGTGAATCCCTCAGCACGTACTCCTGCAGCCTGGAATGTGCCAGTCAGCAGCATTCCCCTACGGACATCTCGCAGTGCTGGGAGACCAACAAGTTTCGGGCAGACCAAAGAGCATCTTTCACCGAGTTGATGACCTTCCAGCAGCAGTTGATGTCCGTCTCTGTGTGTTTCCCCGGGAACAGCCTGTAGATCAGAGAATCCTCTGTTACGCAGCTGCTGGGGATGAACCGTGACAAGGACCCTTGCATCTTTCGCCACACCCTCCTCGCAAACCCACGGCCCGCAAAGAGGTGGGTGACCGTCTCATCCCCAGCGCAGTCCTCCCGGGGGCAGTGCACGCTGGGAGTGAGGTTCCAACCATAAGGAAGGATCTGACTGGGAGGGCCCCTCTCACTGCCAGCCAGGCGAGGTCTTCTTGCTTGTTGGTGAGTTCTGGCAATGAGACATTCTGCCAGATGGTCTGGACAGTCTGCACAGGGAACCACCCCACAGTATCCACTGAGTCCTTCTCCTGCAGTGCCTGCAGGATGTTCTGTGCTGACCACTGCCTGATGGACTTGTGGTCAAAGGTATTGGTCTGGAAGAACTTTTCCTCAAAGGACAGGTAGTGCGGCAGCGTCCAGCTGACTGGGACGCCGTGTGGCCACGGGGCCAGGCCCATCCTTCGCAACAGCCGGGACAGGTAGAACCTCGGTACGTAGTGACACTTGGTGCCCACGTACTTGGGTTCCACACAGAACCTGATGCAGCCACAGACGAAGGTGGTCATCAGGAGGAGGGTGACACTGGGGACACCTTTACCCCCATTATCCGGGGACTTGTGCATGGTGGCCTGTTGGACCCGCTCCATCTTGGATCCCCAGATGAACCGGAAGGTGGTGCGGGTGATTCCCAAGCCAGAGAAGCAAGGAACAGGCCACACCTGCACCAAGTACAGCAGCCCTGAGAGCACCTGACACCTGATGACCAAGTTCTTCCCAGTTATCGATAGGGAGCGCCGTTCCCACAGTCCCAGTTTCTGCTTCACCTTCACAATCCGCTCCCGCCAATTTTTGTTGCACGCCCCAGCCCCTCTGAACCAGATCCCCAGCACCTTCAGGTAGTCAGGCCTGACAGTGAAGGGGACGTTGGATCGGTCGGGCCAGTTGCCGAAGAGCATGGCCTCGCTCTTCGCGCAGTTAACTCTGGCTCCTGATGCCAACTCAAACTGGTCGCAGATGTTGGTCAATCTGTGAACTGACCTTGGGTCCGAGCAGAAGACGGCGACGTCGTCCGTGTACAGGGAGGTTTTCACCTGGGTGATCTCACTGCCTGGCAACGTCACCCCTCTGATGCTCTCATCCTTCCTGATAGATTCGGCAAAGGGTTCTATACAGCACACGAACAAGACGGGAGAGAGGGCAGCCCTGCCTGACTCCAGACTTGATGGGGAAGCTGTCTGTTTCCCACCCATTGATTTGGACTGCGCTACGGATGTCTGTGTAGAGCAGTTGGATCCAGATCCTGATTCCCTCCCCAAACCCATTTTGGAGAGCATGTCCAACATGTACGTGTGTGATACCCTGTCGAAGGCCTTCTCCTGGTCCAAGCTGACCAGGCAGGTGTTCACCCCTCTGTCCTGCACATAGGAGATGGTATCCCTGAGCAGCACGAGGCTGTCAAAGATTTTCCTGGCAGGTACAGCACAGGTTTGGTCCGGGTGGATCACCTGTCCCACAGCAGACCTGATCCTGTCTGTTGGCGATGGCCTTGGACAGGATCTTATTCAACAGTGAGATGGGTCTCCAATTTGTGATGTCTGCCCTGTCCCCTTCTGCTTGTAGATGAGGGTGATGGTGCCCTTCCTCATAGACTCTGACATACTGCCAGACCGAAGCATAGCTTTGTACACTTCCAGCAGGTCTGGGCCCATCCAGTCCCACAGAGCCAAGTACAACTCCACCGGTAAGCCGTCGCTTCCGGGAGTTTTATTCGAATCAAAGGAACGGACAGAGCCAGTCAGCTCCTCCAGGGTCAGTGGTTGGTCCAGACTCTCCTGCTTGTTGTCACCTAAGACCTCTGTGATAGAGGACAGGAAGTTCTGGGAGGCGGTGCTGTCTGTGGCCTTTCTGTCGTACAGACTGGCATAGAAGGATCTGCAGATCCTTAATCTGTCCGTCTGCGAGGATGCTACTGAGCCGTCCTCTTCCTTAAGGCTTGGATCACAGAGCTCCCCCTGTGCACCTTTTGGAAGAAAAGACGTGAGTACGTCTCATCCTGCTCCACAGAGCGAACCCTGGATCGGAAGATAATCTTCGAGGATTCGGAAGCGTGGAGCTGGGCTTTCCGGCTCTTTGCCTCTCTGAGTCCCTCCCTCACATCCACCCCCCTCGACTGCAAAAGGAGGAGTTGCTGCAAGTCTGTCTGGAGTTGGCACAGTTCCCTTTGCCTCTGTCTTGCTTTCTGGACCCCCCTGCGGATGAAGAACCTCTTGATGTTCTCCTTTGTTGCTCCCCACCAGTGCACAGGGGAGTCAAAGAGGGGTTTCACGGTTCTCCAACCTGCGTAATCCCTCTTTAGTTCCTCCACGGTCTCTGGGGTCAGCAGCTTGACGTTCAACTTCCACGTCCCCCTGCCTGCCTTCTGGTCCTCCTGTAGATGACAGGAGGCCTGAAGAAGATGGTGGTCAGAGAAGAACACCGGCGTGACGTCGGTGGATCTGACTATGATTGGATCTGACATGAACAGGAAGTTGATCCGGGACTGGGCTGAGCCGTCTGACCTTGACCAGGTGTGTTGCGGCTGTGGTCTGCCTGTAGGGGCGCTGAAGGTGTCGTACAACTTGGCATCCTTTACCATTTCCATCAGGAGTATGGAGGTGCCGTCCAGTCTGCTGTCAGCACTGCCGGATCGTCCAGCCGCATCGATGCTGCAGTTGGAGTCACTGACCAGAACGACCGGCTGGGACGTCACCAGCAGTGGTGGGAGCAGCTGGAGGACGGCCAGCCGTTCGCTCCGCACGGGCGAGGCGTACACGTTAATTAGCCGGAGCAGAGTGTTCCAATACATCACATCTGCCACGACGAGCCACCCCCCACCACCTCTCTGACCCCAGTGATTGAGAAGTTGCCCCCCCCATCAGAATCCCCAGGCCAGAAGCGCGACAATTATTGCCCCCCGACCATACCGACAGTCCGTGGGACCACCATCGGGACCACCATCGCGACCACCTCCGATAGTTGCGTAGGTGTGGTAGACCACACTCTTGTAAGAAAGTCACATCTGCCTTCACCTTGGTGAGGAACTGTAAGGCGTTAATACATCGCGCGGTGCTCTTCACACTGCGCACGTTTAGAGATGCCAGTTTTATCTCCATGGCTCTTTTGGAGTTCGGTTCCAGTTACACAGTCCAATTTCATTTGTCCTGGGCCCTCATGCCCACAGCTTTGGTGAACTGCCTCACCGATTCCAGGCTCAGATATTGGGAGTGGTCTCCCCCTGGGTGTGGGGTTCCTTGTGGCGAGGCTGGTGGTGCCACTGGGGGGGGATCCGCCTGTGCCCCTGTCCTTTCACTGATGGTCCAGAATCTTTCCTCTCCTGGTGCTGGGTTGCGTCGGATGCAGTGCTGCTCCCGGTCTCTCGGAGCTGGGGGGCGACGGCCTCTGCGCTGCTCCTGGTCTCCCAGAGCTGGGGGTCGGTGGCCAGGATTGTTCCCTCACTTGTTCTTGTCAGTTGGTTCTCTTCCATGTTCTCTCTTCCATTTTGCCACTTCCTCTGCCTCCATCGTTGGCTTCAGCTGTTGCCTTCATCCTCCGACGAGGAGAGGTTGCTGGTGTCCACCTGCTGCATTACTCTGTTCTTTCTGGTGCCCTTGTTTTCTGTGGCCTGTTGTCTCTTGGGTGGTGTTTTTTGTGCCTTCTTCCTCTTCACAGTCTGCCGTTCCCTTTCCTGTCCCTCCCCCACTCCCTCTTCCATTGACTCCTCCTATTGGGGAGGGGGCTGGGAGTTCATGGCTGGGGGTTGGGAGCTTGAGGCGGTCGGGCTGTCCTCACCACCCCCCCCCCCCCCCGTCTCGGTCTCTTCTGAGACCCCCGTGCTGGTGGGGGGTGTGTCAGTGTCCCCTGGGGTGTTGGTGCTCACACCCCCTCTTATTGCCTGTGCATAGGTACAGGCCCGTTTTGGGCAGGCCTTGTAGGTGGCCTGCTTCCTCGCACAGGTTGCAACGTTTGCTCTCCTGACAGTCCTTTGGTGACCTTTCTGCTTGCAGTTCTTGCAGATGACTGCGTTGCACTGGGCCGCCACGTGTCCGGGTCTGTTGCAGTTGCGACACACCCTGGGTTGCCCCGTGTACACCATGTATCCACGGTTCCCTCCGATGGCAAACGCTGAGGGGGGGTGGATGATGGATCCATTTGCGTCAACTCTCAACTTGACCTTCACCTGGCGCTTGCTGGTCCAGATCCCAAACAGGTCCTTGATGTCAACGCAGCTTTCCGCTCCGTCCACGTACCGAGCCAGGAAGGTGAGGACAACCACCACGGGCACATGTGGGTTAAACATGTGCACTGTTACCACATGTTCCTTCTGGGTGGGGAGGGTGAAGAGAGGCTGTACCTTCAGCAGTGACAGCGGAGCTTCGTTCCCCTTCTCCCGAAAGTCCTGCAGCAGCTTCTGCCATCCCACTGGGTACTTGAAGGTAATGTCGAAGTACCCGTTACCCGTGAAGTTCTGGAGGCAGTAGATATCCTTCACCTCGAACTTGCACGTATCCAGCAAGACCTTCCTGATGAAGAGGTCCCTTGTGAAAGGGTTCCCATCGCTGAGGTCCTTCACCGTCACCCTGACGGTATTGAGGATTCCTCCTCCCGAGGTGCTCATCGCTGCTGCCATCCTGATGTGGTCGTTGCTGAACAGAGGAGTTAGACCAGTCAGCATTAGGATCCTCCTCTGTGTCAGCAGGTTAAGCTCTCATCAGGTGGCTGCTTGATCGCGAAGAGTCCTTGATATCTTCTCCTCAATGTTGGTGTCTGCAGAGACCTGCCACAATCCACCACGAATTCGTCCTGGGAGAACCACCCTCCTGATCACGGTCTCTCCCTTGCCTGACTGATCAGCAAATGGTTTCAGAGACCAAGTTGCTACTGGAGGTAAGTGATGGAAGGGAAGCAGTGTATATGGGTGACTCACCATTGAGTGAGGCGGGCCAGATGAAACCATCCTGCAGACTATATGTTGTTACTGGTATTACTGGTGCACTCAATAACTGGTGACTTCAACCCTGGTGTTCTGTGTAAAGGCAAGGTAAATGAAGAGACAAAGATGAAGCTTAGTCATGAGATCAACAAAAGCAGAGCAGCAACGCATTATTCTATGTTAACTGAATTTTAGGGGGTTTGATTCCTTTACCATTTTACCTAAAAGATATTCTTAGTTAATTCTTGAACAATTGAGTTTTCTTTTGTGGGTCATTGAGAAGATTGAAAGGCAGAGCGAGTGTCAGTAGCCGCTTGTAATTACAGGGGAGAAGATGGATCCCAACAAGACTGTGGTATGCATCCTGGTCTGTGATAATAATGTGCTAGCCCCTGCGTAGTGAGCCAAATGCCAGAGATAAAAGTAAGATTATCACATTGTCCAATTGGACTGAGTAATGCTGAAGTGCCTCCACTCTTGTGTGCCAATCATAAATGCATAATGACACAACTTGCGCTATTTGGCAAATTACTGTCAATAACATGAATGCTGGAAGTAGAGAGACCAGAGAGATCATGACAATCCTCGTGCAATATTGATTTGATGCTAATGCTATCAAGTTGGACCATGAAAATTCAATTCATGCACTTTATTAATCATATACAGGGAACTTGGTATTGAGCGTGAGGAAGAATCCCCTTCTCTCTATCTCCTGCACTTTGCTGTTTATGGGGATAATTTTCCGGTTTGTTGGTGATTGATTGGAAGGCGAGTTAGTTGTGGAATGGAGACACAAGAGTCTGTAGATACTGGAATCTGGAGCAAAAAACAAACTGCTGGAGGAACTCAGTGGGTAAAGCCACATCTGTTGGGGGGGAAAGGGATGGCCAACATTTTGGGTTGAGGCCCTGCATCAGGACTGAGTGTAGCGGGAAGATAGCCAATATATAGAAGTGAGAGGGAGGCAGCATCTGGTGGGTGATAGGTGGAACCAGAGGAGGCGGAGGGGGCAATGATGGCCAGATGGAGCTAGATGGGGGAGAAGGAAGGGGGAGTGGTAGGTAATAGGTAGAAACAGATGGTGGGGGAATAAATATAACAGATGGAAGTGGGTGGAGACAGGCTGGAAGGTGGAATCGTATAAGGGATGATGGAATCTGATGGGGAGAGGAAAGATGAACCAAGGGAGAAGGGTTAGATGTGGACATTTGGCTGATTTTCATTTCTAGACGGAGCTGCAATTTCAGATGTGGTGAGGAAATGGCTTAAGGTAGAGTTTAATAGGAGCCTTCACTGGTTCTGGCCAGGTATGGGTGCTTCAGTGATCATACCTTCAGGCCTCCAGAATGATAGGGGAAGTGAAGGAGAGAATCTGGAGACCAAGGTGATATAGCAGAAGCAAGAGGAAGAGATAAAGATGAACACAATAGTCATCCATAATGGTTTTCTGGAAAAACTTTGTCCACATCAGCGTAATAGTGGAGTAAAGTTTGAGGAGACCAGCTTCAGCAAGAAATCCCACTGGAGATCTGCCACACCCTGCAGCAACATCTGCTGCTACAGCAACTGTATTTTTACAACTTTGGATCTTTCCTTGCTGGTGACGGTACATGTCATCGATCAGGTGTTGCGGTGCGTCACTAGATAACAGAGCTCCTCTTCCTGCAGAGAACCGAGTAGATCTTTCCTTTAGGTAAAGGACCGTGGGCAGATTTTCCAGGAGATTGGATAATGAGTCATTGACAGCAAACACGTCGCCCTGAGGCCTTTGACCACGACCCTGACATAGCTGTGAACCAAAAATGATATCACTCCATTAATGGGGAAGTTGTCTGTGACTGTCACAAGTGGACAATTATGATCAATGCTCAGTTACTGGGGAGCAACCATGACTCCTTCATAATGTGGCAGACTCCTCTGTGCCCACCACTTTAGAACATACAACAGTGCAACACAGGAACAGACCCTTCGGCCCACCGTGTCTGGGCCAACCATGATGCTAATCCAAACTAATCCCATCTGCCTGCACATGGTCCATAACCCTCTGTTCCCTGCTCATTCATGTGTCTGTCTAAATGCTTCCTAAACAGAGGACCAGAGGATAGCTAATGTTGTTCCATTGTTCAAGAAAGGCTCTAAGAATAAGCCAGGAAATTATAGGCCTGTGAGCCTGCCATCTGTCATGGGTAAAATTATTGTAAGGCATTCTAAGAGACAGGAGATACAAGTATTTGGATAGACAGGGCCTGATTAGGGATAGTCAACATGTCTTTGTGCATGGCAGGTCATGTTTAACCAATCTAAGAGTTCTTCAAGGAGATTACCAGGAAGGTCGATGAGGGAAAGGTGGTGGATGTTGTCTACATGGACTTCAGCAAGGCCTTTGACAAAGTCCCACATGGGAAGCTGCTCCAAAAGGTTAAGTCACTGGGCATTCAGGATGAAATAGTCAACTGATTCAACGTTGGCTTAGCGGGAGAAGCCAGAGAGTGGTAGTAGATGGTTGTCCCTCTGATTGGAGGCCTGTGACTAGTGGTGTGCTGCAGGGATCAGTGCTGGATCCATTGTCGTTTATCATCTATATTAATGATTTAGGTGATAATGTGGTAAACTGGATCAGCAAATTTGCAGATGACACTAAGATTGGGGGCATAGTGGACAGCGAGGAAGGCTATCGAAGCTTGCAGTGTGATCTGCACCAGCTGGGAAAATGGGCTAAAAAATGGCAGATGGAATTTAATGCAGACAAGTGTGAGGTGATGCGTTGCGGGAGGACAAACTAGGGTAAGACTTACACAGTGAATGGTAGGGCACTGAGGTGTGCGGTAGATCAAAGGGACCTGGGAATACAGATCCATAATTCCTTGGAAGTGGCATCGCAGGTAGATAGGGTCACAAAGAGAGTTTTTGGCACGTTGGCCTTCATAAATCAGGGCAATGAGTACAGGAGTTGGGATGTTATGTTGAAGTTGTATAAAACATTGGTGAGGCCAAATTTAGATTATTGTGTGCAGTTCTGGTCACCTACCTACAGGAAAGATATCAATAAGCTTAAAAGAGTGCAGAGAAATTTTACACAGATGTTGCCGGACTTGAGGATCTGAGTTACAGGGATAGGTTGAATAGGTTAGGACTTTGTTGCCTGGAGCACAGGAGAATGAGGGGAGACCTCATAGAAGTACACAAAATGATGAGGGGTATAGATAGGGTGAATACATGCAGGCTTTTCCCCTCAGGTTGGATGAGACGAGAACTAGAAGTCATAAATTTAGGGTGAAAGATGAAATATTCCGGGAATCTGAGGGGGAACTACTTCACTCAGGGGTGGTGCGAGTGTGGAACGAGCTGCCAGCGGAAGTGGTGGATGCAGGTTCAATTGTAACATTTAAGAGAGGTTTGGATAGGTACATGGATGAGAGAGGTATGGAGGGCTATGGTCTGGGTGCAGGTAGATGGGACTGGGCAGAAAACCAGGCCGGCATGGACTAGATGGGTGAAAGGACTGCAGTGCTCGATGACTCTATGACTCTAAAAGTTGGTGGCCTTTTGTCAGAACTAGGGAGAGACAGAAGACAAGCTTGTTTTATGATGCAAAAGAGAGAGTAGGGAGAACAATTACAGTATCTGCAATTGGTTGGAGATCAAGAGAGAGTGAATGACACATTGATAGTGGTACTGCCTTAATGTGTGCTGAAGACATGTTGATTGCAGCTGATTTTTGTGGAGGAGATCTGGACAGAAAGAGTCACAGAGTCATAGGGCAATACAGCACAGATACAGGCCCTTCGGCCTAACCAGTCCATGCTGACCACAGTGCCCACCCAGCTAGTCCCATGTACCTATCCAAGTGCTTCTTAAATGATACTATTGTACCTGCCTCACCCACTTCCTCTGGCAGCTCGTTCCATACACTCACCACCCTCTGCATGAAAAAGTTGCCCCTCCGGTCCCTTTTAAATCTTTCCCTCTCACCCTAAACCTACGCCCTGTAGTTTAGGATGCCCCTACCGTGAGGAAAAGATAGTTACCGTCCATCTTATCTATGCCTCTCATAATTTTAAACACTTCTGTAGGGTTGCCCCTCATTCTCCTATGATCCAAGGAATAAATGCTGAGCCTGCCCAACCTCCCCCTGTAACTCAGGCCCTCTTGTCCTGCTCTTGTCCTGGCAACATCCTCATAAATCTTCTCTGCACTCTTTCCAGTTTAATCACATCCTTTCTATAATAGGGTGACCAAAACTGTACACAGTGCAGCCTCACTGAAGAGATGGATGAGAGTAGAAGAGAGACAAAATAACAATGCTGTAACTGTGAGATGTAAAACACTGCAGTTACTGGAAACCAAGAAAGGAAAAGTTCTTTCAGTTAAACAAAGAATTATTACTGGACTTCAAGGGAGGGCACCCAGACATTGCATTGATAATGAATGCCTGGGGCATGCACATTTCTATGTGCCAAAAAGATAATGGTTGATTTAATGACTTGACAGTAGAATACGATAGTGGAATAATTATATTTTACTGTGAGGTAAATCATACCTTGTATTTAATTGAAATATAAACATTAAAACTATCAGTGTTGTGCAAACATCCATTAATTATCCAATTATAAACTTAAGCAAAATAACCACGCATTCAACATGACTATTCTTGACTCCGAAGGGCAATTGCAGCAATTTCTGGAAATGCCCAGGCGACGGATCTGTTTCTGAAGGAAAAGGTCAGGTTAGTGTTTACAGCCCTTCAAGGGAACTCTGCACTCCTGACCTGTTAGTCTAGAGTATCCCTTTTTGTTTTTGATAACTGGTTGCGTGCTTAGAGTAATTTTAATTTTTATGTTAGTTTTCCAGCAGTCGCTTGTCCAATTTGTCAAATTCCAAAGATAAGAAATAATTTTAATTAGAAATTCACTAATTTCAGTTCCAGTGATTCTGTACAACTACTGTATGAGCTGTAAATACATTTGTCAGGATTACCCTAAAGTGCTATCTCTATTAATCCACTTAACATTTAGTATTATAACCAAAATATTGCGTCTGTATACTTCCCAGTGCCTACAATCATTAGTATGTCCCATTACAGCTGTAATAGTATCAGATTGGTGGAGTTCCCTGTTGTGAACAACAAGAAAATCTCCCTCATTTTGGTGCTGCTGGAGTTGAATTTTACATTGTCACCAAATGTTTGACTTCTCTAACCAGTAGTTTATGAAACATGGGAACAGAGAGCAAATAAGAGACATCTGTACCTGTGTAAATAGGTAGGTAGGTGTTTGTGGACAATGAGAGGATTGTACATTATTCTAAATGTGGGATCAGGTTAGTGAATTTGAAATTATTTCTTGTTCTTTATGTGTTGTTTGAGTTGTAATTACTTTAAGCCTTTCTGAAGGATGTCTCCTTTGTCTCACACTGCCATCAGCTGTCCTGGCTGTCAGGTTTATCACACTTGTTAATTGCATTTCTCCCTTAATCAATTGACTTGCCAACAGAAGTATTTGCTCTGCTTTATCTGCTCTGGCTTTGTCTGATTCTTGAATGCCCTGGTCATGCTATTCAGCTATTATGCAAATCTTTGCCTAGCCACTGATATACAGCTAAAGGTGTTAAAGGACAACAGAAATTCCTATGTGCTTTCCACACCTACTTTTGTGCTTCTGGCAAAGTTTCACCTTGCAGAGTCGGGCGTTAGAGCCAGATTTGTAGCGGGAGCTTCGAAAAGAGGTTAGTCTCTGTGCATGTGTTTGTGAGTTTCACCTTGCAGAGTCAGGAATTGCAGCCAGATTTGGAGTGGGAGCTTTGAAAAGACATGGGTCTCTGTGCTAGAGAAACAAAGGACTGCAGATGCTGGAATCAAGATAAAAAACACAATAATGCTGGAGGAACTCAGCAGGCCAGGCAGCATCTGTGGAGAAAAGCAGGCGGTCAACATTTCCTATAACATAGAACATAGAACATTACATTGGTGGTGGTGTGGATAGTGTAGAAGGTTGCTGTAGGTTACAAAGGACATTGATAGGATGCAGAGCTGGACTGAGAAGTGACAGTTGGAGTTCAACCCGGATAAGTGTGAAGTGATACACTTCGGGAGATCGAATTTGAAGGCAGAATACAAGGTTAATGGCAGGACTCTTAGAAGAGTGGAGGAACAGAGGGATCTTGGGGTCCATGTCCATAGATCCTTCAAGGTTGATGTGCAAGTTGATAGGGTTGTTCAGAAGGCATATGGTGTGGTGGCCTTCATTAGTCGGGGTATTGAGTTCAAGAGCTGCGAGTTTATTTTGCAGCTCTGTAAAACTCTGGTTAGACCACACTTGGGGTATTGTGTTCAGTTCTGGTTGCCTCATTATAGGAAGGATGTGGAAGCTTTAGAGAGGATGCAGAGGAGATTTACCAGGATGCTACCTGGATTGGAGAGCATATCTTATGAGGATATGTTGGTGAGCTAGGGCTTTTCTCTTTGGAACGAAGGAAGATGAGAAGTGACTTGACAGAGGTGTACAAGATAATAAGAGGCATAGATCGAGTGGACAGTTAGAGACTTTTTTCCAGGGTGAAAATGGCTAACATGAGGGGGCATAACTTTAAGGTGATTGGAGGAAGGTGTGGGGGGATGTCAGAGGTAAGTTTTTTACGGAGAGAGTGGTGGGTCTGTGGAACGCACTGCCGGCAGAGGTTGTGGAGGCAGATATATTAGGAACATTTAAGAGACTCTTAGATATGCACATGAATGATAGAAAAATGGAGGGCTACGTGGGAGGGAAGGGTTAGACAGATCTTAGAGCAGGATAAAATATTGACACAACATTGTGGGCCGAAGGGCCTGTACGTTGCTGTTATGTTCTATGACAGTTAAGAAATTTCATCCAAAATCCTGAATCTATTTTCCCATTAGTAACTTGTAGGTGCTAAATTAAAATCTAAAAGTTCCAGAAGGAGTGAAACATGTGCAAATATCATTGTCAAAAGGGATCTAGCTGCTAAAAACAGATTTGGAGGTTACAAATTAAGATTGTTAAATACTTCTCGTGAGACAAAGGGCCTCTGCACCATAGGCTATGTTGAAAAGGAGTAGTAAATTGGTTCTGAATTAGCTGAAAGTGTTTTGTTGTGTGGATTCACAACTCTGCACTGACCTGATTGGTAGGTTGAATTCACTGAAGGGCAAGTATGGATTGAAAAGGTAAGGGCCTTGCATGCCTTACCACTGTCATGAGGGCCAGCCGGAATAAGCCCCACTCTTACAAAACGTTGATGGCTGGCAAAGCTGGGCTAGCAACCTCGTGTACATACGGAAGGTTTCTGTTGTGTGTAAGAATAACTAGTATCAATGGCCCATTAGGACAATAGACAACTGCCTTAAGATCTTAGTTTTGTTAGTGGCTGTTGCTGCATTCATTGTGCTGCTAAAAGGTCATCCCAGCACAAGCGTTTCAAGATGGATGGTGTTGATCCCTAACAAATGGCACACAATGACGGGTTGAATAAATATTGTGAGGCCGTTTTTCAGCCTATTTATTCATCTAAAGTTAATTGATGATAGGGTGAACAAATCAGTCAAATTGTTTTATTCAAAATACTAATTAAACCAGATTATGCAGTGAAACATTGATAAGAATTTCTCTTTCTTTTTCAATCTTTTTATTAATTTTCAAATTTGTACAAAATAATATATCTAACGTTAGTAATTCTACATCTGGTGCAGAGAGATCAGGATAACAATCATAACAGTTAAAATATATAATCACAAGGAGTAAAAAAAAGTAATCTAGACCTCCCGCTCTCTTATTAAGTGATCAAATACAAAAGATTGAAAAGAAATGAAATTTAATTATAAGAAAGAACCCCCCCAAATCAAAAACAAAAATTTATAATAAACCAAAAAAAACCCAAAAACTTCAAAATAAAAAGCTGGACTGATATTTCTTCAATTAAAAAGAAAAAGAAACATTACTGTGTCATCAACTCTGCTCCTCTGCATTTCAAGGGTTATTGAGAGGGATCTGAAAAAGGTCAGCTTATATCATATGGAAATATTGAATAAATGGACTCCAAACTTCCTCAAATTAAAGCGAAGGATCAACAGTACCACTCCTAATTTTTTTCCAAGTTTCAACATGCTATAGTTTGAGAAAAACACTGAAAAGTGGTGGGAGGCATTGGATCCTTCCATTTGAACAAAATTAATCTCTTGGCCATTAATGTGACAAAGGCGGTCATACAACGAGCAGAAGCAGATAAATGGTGAGATTCCATCATTGGTAACCCAAAAATTGCAGTAATAGGATGAGGTTGTAAATCAATATTCAATACAGATGAAATAATGTTAAAAATATCTTTCCAATATTTTTCCAAAAGGGGACAGGACCAAAACATATGTCAGGGAAGCCACCCTCGAATTACATCTGTCACATATAGGATTTATATGATGATAAAAACGGGCTAACTTGTCCTTGGACATATGGGTCCTGTGAACCACCTTAAACTGTATCAAAGAGTGTCTGGCACACATTGAAGGTGTATTAACTAATTGAAGAATTTTCTTCCATGTCTCTGTAGGTAAAAGTATCTGGAGTTCTCTTTCCCATTCGTTCTTAATTTTATCAAGTTCCTCTGAACGTATTTTCATAATCAGATCATAAATTACTGCTATCAGGCCCTTCTGATAAGGATTAAAACCTAAATTTTTTTCTGTAATTTCAATTTTATATGGTGTCGGAAAAGAAGGTAGAGTAACCTTTAAAAAAATTTTAATCTGTAAATATCAAACAAAAATGTGATCTAGGCAGATTGTGCTTCTTAGACAACTGTTCAAAAGATAAACAGTTATCAATGAATAAATCTCGAAAACATGTTATACCCTTCATTTTCCATAAGGAAGAAGCTGAGTCAATTCTAGATGATTGAAAGGATAAGAATTTCTCATTCAGTTTATGTTGGACAAAAATATTTTTTCTTCAAAATATGCAACCTCAGAAACATAAGTAGGCTTTGTCTCTTATGTCTGTTACATAGTGAAGATGTTTGATCGATAGCTTAAATAAAGAACTGAGTGGTCATTTTGAATAGATTCGTATTCAGTGAGTTAATTACTCTGAATTAATTCTTGTTGTATAGCTCCAGCAGGTGAGAAGGAGTCTGTAGCTTTTCCTTAATACCAGGACATCTCACACAAGTAACCTACTGTTATGAAGTATGAACAACATTTGTGATGTGATGAGTCAGATCAATAGAAAGTCATAGAACGAGGATGCATTTTAACAATGATGTCTCATCTTGTATCAGTATGGAGTTGGTAGGTCATTACAGGAGCCGTTAACTAAGTACTATAGTATTGGTAGCTAGTTGTAGCATCCCTCTAGGTACTTGATTATCTGTCGCATTGAAGTTATTGGAATTGAACTTATAGAGGGGAATACAATAGGCAACCAATCCTATGATGTCAACATATCATTGGTGACTGCAGATTACTTTGTATCCCTTTAAATCTTTAATAACTTTTTGGGGATGCAGCTTATTAAACTAATCCACCGAAAATTTCTATGTATGCATCTAATGTGTTGTGGAATAAAACCATACATAGTGTTTGCAAAGTGTACCCTCATGCAACTTACTGACAAGGGAAAGTCCTCAACAAGTCTGGTTCAATGAGGAGCATGGACAAGCATGCCAGGAACAGCACCAGGCATAACTATAAATGAGATGCCAGCTCACAGCACAAGACCACGCACATGCTATAGATTGAGTTAAGGAATACCACAACCAACAGATGAAATCGAAGCTCTGTATACCTGATACACCCAGCTGTGAGTGGTGGTGGACTATTACACTATTTACCAGGGGAGAAACCTTCATGAGCATCTCCATCCCCAATGCCCTGTATAAGTGCAGTCGAGGCTAAAGCTTTTGCAACCGCCTTTAGTCATCTTCTGCCTCCTGATTTTTTAGATCACAACATTATATCAAGAAATGGTATTGAATATGCAAAGTCAATAGTGTAAAGGCTGGTGCTTCAGAAATAGTGGCACCTCATGCCAAGTTGTTTTTTAAATTTTTTTAAATTTTATTTACAGCGTGGTAACAGGCCCTTCTGGCCCAACGAGTCCGCGCCGCCCATTTTAAACCCAAATTAACCTACCCATATGTCTTTGCAATGTGGGAGGAAACCGGAGCACCTGGAGGAAACCCACGCAGACACGGGGAGAATGTACAAACTCCTTACAGACAGCGACGGGAATCGAACCCCGATTGCTGGCACTGTAATAGCATCATGCTAACCGCTATGCCCTGGAACATTCCTGACCACATTCCCTCCAATTACTATCCGGTGGCTACCCTTGATCAACAGCAGAATGATGGTGGGTGTTCTAGACAGTGCAATCAACCAGCACCTGTTCTCCAAAAGTATCTACACAATAATGCTCAGTTGAGGTTCCACCAAGACTATTGGGTCCAGACTTCATTCCACCCTTGGTCCAGACTTCATTCCACCCTTGGTCCAAACATGGAAGAGAAGAATTGAGTCCCATAAGTGAAGTGAGATTGACCCACCTTGGCATCAAGTCAGTGAAAATCAAATAACAAACTGTGGACGCTGGAAATCTAAAACAAGAACAGAAGATACTGAGGTACTGCATCTGTAGAAAGAGAAACAGAATTAACATTTCATCAGAATTAAAAAGGAGACAAAAGCAGGGAGGGTAGGGGAGGTGAGATGTCTCTGATAGGGTAAAACCAGGATGACAATGGAGATGAAATGTAAACAAGGTTTTCTAGTCAATGTATGACTGGGAGCAGTTAGGGAGTGAGAATATAGACAAAAGAATGTGGGGGTTGTGAAATGCAGAGCAGGAGGACAAGTCCAGCAGAGCAGGCTGGGCACATCCTCCACTCCCAGAGAGAAATAAAACATGCTGAGCTGATATTACAGATGGATGACTGATAAAGACTGAGGAATCAAGTTACCTGAAGTTGTAGATTCAATATTAAGTCCAGAAGGCTGCAGAGTACCCAGATGGAAGATGGGGTGCTGTTCCTCCAGCCAGAGATGAGTGTAGGACCCTCTGTACCAGATCTGTTTCAGTTTCTGTTTGTATGCAGGGAGGAGGAGCACAGACTGGTGGTCAGATTTACCAAAGTGAGGGCGAGGGGTGGCTCAGAAGGCATCTTTGATGGTTGTATAGCAATGGTCAAGGGTGTTGGCGCCCCTGGTGGGACAGGAGATGTGCTGGTAGGACTTTGGTAACACACAGTTGAGGTTGGCCTGGTTGAAGTCACCTGCAATAATGAAGAAGGCCTCAGGGTATCCTGTTTCATGGCTGTTGACCACAGAGTATAGCTCATTGAGTGCAGGCTTCATGTCCGTCTGGGGTGGGATGTAGACTGCCATTAGAATAGCTGAAGTGAACTCCCGTGGCAGGTAGAATGGTCGACACTTCACCGTTAGATATTCCAGGCTGAGTGAGCAGGAGCTCACCAGGACTGTCTCGTCTGAGCATCACAAGTTATTGATTAAGAAGCAGACTCCTCTGCCTCTAACTTTGCCCGGGTACGCTGTACATTCCATTCAATGGATTGAGGAACCCTCAGGTTGAATAGCACACTCAGGTGAAGCAGGTGTGAGCCATGTTTCGGTGAGACACAGCACACTGCAGTCCCTCAGTTCTCTTCGGTAGCTCAGTCTTGCCCTTAGTTCATCAACTTTGTTCTCAATGGCCTGGACATTATCTGGTAGTATGCTGAGGAGGGGGTGTCTTGTACCCATGCTATTTCAGCCTCGCCTGTAGCCCAGCCCTCTTACCCCGCTTCTGAGGTAAGTGGCTGCGACTCGTCAGTCCTGGAGTGGATCCACCAGGTAAGTGATTGCTTAAGGACAAACTTGGAAGACCTGGAGTGGATTCGCCTGGACTGGAAGGTGAGTGATTTCTTCTGGCCAGAGTTTGAAGACCTAGAGCAGAGTCACCTGGACTGGAAGGTAAGTGGCTGCTTGTGAACAGACTTGGAAGACCTGGAGTGGATTCAGCTGGCCTGTGAGGTAAGTTGTTGTTTCCATACAGGTCTGAAGGTCCTGAAGAGGAGTGATCTATCCCAGCTGGTAAGTGGGGGCATCTAGGGGTCCTCGGCATCAGGACTCAACCCTGTGTGCTCCATAAGGTCGGGCTTCCGATCTTGGGGGGGGTGGGCCCGGTGTTGGGCCTGGCATCAGGCACCTCTGCAGGTCGGGCCTCTCGTCAGGTGGGGCCCCGGGACTCGGCCCCCGCAGGTCGAGCCTCTCGTCAGGTCAGGCCTTGGGACTCGGCCTCCATAGGTCAGGCCTCTCATCAGGTCGGGCCTCGGGACACCTAGCGGCACCTCGCCCAATTCTACACATCCGACATAGCATTCAGAAATGGACATGGACCCTTAAAGGCACACTGGACACATACATTCACAATTTGGAAGAGGGGACCGAGTGCAGCGTATCTGAGTTTGCTGATAACATTAAATTGAGTGGAAAAGCAAATTGTGCAGAGGATGTGGAGAGTCTGCAGAGAGATATAGATAGGTTAGTGAGTGGGCAAGGGTCTAGCAGGGGGAGTACAATGTTGGTAAATGTGAGGTCATCCACTTTGGAAGGAAAAAGAGAAGATCAGATTATTTAAACGGTGAAAAATTGCAGCATGCTGTGGTGCAGAGGGACCTGGGAGTGCTTGTGCATTGATCACAGAAGGTTGGTTTGCAGGTGCAACAGGTTATCAAGAAGGCAAATGGAATGTTGGCCTTCGTTGCTGGAGAGATTGAACTTAAGAGCAGGGAGGTTACGCTGCAACTGTACAGGGTACTGGTGAGGCCGCACCTGGTGTACTGCGTGCAGTTCTGGTCTCCCTACTTGAGGAAGGACAGTCCTGAAGAGGTGTACTGACCCAAAATGTTGACCGTCTGCTTTTCTCCACAGATGCTGCCTGGCCTGCTGAGTTCCTCCAGCATCATTAGTGTTTTTCATTGAGGAAAGATATACTGGCTTTGGAGGCAGAGCAGAGGAGGTTCACCAGGTTGATTCTGGAGATGAGGGGGTTAACTTATGAGGAGAGATTGAATCACCTGGGACTATACTCGCTGGAATTCAGAAGAATGAGGGGGGATCTTAGAGAAACATAAAATTATGAAAGGGATACATAAAATAGAGGCAGGAAGGTCGTTTCCACTGGTTGGTGAGACTAGAACTAGGGGACATGGCCTCAAGATTCGGGGGAGTAGATTTAGGACGGAGATGAGGAGAAACTGTTTTTCCTAGAGAGTAGTGAATCTGTGGAATTCTCTGCCCAGGAAAGCAGTGGAGGCTGCCTCATTAAATATATTTAAGACACAGATAGATTTTTGCATAGTAGGGGAATGAAGGGTTCTGGGGGAAAGGCAGGTAGGTGGATCTGAGTCCACGGCCAGATCAGCCATGATCTTATTGAATGACGGAGCAGGCTCAACAGGCCAGGTGTCCTCCTCCTGCTCCTAATCCTTATGTTCTTATGACGATGTCCAGAAGGTTCTTTGGAAGTCAAGAATGAGGCACAAATCTTATGGGTACAGTGTTTTATTAGGTGTTCATCAGAGTGCAGGTCAGACAGGGCCAGCCTGCACCAGCAGGCAAGGCAAGTAAAGAAGTAACAAAGGAATTTGACCACATGCTCTCCCTTTATACTGCCAACTGCTTTTAAACCAGTTTAGATAAAGGAAACCTGCGAACAGCTACTGTCTGAATCACACTTCAGCTTTACAAAGAAACTACAGGAGTATAGACAAAATATATTACAAGTTATTAAACATTTACAGACAAACAGGTGATTATACAAACATATAAGCAAGCGTAAAGAAAGCTAAAACTACAAGGAAAAACACTATAAAAACAATATGGACCCTAATCCAACAGTCTGTGGTCTGATGCTGGCATCTAAATACCACCTTGAGGTGATCTACTATGTGTTTTTATTCCATCACAATCCTGGTAATTGGGTCATCCTAATTGTGTCAGTGCTCAGCTGCTGAAGTTGGAGAGTGCACTGATTTGTGGAGCCATGGAAGTAAAGGGCAGCCTTTGACCCGGCCCCCTGGATTCAGCTGCTGAAATTGCTGGTTGCCTCCTTATGAAGAAGTCATGGGAGCCTCCCAAAAATACTGTAAGGAAATTCATCTATTATGGAATGACAGCAGGACATTTAGAAAATACTAATATGATTGCGCTGAGTTGACATGGATTAATGAAAGGGAAACCATGTTTGCAAACCTGTTTTTTGAGGTAGCATCTGGTAGAATAGTTAAGAAGGAAACCAGTAGGTATCGTTTCTCTTCCCACAGATGTAGCCTGACTTGCTGTTTTGAAAAAAAAAATTCAATTTTTATTTTAGATATAGTATATTTAGACATTCAGGAGACCTTTGTTAAGATGCCACAGAGGAGGTTATTGAACAAAATTAAAGCATTAGGTGTAATATACTGGCATGGCTACTTTTTCCAAGTTGAATCTTTTATCATGCAGTTCTGAAGACAGCTTCCAGCAAAGCTTTACTATGTGGGTTTTACTATATCTAGTTCATGAGAAAAGTTCAGACAGGATATGGTGTCTTGGATAACTCCGTGGGTACAGGCAGTTGGCACGTCTTGATCTTCTTACCCAAAGTCCTCAAGCCATCCTGAGTAGTCAGCTGTGGCCATTACAATGCCTCCAGGAACAAAGTGCTGCCAACAATATTTCCACTGAAGCATCCATCATTGAATGAGTACAAGAGCGAGAACAATTACCCCTTTTTGGCTGTGGCACATTCTATGGATCTTGGAATGTGTTTGAGTAGTCTGCAATCACTTCTGAAAGTGCTGATCTAGATCTGCTGGTGTCAGCAGAGTGTCTCTTAACACAGTGAAAACAGCAACAAAGGGTCAGGGCAGCAAGTGGTGCAGCTTGTAGAGCTGCTGCCTCACTGTGCCAGAGATCTGGGTTCAATCCTGATCTCCAGTGCCGACTGTGTGGAGTTTAACGTTCTCCCTGTGATCTACATGTGTTTCCTCTGGGTGCTCTGGTTTACTCCCACATTCCAAAGACGTACAGGTTGGTAAGTTAATTGCTTGCTGTAAATTGCCCCTTATGCTTTGATGAATGGTACAATCTGGGGGGAGTTGATGGAAATGTGGGGAGAATAAAATGGGTTAGGGTAGTATTGGTGTAAAAATGGGTACTTGATCGTTAGTATGGACTTGATGAGAGGAAGGGCGTCTTTCTGTGCTATATCTTCCTAATCTGCAATGACTCTCTACTCTTTTTTTGCTGCTGAGACTGAGCCATGGCAGTCACAGTGTGGAGTTTCTTGCTCTAGTGCATGTCAATACGTGAAGATGGGTCTTAGATGTATAATGATGCCACTTACTGCAAGCATTTGCATGAATAGCACATAGAAGTGGCTGATCCAACCTTGTGCTGGCCCGATTTTCACCTTGAAGTAATTCCTAACGTGACTGACTGTGGTGAAGTTAAAATTGATTTGCTACACAACTTTGGGCATGGCACGATTCAGTTCTTTGGCTAGTATTCTCAAAAAACAGGTAGGGAGAAGAAAGTGGGATTATTGTGGGATTAGTGCAAATGGGTGCTTGATGGTCACTGAGTTGAAAGGCTCATTCGATGCTGCATGATACTGTGACACTAAAAGAAATAACACCATATATCAAAAACAGAATTAACAACACTGCAGTCTCTCTGGCACGAAGGTCACTCCTGGTTTTCTCTTTTTATGATTATTAGTATAACTGATAGATCTACATTTCTACTTCATCACTTTTGTTGCTTTTGTCATAAACAGCTGTCAAATTCCAGTCATTGACATTTTGTGCTTGGGATAAATGCTGAGATCTATGGGATCTCTTATTCCTGAACTGCGTTAGTTCATGTAGCATTTCCATCTTACTGGTATCAAAGTTATTAACCTTGTGTGGACTAGCTTGATAATGAACATCAAATCTGTGATATTTTTTCTGCATGACTACATGGAGGCGTTATTGATTATTGTGTTGTTCATTTTTGGTTTCTCATTTTCACTCTGAAAGGCCTCTTTTTTGTTCTTGTTCATTCTCACATTAAATTTCTTTTCTCTCTCCTTCCCACCCTCTGTGTAAATGCTGACATGTTAATCTCAGTGTTGCTTGCCCCTTTTAGCCTCTCTGCAGGATTTATAGAGTTCACTTTTCTTCCTGATCTTACTTGGATCGTTTTTGTCCAAATGTCCTAGAAATCTCAGTCTGAAATTATCAACTGTCATTCCAGTAAGAAGGCTATATTTGTTATGATCAGAGGTTATTTTAGTGTTCAGAAATTGTCACCAGGGATGATGGTGTGAGATTATATACCACATTCGCACATCCAACTCCATGCTCCATTTCTCAGACTTTCAAAAATTGGACTGATGATCACAATAATGAAGAAACACTAATTTTAAACCAAGATACTGGTTAATTTTTCATGAAATTGGAGGCTAATCAAACCAGAATCTTGTAAAATTCAACATCATTTTAAGTAAAATTCCTTCTGAAACTCTACTGCTCCTGGTTGTTTTTAGGTTGCTCAAGAACAACAAACTGTGCAAACTATCTTGCCACACACTGCGCTGTTATAGGGCAATGTTTATGTGGGTGACTAGTTTTGAACACAAGCTGAGAGATATGTGGCTGTTCTCGGCCCTCCTTACAGAATGTTTGATCTTTCTTGGCTTCAGGAACCATTCTGCAGCTCCCTGGCAATTGGTTAGTTCAGCTGCCAGTCAAATTGACCATCAGACTCCTTGAATGAGCACTCTTGACAATTAAATGCTGGTGTACTCAAATAAATGGGCCATTCCAATATATTAAATTCATTCCATTGTCTCTGATGACATGAAAGCACCAGTTTGGATGTGTATTTTTGTTTGAATTCTTATCCAAAGTCCCAGCACAAGATACTGACTTCAATTAATCATTCAGGACTGAATAACTTAATAGCAATAAATTTCATTTAATTTTACCTCAAATTTTGTCAAAGACAAAGAACAAAAAAATGTCCCACAGGGTCACATTTGTTTGCTCTGAATGTTTAAATTGTAATGATGTATTTAGTCTGCTTTGCAGCTAGTATTTCATTTGGCTTTACTGTAGTGCTGTTAAATAATCCATTCCTTTCAGAAATAAAACCATTTAAGCATTTCTTCTATATCCTTAAAGTTGGTAATTTTCCTTATTCATCCTTGTAACCTACCCCAGAAGCAGCAATTTTAACTCTCCTCTACTCAATAATGTGCCAGATAAAATGGAGCAGGAGATTTATCCACTCCTGAGCTGTTGCAAATGCATTTTTTTTCAAACTGGAGAGCACAGTGGAAATGACACCACTGTTGTTAGTAAAATTTCAGATGGCAACAAGGAGGAGTACAGGAGTGAGATGGATCATCTGGTTGAGTGGTGTCACATTAACAACCTCGCACTCAATGTCAGCAAGGCCAAGGAATTAATTGTGGACTTCAGGAAGGGGAAGACAGGAGAACACACACCAGTCCTCATTGAAGGGTCAGCAGTGGAAAGGATGAACAGCTTCAAGTTCCTGGGCATCAACATTTCAGAAGATCTATCCTGGGCCCAACAATTGATGCAATCACAAAGAAGGCACACCAGAGGCTCTACTTCATTGGAAGTTTGAGGAGATTTGGTATGTCACCAAAGACTCTTGCAGATTTCTACAGATGGATGGTGGTGAGCATTCTGACTGGTTGCATCACCGCCTGGTATGGAGCCTCCAATTTGCAGGATTGCAAGAGGCTGCAGAGGGTTGTAGACTCAGCCAGCTCCATCACGGACACAACCCTCCCCACCATTGAGGACAATCTTCAAGTGGCGGTGCCTCAAAGGCGGCATCCCTCACTAAGGACCCTCACCACCTGGGACATGCCCTCTTCTTGTTATTACCATCGGGGAGGAGGTACAGGAGCCTGAAGATCCACACTCAACATTTTATGAATGGCTTCTTCCTCTCCACCGTCAGGTTTCTGAGCAGTCCATGAACACTACCTCATTACTCCTATTTTTTGCACTATTTATTTATTTCGTAATCTTTAGTAACTTTTGTCTTTGCACTGTACTGCTGCTGTAAAACAACACATTTTATGTCAATGGTAATAAATCTGATTCTGATTCAGTGATAACCATCTCAAGCCAGCAGTGTCACCTTTATAGTTTCTGACCCTAATGTCATCAGCAGGCCTTGTGCTCCTGTTTTTAAGCTGTGACCTGAGCAAGGAACCAGCGCTGGATTCCCCCTCTGGTCATACCCACCAAAACCGGGGTCAGAAGATACTGAACAAGATTACTTTAGTTTGAATTTCCATACAGGGCCAGGAGAAGCAAAGAAATCTTCCAAAGTACCTGGTCAGAGTATACCCCTTCCTCCAACTCTGAATCCCTTGGGTCAGGAACTGTTATCCTTGGTTGCCTATGTTGGATCTTGCCCCCAATACTAACAATACTAACTTCCCAGCAACATGTGAGCCACATTTTTGGAGAGGTCAATGGCAAGCATGATAATAAAACTTGACTCCAAGTGGCAAGCTGATGAAGTTCAATCAGTAAAAGCTCTTGTGCCCCCTCAAACAAGGCACCTGATCTTTTGACTATGATCTGGCCAGGAGTTTAATTTAAGCCCAATCATCCCTCTTCATTTTAGAAATTCTAATAATTTTAAATCTTTATTCAGTGAAAGCTATCAACTTCTTTAGCAGTGCTATATTGACTCCTTTCTTCACGCTGCTTTTCCTGAACTCTCTCTATTTCTCTCTCGTGTATTTGCTTTTGTCTTCTGTGATTAGGCCTGTTTCTGGTATTCATATAACGTACTTTGCTACCAATATAGCTTCAAGCTTTGGACACTTATTCTTAATGCCTCTGGCAGATGTTAGCTGCTAACAAGATGAGGTGCAGCCACAGTGAATCTTGTGGTTGAATTCCCACCGATACTCATTATCTCAGCTGATAGAAGAAGGCAGTAGTCAATACCCATAGAACTGTAACCCTGTGAGATTCATCACTTTGAAGAGAGAAGCAATGTACCATTATAACTTAGTCATCCAGTAAGATAGTCTAGTGACTAAAAATGTATAAGGTTTAAAAATGTCTATGTAAATATCAGAAAATACACTACCTGGGATTTTAATTATAAATAGTTCTACTAATTTATAAAATCTGTTCTTTCCACAATCACTGTAGTTACTGATATATTACATGTTTGCTTGCATGAAACAAGTAAATGAAAGATACACAAAAATGCCATTGGGAGAAGTTACGAATCCTACAAAAAGTGATTTTGCAGGATTTTCTTATCACCTATAAGCAGTGACTTAAGTGCTCCTTTGTTGGGATTAATTTTGTTTAAAGTTAGAGTCAGCTGTTTATGAGATATGGGATGCAACAATTCCCTGTCTGTTGTTATCAGAAAACAAAGGATTAGCTCAGAAATTGGATATTTGCCCAACTAGTCAATTTAGAGAAGGCCATTTAAAAGTCATTTGTAGTTGTTATGAGTGGTAACAATGGGCAGAGCAAGGACAGACAGCTTCAAACTCATTAAAATGGAGGTTAATTTGATAGGTCAATAACAAATTTTATTTAGGTGCAATAGAAGGGCTATATGTTTTAGCTGGGTATTTCAGAAGTAAGCTGATGCCATTATTTATGTCTATTACTGATATATCCAGGAACATACACCTGCATTCTTTTTGTCTGTACTAGGATACTTTTATTACATGTATCTTGCTACTATATATGCAGCTTGCAAAAGACAGAAAATCACATGGAAGTATGAAGATATAAATAATATTGTTTTTATTCCTTAATTGGACCAGTGCATACTTGTACTTGTGCATATGACAATAAACTTGACTTTGACTTTGGGATGTGGGCTCTGCTACACTTGAACTGTTGGACATGCAGACCAGTTCAGATACAGTTAAGTTCTACCTCTCTGCTATGACTCGGGAGTCACATGCAGAACAGACCATCACATTCCTTCCCTAAATCACATCAGTGAGCCACAAATGTTTTTGTAAAAACCCATGAATTTCAATCCTTACAGATGATATTTTTTCTCGTGGTCCAGGTCATTTGCTTAACTATATTTAACTTCCCCAGCTGCTGTGGTGAATGGAAGTGTTCTGCAGATGGTCAGCCGAGTGATTGGGTAACTGCTTTGCAGAACATGTCTGTTCATTCCATAAAGATGGACTTCCTGTTGTCTGTCACTTTAATCCTTCATTCCACTCCTGCTCTGATCTCTTCGCCTTTGAATTCTAAGCTGTTCCAATGAGGCACTTTCATTGGGTGGTACAATGGTCCAGGAGCTAGCACCGCTACCTCACAGTTCCAGAGACCGAGCTTCTGATCCTGACCTCTGGTGCAGTCTGTATGGAGTTTGCACGTTCTTCCCGTGACCACAGAGATTTCCCTTGTGTGCTTTGTTTCCTCCCATGTGCCAAAGATATGCTGATTGGTAAATTGGCCATTGTAGATTGTCCCTAGTGTAGGTACGTGGCAGGAGAATTGGTTGGGTTGGGGGGGGGGAATGTTAGGGAGAGTTGATGGGGAAGTGAAAAGAAATTAAATGGGATTAGCATAGTTGGTGCTCGGTGGTTGGCATGGTGCAATGGATTGAAATGCCAATTCCCATTCTGTCCGCCATTATGATGCTAAGTTTGAGCAGTAGCTCCTTACTTTCTGACTTGGCACTTCAGGAGTCAACATAGAATTCAGCAGTTTACAATAGTCAACCATTTCCCATCTTGTGTTTCTCATTTCTAGTACTCAGGTTGTTTTCTCTTCCGGTATTTCAGATTTCTTTTCACTCCTTCTAATTGTACCTCTCAGACCCCACTCTGGCACCACTGTCACCCATGTCATTCCATCTCACCTGGCCCCACCCTATTTTCCCTTTCATATTCTCTGCCTCTGCCCCCCCTTCTCTCCACAGATGCTGCCTGGCCTGCTGAGTATTTGATGGACATTTTGTAATTGAATGTAATCCCACGTTAAAATGTACCTCTGATGCCTCTTCAGTGCCACTTTTCTATACTGGCTCATTATGATCTTTCTTTCACATTTGATTTTATGTCCACCAATAATTTTGTGATTTATAGTTCTGGAATCTATTTTACAAAAAGACTATTTGCAAAAATCATTTACGAGCTTGATGCCAAAACAATCAGATCATACTTAGTAGAAGAGATGAACATCTAGGGCACTTTCTTAAAGGATAGTTTAGGATGAGGGTAACCTAGTGAAGATGTTTAAAACTGAAGGATTTGATATTCCAGACATTCTTTTCAGTTTGTGAGAAAATCTAAAACCAAGAGCTATAAGATGACTAAAAAATAAGGAGAGTTAAGAATTCAGGAGAAACATATTTGGAAAGGAATGGTTAAAATATGTAGAAGCTAAGGGGAAAAAACACATATGCTTTGAAGGGGAAGCTTGATATGAAGTATGCAGATTAAATTAGATTACAGAGGGTAGCAAATGACCCAGATGAATGTAAGCATCAGTTTATATTGGGCTAACTGGCCTCTTTCTGTGCTATAAATTCTGTTGTTTTAATTCAAGCACTGACTCCATACAGCAGCTTGACCTTAAGGGAATTCAGGTGATTGAGTGTGTGACATACACAGATATTTGATGATTACTACCACTTCAGCTCACATTTTAGAAGTGCAACAGACACTAGAGGAAAATAATTGTCCTCTGCAGAGTTTTGCATTCTGTGCACAAGGTATTTTAAACTTGTAATTCAGATGTGCACCTTGATAAATACCTTAGATAGTAATCTTGCAACCAGTACTATTGTTCCCAGAGCTGTTTCCTTAGCACCAGTGACCTTTGATTCACCTTTCCTCATCTATTATTAGGCCACTTTCTATAGAAAAGTAAACCATGCAGCAGAAGGTGTTAAACTCAGACACCCTGGAAGAACTCCACCGAACCTTGACCTGTCAAATATGCTTCAGAACAACAATATGATTCAGAATGGCTTTGGTATTAGTATGCACCTCATTTTCACCACGCTTTGATTCCTAGCCAGTGCAGATTGGGTTTTCTTTCGTCTCTCAGGAGACATTTCTGCGGTCTACCTTCCCATTCAACTGGGCGATTGTTACAACATAAATACAGAAGGAGCTGGAGAATTCATCCTTCTGATCTCATACTTTTGGATCAGGTGGATGTTCAATTTAGAGATGCCACAATTTTAGGAGGCTGAATGGATTAATGGGCCCAGTCCACACTGAAAATGCTGCCTCTCCAGCATAAAAAAATATTATCTATGCATCGGTGAACAATAAACTGATGCCCCCAGCACAATTAGTGAAAGAAACTGGAAACTTAAACTGTAAGGGAAATTATGGTGCCCATGAGTAATGTTAGTGTTGTTCACACTGCACATTTTGGGTGGAAGTCTCATTGCAAGAAGAATGTATCACTATGCAATAATCTAGTCTACTATTGTCACTCATTCTCACATTCATTGATTTACACTGCACTTTGGGGCATAGATTTAATCTGTTATCCCCAGCAGTTTGAAGTACAGTGAACAGTGATTGGTTCTTGGTTACCAAGCCACACTTCTTCCCCATTGACAGTTATGTGTAATCCTTTAGACCAATGGTGACTTCCGTGGTGAGATATATGTAGAAGAGTTGGCAGAATTTAATGGTTGTGTCACCATAGAATGAAAGGAAATATTGATAAAGGTTAATGGATGGCGTTAGACTAAACCAAATGGCCTTGGGGACTCAAGCAACCAAAGGACAGCATTAAATGTGAAGGAACTCAGTAGTGCTGGACAGCTGGAATTGAAGGTTAATTGTATACTGATGGATGGATGGATCTTATCAGCTGTCACAGATATAGTCCACATGGAGAATATACTATGAGGTCTTGTAAATAGAACTAATTTAATAACAAATTAGTCAAAACCATCATTGGGTAATCTTATCTAACAGTCTGATCTTCTAGTCTTCATTGAACTGTATTCCAAATGCCTCTATGTGGCAGTAAGTTGTTATGTAATACAATTATTAAAATATAATGTTCTTCACCACTTTAACTAGTATGAAGTTAATGGGCTAATTACATTCTAAAAATGCAGAACAAAGACAATTTTGGACACACGCATCTTGATTTGGAATCTTTTTCATTCAGAAGGATTTAAAATTGAATTATAATTAAAAGTTTTTTTAAAATGAAACAAATTTTACAAATCTAAAAAACGCCACAAATCTGCCAGCATGAGTAAATTTGTGATCCTTCCTCACCAGTGCTTAGAATCTAATGCATCATCTCAGACCCATTAGACAGGAGTGGCTCCATTCTTTTTGGCATACCATGCCTTAGGGTGGGAGCAGAGTAGCTGAATTTTATTACATCGTTGCAATTAGTCAATACGCATTCCAGGTAATGAATTTTCTTTTACAATATTTTTATTAATTCCATGAGAAAAAATACAGAGTACATGCATCAAAAAAGAGAGTAAAAATATTACAGAATACATTGTGTTAAATCGTACTTAAGATCACAATACTCTGAATTAATAATCACATGTAATAGTTAATAAATGAAAAATTGGAATATTTTATTATAAAAAGAAATCTACTCCCACTACCAAAAACCGAAGCTGTTGGATAAAACAAGGAAAAACCCTTGAAACGTAACAATGTCAGCCAATGTCTGTGTTTCAGTCACCAAATCAAAGATTTTGAAAATAATTTCAAAAAGGTCCCCACAGGGTTTGAAAGTCTACATTAGATTTAAAAACTGAACAATGAATCTTGTCTAGATTCAGGTATGACGTAACATCCCGTAACCATTGAGCATGAGTAGGAGAAGTAACTTCCTTCCATTTAAGCAACACAGCTCTCCTGGCTGTAAGAGAAATAAAAGCCAAAATGTGTAAATCAGAAGCCTTCAAAGTTGTATCTTTTTCACTAATGATCCCAAATAATGCAGTCAAAGGATTGAGTTTGAAATTTATTTTAAAAATTACTAAAACAGTTTGAAAGACCTCTGTCCAAAATTTTTTAAGACTCTGACACTTCAAAAACATGTGAATTAAAGAAGCCACTCTATTATTGCATTTGTCACAGTAAGGAGATATATCAGAATAAAAACAGGATAGTTTATCTTTAGACAAGTGAGCTCTATGGACTACTTTAAATTGAAGGAAAGAATGATGAGCGCATAAAGACGAAGTATTAACCAACTTAAAAATTTCATTCCAAGTTTCCTCGGAAATTGACATCTGCAAATCTTGTTCCCAAGCGTTTTTAATTTTATCTCGTGGCACCTTACTCATTCCTAATAACCTGTCATAAATATTAGATAATGAGCCATTGTGAAAAGGTTTCAAATAAAAATTACATCCAATAAATTTTTATCAGGACTCATAGGAAAAGAATGTAATTGAGATCGAAGGAAATCTCTAGTTTGTAAATATCGAAAAAAATGAGTTTTTGGTAAATTATACTTGGTAGACAATTGTTCAAACGAAGAAAGGTTTCCTCCAACAAACAGATCCTGAAAACAAGTGATACCTAATTTGTCCCACTCTTTAAAAACTACATTGGTCATAGAAGGTTTAAAAAAAAAATTAGAGAAAATGGGACTGGACAAGGAAAAACTTAATAAACCAAAATATTTTCTAAATTGTAACCAAATCCTCAAAGCATGTTTAACTACTAAATTATCTGTTAATTTATTTAATGATATAGGGAGTGAAGAACCAAGCAGAGAAATAATAGGAAATTTTTTAATAGAGTTAGCTTCTGAAGAAACCCATTCTGGATAAGCCTCTTGTTTAATGTAATATAGCCAAAATGTAAGATTTCATATATTGACTGCCCAGTAGTAGAATCTAAAGTTAGGTAAAGCTCAACCTCCATTCTTTTTAAGCTTCTGAAGATGAACTTTATTTAGCCTTGGATGTTTACTATTCCATTTGTAGGAAGATATAATTGAATCAAGAGAGTCAAAGAAAGACTTAGGAATAAAAAAAGGCAAAGCCTGAAATAGATATATGAATTTAGGTAAAATATTCATTTTAATAGCATTAATTCGGCTAATCAATGATATAGAAAAAGGTGACCAGCTTGATAAAACCTTTTTCACATAAAGCAATAAGGCAAAAAAAATTTCTTTTAATAAATGTTTATAATTTTTAGTGATTGACACCCCCAGGTAGGTAAAATGATTTCTTACAATTTTAAAAGGGATGTTAATACCAAATTGTACCAGGTTATTCAGAGGGAAAAGTTCACTCTTATGTAAGTTCAATTTGTATCCTGAAAAATGACTAAAGCGAGAAAGTAAGGAAAGCATAGGAGGTAACGAGGCTTCAACGTTAGATATAAAAAGTAATAAGTCATCAGCATATAATGAAACTTTATGGTTGATGCCTTTTCTGGAGGTACCAACGATATCTCTAGATTCTCAGAGAGAAATAGCCAAAGGTTCTAAGGCTAAATCGAACAGCAAAGGGCTCAAAGGACATCCCTGTCTGGTTCCACATTGAAGTTTAAAAGATTTAGAATTCTGAAAACTAGTAAGAATTCGAGCAGAAGGGGTTAGATAAAGTAATTTAATCCATGGGATAAAATCAGGCCCAAAGTTAAATTTCTCTGAAGTTTTAAGTAAGTAATTCCATTGAATCCGATCGAAGGCCTTCTCAGCATCTAGAGATATCACACATTCTGATATTTCCTTAGAGGGAGAGTAGATAATATTCAATAAACGATGAATATTAAAATGAGAATATCATTTTTTAATAAAACCAGTCTGATCATCGGATATAATTGAAGGTAAAATATCTTCCAATCTAAGAGCTAAAACTTTAGATAAAATTTTAACATCCACATTAAGTAATGAAATTGGTCTGTATGAAGCACATTCTGTTGGGTTCTTATTTTTTTTAAGAATAAGTGAAATAGAGGCTTCATAAAAAGATTGTGGTAATCTACCCAATTTAAAAGAATCCGAGAAAACAGCACATAAATGAGGTGTAAGCAAAGAGGAAAAGGCCTTGTAGAATTCTCCAGGAAATCCATCAGGACCCGGAGTCTTTCCAGAATGTAAGGATCACACCACCTCGGCGATTTCCTTGTATGTAATAGATTGATCCAACTATTTTCAGTTTTCAGTAGGAAGTATAGGAACATTTAATTGGTCAAAGAAATTATTCATTACAGTATTAGCTTGAGGGAAATTAGAAGTATAAAGTTTAAGATAGAATTCTCTAAAAGTATCATTTATTTCCAAAAGATCAGTTGTCCTCTCACCATTGGCTTTCGAAATTTCTTTAATTTGCCATTTAGCTCTGGAGATTTTTAATTGGTTAGCCAGTAATTTACCTGTTTTATCACCATGAGTATAAAATTGACTTTTATCTTTTAAAAGTTGACTTTCAATTGGATATGTTAAAAGAAGATCATATTTAATTTTAATTATAAAGCCGGATCTGGATCCAAAACATATTTTTGACCTAATAGTTTAAGTTGATTAATTAGATCAGCTCTTTCTTTGTTAGCTTTTTTTCCTAATGTTTGCCATATAAGAAATAATTTGACCTCTGATAAAGGCTTTAAAAGCATCCCAAACGGTAAGACTAGAAATCTCTTCTGACGAATTCTCTTTCAAAAAAAAGAGTAATTTGTTTCTCCATAAATTTTAAAAAGTTTTTATCAGATAACAAGGTTAGGTTAAAATGCCATAATCTGTGTGTCTGAGGAAGCTCAGGGAGATTTAAAGATAGAAACACAGGAGCATGATCTGAAGGGGCAATCTCTTTATAGTCAGAGGATCGAACTGATGGAATTATTTGATTATCAATAAAAAAGTAGCCAATCCTGGAATATGTGTGGTGAACGTGAGAGAAAAAAGAATATTCCTTATCTTCTGGGTGCAAAAAACGCCAGGCGTCAATGACACCAGTTTTCATTAAAAATGATTGAAGAAATAAAGCTGATTTATTAGGAGCAGCTAATTAATAGATAACCTATCTAATTTGGGATCTAACCAGCAATTAAAATCTCCTCCTAACACCAAAGAGTAAAAATTCAAATCCGGTAGAAGTGAAAAAAATCTTTCAAAAAATCCTGGGTCATCCGTATTTGGAGCATAAATATTAGCCAATCCCATTGGTCTGTTATTTATTTTGCCTGATACTAGAACAAAACGACCATTAGTATCAGTTATTACCTTACGTTGATCAAATGGAACTGTCTTATCTATAAGAATTGTAAACCCTCTAGATTTGGCTTGAAAAGAAAAATGAAATTGGAACCCATTCCAGCGATTAAAAAAAATGTGAAGTATCACAGTTACGAAAGTGAATTTCTTGTAAAAAGATAATAGAGGCTTTAAATTTTTTAATATAGGCAAAAATCTTGTTTCGCTTCAAAGGACATTAAAACTAAGCAAATAAATAATTTGATCCATTATAATATTATTTAAATATAGGTAAAAAGAGAATGATGAACAAACCATTGGAGTGTACCATCAAAAAGTACTACAGTAGGATTCCAGATAAGGTATCTAAGCAACAGACTTGGCTGACAGCCCAAAACAGCTTCCCAGAAAAAAACCCCTCCCCCCTCCCAACACCCAAAGAAAACAAGCCAGCTAAGAAACAACTGGTGCCTACCTAAAGACAATATAACCCCAATTATCTCTGCTCAATAACTTCAAGGTTAGTAAAGTTCCAACCCAGTCATAACAATAGGATAAACAAAGAAAACCACAATTATGTATAGAAAACAAGAGTTCTTAGATCAGCATAACTTTTAATGTAACTTTTTTCTTATTTCAAAATATAGTAAAAAAAAATTCAAAAAAAGGATCAAAAAAGCCATAAGCGTCCCCAAGTATCAATAAGTAATTAGTGGAAAAAAAGAAAAAAACATAAAATAGAAAATGTTCATAGTGAGGAATGAGAAGTCATTCAATGGAAGTTTTCAGAAAGATCTGGGCTTGTTCGGAGGATCGAAACCATTTTTGCGAGCCATTTTTCAGTATGATCCTAAGTCTTGCCGGGAAGTGAAGCAATGGCTTATACCCTTTCTGATACAGATCTGTCATAACCTTTTTAAATTTAACCCATTCCTTCATGGTCTCAGGTGAGTAATCTTCAACGATTCTGATCTGGCAATCTTGGTAATTAATCATTCCTCTACGACGTGCTTCCCGAATTAAAAGCTCCTTAGTTTGAAAGTCATGGAGAGAGATAATGGTTGCTCTGGGTTTGACTTGTGTAGGATGTTTAAAAAAAGGTATTCTATGTGCTGGATCAGTCTTAGGCAGGGATTCTAGAATACCAGGAAATAGCTGAGTCAAAAACTTTGCAAAGAATTCCGTAGGTTGATTACCTTCAGTCTTTTCTGGTAATCTTAGAATTCAGAGATTGGATCTTCTACTCCTGTTTTCTAAATCAGTAATCTTCAGCTTTAATCTTTCATTATCTTTGGCTTGCTTTTTAGAAAGATTCTGTAAGTCATCAATTTTCCCATCCAGAGCCGAAAGAGAGGTTTCATTCACTTTAATTCGTTCTTCATGATCTTGCAGAGTTCCTTGAAAAGAACCAAACTTGGCATTAAGCTGTTGAAGTTGCTCGAAAATATCTTCCAGGGTTACAGGAGGAACATCTTCCTTAGTGGTTTTCATAGCCTTAGCACTCCTTGTATTCATAATAAAATGAAATCGCGTTTAAATTTAGTACTGAGGGTGAAAAGATTTCAAGTCGGGTTGAAGAAGTTAGATATAATGAGAGCAGCAGCAAATAGCTGTTACTCCATCAACGGCCAGCAGAGACTCCCATGAATTTTGACAATGAGGACAGACACATTATGCCAAATCATGGGCTTAGAGTGTGGTGGTTTATAAAATACACAAAAAGTATTTTGACAAGCATTTAATGTGCTTTCTTTGCATTAAATGAAAGGTCTTTGTCTTGATCCTCTATAAATCTGAGATTATCAAAAACACCTCTATCTGTGTCCTTATTACCCTGTCTCCTGTGCTTACTGATGTTAGCTGGCTCAGGCCCGCTGCCTCAATTTTAAGACTTTCACCCCCATTTTCAAATCAATTCCTGTATAACCACCACATTCCCATCTCTGAAATCCAGCCCTATAACCTTTCAAATAACTGTGCTTCTCAGTCCCATGCCCCTGAGCATTCTTGATCCTAACTGGTCTATAACCAGTGGCTGTGCCTTCAGCTGCCCGGCCTGTAAGTCTGGAATTTCCTCCCTAGTCCTCTCTGCTTCTCCATCTTCCTTCTTTTCTTTCAACCTTAGCCCTTTGGCCCTTGAATCTCCTTAGTTAGCTAGGGGTTAAATTTTGCTTGGCAGTGCTACGTTGAAGTGCTGTGGAACATTTCACTTTCTTAAAAGTCCTGTACAAGTATTAGTTGTTATTGTTAGCAGTGGTAAGCTTTGTAAGAAAAAATCTACAGCTATCTAATGCTTGGATGAAAGAGAGAGAAATCTGAAAGGTGAATGATTAATTTCTTGTCTACCATGGAACTGCTTAAAGTCAGCAAGTGTTCATTCTTCATGACATTAGTTCTGTTGCATGTGGAGTTACTTGCTCGGGTGTTTGGGCATTTATCTTGCAATACTGGCAAGAAGTCTTATTGCCAATATCCTCCCAATTAAAACTTCCTAGAAATCTTGCATGATCGAGGGTAGGATGGTGTGAATCGCACCAGCCTTTGCAACTCCTTTACAACTGATTAACAATTGCTAATCATGTTAGAAGAAAAAAATGCTTTTATATAACAACTTTTGTGACCTCAGATTCTCCTAAAGCATCCAACAGATGTGGTTTTTGAAGTGCACTGTCATTGTAATGCAAGCAATGTGGCAGTTAATTTACCTTAAGTTCCTTAAACAACAATGTGATACTGACTAGATATTCTCCTTTTAGTGATGTTGATTGGGGATTGATATTAGGTAACCCCCCTGCTCTTTGAAATAATAGCTTGGGATCTTTTACGTCAACCTAACGAGAAGACTAAATCTCTGTTTAGGATCTCTGAAATTCAGCATTTCATCCAGTGTCATTTTTCCTTCAGTACTGTGTTGAGCTAGTCTGTAGGATGAGGGTTAAACCATTCAGAGGTGGACGAAGTTCTGACGAAGGGTCTCCGAACTGAAACGCTAACTCTATTCCTCTTTTTCCAGACGCTGCCTGTCCTGCTGAGTGTTTTCAGCATTTTCTGCTTTTACTTCAGAAGTGGTGCGCTGCCAGACTGGTGCTGTAAGGAGCACATTCTATGGATAGTGGACCAAAGGTTCAGGTTTCTGGATGTAAAAGCGTTATAAAGTCGCAGTGTGACACAGCACATAAAACAGGCCCTTCAGCCCACCATAGCCCCCGTTCCTATCCACACTGCTCCTCTTTGCTCGTATCGCTTCTGCTTCATGCCTGCACATTCTTCACGGTGCCCGATCCACTACCAGACACTCTCCCTGCTTCACCCTGCTGCTGATTACTGTTGAACATTCCTTGTTTATTTGCCCCTTCACTCTGTCCCTCCCTGCTTCTGCTTCACCTGACACAGTCCACCAGGCCTTCCCCCTTTCAGCCCCACCCTGGTGTATCCCTTTCAAGCCCAGGTATTTGAAGTTGAAGTATTTCTTGAAAGAAAGAAAATGACAACACGCCATTCAATCCGGAGCACATGCGGCAAGGATGGACACACCTAAATGTCTCCCATCAGCGCATCACCATTTGGGCAGTATGGACATAATCCTGAAATCCTGAGGGATGGCACAGTGACATAGCTAGTGACAGAGCTTCTGCCTCACAGTCCCTGAGACCCAGGTTCAATCCTGACCTTGGGTACGGTCCTTGTGGAGTTAACATGTTCTCTCCACGACCACATTGGCTTCCACTGGGTGCTCCAGTTTCCTCCCATGTTACAAAGATGGGTGGGTTGGTAGGTTAATTGCCCACTATAAATTGCCCCTAGAATGAGGTGAATGATGGAATCTGGGGAGAGTTGATGAGGATGTGGTGGAAAATTTTTAAAAATGGGATTAAGTAGGATTATAAATGGGTTGGCACTGCAAAGATTGTTGGCTTGGCACTGACTCAGTGAGCCCGCAGGACCTGTTTCTGTGCTGTATGACTCTATAAGGCACCCTCAACCCATTTATCAGTGTAAGCAGCACCTCAGTACCTCACCGAATATTTAACACAATGTATAAAGATATATTACTTTATATATCTATATGCTAAGTAGAACACTTTTATATTTTACTAGACTATTGTTATTTGAAGATGTAAGATTGAAAATATACTTTTTTAGAAGAGAAAATTAACACAATTGTCTACTTAGTATGTCCACTGGAGCCTGGTAGCACCACATGTATTGGTACTCGTCCAAAGTTATCTGCATTTCATGTAATTTCTTGTTAAGTGCATCTTCTGCCCTGATGCATTCAGCACTCATGGAAAATCAGCTGCACTTGGAGGACAGTTATTGATGTTACTAAAAGCACTCTTACATAATGAGGAAGTGGGTTCCCATAATGGAAGCTCAGTGCAATTGTTAAATTCACCAGAGGTCAAATAATCAATGCAGAGATTTCAAAGGAAGATCTGCCTTAATGGGCTCGTAGGACCCCAGCAGCATTTTTTTTAACCAAGAAATCACATTTAAAATACATTTTCACTGAATTTTTTTTCATACTAATGTATTTCTTTTAACATCATGTGCACATCCTTATGTGCAATATGTCACTGTCAATCACATGGCACTTTGTCAATCAACCCCTTATTCAGGCTAGTGAGAGAGGGCAGCAGATGATAACATTTGCTGATCAGTGCACCAATCTTGCTGGAGTAGCTTGGTGCAGCTGTAAGATGTCGCTAGTATTGATGTAGACATTTTCTGAAGATGCTACTGATGATCACTCCTTTAGTTTCAGGGCATCCCGATATTTCTAGACTAGAAATAGGATGCTACTTTTTTTGCTTAAACAAGAGCTATTTCTTTCCCACATCTATTCTTCAGACTGTGGAGTCATTAGTTCTTAAGGTTTTTAACACTCTGGAAATCAAAATAAATCTTTGAAACTACGCACTTGTCCTGTAGTGAAGGTGAGAAATATTAGCAAGTCAGTGTTGGTGCTCTCTGAGGTGACATTTAATTCCAATATCACCGAATTAGCCATGTCTCAATGGTAAAACAATTTGACTTGACTGCCCATCAAATGTACATTTGCTTTAACTGAATTAGAGTAATAAATCCAAAATCTGCTCACTGAATATTAATGAGTCCCAGCTGAGAATAGTTTAAGCTGTTTACTTTGTACTTAATACAGCTGATACTTTCATCCACTAATAAGAGAGTGCTACATTGTCAGAAGTACTTTCTTCAATGAAGTGTTAAACTGACATTCACCATACCCTCTCAGGTGAACTTAAAGTATTCCTTGGCCTGTTGAGGAAGACAGAAGTATCCACTCCTGCAGCCAGGCAAATATTTAAAATGCAGAGAGAATAAAAAATGGGATTGATGTAGAATTAGTCTAAATGAGTAGTTGAAGGTCTGTGTGGATCTGAGCCTGTTTCTGTGCTTTATCTCTGTGCTTCAGGTAATTTTACTAACTGGTCATTGTTAAACTGCTGGTTGTGGGAACTTGGTGTATGCAGGTTGGCTGTTGCATTTATGTAGAACATAGAACAAGTGGACAACGTGGTAAAGAAAGCATATGACATGCTTGCCTTCATTGGTAGAGGCAATGAGTGTTAGAGTAAGGAAGTCATATTGCAGCTGTATAAAACTTTGGGTTGGACCGCACTTGGAGTATTACAATGATGTCTACACTTGGAAAAATACTTCCCTGGCTGTGAAGCACCTTGGACATCCTGAGGTCCTGAAAGATACCAGACAATGCATATTATTCCTTTCTTTGCTTCCGTTACATTGGCCGAGGCACTCTCCGTCTGCACCAACCTTCCCATGGCACTTTTGTTTGCAACCACATATTAACACCTGTCTTTTCACCTCTTCTCTCCCACAATCCAGGGACCCAAGCAATGTTTCTAGGTGAAGCAGTGATTCACCTGCACTTCTTCCTGTCCAGTGTACTGTATTTGGTGCTCACACAGTGGCCTTCTCGACACTGTTTTCCCTTGTATTACCTCAATGCACTGTTGTAATGAAATGATCTGTATGGATGGCATGCAAAACAAAGTTTTTCACTGTACCTCGGTACATGTGACAATAATAAACCAATTTACCTATCTCTCTCTCTCAAACAACCTTCATTAATCTATCAACCAGATAACTTTATCAATAGTTTATCCCCATGGCAACCCTAGTCTCACCCTACCCAACATATTCCCTTTGTCTATCCACATCTCCACAAATCTCTCTGCAACATAAAACTAATTTATTTTCTCTCCTACCCAGTTTTGAGCTGAAACATTAGCTCTGTTTCTCTTTCTACAGATGCTGCCTGACCTGTGGAATGTTGCCAACATTTTCTAGTTTTGCTTCTGATTTACAGCATCTGCCTTTTGGTTTTGATTCCCATGGGAGGGGGAGGTTTGGGTTTGAGGTTTTGGCCATTCAAATAAAAAAATCTATCTCCTCATCTATCAATTGCTTTTACAAAGGTCATAGGAGATGTTGAGGTTGTTTGTGAAATAGGAAAGGAGTCCCAAGGACACGGCAAATGGACAGGGAGGCGGTAGGGGTGGGGATAATGAGGAGTTGATAGAGTGTCAAACCCGGGTGTGCTGGGTGGGGTGGACGGTGAGAGGGGAGTGAGAACTGTGGCAGTTGTCAAATAGAACCTGAATCTCATGAGTGGCCCTCAGTAGATGCTGGGATTTTAAACTTGCCCCTTGCCACATAAAGAGTGTGCACCAGGTCTGACCTTGGCCCCAGCCACCCCTGGGTCATGGCCCCCGCCACCTCCGACCTCAGCCCCAGCTGCCTCTGGGTCAAACCCCTGCCGCCCCTGGGTCACAGCCCCGCCACCTCCAACCTCAGCCCCGGCCGCCCCTGGGCCAGACCCCTGCTGCCCCTGGGTCACTGCCCCACCACCTCCGACCTCAACCCCGGCCGCCCCTGGGCCATGACCCCGGCTGCCTCCAGCTCTGGCCTTGGCCTCTGCTGCACCTGGGCCACAACCCTGGCCGCCCCTGGGTCACGACCCCAGCTACCTTGGGCTACAACCCCGCCGCCTCCAGGTCCAACCTCGGTCCCGGCCGCCCCCAGGCTGAGACCTTTCACACTGCAGCTGGGTCCTACTGCTCCTCTGCTCTCGCTACCACACCCCACCCTCCCCTGGTCTCCCAAGCCTCCCCCCACCCCTCAACCCCCCTTCACTCCTCTGAGCCCCTGATTTCCTCCCACCCCACCTTCCCTGACCCTTCTAACTCTCCTCTCTCCTCCAACCCCTCCAACCCTCTACCCTCCCCTGACCCCAGCTCCCATCCCTGCCACATCTTCACTATCCCCTCCGTCCTTCCCCTCTCTGAGGCTGAACGTTCTGTCCTGAGCAGGGGCCTTACCTTTGTCCCCCGGTGCCCACACCTCAAGGAGTTCCGCGCTCGCCGTGACACCGAGCTCTTCTTCCGCCACCTCCAACTCCAGTCCTACTTTTTTGGCAAGGATTCCCCACCCCCCACTGTGACCCCTTCTCCTGCCTTAAGCCCTCTTCCTCCTCTTGGACACCTGGTCCTGGCCTTCTGCCTGCTCTGGATCTCTTTATCTCTAACTGCCAACAGGACATTAACTGTCTCAACTTCACCACTCCCCTCACCTATTCCAACATCACCTCTTCTGAACGCACTGCCCTCCACTCCCACTGCACCAATCCTAATCTCACCATCAAACCCGCAGACAAGGGGGGAGCTGTTGTAGTGTGGCGGACTGACCTTTGCCTTGCAGATGCCAGACATCAACTCTTGGACACCTCCTCTTACTTATCCCTCAACCTGGACCCCACCAAAGAGCATCAGGCCATTGTCTCCCGCACTATCACTAATCTCATCGCCTCCGGAGACCTCCCTTCTGCAGCCTCCAACCTCATAGTTCCACTACCCCGCACTTCCCGTTTCTACCTCCTAACCAAGACTCACAAACCCAACTGCCCTGGTAGACCCATTGTTTCTGCCCACTCCTGCCCCACTGAACTTGTGTCCTCATATCTTAACTCCATTTTGTCCCCCTTGATTCAGTCCCTTCCTCAAACTATATCATGTTTAAACTTAGAAAAAATTAGGAGTGGTACTATTGATCCTTCGCTTAAATTTGAGGAAGTTTGGAGTCCATTTATTCAATATTTTCATATGATATAGATCCCTTTTCAATAATCTTTGAATTTAGAGGAGTGGAGTTGACGACAGGATAATGCTCTTTGTTCATCGAGAAACATCAGTCCAGTTTTTTTTCTTTTGAAATTTTTTGCAGTTTGTTTCATTTTATTACTTACAATTTTTTTTGATTTGGTGTTTTTTTTATATAATAAATCTTTTTCCTTCTCCTTTTGATTTTTTTTTGTAATATATTCATTTACCAAGAAACCATGGGGCCTAGAATATATTTTTTATTCTTTATGACTACATATGTCATGATTGTCCTCCAGATCTCTTTGTATTACGTGTATAATTACCGATGTTATATGTAGTAATCTGTATTAATTTGAAAATTAATAAAAAGATTGAAAAAGAAAGATTCAGTCCCTTCCTACCTATGTCCATGATACTTTGCATGTTCTCCATCACTTCAATGACTGCCAGTTCCCCGGCCCTGACCACCTCATTTTCACCTTGGACATTGTGTCTCTGTACACTTCTATCACCCATCAGGAAGGCCTTAAGGCTCTCTGTTTCTTTCTTGATAACAGACCCAACCAGTCCCTCTCCACCACCACCTTCCTCTGTCTGGCGGAACTGGTACTCACCCTTCTCTTTCAGCTCCTCCCACTTTGTCCAAACTAAAGGTGTAGCCATGGGCACTCGCATGGGCCCCAGCTATACCTGCCTCTTTGTCAGCAACACTGAACAGTCCATGTTCTGAGCCTACGCCGGTAATGACCCCCAACTCTTTCTCCGCTGCACTGAAGACTGCATCGGGGTTGCTTCCTGCACCCTTGCTGAGCTCGTCAACTTCATCAACTTTGCCTCCAACTTCCACCCGGCCCTCAGATTCACTTGGTCCATTTCCGACACCTCTCTCCCCTTTCTGGATCTCTCTGTCTCCATCCTGGAGACAGATTAACCACAGACATCTTCTACAAACCCACTGACTCCCACAGTTGCCTTGACTACACCTTTTCCCAGCCTGTCACTTGTAAGGACACCATCCCTTCCTCCCAGTTCCTCTGCCTCCATTGCCCCATGATGAGGCTTTCCATTCTAGGACATCAGAGCTATCCTCCTTTTTCAGTGACCGGGGTTTCCCTTCCATCACCATCAATGCTGCCCTTACCCATATCTTCTCCACTTCCCACACGTCTGCCCTCACCCCCTCCCCCCACTGACATAACAGGGATAGGGTTCCCCTTGTCCTTACCTACCACTCCACAAGTGTCCGCTTCCAACACATCTGCAACTTCTGCCACCTCCAACGGGATCCCACCACAGGCACATCTTCCCCTCAGCCCCTCTCTCTGCTTTCCACAGGGACCGCTCTCTCAGTGACTCCCTTATCCACTCGTCCCTCCCCACTGATAACCCCTCTGGCACTTACGCCTGCAACTGCACCAAGTGCTACACTTGCCCCTACACATCCTCCCTCACCACCATTCAGGGTCCCAGACAGTCCTTCCAGGTGAGGCGGCGCTTCACCTGTGAGTCCGAGGGTGTCATTTATTGCATCCGGTGCTCTTGATGCAGCCTCCTCCACATTGATGAGACCCGACGCAGGTTGGGTGATCGCTTCGTCAAGCACCTTCACTCTGTTCGCCACAACAGCCAGGACCTCCCGGTGGCCACCCACTTTAATTCCACATCCCACTCCCACATTGATATGTCTATCCACGGCCTCCTCTACTGCCACATTGAGGCCAGGCGCAGGTTGGAGGAACAACACCTCATATTCCACCTTGGGAGTCTCCAATGTGATCGCCTCAACATCGATTTCTCCAACTTCCGGTAACCCCTCCCCTTCTTTTACTTCAACCCCCCCCCCCCCCCCATTCCTTTCTCTTCCCTTATTCCTGTGGCTCCCTTCCCCCACCTCCATGACCTGCCCATCTCCTCTCCTCCCCTCCCCCATCCTTTATTCCACGGTCCACTGCCCTCTCCCACTGGATTCCTCCTTCTTCAGCCCTTTGCCTCTTCTACCCACCACCTCTCAGCTTATTACATCTTCCCCCCCCTCCCCCACCCACTACCTTCCCCCTTTCACCGGGACTCACCTGTCCCCTGCCTGCATGTGCTCCTCCCACTCCCCCACCTTCTTATTCTGGCTTCTGCCCTCTTCCTTCCCAGTCCTGATGAAGGGTTCGGCCCGAAACGTCGACTGTTTATTTCCCTCCATAGATGCTGCCTGACCCGCTGAGTTCCTCCAGCACTTTTTGTGTATTGTTCTCATTCTTACATTCTTTTGAAAGCTCAAACATTCAATTTCAGTATCTCTTTAATTACAAGCAGCAGTGTGAAAGAATTCGTCTCATATTCTTTCACTGCTACTGTTAACTGAATACCAAAGTATTTAGTTTGAGAAATTGACTGTAAACGAGAACTTGAAACATGATCAAGTGTTTTGCCAAAGGCCAGGGTGAATTTCTTAATGAACATCAATAAATATAAATGGAGCAACCTCACCACTGAACCAGCAAAATACTAAATTTACAAGTAATCAAAAAAAATGGAGGAATAGAATGGTATCTTTACACAAGTTGGTAATTGTGATTTTTAAACTCCTTTGTCTCAGAGCTGCTGCCAGATTTGACAAATCAACTGCATCGTGACCATTTGCAATGAAGGGAAATGTGAAATTGGCAGTGAAGAATGGCGAATAATTCTGGAAAAGTACTGTGCCTAGATGACATGTAATTACTGTCTCAAACTGCAGTTGATGCTGATGTTTCTGATTATGTTTTCTGAAGTGTGTGGAGCAGCATACATTCTGCATTATTCTGTACAGGAATTGGTTTTTATTATAAATTGTAAGTTAAGTTTAAAAACCTTGGTATTTAACTGATTGTTCCCAGTTCAGTCTGCTGATTTGCAAAGAATGTGCAGTGGAAAACTGGTCATTCGGCCCATCTGGCCTATGTCATTATTCTTGTTCTCCCACCAGTTATGTCCATTGAGTGTCATTTGCCTCCTTGCTTAGTTGGATGTGTTCTGTGACTCCTTAATGTATGCTAATTATGACTGTAACTACATAAGATGTATGTTCTTTCTTGCCTGCTTGCTTGTATATGAATATTTAGGAAAATCTGTAATGCTAACACGAAACTGCAGCTTCAATGAGACTTAAGTTTCATTATCTGTCAACATGAGGCACGTGGTGCTATTTGGAGTCTATTTCCAATTTGAAACACAATCTTGTTTCAACTTCAAACATGCCCAACTCGAGTATATAAATGCAAAGTGAAAGAAACATTTTTTGTTTACCTAGTGCCTTTCATGATTCAGGACATTTCCAAAGGTTTTACAGGCAATGAGATGTCTTTGAAGCATTCAGCTGATCTGCACATAGCAATTCCCTCACATAGGCATGCAATAAACACCTGTTTTGGTAACATTGATTAAGACACAATAACAACAACATGTATTTCTGCAGTGTCTTTATACAGGTAAAACTGGTCACCCCATTATAGGAAGGATGTGGTGGCTTTGGAGAGAATGCAGAAGAGGTTTACCAGTGTGCTGCCTGGATAAGAGGGCATGAGCTATAAAGAGAGGTTGGACAAACTTGGGTTGTTTTCTCTGGAGCGGTGGAGGCTGAAGGGAGGCTGGACAGAAGTTTATAAGATTATGAGAGGCATGGATAGAGTAGACAGCCAGTATCTTTTTTCCCTAGGGTCGAAATGTCTAATACAAGAGGGCATGCATTTGAGGTGACGGGGTAAATTCAAAGGAGATGCGTGGGGCAGTTTTTTTTAACACAGAGAGTGGTGGGTGCCTGGAATGTGCTGCCGGGGATGCTGGTGGAGGCAAATACGATAGATGTGTTTAAGTGGCTCTTAGATAAGCACATGAATGTGCAGAGAATGGAGGGATATGGACCTTGTGTAGGCAGAAGGGATTAGTTTAGTTAGGCGTTTAATTACTAGTTTAATTAGTTTGGCATGACATGGTGGGCCGAAGAATCTGTTCCTGTGCTGTGCTGTTCTATGTTTGTTCTAAAACCATCCAAAGTGCTTCAGAGAATTGTTATCAAAACTTCATGAAGAAAGAGTAGGTTACCTGACCAAAGGTTTAGTCAAAGTCATAGCTTTATGAAGCATCTTGATAAAAGGTAGAGAAGTAGTTGGTTGGAAAGGCTTATGGAGGAAATTCCAGAGCTTAAGGCTGTGGTAGTTGTAAACCCAGCCACCAGTGGTTGAAGATATGAATGAGCAAAAGAACAAGGTTGGAAGGGCACGAATATTCAGAGATTTGTAGGGCCAGAGGAAATGACAGGGATAGGAAAAGGGGTCATGGAGTGATTTCTATGCAGGGATGAGACCTCCATGACCCCTCCTTCTATCTCTGTCATCATTAATCAGCTGCTGTTGTAGGATGCAGAGACTGAAGAGGTGGGTTGATGCGATTTGGTACATTGAGAGTCTGTGGACAGAATTTGAGCCTCAAGCTTACAGAGATGTTGCTCAGAAGTGAGTTGGAGCTGTCAAGTCCAGAGACAATGAGGGCTTGGATGAGGGTTTTAGCAGCAGCTGGCTTGAGACAGCTCTGGAATTGGACAATATGAGGTGGAAATAGGCAGTCTTAAACATGGTCCTACACTCAACTTGGGGTAAATATGGCATAAAGTTGAAAAGAGTCTGGTTCAGTTTCACAGTCTCCAGGGAGGGAAGTGATGTTGGTGGCTTACGTGCAGATCATATGATGGCCTCTGAAGATAACATCAGAGTTCCCACTATTTAATTGAAGAAAATTTCTACTTATCGAGCACTGGATTACAGGCAAGCATTCCGGAAGCTTCAAGGCGCCAGGGCTAGCTCCATTACTCTTTAAACAGCACCTTTTAAATCCACCTGAGAAAGCAAACAGGATATTTTTAATGCCCCATTTGAAAGGAAATACCTCTGACGGTGGAGCTGTCCTTCCAGGGTACAACATGGTGTCAGCTTAGATGTTTTCACACAGTATCCTTGAGTGGGATTTAAACCACCACAGAAGGTAGATCAAGGAAGGGTTTTACCCACTGAGCTACTATCAACATACTGCCATTTGTTGGCTTTCCTTAAGAGGAGAGAATATCACTTCGACCTCATCAATCTGGTATTACCATTGTGAACTACACTGATACTTCTTTCATCCTTGAATCAGGAAACCAAACTCGAGAGCACTATAGGGAAGTGGGAGGAAGCTGGAGACCCCAGGGGAAACCTACGTGGTCACATGGAGAACATACAAACTGCACATGGATTGAACCCGTGTCACTGAAGCTGTGAGGCAGCAGCTCTGCAGCGTGTACACATTGACGTTGTGCAAGCTGATTTCACAAATGGCCCTGATAAGCAGGATTTCTTTTTAGGAGGTGTCTGCGTGTGGATTTTCTAGATGAATGAAACTACTTGAAAAGGTCCATCTCCAAATAGTAAATTTAAGGTGAGGTTTAAATAGAAGATTTGAAGGAAAATAGTTTTTCATTAGTAATGCTTAATTCTCACTAACAGAGGAAGTCATTTCACCCATCCAGTCCATGCCTGCTCCCAAAAAGAACAATCCCATGAGTCCTATTGTCCATTCCTTATTTTCCCTATAGCCCTGTAACCTGTTCTCTCTCACATCTACCTTGTTACAACCTTGCACCTTATTGTCTGCCTGCACGGCACTTTCTCTGTAAGTGTAACACTTTATTCAGCATACTGTTATTGTTTTACCTTGTACTACCTCAATGCACTGTGTAGTGAATCGATCTGTATGCAAGACAAAGTTTTCACTGTACCTCAGTATAGGTGACAATAATAAATCAATTCCAATTCCAGTCACCCTTTAGTTCATTTGCTACTTACCCACACTAAAGGGCTAATTTACAGTGGCCAATTAACCTACCAAGACGTCTTTGGGAAGTGGGAGGAAACCAAAGCACACAGGAAACCCATGGGATAATGGGGAGACAACACCCAATGTCAGGATTGAACTTGGGTCCCTGAACTGTGGAGTAGAAGCACTAACTGTGCCACCATGCTGCTCTGCTAATAGTGAATGGGTGGTAGTAGACAGAGTGAATTGTCTGTCCACTATTAGTGCATTTCTTGCTGGTTGCATTCATATCACCCATTATTAAATTCCGTTACTCTAAAAATTCAAATAATTCAGCAGTTCCATCAGATAAAAATTCTAAAGCAGTAAGTACACTGTGGCTGGTTTCTCAATAGCTGTTTATAACCCTACTTCAGCCCAGTGAATGTTTAGAAGCCCTAACCCAACAAATTGATTTTCACTGGTCAAAGCATGAAATTAGTGAGCTGTGGAGAAGCATCTGTTGTTTTTGTCATCTGAGCTAAAGGACAAAAGAAAAGGTGGAGTGAAACAATTTAAAATTAAAACCTGGAAAATTCAGTGAGTGCTTAAACTCAAAATCACTACCTTGTCCATGCCACTGCTCTATAACCAACAGAGAGGGCTGCTACTAGCCTAAGTTTAATACTCATTGTTAGGAAATGTTCTAATACAAAGTGGAAACTTGTACCTTAGTTACAGCAAGGTTGTACAGAAGCTTAAGATCTTTCACATTCTCTTCATTTTCCCCTACTATATTCGATGAAAAATAAAACATGGTGCTTATCCACTGTAATCCATGTGGGTATTCTGCTTGCTTAAGTAGATGTTCTGAGGAAAGATGCAAGACCAGAAATTACTGTTGACATTATAAACTGAGAGCTTTATGATAGTGGTGAAAGACTGTGTGATACTTAATTGACAAAGTTAAATCATTTACCTTACCTCAACTGAAATAGAGCATCATATGTATGCATTAAACATCCCTTCATATATGCCACAGTAATTTCTGGCTTCCTTGCAAGTAAAAAATGACAAGAACTTAACAGTCAGCTCACTACATGTTGACTTGTTCTACAGCTCTGTTCACTGAGGTCCCTCATGATGTCACAGCAAAAGCTGGTCAGGATGTGGAGATGGCCTGTGCTTTCCGGGGTAGTGGCTCACCATCCTACTCGTTGGAGATTCAGTGGTGGTACATTCGTAACTCCAAGGACTGGACTGACAAACAGGCATGGAACTCCCATCAGGTACACGCATATTTGTATCTGAGTTATTTCTTTAGGTCTGAACAAAAAACAATAGCAATTTTGTTGCAATAGTGTATTTAACACATGGTAATGTCCCAAGATGTTTCGTGGGTTGTCATAAACCATAAATTGTACAAACCAGATAAAGAGATGTTAGGACATGCGATGTTTGATTGAAATTTTCAATATTAAGCAGGGTTTTAAAGAAGAAGAATGAGGTAGATTTAGCTTTACAGAATGATTTCTGGGGCTTGGGCCACCATGGAGAAAGGCAAATCTGCCTGTGATGGGAGCAAAGAAATTGAACTTTGCAAATATTAATTCACTTTCTCCTCCTGGGTGGACACCAGTTCTGTCTTCACAACACTTCCCTTTCCACAGATCTGATGCCATTCCAAACATTTTCCCCCATGCATCCATTTTGAACTGACACATAGAACAGAATTAAAATACAATTACAACCAGTGAACAATCTCATATAGAACAAGGAAGTACAATAGTCTGGTCATCCGTTTCACAATAACATTTGGCAGTGAAATCAGAAGTATAAGCATAGTGCTTTTAAGCATAACACGCTTTGGTGGGGAAGCATATTAATCCTCACAAGGTAAATGGAATAGATGGGGATGGAGAGAGAGGCAGTGAATCTTGGATCAATTAGACACAGTGGATCGAAGAATGTGATCAAAATCTGTCAAGAGGAGATTGAGGGCTAAGGGAATATTAATAAATCTGTTTGATTCACATGTGATTCAGGAAGACAGCGCTGAGTTAGTGGGTGGAGGTGTCTGTGAATGAGATGCATGAACTGTGAAAGGAGCAGGATTGATGGGCTATTTCAGGCTTGACCTTGTTGGCATCCCATTTATTTACTTACCGTTTGAATTGTATCTGCATGGCCCATCTAAGAAACAAATCACAGCATCATTTTTTAAAAATCATGACAAAACAGGATTTGTAGCAGAAGGAAGTCTTAAATTGTAATATTCATTTTTATGTGGCAACTCACCGTCCGCGTAGGTGAACTGGCTCGGTGGTCAGGGCGCGCGTCGTCGGAACGGCGGGGCCCAAGATGGCACTGGGCCTTCGTCTTCCCCGAGCGATGGGGGAGAACCCGCGCGCACGAAAAGATTTCGATGACGTAGCACATACGTCATTTCTGTTTTCAGAAGACGGGAACCATACCGCTTAAAAGGCTCGCACAAGGCGGGTAAATAAATCAGTCTTGTTCCACAGCTTGCAGACTCGTGTCTTTATCCTCGCATCATGGTAGCAGCCACTACATTGGTGACCCCGACCGTCCAAACGGATTTTGGACCCACACAATGAACGACAATGCAGCAGCCAACGCCGTGTCACTCAAGCTGCCCACCTTTTGGATGCTTCGGCCCCGGGTGTGGTTCAACCAGGCCAAAGCCCAGTTCCAACTTCGACAGATCACCTCTGACTCCACACGGTACTACCACGTGGTCAGCTCCCTGGACCAGGAGACAGCCGCCCAGGTCGGAGACTTCATCCAGTCTCCTCCAGAGGAAGGCAAGTACCTGGCTTTCAAAGCCCTTCTCATTCGGACCTTTGGCCTCTCCCGTCGTGAGCGCGCCGCCTGCCTGCTTCATGTTGACGGCCTGGGGGACAGATCTAGGGGACATCGGCCCTGATGAACAAGATGCTGGCCTTGGCTGAGGGACACAAGCCCTGCCTGATGTTCAAGCAGGCCTTCCTCGAACAGCTGCCCAACAACATTCACCTGCTGTTGGCCGACACCGATTTCAGCAACCCATGTGAGGTAGCCACCCGGACAGATGTCCTGTGGAAGGCCAAATGCGAGAGCAGTTCGTCCGTCGGCCAAATCGCCAGACCGTGTGCCCAACGCCTCCCTAAACTAGTCCCAGCAGCCGAGTGACCACATCCCAGAACCACAGACGATACTGACAACCAGCTGTGTTTCTACCATCAGAGGTGGGGCAGGGAGGCCCGTCTATGCCGCCCACCCTGCAAGTTTCAGGGAAGCTCCAGGGCCAGCTGCCGCTGATGGCTACGGCGGCTGGCCACCAACACAGCCTCCTGTTCGTTTGGGGCAAGCAGTCCTGGCATTGTTTCCTTGTCGATACTGGAGCAGAGGTCAGTGTTTTACCCCCGACCAGCCGCGACACTCATAGCAGGCAACAGAGACCCGCCCTCAAAGCCGCAAACAGCACATCGATACAGACATTTGGTACCCGTACAGTCCAATACCAATTCGACGGCAGCCGTTTTACCTGGAACTTTACCCTTGCCGCCGTCGACCAGCCACTCCTGGGAGCCGACTTCCTCCGGGCCCACAGCCTGTTAGTTGACCTGCGAGGGAAGCGGCTAGTGCACTCCAGAACCTTCCAAACTTACTCTCTGGGAGAAGCCAGCCTACCAGCCCCGCGCCTGGACTCCGTTTCCCTGTCTGGCAACGAGTTCACCAAGCTCCTGGCCGAGTTCCCATCAGTTCTGGCAACTCAGTTCACGAATTCGATGCCCAAACACGGGGTGTGGCGCCACATCACTACGACAGGGCCACCCCTTCACGCCCGAGCACGATGACTACCTCCAGACAAGCTCCGCCTGGTGAAGGAGAAGTTCCGCCACATGGAGGAGCTGGGGATCATTCGCAGGTCAGACAGCGCCTGGGCCTCCCCCCGGCACATGGTCCCCAAAGCCACCGGCGGGTGGAGGCCTTGCGGCGACTACCGCAGGCTGAATGATGCCACCACCCCAGGATACTACCCCGTCCCTCATATCCAGGACTTCGTGGCAAACCTACATGGGGCCCACATCTTCTCCAAGGTGGACCTCATCCGGGGATACCACCAAATCCCCGTCCACCCTGACGACGTCCCCAAAACTGCACTCATCACTCCGTTCGGCCTCTTTGAATTCCTTTGAATGCCGTTCGGCCTTAAGAACGCCGCGCAGACCTTCCAGCGGCTGATGGACGCGGTAGGCCGCGACCTGGACTTCATGTTCATTTACTTAGATGACATCCTCATCGCCAGCCGTAACCGCCAAGAACACCTTTCCCACCTCCGCCGCCTGTACTCCCACCTCAGTGATTTCAGCCTCACTATCAACCCGGCCAAGTGCCAATTTGGACTCTATCGATTTCCTTGGCCACAGAATCACCAGCGAGGGAGCAACACCCCTACCCGCCAAGGTAGACGCTATCCGCCATTTTGCCCGTCCCAACATGGTCAAAGGCCTGCAGGAGTTCGTTGGGATGGTCAACTTTAACCATCGTTTCATCCCTGCAGCAGCCCATATCATGTGCCCTTTGTTCTCGCCGATGTCTGGCAAGGGCAGGGACATCGCCTGGGATGATGAGGCTGCGGCTGCCTTCGTTAAGGCCAAGGAAGCCCTAGCAGAAGCCGCGATGCTGGTCCACCCCAGGACAGACATCCCAACCACCCTCACAGTGGACACATCCAACACCGCGGTCGGTGGAGTACTGGAACAACTAATCGAAGGCCGTTGGCAACCCTTGGCATATTTTAGCAGGCACCTTAGGCCACCCAAACTCAAATACAGCGCTTTTGATCGAGAACTACTAGCGCTGTATCTGGCAATCCGGCATTTCTGGTACTTCTTAGAAGGCAGGCCTTTCACCGCGTTCACTGACCACAAGCCATTGTCTTTCACCTTCTCTAAGATCTCCGATCCCTGGTCAGCCCGCCAGCAGCGACATTTGTCCTACATTTCCGAGTTCACAATGGATATCCAACATGTCTCCGGAAAGGACAATGTCGTTGCTGACTCGCTCTCCAGGCCGACCATCCACAGCCTGACCCTGGGTGTAGACTACGTGGCTCTGGCTGACGCACAGCAAGCTGACGACGAGCTGCCCAGCTACAGAACCGCAGTCTCAGGCCTGCAGCTCCAAGATTTCGTAGTTGGCCCAGGTCAGCAGACCTTCCTGTGCAACGTCGCAACCGGTCAGCCCCGCCCTATAGTTCCTGCAGCCTGGTGGAAACGTGTTTTCGACTAGGTATGGGGGTTGGCGCACCCGTCCATCAAATCGACTGTCCGACTAGTCGCCAGCAAGTTCGTCTGGCATGGCCTGCGCAAACAGGTCAGTGAGTGGGCCAGGACTTGTCCTCACTGCCAGACATCAAAAATCCAATGACACACCAAGGTCCTGCCACAGCAGTTCGAGCCTACCTGTAGAAAGTTCGATGACATTCACGTCGACCTCGTTGGTCCCCTGCCAGTTTCAAGAGGAGCGTAGTACCTCCTTACCATTGTGGACCGGTTCATGAGGTGGCCAGAGGCAACCCCTCTATCCGACATCACGACTGATTCCTGCGCTCGGCCGCTGCTCACAACTTGGGTCTCGCGCTTTGGTGTTCCGGCCCACATCACTTCAGACAGAGGCGCCCAGTTTACCTCCAGCCTATGGTCTGCATTAGCGAACATGCTAGGAACGCGGCTGCACACCACCACGGCCTACCACCCTCAATCAAACAGGTTGGTAGAACGTTTCCACCGCCATCTGAAATCAGCCCTGGTGGCTCACCTGAAAGATCTTATCTGGGTCGACGAACTTCCTTGGGTCCTGCTCGGCATATGCGCTGCCCCCAAGGAGGATCTCCATGCTTCGTCAACTGAACTCATGTACGGTGCACCCCTGGTCATCCCAGGGGAGTTCATAACCACCCTTAGGGGGCAAGAGGAACAACCCACAGCAGTCCTGGAAAGACTGCGCGAGAGGCTCGGCAGCTTGGCACCGATTCCCACTTCGCGACGTGGTCAGTCCCCATCCTGTGAGCCCAAGGAACTACGAGACAGTAAGTTCGTCCTCATTCGCAGGGGCACGCCCCGGGCGCCACTGCAATGACCATACGAGGGGCCGTTCCAGGTCATCAGAAATAATGGGTCCACCTTTATTTTGGACATTGGGGGCAAGGAAGAAGTCTTCACGACGGACCCCCTCAAACCGGCCCATTTAGACCTACAACAACCGGTCGAGGTACCAACACCATGACACAGAGGTCGACCACCTAAGCAACGACTAGCACAGCCCACGAACTTTGGGGACTGTATCACTGGTTCTGGGGGGGGGGTAGGGGGGTGATGTTGTGTGGCAACTCACCATCCGCGCTAGCGAACCAGCTCGGCGGTCAGGGCACGCGTCGTCAGAATGGCGGGGCCCAAGATGGCACTGGGCCTTCGTCTTCCCTGAGCGACAGGGGAGAACCCGCGCGCGCGAAAAGATTTCGATGACATAGCACATATGTCATTTCCATTTTCGGAAGACAGGAACTGCGCCGCTTAAAAGGCCCACACAAGGCGGGTAAATAAATCAGTCTTGTTCCACAGCTTGCAGACTCGTGTCTTTATTCTCGCATCGCGGTAGCAGCCACTACATTTAAACATTTTAATATTAGCTGAAGGCAGACTGCCATTAATCAAATCAAATTCAACCTGCATTTGGACCCCAGGGAGAAATCAGTACATATAGTTTCCCCCATTCTTGATATTCTCAGATGTCTAATAAAAAGCTAGCTGTATATTTTGCATTTGCTAGCTTATTCACATCAGATACCAAACTTGTACCATAGTCAGGGTATGGTTAATATTTAATTCAATACTCTTCCAAGCACTAACATATTTTACCTTTTCACATGAAGAGTGGAATTCACGGATGTCAGTGGGTCACGTCACAGTCAGAGGTGAAGCTGTTCTCATTTGTGACCTTGGTTAGTGCTGCTTCTCATACAGCCAGAAACCTCCTTGGAGCAATCCATACAGCGAGCTGCAAGGAAGATGGGTCCTGATTTGAGAGGTTTCAACATGTTTAAAAACTTGAGGGAAAAAGAGAGGTTAGAGATGGGTGGACAGAAAGGGTATTTTTGATGAGAAGGATAGTTCTGAAACCAAATGTAGCAGAGGAGAAGAAGTCAATTGCAATGTCATCTAACATGGAAGGGAACACATGTGGCCAGTATTTCAGTGCAATTTAGAACAAAGAAGTAAGAAGGCAAAGATCTGTTGCAGGGAAGCCTGAGATATCTGCCTGGGACAAATGTAAGGGAAGATAAAGTACCCCTTGGTTGCCATGGTCATGCTAAGGATGTATGCAGAACTGTTCTGGAGTGAAAGTTGATCCATCACTCAGCATGTGTCAGACTTTCTCCCAGTGCTCAACTGCAAGGGTTTTTGTGGAGCAGAACTACTTATCACAGGCTTCAGGTGCAACCTACTCACAGTCTCTGATTGTTCATTTTGAAGTAACTGGGCAACTGTTGAGGAGTTCTGATCATCACAACAGGAACCAGGCATCTGAGACCAAAGGCAATGCAGAGGAAAGCAGCAAGGCCACTCCTTGGGCAAAGTAGGCTGGAGTGTTTTGTGGAATAACCACAGTCCATCAGCTTCATAAAAATATGCTGCAGAGAGCCCCTCATAGATATTAATATGTTTAAGAAAGAAAGGAAAACTTGCATTAATGTTAGCACCTTTCATGAACTATATGATCATTAGCAGTCTATCTTCAGCAGAGTTTGCCACCTGGATTAAATATTCAAGTACATGGAAGTGAGACCCTGCCAATTTCCATTACCTTCCTTCTTACCTTGGCTTTTTTTGATTTTTCCAACAGTTCTGTTGATGGTCTCCCTGTTCCACTGACATTTTAAATATCTCCAGGTTATGTGTTAAAACATGTTAGACTTTTGTCTGAGAATATTTACTACGTGTAATTTCAAGGCTTGCGGTTTTTTTAATGCACTTGTTTAATCAGAACATTCCCTCATAATTAATGAGCTGTCTGAAACAAGGGGAAGGATCTTCCTTCAGGTGGGTCACATCCAGTAACAGGAGAGGTTTTAAACCTTCAGGGGACAGTGATCACCAGGGAGGAAGGGATCACACGATGAAAAGTGAACTAATCCCTTTAGTTGGTCTTTTTTCTTATCTCTGACAAAGTGGACAAGGTCAGCTCCCTTGAAGTCTGAATGTATTATTGTTATTAATGTGATAGGTTTAAATTACTGCACTGGGTTCATGAAAAGACCTCCACAGTGTAGCCTTTGGATCACAATGATAAACTGCTTAGGTCTTTCTCTCACACTTTTGCACATCATCTCAATTTCCAGATGTATCACTATTTGTAGAATACAGCAAACTGTTCTTTATTTTGCATGTAAAGAGTGAAGAATGATTAAAGTATTCGTTGACTATGTAAGTGAACTACATCATTCACTGTCATGAGGATGAACTTTAGATAACTATTGTATAGACCAATGAGAGTGCCGAAGATAGTTTCTCTTCTGTTAGCATTAGTGGCTGTTGGTGAACACACACACACACACACACACACACACACACACACACACACACACACACACACACACACACACACACACACACACACACACACACACAGGTCCTCATTAATGGGTCAGTGGTGGGAAGGGGCAGCAGCTTCAAGTTCCTGGGCGTCAACATCTTGAAGGGTCTATGCTGGGCCCAACACATTGATGCAATCACGAAGAAGGCATGCCAGTGGCTCTACTTCATTAAGAATTTGAGGAGATTCGGTATGTCTCCAAAGACTGACACATTTCTACAGATGTACGGTGGAGGGCATTCTGACTGGTTGCATCACCGCCTGGTATGGAGGCTCCAATGCACAGGATCGCAAGAGGCTACAGATGGTTGTAGACTCAGCCAGCTCCATCACGGGCACAACCCTCCCCACCATCGAGGATATCTTCAAGAGGCGGTGCCTCAAGAAGGCAGCATCCATCACTAAGGACCCTCATCATCCGGGACATGCCCTCTTCTCGTTACTACCGCTGGGAAGGAGGTACAAGAGCCTGAGGACCCACACACAACAATTCAGGAACAGCTTTTTCTCCTCCACTATCAGATTTCTGAATGCTCCATGAACCCATGAACACTACTTACTTATTCCTTTTATTTGAACTATTTATTTATTTTGTAATTTATAGCAATGTTATGTCTTTGCACTGTACTGCTGCCATAAAACAACAAATTTCACTACATTTAAGTCAATGATAATAAACCTGATTCTGATTCTGAAATATTGTGCAGTTGTAAAAATTCTGTATCTCTCTCTCTTTCTTCCCACTTCACCGTTACCAAGCCCAACTGTACATATCATCTCTATTTCTTTTCTTTTAACAGATAAAAGCTCCTGCTCATGAGGAATCCACAAAGGAGGCAACGAAAATAAGCGTAAGTTGCAGTAACTTTCCAACATCAATATATCTGCCATTGTGTCCAGTTACATCTTAAGTTATACACAGGTCTACAAAACTTTTCTTGCATTTTAGGAAGAAAGCAGAACCCAACAAAGGACTTACAGGTCAATTTCATTTGCACCTATCTGTAATCTATCAAACCTGAGAAACTAAGCTGAAACATCACACAATAATCCTCATCTCTGGTTTCCACTGAGCCCAGGTAATACAGGTGAGCTATGACCAAGTGCTGTGGCTCTGGACTCCCCATTTAAAGTTGAGGTGTTAAACATCCAAAGAGAAAGCACATTCCAGCTTGACTCCTTTAAAGGGGTTTGTTTTGTTCACTCCATTGGGTGGAGGGAGAGAACAGACGCCTTCAAAGGAAATTTGGGATGGAGACTTAAGACAACTTCTGAGTTGGTACCAACAAGAATTGCCAAAGCCGATAACTTCATTCAACAGAAAATATCACCTCATAAATGTCAGAATAACACTGATGGCTTTATTACAGTTCTAAACAATCCTCCCAGTGAAAAAGGAAACACAAGTTCTGATCAGTTCTCTCTTTCTACCTCTCTCTCTTTCTCTCACACACACACATTTTCTCTCTCTTTCATTTTCTCCCTCTTTCTCACTGTTTCATGCACTCTTTCTTTCACTAACTCACTGTCACTTGCTCACTATCTCTCTCACTTTCTTGCTAATCTTAAATATCATAGTTTTATTTTTGGCCAGCGTCGTGGCAGGAACCGACTGTGGACTTAAAAGCACTCTGTGCCAGACTGTGCTTACAATAAGCTGCTGATCCCCTATGACCTGATGCCCAGGGTAAAAGCTCTCCCCAGTGTGTAATTTCCATATAAAATGAAATGTGGATGCCTGACACCCATTGTCTGCTATCACCAGCAAATTTCTCTCTTCCCTTGGTTGAAAATATCAATTGAAATGTCAAATCCCATCAGTTTTGGCATTTTTTTGCTGTTGGCAAAATTCCTGTTTAAAAGTTTCAATGAGAGTTTTGATTCCAACCAGAAACTCAAGGGGAAATTCAGTCAACTGAAAACTCTTATCTTCATTTCCCAGCCAATGCTCTTTAAACTGCCCTTCCCCACACTTTGCATTTTGAGTCCTGGTTAAGAAGGCGTTGGAGTTCCCTCCACTGTTCTCTCTCTAGGACTAAAGATGAGGTCAGTGGTGCGTCAGTACCTGGGAGCGAATCTCTGTTCTCTCCCTATGCAGAGAGAGAAGTAACCTACTATTGGTCAAACCCTGCACTGCATCCCTCAAACCTCATTCCCAGAAACCAGTGAGTGGGCAAGGCCAGCTTCACACAGAATCTGCTGTATCTGGAGTTTATGGTGGCAGGATGGTGATTCTGTGGGGATAGACCATAAGGCCGTAAGACATCGGAGCAGAATTAGGCCATTTGGCCCATCGAGTCTGCTGTGCCATTTGATCATGGCTGATTTATTTATCCCTCTCAACCCCATTCTCCTGCCTTCTCCCCATAACCTTTGATGCCCTCACTAATCAAGAACCTATTGATCTCTGCCTTAAGTACACCCAGTGACTCGGCCTCCACAGTTGTCTGTGGCAACGAATTCCACAGATTCACCACCCTCTGGCTAAAGAAATTCCTCCTCATCTCTGCTCTAAAGGGATATCCTTTTATTCTGAGGCTGTGCCCTCTGGTCCTAGACTCTCCCACTACTGAAAACATCCTCTCCAGATCCACCCTGTCCAGGCCTTTCAATATTCAGTTGGTTTCATTGCTGCAGACTGCCGCAGCTGTGGGGAGAGGGGCCATTCGTGGTACAGTATATATCAGTGTATATGCAAAAACGAGACTTCTGCATTTAGGCAAAATCAGTTGTAATCAGAATGTGGCCACTTATTGAAGAAGCTTTGATGCTGACAGGTTTTGACATGTTCACAGCGCTGTGGTTCTTCAGTGTTGGCGAATATTGATCAAGCTCCTGTTCATCATTGGGGGTGGTGTCAGGGGCTCGTGAATCTCCACAGGTAAACTCAGACACTGTCTGCCAAGCCAGCCTTAAAGTACCACCTCCACTACTCCTGCTGAGACTCAGCAAAGCCAGTCTAAAATATTCCAGCTGATCGCCCCAGGTGCTCGCATTGCTGGGAGCTTAATCACACCGCCACAGTGGGATACAATAACCCAGCTCTCCACTGATGTAAATGATAATATGGTCAGCAAGCACATATTCTCTTGCCCCAAAGAGATCCAATTCAGCATGTGTTTATGCTTCATGTTGACTTTTATCCTGAACTCCTGCCCTTGTCCCAGGAAGAACTTATTGCTGGTTCCCTTTTCACAGAGTGTGCAGGGATAAAACAGAGGCACTCATGCTGCAATAAATAAGACCAGATGTCTTGTTGGGGGCAGGAATAACATAAGAGAATAAACCAGAGACCACCTGAATCATGGTGCTTTGAAGGTTTGGAAATGAGAATTGAATAAGAAATTATGATAAATACGGAACACTGAGCAAAACCACTGGGGAGAAATGCCGATGGCAAAGAGTCAAGCAAGCTTACTGCACAAAATGAGGAGACTTGGCTTGTCCAGACTCTGCAGTTACCCCGGGTCCCACTTTCCTGCTTCTGATCTATATCCCTGTCAGCACCTGTCTACCCTTTTACGCTTGCTATTGGTAACATTTCAGGTACAGCATTCCCTACCCCAACAACTGTGAGTGAACAAGATCTCCCCTTTTCCCCCTTTGAGATCTTTAGCCAATAATTTCAATCAATGACCTCTCATCGACCAACACATGCTCAGTGAAGGCCAGTGTTATCTCCCAAACTTCAATGAAGTCTTCTCTGTCCTGCTGACAACAGCCCAGACATACCCGTCCTCTGCAAGTAACCTGGCCATGTCCTGATGCAAACTTTCAAAAGCCTTTTCACCTTTCCCCAGAAATGTGGTGCCCAGAATTGTCTGCAATAGTCCAGCTGTTTTATACATTGCAGCATGATTGAGCTGCTTTATTTATAAACCAAAATAACCTATCCACTTCTTTCATTATCAACTTATCATGTCACTGTTGGGCTGTGTCCATAACCACTCTGTCTTTCTGCTCATCTGTCCTTTAATGATGGTTCTATTTATAATTTGATGGACTAGAGATTCTGTAGACCCATGTTTGTAAGTGTCTTATGATACGATTTCTCAAGACAGACAATTGCAAAGCACATACTGGGGATTTAGTCTGTGGTCTCAGAAGTCTGCAATTTTCCTCCCACTCGCTCTGTGCATCTGAAGTGAAAACTCATCGTGGTGCCCTGATGCAAACACTGATACCCACCTGTGTGTAAACACAGTTGGGCATCCAATGGCCTCTCAGGCCACCCAGCCTTCCTTGCACACATGAAGCCTTCTCTGTTGTAAGTTTAAGTGGACCTGCCTCCCATAAACAGGAAGACCTTAGGAACAGAGTCTTCTCAATCTTCCTGTCCCATATAGAGGTCTGACCATATAACTTACAACAAGGTGGGTGACTAGGATCCCGTAACCAAGTAACTCTGTTCAGGTCTGTACATGACACCTTCTACAAATGCTATCAATACTCCTGCTATTATTACAAACCACTTAAGCTAGTCCACTCACAGATCCCCAACCTAGCTGATTGTTACTGTGTACCATTGTTCCTCAGCCAGCCGGTGTGCACTGAACAAACATTTTTGACTTTAACTGACAAGTTCAATTGCTTCTGAATGCAGTCCTGATGCTTATGCCTCCCGTTCTTTATCATCACATATTGTAATTTATTATTCATTTGTTAAGAGTTACTGTTTCCAGATATAGCACAGAACAAAGCAGTCCAAGGTTCTTTCCTTGGAGTTTTCACAGCACAACTCTATATTTACTTCAATAGATAGTTTTCCTTATACTGTTTGACCATTTGTAGTCCAGAAGGTAACTTCACAGTTCCCAACCTCAAGCAGCCGAATGCCACACCCTTTGGTTGCCACAACACAACCCAAGGTGCCAATTCTCAGCCCCTCCAACTGCGACTGTCACCCTGACTCTTCAACACTACCCCTACCATTATGAGCACCACCTCCCTCACCATCAGGACCTACCTGGTTTCCTTTGTTCACACTGAAATGGCAGAGCGATTGAAGAGTTGAAGTGTGTTAAATGTTTTGGCCGTGGACATCCTGTAAAACAGAATTCTGCAGCAATGATCTCTCAGAGTAAAAATCAATTGGCCCGGAAGTACTGCCCATTCAGTACATTCTTCCAGAACTTAAAGAATTTCCAGCCCATGCTGCTCTTTATTAGAGATGAAAACAGAAAATGCTGGAAACACTCAGTAGGTCAGGCTGCATACATTTCAGGACTAAGTACCCCTCATCAAAATATTAACTGTTTCTCTTTCCACAGATGCTACCTGACCTGCGGAGTGCTTCCAGCATTTTCTGTTTTTATTTCAGATTTCTGGTATCTGCACTTTTTTTTGATTTTCAGTTTCTTCTTAGACTTTCCACAGTGCATCAAGTCACTTTTCCCCATATAAAACCCAATGGTTCTCTGTCACGAGACATCCAGTTAAACATTGTGCTGCTTGACACTGCATACTTGGTGCCAAAGAAATTTGCCTCCGGACAAATTTCCAAGGGTTTGAGTTAAATTTTCTTTTGCTGAAATCATGGTTAAGCAGTTTGAGGGGACCCTATGCCATCAATATGGGAAACTCAACTGTAGGCTTAATGGAAATGGTGATCTACAGTCCCTTAAATGCAAAATAAAAATAAACATCAAGTGTGATCAGGGCAATGCCTTGTCAACTGCATGACCTTAATACCCTCTAGTGGCCATTATTTGTATCACTTCCACAGTGTAAAAACATAGAACATGAGAAATAAAAGCAGGCCATTCAGCCCTTGACTCTGGTCTACTGTTCAATAAGATCACAGCAGATATTTTACCAGAGTCACCTTACTAAACTATTTTCAAACTATTTGATTCCTTAATCTCTCTTAACTTTTATCAAACATGAAAGCCCAAGGGTAATTGATGGATTCAGAAATGTCACATTGAGTACTGAATTCATGCATATGCTTTACATAGAATAGAACATTACAGCACAGTACAGGTCTTTCAGCCCATGGGGTTGTGCCGACTTTTTCACCAACTCTACGATCAATCTAACCATTCCCTCCCACATACCTCTCCATTTTTCTATCATCCATGTGCCTATCTAAGAGTCTCTTAAATGTCCCTAATGTATCTGCCTCTATCAACACTCCTGGCGGCACGTTCCACACACCCACCACTCTGTGTAAAAAACTTACCTCTGATATCCCCTCGTACTTTCCTGCAATTACCTTAAAATTATGCCCCCTCATGTTAGCCATTTCCACCCTGGGAAAAAGTCTTTAGTTGTCCACTTAATCTATGCCTGTTATCATCTTGTGCACTTCTATCAGGTCACCTCTCATCCTCCTTCTCTCCAAAGAGAAAAGCTCTATCTCACTCAACCTATCCTCATAAGACATGCTCTGCAATCCAGGTAGTATCTTGGCAAATCTCCTCTGCACCCTTTCTAAAGCTTCCACATCCTCCTATAGTGAAGTGACCAGAACTGAACACAATATTCTAAGTGTGGTCTAACCAGGGTTTTATAGAGCTGCAACATTACCTCACGGCTCTTGAACTCAGTCCCCCAACTAATGAAGGCAAACACGCCATATGCCTTCTTAACAACCCTATCAACTTGCGCAGCAACTTTGGGGGAATCTGTGGACTTGGACCCCAAGATCCCTTCACACTGCTGCCATTAACCCTGTATTCTGCCTTCAAATGTGACCTTCCAAAGTGAATCACTTCACACTTTTCTGGGTTGAACTCTATCTGCCACTACTCAGCCCAGGTCTGTATCCTATCAAAGTCCCATTATAACCTTCGACACCATCCACAAAAACCACCAACCTTCGTGTCATCTGCATACTTACTAACCTACCCTTCCACATCCTCGTCCAAGTCATTTATAAAAATTACAAAGAGCAGGGGTCCCAGAACAGATAGCTGTGAAACACCACTGGTCACCGACCTCCAGGCAAAATATTCTCCATCTACAACCACCCTCTGCCTTCTAAGGGCAAGCCAATTCCGAATCTACACAGCCTTGTTTCCCTGGATCCCATGCCTCCTGACCTTCTGAATGAGCCTATCATGGGGAACCTTATCAAATGCCTTACTAAAGTCCATGTACACCACATCCACTGCTCTACCCTCATCAATGAGTTTTGTCACATCCTTAAAGAATTCAATCAGGCTTGTGAGGCATGACCTGCCCCTCACAAAGCCATGCTGACTGTCCCTCATTAAACTATGCTTCTCCAAATGCTCATAAATCCATAGAACCATAGAACAGTACAGCACAATACAGGCCCTTTGGCCCACCATGTTGTGCCAACCTTTAAACCACGCCTAAGACTATCTAACCCCTTCCTCCCACATATCCCTCTATTTTAGATTCCTCCATATGCTTATCTAACAATCTCTTGAACTTGACCAATGTACCTGCCTCCACCACCACCCCAGGCAACGCATTCCATGCCCCAACCACTCTCTGGGTGAAAAACTTCCCTCTGATATCTCCCTTGAACTTCCCACCCATTACTTTAAAGCCATGTCCTCTTGTATTGAGCATTGGTGCCCTGGGAAAGAGGCGCTGGCTGTCCACTCTATCTATTCCTCTTAATATTTTGTACACCTCTATCATGTCTCCTCTCATCCTCCTTCTCTCCAAAGAGTAAAGCCCTGGCTCCCTTAGTCTCTCCTCATAATCCATACTCTCTGAACCAGGCAGCATCCTGGTAAATCTCCTCTGCACCCTTTCCAACGCTTCCTCATCCTTCCTATAATGAGCTTTCATCACTTCACAAAATGGCCAACAATCGGCTACTAAAAAGAAACGCTATCAGGAATGCAAGGCTGCAGTCCAGAAGAGCACCCAAAACCTGACAAACCAATGGTGGAGGAAGAAAGCTCAGGGAATCCAACAACTAGCAGATGCCAACGACACTTGAGGCTTGTTTAATGCAACTAAAGCTATTTTTGGCCCATCCACTCTCAGTTAAGCCCCTCTCAAAAGCAAAGATGGTTTAACCATCCCGAAGAGCAATGCTGACATCAATTCTAGATGGAGGGAGCACTTTGAAGATCTTCTAAATCAAAACGTCTCATTTGACTGGAATATGATTAACACCGTTCCAAAACAACCCGTTGATGACTCCCTAAGCAAAATACCAACACTTGAAGAAGTCAAGGAAGCCATCAAAACCTTGAAAAACAACAAGGCCGCTGGACTCGATGGAATACCAGCCGAGGTCTACAAAATTGGAGATGACCTGCTTCATTACCAACTGCACCAACTTCTCATCAAGATCTGGATAAATGAAGACGTACCAGCAGACTTTAGAGACTCCACAATCATTCCCATCTACAAAAAGAAAGGTGATCGATCCGAATGCAGAAACTATCATGGAATTTCCATTAGCAACAGCAGGAAAGATCCTCACCTGCATCATGAACAACTGGCTCAAGTCCTTAGCCAAGAAGATCCTTCCGGAGACACAAGCCGGTGTTAGACCATCACGTGAAGCAATCGACGTGATCTTCACAATGTGACAACTGCAAGAAAAATGTCGTGAACAACTTCAACCTCTGTACATGGCATTCATCGACCTCACCAAAGCCTTTGACTCGGGATCAAGGGAACTCCTATGGGATGTCCTGTCCACCTATGGATGCCCTGAAAAGTACATTCGAACCCTGAGACTCCTCCACAATGGCAGGCTTGCTACAGCCATGGTCAGCAACAGTAACTGTGAGCCTTTTCAAGTCAAATCAGGAGTAAAACAGGGATGTGTGATTGCCCCAACTTTGTTCACCATCTTCATTGCGACAATCATCCACATCATCAAGGACGATCTACCCCCAGGAATCGAAATTGTCTACAGAACAGATGGCAGACTTTTCAATCTTGCCCGTCTCAAGTCCAAAAACAAGACATCCACGAGTTCCCTCATCGAATTCCAATACGCAGATGACAACTGTGTTGTAGCTCTCTCAGAAAACCACCTACAACAGATTCTGACTGCCTTCAACCGTGCATACACAAAATTTGGACTTACCATCAATTCCAAGAAGACTCAGATCATCTACCAACCCTCACCAACTGAGACAAATCAGATAGAACCATCTATTCAACTTGGCGAAACAACCCTGGAAAATGTGCACCACTTTCCATATCTTGGAAGTCACCTCTCCTCCAATGTTGACCTTAATGACGAGATCCAACATCGTCTTAAAAGCACTGGAACAGCTTTTGGACGTCTCCGAACAAGAGTCTTTCATGATCGTGACATCCGAACAGACACTAAAATGTTAGTGTACAAAGCAGTGGTGATCCCAACGCTCCTGTATGCATCAGAAACTTGGACAACATACCGACGACATCTGAAGGCACTTGAAAAGTTCCATCAACGCTGTCTTTGAAATATCTTAAATATCAGCTGGGAAGATAGAAGAACCAACGTCAGCGTGCTAAATGAAGCAAAAACAACAAGGATTGAAGCCAATGTTATCAAGAACCAACTAAGATGGAGCCGTCATGTTGTTCGGATGAAAGGTGAACGTCTGCCGAAACAAATCTTCTACTCCCAGCTTAAAGTAGGCAAAGGTAAAAGAGGCGGACAACAGAAAAGATTCAAAGATGTCTTAAAAACCAACATGAAGAAATGTAATGTCGACATCAACAATTGGGAAACCACTGCCATGGACAGGAAACTCTGGCAAACCATCATCTGAGAAGGAACAGCAACCTTCGAAGCTGACAGATGTGCAGAATTAGAGGAAAAGAGAAGAAAATGGAAAGAGAGGCAGCAACACCCAAAGCCCAATCTGCCATCTGGAATCACCTGTCCTGAATGCGGGAGAACTTTCAGAGCCAAGATTGGACTCATAAACCACTTGAGAGCCCATAAATGGATCAACGGAACGAAGACCATCATCCTCGACCTCGAGGGATAGCCACAACAATAATGAGGCAACCAGAACTGGACACAGTGCTCCAAGTGTGGTCTAACCAGAGTTTTGTAGACCTGCATCATTACGTCGCAGCTCTTAAGCTCGATCCCACGACTTATGAAAGCTAACATCCCATAAGCTTTCTTAACTACCCTATCCACCTGTGAGGCAACTTTCAGGGATCTGTGGATATGGACCCCCAGATCCCTCTGCTCCTCCACCCTACCCAGAATTCTGCCATTAACCTTGTACTCCACCTTGGGGTTTGTCCTTCCAAAGTGTACCACCTCACACTTCTCTGGATTGAACTCCATCTGCCACTGCTCAGCCCAGCTCTGCATCCTATCAATATCCCTCTGCAATCTTCGACAGTCCTCCACACTAGCCACAACACCACCGACCTTTGTGTCATCTGCAAACTTGCTAACCCACCCTTCTACCCCCTCATCCAAGTCATTAATAAATATCACGAAAAGTAGAGGTCCCAGAACAGATCCTTGTGGGACACCGCTAGTCACAGCCCTCCAATCTTAATTCACTCCCTCCACCACAACCCTCTGCTTTCTACAGGCAAACCAATTTTGAATCCACATGGCCAAGCCTCCCTGGATCCCATGCCTTCTGACCTTCTGAAGAAGCCCACCATGTAGAACCTGGTCTTACCAAAATCCACGTAGACCACATCTACTGCACTACCCTTGTCAATCTGCCTGGTCACCTCCTCAAAGGCTTGTGAGACATGATCTTCCCTTCACAAAGCCATGCTGTCTGTCCCTAATAAGTCCATGATTCTCTCTTAGAATCCTTTCCAATAGCTTGCCCACCACAGATGTAAGGCTCACTGGTCTGTAATTCCCTGGACTATCCCTACTACCTTTTTTGAATAAGGGGACAACATTTGCCACCCTCCAATCCTCCAGTACCATTCCCATGGAAAACGAGGACTCAAAGATCCAAGGGCTCAGAAATCTCTTCCCTTGCTTCCTGTAGTATCCTGGGATATATCCCATCCAGCCCCAGGGACTTATCTATCCTAATGTTTTTCAAAAGTTCCAGCACATCCTCCTTCTTAACATCGACATGTTTTAGCTGATCAGCCTGTTTTACGCTGTCCTCACAAATGTTAAGGTCTCTCTCACAGGTGAATACTGAAGCAAAGTATTCATTAAGGACCTCCCCTACCTCCTTTGACTCCAGGCACATTTCCTCCTCTATCCTTGATCGGTCCAACCTTCACTATAGTCATCCACCTGTTCTTCACATACGAGTAGAACATCTTGGGGTTTTCCTTAATCTTATTCACCAAGACCTCTTCTTGCCCCCTTCTAGCTCTCCTAAGTCCATTCTTAAGCTCCTTCCTGGCTACCTTGTAACTCTCTCGAGCCCTGTCTGATCCTTGCTTCCTAAACCTGAAGAAAGCTTCTTTCTTCCTCTTCACTAGATATTCCACATCTCTTGTCAACCATGATTCCTTCACCCTACCATCCTTTTTACTGCCTCAATGGGACAAACCTATCCAGAACCCCATGCAAGTGATCTCTAAACAACCTCCACATTTCCATTGTGCATTTCTGAGTACATCTGCCCCCAATTTACGCTCCCAAGTTCCTGCCTAACAGCATCATAATTCCTCCTCCCCCAATTAAATACTTTCCCATACCATCTGCTCCTATCCCTCTCCAAGGCAAGGGTAAAGGTCAGGGAGTTATGGTCACTGTCTCCGAAATGCTCACCCATTGAGAGATCTGACACGTGGCCAGATTCATTGCCTAGTACCGGATCCAGAATGGTCTCTCCTCTAGTCAGCCTGTCTACATATTGTGTCAGGAATCCTTCTTGGTCACACCTAACAAATTCCGCCCCCTCCAAACCTTTCACACTAAGGAGGTTTGGATGGGGCAGAATTTAAGGCTTTGGATGGATCTATTCTGGTTTTGAATCACAAGACCACAATTTTCAAACAAAGGTAATTGGAAATCTTCCAAACAAGGAGGAACCAATAACGTGTGTGATTTTAAAATTAATGCAAACCTCAAAATTAAATCCTTGACACTGTGCTTATTGAAAAAGCCTCCAATTAATTTTTCACTTGACTATCTGTTTATTAATAAAATGGTCAGTAAAGTACACCACAGTGTAATTCCTGTGATTTCAATTTGTCAAAGATGTGACCAAAAATTCAGTTATAGAAATTTTTTTAAATCAATTGAAATGTCAAAGACAATTATTAAGCTTGTAAATTACATATCATTTATTAATTTGCTTCACCGATGAATTTACCTTGACTGTGCAACCTATTCCCATATGATAGTGATACGAAGCATATGCTGTGATGCTACAGCACTTCTATTAAGTGCATAAACATATTGTTCAGAATCATGAACAAAATTTAACACCAATGTAAAATGTGAATCCAATAGAAAAATGGCAACAGGAGGTATCTGCAGAAAACATTTAGAATGACAACACTACAACTTGTATTTACATAGCATCTTGGATGTTGTGAAATATTCCAAGATGCCTGACAGGAGCATAAACAAAATGTAATACCAAGCCAATAGAGAGACAGCAGGTTAGTCAGGGGTAAGTTCGAAAGAGAAAGTAAGGAGATGAGATAGAAGGATTTAGAGCTGGTTCCGGATTTTACAGCCATGTGGGGAAAACCAGCACCTTGCAGTCCAACATTGAGTACGCTATTAATTTTGTTCCATTTTCCGTGGTCTGAATTCTCCACAGGCACAAAGCTGAACCTGCAGTCATTTGTCACATTGCAATGTGTTGGGCTCCTGAACATGCAGCCAACATGGAGGTTATAGAACATAGAACAATGCAGCACTGTACAGGCCATTCAGCCCACGATGTTGTGCCGATCTTATTGCCAATTTATAGTAAATGTCCCCCTCCTGTGTATCACTCACATCCCTCCATTCCCTTCATATTCATGGGTCTGTCTAAAAGCCTCTTAAACTCCACCAAACTGCCTGCTTCCACTGCTACCCCTGGTGACCCATTCCAGGCACATACCACTCTCTGCGTAAAAACTTACCCCTCACGTCCCCTTTAAATATTCCCCCTCTAACCTTAAAAGCATGTCCTCTGGTGTCTGACATTTCTATGCTGGGGAACAGATTCTGACTGTCAACTCTATCTATGTCTCTATTTTGAAAACCTCTGTCAAGTCCCCCCTCAGCCTCCAGTACTCTGAAGAGATATCCAAAGGGTGTGCAAATAGCAAGAATGTACCAGCCAAAGTTCTGCCTGCTGGGCACAGCTAATGACAAGTGTCCTGCTGGTGATCTGAGCTGTTATGGCCACCTGGAGGAGTTTTCAATTTTAAGGGCCCTGGAAGAGAGCAGAGGGGTGATCAATTCAACTGCCAGGCTCCACAAAATTCAAACATCAGGCATAAGGTAAGCAATGGCCCTCCTTTTACCAGACCCCAGAAGTCATCTTGTCCCATTATGTGACTTTACCCATTTACTAAGGCTGGCTCTCTTCTGGGAGCTCAAACCTTACTAAGAATATCATGTGAAATAAAATCAAAAAATACTGGAAATGGGTCAGGCAGCAACTGTGGAAAGAGAAACAAAGTTAACGTTTCAGGTCCGAGATCCTGAACTGGGAAAAAGAAAAGACAGATTTGATTTTCGTATCAGAGAAGGTGGGGAATGGAAGAATGCAGCATAGGGAAAATCACTGATAGGGTGAGACCAGATGAGTTAATGTGGCAGTTAGGATCAGTTTTGTCTGGGTAATTTGTTGCTTATGGCAGCTTTGTAGAATATGTGCAGCAGACTAGGCTGTACTAACAGAAAGAGCCAAAGTCACAGATGGATCACACAGAAATAGGCAGTTTTGAATCTGATAGAAAGAATGAGTGAGTTATTGAAAGTTATCAAACTCTGCATTGAGTCCAGAATGCTGCAATCTGCCCTGACAGAAGATGACCTGCTGTTCCTCAAGCTTGTGTAACATTGCTGGAGGCCACGGACAGATAGCACAGAGTTGAAGAGGGACAACAAACTAAAGTGATGGGCAACAGAAAGCTCAGGGTCACCCCCGCGGACTGAACATCAGTGCTCCACAAAGCAATCATCCAATCTGCATGTGGTTTCTCCAATACAGAGGAGGCCACATTATGAACACTGAACGCAGTGCACTAGATTGGAAGACGGGCACGTGAAATGCTGCTCCACTTAGAAGGACTGTTTGGGAACCTGGATGGGTAGTAACGAGAGGACAAGAGTTGCATCTCCTGTGTTGCACGGGAAAGTAGATGCAATGGAAATTGTTGGTGGCAACGGGGGAGTGGACCAGGGACTTGTGAACCTCAGGTCTAACCCTAACCCTAGCCTTTCAGAATTCTGAAAGGGGTGGGGAGAATATATGTATGGTGGTGCAATCCTGTTGGAGCTGGTGGAATTTGTGAAGGGTTATTTGATGTTCTGGCTGCTGGGGTGGAACGTGAGGACCCAGGGGAACTCTTGTTCTGTGCAGGAACTGAGGGGGTGAGAGCAGAGGTGTGGGAAATAGATGAGATGCAGATAAAGGGCTCTGCCCGTTGTGGTTGAGGGGAAGCCACGATTCAAGAAGGAGGAAGACAGTTTAGAGATCCCTGTGTGGAATGTCTCATCGTCAGAGCCACTGCAATAGAGACAGAGTCCTTGCAAGCAGTAGGAAGTACAATCAAAGTAGCTGTGGGAGTGTGTGGGCTTGTAGAGGATATCGCTGGTGAGCCTATCCCTTGAGATGGAGACAGAGAGATCCAGGAAAGGAAGAGAAGAATCAGAGATAGACCATGTGAAGATGAGGGCAGGGAGGAAGTTGACAGCAAATAAAATGAACTTGCCAAGTTCTATCTGGGTGTAGGAACACCGATGTAGTCATCAATGTACTGGAAAAAGAGTTCATGGAGTGGGCCTGAGAATTGCCATGTTTTGCATTAAAAAAGTCATAGTTTGAGTCCATATGAGTGCCCATAGGTACACTTGATCAGGAGAAAGTGAATGGAGCTGAAGGAGAAGTTATTCAATGTGAGGATGAGTTCAGCCAGGAGAATGAGTGCATTGGTGGCAGAGAACTGGTTAGATCTCTGTTCAAGGAAGAAGCAGCATGTCCTCAGACCATCCTGATGTGGGGTAAAAGTGCAAAGGGAGTATAAATTGGCAAATTGGTTTATTATTGTCACATGTACCGAGGTACAGTGAAAAACTTTGTTTTGCATGCCATCCATACAGATCATTTTGTTGAACAGTGCATTGAGGTAGTACAAGGGAAAACAATAACAGAATGCAGAATAATGTGTCACAGTTACAGAGAAAGTGCAGTGTAGGTAGACAATAAGGTGCAAGGTCATAACGAGGTAGATTATGAAGTCGAGAGTCCAATTTATTATATTAGGGGACTGTTTAATAGTCTTATAACAGTGGGATAGAAGCTGTCCTCGAGCCTGGTGATACATGCTCTCAGGCTTTTGTATCTTCTGCCCAATGGGTGGGGGAAGAAGAGAGAATGTCTGTGGTGGGTGGGTCTTTGATTATGTTGGTTGCTTTACCAAGGCAGTGAGAAATGTAAATAGAGTCCATGGAGGGGAGGTTGGTTTTCCTGATGTGCTGAGCTGTGTCCACAACTCTCTGCAGTTTCTTGCAGTCCCGGGAAGAGCAGTTGCCGTACCAAGCCGTGATCCATCCCAATAGGATGCTTTCTAAGGTGCATGGATAAAAATTTGTGAGGGTCAAAGGGGATATGCCAAACTTCTTTAGCTTCTTGAGGAAGTAGAGACACTGGTGAGCTTTCTTGGCCAATTAGGACCAGGGAATTGGAAACTGTTGAAGTGGTGGAAGGGATCCAAAATGTCATGAAGGTAAGTGGGAATGGACTGAACCAGAGGAGCAAGAATGGAGTCAAGGTGGACAGAAATAAGTTTTCCAGCAAGAGCAAACTGAAATAATGTGTCCACTTGAACCATCCTGCTTGTTAATGCTGGCCAGAAGGTAGAAGGCTGCTGTCCAAGATTGGGGCACTTCAACGTTGGAAATGGTGGAGAGAGAGAAGATCTTCTGAGAAAATGAGGTCTGCGATTATGTGGGAGATGACAGCCTGAGTTCGATTGTGGAATCATGGTCGAGAGGGAGTCATGAGGATGTAACTAGTCAGTGGGTTTGGTAATGATACCAGTGTTGGTTCTCAGTGAACAGAGCTCTGCAAGTTCAGAGGTCAGTAGGTTAGCAATAAATAGAAGATAAGAGAAAGAGGTCCCGGTGGATTGGGAATTCTGGAGATCTGAAGAAGGGTCAGCAGTCTGGGATGCAGATTCCTGGCCACAGAGATGGAGGAAATGGAAAAAGATTCAATGTCATGTAGGGCTCGGAATTCATTAAGGAGACGAAGGTGGGGCCTCTGCTGAGGACAGATTGAGCTCAGAGAGGGGAAGAGCAGTAGGGATGGTGTAAACATAGCACAGGATAGAAATGGGGAAGAGATGGGGTCAGAGGAAAGTGACCAGGAGAAATGTCAGGAGGAGTATTGGAATTCAAGATTTTTGATGTCTGAAAGGAATAAAAAAGTTGAAGCACGAAATGTTCTCTGTTGAGGATAAACTGTGTTTAGTTACAAGTGTGAGAAAGTGAATATCACCACGTAGATCTCACCCCTTTAAGGTACGTAAGGACCCCGACAAAGTTATCAAGTAAGATCAGTAGTTGTAGCAAAGCATAGAACTTATAGTTTGTAAGATATCCAGCCAGCCCAGCAGGTCTATGCCATTTCCTACCAAGCCTTGTCCTACTCTTTTTATCTCAACTTTCGGTTTTTCTTACTCCATTTCTCCCCTATTCACTTGCCTACTTGTCATTCAAATTAACTGTTTCTTTTCTCCTCAATAGCCAATGCCAGCAGATTCTATGTTCTAAGTAAAGAGGTTGTCCTGAATGGTTTATTGAATTAATTGGTGTCCATCTTATGACTGATTTTTGATTTCTCCACAAGTGGAAATACTTCCTGGCAAAGTCCTTCATAACTTTAGAAAACACTGTTTGATCATCTCTTTCCACCAAATCCCAGCCTGATCAGTCTTTCTGAAAGGAATAACCTCTGATCACAAGTGTCACACTTAAAAATCTTTTCACTTTCTCCAGGGTCTCTAAATCCTTTTTGCACCATGCATTAGGAGAAGTGTGATAGTGTCCTAATCTTGTACAGAGTGTACAAGTGTAACTGTATTATGATCTGGATGTCTGCAGAACCCAGGCTATTGACTCTCCTCAGATAGACTGAATATTCAGAACTCCATTCCTCATGTACCTGAATGATAACAGCAGAAGTGGTTTACATATGCCTCACTCTAACGCTCAAAGGTACCTGTAAGCTCATCCTCTGTTTTCAATGACATGGATAAAATTGCCTTTGTGCAGTTTTCACTGTATGTTAATTTTTTCTGATATGTGGAGATTTCCTGCAAGAAGGAAACTGTGCTCTAATACAAATTTCACAACCTGTCTGCATGTCTGAAAACTGATGAGGGACTGGAGTTCGAGCTAATATAAGGATGAGAATAATTGAATGTCCTCAATAAACAGTATTAATTTTAACCACAGAAAACATCAGTTAAGTAATAGCTGAAAAGCTACTACAACTCCATGTGAATTTCTGAACATTACACAAAGTTAAACTTAATGGTAATTAAAGGAAACATTTATTTCATTTCAATGGACCGTCTTGTGATAGTAGAAACACCACAAAGACCCTTTCTTGCTTTTCAGCACCATTTAATTCTCCAACACATTATGTGTTGTGCACTGTGGGTTGCCAGATAATAAAAAAAGCACCGTGAAATTAGCTATCTTACTATCAACAGGCAGGTCTCCCAAAATCCCTGATCACTTCACAGCTTCAACCACGTTAAGAGCTTGGATTTAATATCTTTCCTGGCAGAAGTTGAATGCAGTGAATTAATTTTATTGGTGGCAGACAATGCATTTAAATTGATTTAGCTGAGAAGCTAATGAGTTTGGGGTAAGTTCACATTGATCTGTTTACTCGACTCATTATATTTTTTATTACCTTTGAACTGTGTTTTGCCCGCTTGAGGTCAGACCCTTATCAAAATTATGAGAACACAGGGAACATTTTAAAGATCTGCACATAAACTTTAAGGCACAAATCTTATATAGCAAGGCACCTTGGAGTGACCTTGACAGAAGTTAATATATGGGCATATATGATTAAGGCAGATGAACTCAGGCCTCTGGCTTGTTTGTAGTACATTTTTACATTTTACAATTTTTTTTTCCAAAATGACAAGCTATATGGCCCTGACTGATTTGACAGTGTAGGTGTATACAGGTAGTACAGGTAGGCTGCATGCAAATGCAACAGCTATATAAGAAGAAACCATTGATCGTATGGTTCACAGAGCACACGGTGGTCCATGGATGCTGTAGTGGATGAAATGCTGGTTTAGAAGTTAATCTGTGCAATGCTGGGAAAAAAACATTGCTCAGAAGAAAGTTATATAAACACAACATTAAGTAATGTTGTCTACAGGTGTAAGAGAGTTGATACCAGTTGTTAATATTGTGATTGCAATGGAAAGGGTGCAGAGGAGATTTACTGGGATGAAACACTTCAGTTATGAGGAGAGACAGGATAGGCTGATTTGTTTTCCTTTCATTGGAGGAGGATGAGTGAAGACCTGTACAAAATCATGAGAGGCACAGATAGGGTGGATAGTAAGAAACTTCTCCCCATGGCTGATGTGTCAAGGAGCAGAGAGTGTAGGTTTAAAGAGAGGAGTAAAGGTTTTAGAGAGGATCTAAGGAAGAATCATTTTACCCAGAATGTAGTAGCAATCACCTGCTTGAAAAGGCAATGGAGGCAGGTACTGTCACAACATTTAAGAAGTACTAGATGAGCACTTGAATTACCAGGGCATAGTAGGCCACAGACCAAGATATGGTAAAAGGGATTAGTATAGATAGATATTTGATGGTCAGCATGTACATGGTGGGCTGAAGGGCCTGTTTCTGTGCTGTATGGCTCCATGGTTTTTGGTGCAAGGTTTTCTTATGCCTGGGCACTGCTATTCTGGTGTCCAGCTTGCTCAAATGGCATCAACTGTAGTGCAATGCACAAACTACATCTTTAGGGCAATTTTCAACCAGGTTAGACCAAATAACCTCTGGTACTATTCATTCACAGAAGAACCGGCTGTTCCCGACGCTGAGGGCTCACAGCACTGTTATTTAAAGGGCCAGGTTCAGTCTCCTGCAGTCATGGGCAGAGTGTTGCACAACTCTCTCCGAAACAAACCTCAATGACTGGCCCACAGTGGGATCCCAAACACTTCACCACCTGGTGGTTTCAAATCTAAGCAGCTGGAGATGCCAGAACTCTTCCTAAGTGGGAAGTGGTTCCATTTTCATCAGGTAGAAAAGAGTTAAAAATAGATGAAAAATATCTGACCAAAAAAGGTGACTCCCCACAGTTTATCCATCCATGTTTCACCCGCTTATCAACCCTCCTTGCAGGGGAATATCTGTGCATGCTAATCTTCAGCAAGGTGGTCCTCGATCACATCGATGACCTCAGAAAATCTCATCTACAAGCTCAGACAACTGCTTTTCAATCCAAAGCCAAGTTCACCCTGATTCACTGAAATCTAGCCTCAGGACTCTTCAAAGCTGACTCTACATATCATATGACCCTGTGCTGTTCACTGCTGTATCTCAGAAGTCATAGAAGCTCAACAGTTACAGATAATTTTTGGTTAGAGCGATGTTGGCATCAAGAGCTCATGGGTCGTTTAATTGGATTGGAAGGTTCCCCAAAATCTAGGCATTCATATAGACACCTCCCTAGCAACCTCCTGTCGAGAATGCTCTTGCATAGGGAGGTTGTCTCCTGTTCTTCAGCAACCTGTATAGGTCTGCCTGGGAGTACTCTGCCCCCACCCCCTCCAATCCTTGGAGCAGCTGTTCATTTCTTGTCAAAACTCCACAGTAGCTGGAAGGGTGTTGCTTGTATTGGAGTGCGGCTCTCTAAGGTCAGAGTTATGGGTATATGTGTGCACAGGGTAAGAAGTTCGATTAGTCATGTCCTGTGTTTCTGAAGGAGAGCAGCATAACACGATGGAGCCCAGTAGTGCTGATTTGAGCAATCACGAAAGAATTTTGCAATTATAGATTTTTTCAAAACATTGTTAGGGAGATTGCTAATGCCATTTTAAAGGGGAAGACTAGCACTGGTGAACTTATAGGCTTCTGTTTCTAAAGAGGAGGTTAAACAATGGTGATACATGGATGGGTGAACATTGTGGAGTTCAGATTAATTACACTTGGGAGAGAAAGACAGAAAGAGTTGTATATCTTTCATTATGTTAGGGTGCTTGAAATAACTATGCAGTGAAGTAATTTGATACATTGCTGTTGTTGTGCTGTAGGAATTACTGCAGCTAATTTTAAACAGCAGGGTCCCAAGCATCAAAGGCTAGATCATTTATTTTTGTGATGTTGGTTGAGGGATAAACATTGGACAAAATGCTGGATATAATTCAAAATCAAAAGCAATAGACTAGAAAGCTTAAATAATGAACAGAAAATACTCAGCAGGCAGGGAAATGTGTGGAGAGAGGAGCTGAGTTAATGTTTCAGCTTGGTTATCTTTCATTGGAACTGAGCCTAGCCTTTAACATTTCATCTGAAAAACAGCTCTTCCAAAAGTGCAGCTCACTCTCTCTGCTATGCTGGACAGCCAGGCCCAGAAACTACTCCATAATCTGAATATCATTGTGGCTCATCCTAACTATTATTGAAAGTCACACAAAGGGCAAGAACAGTATTGTCAGGCTTCCCTGTCTAGTGTTGTGCTAAAATTACCATTTTTGGTTTTGGCGTGATGTTCCCTATTGAAGTGTTGCAAGTTCTTACAGTTGACAGCACAGATACAGTAGGTGGGATCTTTACAGCCAGCTCAAAGGGACACACTGTAGTTCAAGCAACACTCTTCCAGTCACATTGGAGTACAGCTACTGAACAAATGGATGTAGCATTAATGAATGAGGGTTGGGGTGCAATGGTGGTTGGGTGGGAAAATGTTGCCAAGGGATGAGAGGGACTTGGTCTGGCTGGTGTAGAATGTTACATCTATTGCAACAAAACGTTTCATAATTTTTAAGGATCTTTATTAGGTCACCATTAGATTTCTGTGACCTGAGTTACCAGTAAGACACTGCACAAACAATTCTCATACTAATATCTTGTGTGAATAATAATCACAACATCATTTCAGCATCCAGGCTATATCGAGTTTGAACTACCATATGCCGGTTCCTGCACACTCTAGTCCATTGGAGCTGCCTTTGCATACTTCTCAGAAAAGTGATTCAGCATTACGTAAATGAAAGCTCTTCTTTACAAGAGGGCATTGCCTTTCCAGGAATCAACTTGCCTAGATAGAAAGCACTTTGTTTTAAATAGTTTATTTTAAGTATTGAATAAATATTAATATGTACAGTATGCTGTAACTGAACAATGTTGCACTAAACTGACAGAAAGTCGCTTGGGATGCTGGATCTTGGAAACTTTCTTACAGGAAATCCCTTATTAAACAATTGCATTTGGCATCAAATCTAAAATAACAAATGAATTTATTCAAATCACTATTCATTATTTAATTTGATGCTACAAAACCTAAGGAACTTAGTAGGAGCAAGTCTTACATGGATGAAACTTCATTTCTCATTAGACTTCTCTTTGCTAACCATTTTTTCAAGCCATTGTTTATCTTTTCTATTTCCTTTAGGCTGTGAAGGTGGTTGGAAGCAATATCTCTCACAAGCTACGGTTGTCCAACATAAAGATTTCAGATGAAGGCACTTATGAATGTAGAGTGACTGATTACAGTGAGGGCAAACCCAGGCATCACAAAGTCAAAGCCTACCTGAGAGTCAAACATGACATGCCGTTACATGGAGTCTCCACACACATGCAGGACACCAAGGTTCGGGGAAACGAAGGGACTCACACGAATCATGTTGCTAAATCCTCATCGTTCTCCACCAGCCCTCAAACAGTCCGAGCTATAAAGGAACGAGCTTTGGATATTGACTGTGAACAGAACGATCGGTCTCTTGATACTGATCGCATCCACTGTGTTTAGTAGAACTAGCGTTTGTGGAGAGTCAAGTGTTTGTATATTGTATAAAAGGAGTGCATGACCAGCTTCTTTGTGGGAATATTCTGGCAAAACAAAATCTCTAAAACTATAGTTTAAAGGGGAAACCTCACTTTGAAATATTTTCCTTATTTGATATATATCAGATTATTGGAAGTAAATGATTGATTTCATTACATCCGCTTGGATGTCGATATGTGTTGAGTATCCTCTATAGAAACATCTATCTAATAATTCAATAGAGTCAAACTGAGATCAACTTTGTACTGTGCATTGATCAGAAGGGTATAAAACACCCAAGCAGAGTTCAAAATAATGATAAAGGAGTTTTTATTTTTAATTTGCCACAGACCAACCATTCAACATTAGGGGAAAAGTCTGTAATCCTGGATCTCTTTTCATTTAGCAACTGAAGCCCGACTTTACTTAACAAACCAAGCACTATTCTATCTCATAACAATTCAAAAACATTCTCGCAACTTATGATTGCAACCTCATTACCTCATAAACATCAACCTTTGTCTAACGTTGTCTAACAATTCTAGTTCTTACGTGAAGAACATCCGACTCATTATTTTTCTTATGAACTTACTATTAATAAAAAATATTCCAATATGTCTTCATTTCAAGAATTCTATCATCAGTGTCCAGTGTCTCAAGAAATGCCAATTTCATAACATCTAGGATGTCCAGCCGAGCTGACAGAGTTTTATATTCTGTAAGAAATCCTGTCATTTGTCTTCATGTAAGTCCATTATATTTAATAGTCTGAACCTTTTTCCATTAACAGTCCTTCCTAATTTCACCTACAAGTCCCTTCCCCAGTCCATTTAATAACTGTGCCTCGTTTTAAACTCAGCCTACTATCCCCTGACAATTCCAATTCAATCTTGTCCCATATTTCTATTCAATTCTAAAGAAAAGTAAAACATCTCTGATTCTGTGTAATCACACAGAATGACCTCTATTCAAACCTTGAGCTAGTTTTACAGTAATGTAGAATGTCTAATAAATACTGTAACCACATTCCATGAAATGCTCCAATTTCCTTTTATCCAATAAATCCATTTTTGTTATAATCCAACAATTTGAACACATTTTCACTTTTATCCCCAATCTATAAAATGTTACTATCCAAACATAAATGAAAATTAGTGCTCTATGTCCCCTGTTTTGATAATTCAATTTCATTTAATATTTTTTACTCCACAAAAGATATATTCCTTATTTCAGCTTCATTTACCAAAATGTTGCAGATTTATCAAAAGTTGTAATAAATGGCCCCTCAATAGGCCACAATAACCACGTATTTCAAATCATAGACTCTGATTTATAATGAAGGTTCTCAACAATGTTAAGTCATAATTTAACATAGCTTTTACGAATGAAAAACAGCAAACATTTTTGAATAGCACTTCATGAAAATAGTTGAATATGCTCAATTCTCTGTTCAGCTAAAGTACAAACTATTTTGATAAATTTTATGGGAAAATATAGGTGTAAAATCTCCTCTCTATTCACACACTCTGGGAGCAATTAGCAATTGAGATGTGTATGTGTTGTGCATTGTTAGTGTGCCCTTAAGAGTCTATGTAAACTCCTCCTGGAGTTAATTGGAATGACAAGCAATTTGCTTTTGCTCTCTTTGAATAATTATTCATTTTGATAAAAATACAAGTGTCTAATAATAGTTTATAGGCCACATTTAAATATCTTACAGGAAATCTAGATCATCTGGTTAGATGTTGTCCTTGGATACTGCATGGCCCTGCAGGTCTCGTTGCTTTGATGTGTCACTTGATGGGACCTAAGCACATTTGGTACTGTTCAATAGAACACCTTGCTGTAAATAGCACTTCATTTTTTAATTTTCTCCAGTATTGTTCAATTTAATTAAAAAACCTTAAAATACTTACATAACCACTCTTACGTAATGCTGTTGTATCTGCAAGATCTTTTTTCAAAAACACTTGTGTCCAGCTTTCCTTAAATTAATAATAAATAAAGAATTCAGGCACTGCGAGGGGCAATGGCACATTTTAGGCTGCCCAATTATCTGGATCCCAATTTCCCATGTATGATCTACAAGAACCAGTTTTGTGGTTTAGTGACAAAAACAGCAGGCCAATTACTCCTGTCAGCAAGCAGTGCTCATAAGTGTGTTGGGAATTTTGCATTAATGCCTGTTGTTTCATCAGGAATATGGTCTGGGCAGGATGGCTCCCAGCCTTGTGCCTTCATTGCCAGTGAATTGCCCTGTAAAGTACTGACATATATTACAATGGTGCCACGTCACATTTTGGAACCCACTTAATGAGCAGTGAAGTGGGCTGATGTTCCAGTCTTTGGTGCCCATTTAATCAATCATACAAATGGTCTGTCCAAACTCTGAGCAGCTGGCAGCCTGCACAGTGGAAGTCTCTTTATGGGAGGAAAAAAGATCCAGATGGGTATGGGTCATTGCACACAAATCATATTTTTAGAAGTATTTCATCAGTCACAGAGTAGCATATAACACAGCCACAGCTGCTAAGTCTTTTAAATACTGATTTTTATTTGACCATTTGTCTCAGAACCTCTCTGTAAAATGATTTGCTGAATGTGATTAATAAACACAAGAACATGGATCTGATATTGCTGAGTTTCTTTTTTTGATACAAAAATGTTCCAACTTACACAGTCCAGCAAGAACACAGCTGTATGTACTGAGAACCAGTAACACTTTTAAGTCAGTAGATTGGTTTATTATTGTTACACGTACTGAGGGACAGATAAAAACTTATCTTGCATACCGTCCATACAGATCAATTCATTTCAACAGTGCATTGAGGTAGTACAAGGTAAAACAATAACAGAATGCAGAATAAAGTGTTACAGCTACAGAGAAAGTGCAGTGCAGGCAGACAATAAGGTGCAAGGTCATAATGAGGTAGATTGTGAGGTCAGGAGTCCATCTTATCCCCAGTTGATTTAAGATGGCTATTTGGGTCATCTTTGATTGGACTAATAAAGATAACTCTGAGTTTGTCCAGTGTAGGTGTTCCTAACACCATTCATGGATGAGTGATGTGCTATAACTAAAGCAGTTAATTGGAAGCTGACCAATTAAATTGAAATAACTGGCCTTGATAGGACACTGTGTGCTGCTGTGTCCAGTCGTTGACATTTACTATTGGGAGAAGTGTGCCTAACATCCATATTCTTGAGTGGCTCCTTAAAGTTAACAGCAGGTCCTCCCGATTTGGCCCACAGTGTTTCACCATGTGGCATGCATTGCTGATGACTCACTGACTCATAGAACATTGAACAGCAGAGCACAGGAAGAGGACCTTCAGCCCAGGATGACCAATTTAAACTTATCCACTTGCTGGCACATGGTCCATATAGCTCCATTCCCCACCTGTTCATGTGCCTGTCTAAATGGCTCATAAATGTTGCTATTGTATCTGCTTCCACCACTTCCCCTGGCAGAGCAGTCCAGGCACCCACCACTCTGTGTAAACAAAAAATTGCCTTCTAAATTTCCTTTAAACTTTCCCCCCTCACCTTAAAGCTATGCCCTCTGGTATTTAACATTTCCACCCTGGGGAAAAAGACTGACTATCTACCCTATCTATGCCCTTCATAATTTTATACACTTCTAACAGGTCAACCCTCAGCCTCTAACACTTCAGAGAAAACAATCCAAGTTTGTCCAACCTCTCGTCATAGGTAATACTCTCTAATCCAGGCAACATCCTGCTGTTAAACCTCCTCTGAACCCTATCCTGTCAATTACATCCTTCCTGTGGTGACCAGAACTACAAACAGAACTCCAGCTGTGGCCTAAGTATACAGTTGCAAAATGCAATAGCTGAAGTCTTCTTGATGTTATGAACACTCAGAATGTTACCAAGTCACAGCCCTAAGTCAATATTAATGTTACATAAAGGAAAGGACATCAATCAAGTGATTTCCCTGGTTCTGTACACTGGTGCCTTCTTCACAGGAAGTGCAGTTTGTAGGTAGAGCCAAAACACTGTAGGTTTCTGTCTGTGAACTGAGTCCTTAAAGCAGAATTGGGAATGAGGAAGCAGAGAATTTATCCTACGGAAATGGCAAAGGATTAAACAGTTACTTTCCATCTGTGTCCTTGGAAGAAGACCCACAGAATCTGGCTGAGGATGAGCAAATGAAGGCACTAAGTATCAGTTGAAAAATAGCATCAGAAAAGTTGCTAAGCTTGAAAGCTGATAACTTTCAGGCACCTGATGACTTACATCCTGGATGTAAATCATTTGAAGAAGGTGGCTTTAGAGATAAGACATAGACCATAAGACATAGCAATAAGCCATTCGGCCCATCAAGTCTGAGATAGTGGATGCTCTGGTTATCATCTTCAAGGATTAGAGGGCAGAAAATCTGTTCTCACTACTTAAAAGGAGGGAGGGAGAAAACAGGGAACTACTGACTTGGTTGGTAGAAAAAACCTTGGAATCTCTAATCAAGGATGCAATAATAGAATACATTGAGGATTGAGCAGAACCAACATGGATTTATGAAAGGAAAATGCTGCTTGAATAATCTGCTGGTGTTCTTTGAGGATGTGATGAGTAGAATACATAAGGGGGAGCCAGTGGATATCGTGTACTTGGATTATTAGGAGGCATTCAGAAGACACAGGAGGTTAATCAAGAAGGGAGATGAAGGGAGAGCAGTAGATGTAGTGTATACGGATTTCAGCAAGGCGTTTGATAAGGTACCCCATGCAAGGCTTATGGAGAAGGTGAGGAGACATGGGATCCAAGGGGACATTGCAGTGTGGATCCAGAACTGGCTGGCCCACAGAAGGCAAAGAGTGGTTGTTGAAGGGTCGTATTCTGCATGGAGGTCGGTGACCAGTGGTGTACCTCAGGGATCTGTTCTGGGACCCTTACTCTTTGTGATTTTTATAAATGACCTGGATGAGGAAGTGGAGGGGTGGGTTAGTAAGTTTGCTGATGTTGGAGTTGATTACAGGGAAAGACTGAGCATGTTAGGACTTCATTCCTTGGAGCGGAGAAGAATGAGGGGAGATATGATAGAGGTTTACAAAATGATGAGGGACATAGACAGAGTTAATGCAAGTAGGCTCTTTCCACCTAGATTAGGAGAGATAAGTACGAGAGGACATGGCTTTAGGGTGAAAGGGGAAAGGTTTAGTGGGAACATTAGAGGGAACTTCTTCACTCAAAGAGTGGTGGGAGTGTGGAATGGGCTGCCATCTGATGTGGTAAATGCAAGCTCGCTCTTAACTTTTAAGAATAAATTGGATAGATACATGGACGAGAGAGGTCTGGAGGGGTATGGGCTGGGGGCAGGTAAATGGGACTAGCAGAATAATGTTTCAGCACAGACTAGAAGGGCTGAATGGCCTGTTTTCTGTGCTGTAGTTTTCTATGGTTCTATGACACGAAGGTTGGAGGTGTTGTGGATAGTGTGGAGGGCTGTCAGAGGTTACAGCGGGACATAGATAGGATGAAAAGTTGGGCGGAGAAGTGGTAAATGCAGTTCAACCCAGATAAGTGTGAAGTGGTTCATTTTGGTAAGTCAAATATGATGGCAGAATATAGTATTAATGGTAGGACTCTTGACAGTGTGGAGGATCAGAGGGATCTTGGGATCCAAGTCTATAGGACGCTCAAAGCAGCTGCACAGGTTGACTCTGTGGTTAAGAAGGCATATGGTGTATTGTCCTTCATCAACTGTGGAATTGAATTTAGGAGCTGAGAGGTAATGCTGCAGCTATACAGCACCCTGGTCAGACCCCACTTGGAGTACTGTGCTCAGTTCTGGTCACCTCACTACAGGAAGGATGTGGAAGCCATAGAAAGGGTGCAGAGGAGATTTACAAGGATGCTGCCTGAATTGCAGAGCATGCTTTATGAAAGCAGGTTGAGGGAACTCAGCCTTTTCTCCTTGGAGCGATGGAGGATGAGGGGGGACCTGATAGAGGTATATAAGATGATGAGAGACTTTGATTGGGTAGATAGTCAGAGGTTTTTTCCTAGGGCTGAAATGGTTGCCACAAGAGGACATAGGTTTAAAGTGCTGGGGAGTAGGTATAGGGGAGATGTCAGGGGTAAGTTTTTTACTCAGAGAGTGGTGAGTGTATGGAATGGGCTGCTGGCAACGGTGGTGGAGGCGGATACGATAGGGTCTTTTAAGAGACTTTTGGATAGGTACATGGAGCTGAGAAAAATAGAGGGCTATGGGGCTCTAAGGTAGGGACATGTTCGGTACAGTTTTGTGGGCCGAAGGGCCTGAATTGTGCTGTAGGGTTTTTATGTTTCTAAGGTGAGAGCACATGGAAATAATATGTTGATATGAATTGGGAACTGGTTGTTCTGTTTGTACTTCATCAAGAGACAAACTTCATGTGGGTTTAACATCTTAATATTTTATTAATATCTTAATATTTTATTTATTGTTTTCCCTCTCTTTTTACAGCCACTTCCTGTTCCCCCATGTGACCCCTTGCATTGCCTACTGGGAACTGTAGTTCTTTATTATAACTACATAATAACACAATAACACACTGGTTATTGGACAGCAAGCAGAGTGGGAATATATGGATCATTGTCAGGTTGGAGGCGGTGAGTACTAGTAGGGTACCACAGGGATTGGTGCTTGGGCCCCAGCTATTCACAGTCTAGGTCAATGATTTAGCTGAGGAGACTAAACGTCATTTTACCAAGTTTTCTGGCGATACTAAACCAGGTAGGATTGTGGGTTGGGAGGACGATATAAAGAATCAAGGTGAAATAGACAAGATGAGAGCGTGGGCAAGAACATTGCAGATGCAAAGTAATGTGGAAAATAGTGAAATTGTCCACTGTGGTGCACCAAAGGGAAAGCAGAGTGATTTTTTAATGATGATCATCTACGTAATGTTGATGTTCAAAGTGACATGAGTTTCCTTGTACACAAATCACTGAGAAATCAAGCGATTGAGGGTAAATTGCGTGTTAGTGTTTATTACAAGGGGCTTTGAATACAGAGGCAAGGAGATCTTCTTGCAAGTTATGTAGCGCTTCGGCGAGATTGCAGCTGGAGTATTGTGCACAGTTATAATCCATTTACTTAAGAATTACTTGCTATAGAGGGAATGCAATAATGATTCACTGTACCGGTTCCTTATGATTTTCCTTATGAGGAGAGATTGAATAGACTGGAACTGTATTCTCTAGAGTTTAGAAGAATGAGAGAAAGTCTCATCAAAGCATACTTAATTCTTAAAGGCATGGCAGGCAAGATTCAGAGAAGGTGTTTCTCTTGGCTGAGGAATATAGAGACAGGGGCACAACTTCAGAACAAAGGGTAGAGTGACTAGGACTGAGATGGCGAGAGATTTCTTCACTCAGAGGGTGATGACCCTTTGGAATTCCCTAACCCTTTCCCCAGCCTCCCTGCAGTTCTGATGAAAGGTCTTTGACCTGAAACATTAGCTCTGTTTTTCTTCCCACAGACGCGGTTTGACATGCTGAGTATTCCCTGCACCTTCAGTTTTTTATTATAACCTTCCAGAAGCCTGGCTGCAGCCACAGAAGTGAGATTGCAATGTAGCATTAGGACCGAATAAGCCACTTATAGGAGAAAAGTACTAGGATGTTAAGTTTAGACTCAGATGCTATGATTTTCAATTTCTGCATTATTCAACCTTTTATCGTTATTAATGACTCTGACACATTAGCATCATTCAAATACGTCATCACATCTTTCCTTATGCAAAAGTAGCACAGTGTGTTCCTCCTTGTAGCAACACTAATTCAATAAGATGGTATCTTCAAACTCCTGTTGATAATGGTAATGGTGTTGTGTCAATAGGTGTTGCCATTATTGGCGCACCAGACACCAGGCAAATGTCAGGCACACTGAAGGGAACAGTACTCAGAAGTGCTCAATTCAAACCCATGATGAGCACAATTTCACCAGAAATGACCACGAGTACACCTACATCAGGTTAAATCCATTTATGCACAACTTGCATTTTAAAAAATATGCTAATCAATCCAATTTCTTGGCTGTTGTGTGCACTGTATAGAATATGATATCTGAAAGACATGCCAGCTGTGTGTTTTGAGGTATTGATCATGCTAATGTGGATATAAGTAACAATTTTTCTTTCCAAGTGAGATTAACTTGGTTTCAAAGGTCAGGAAATGTTGACAAAACAAGCATCACATTTTGATTTTCAGACAACAATGGTGGCTGCGATCCCTTCAGACTTCTTGGTTTGTGGGAGCTGGAATAGATTATCACCGCAGGCAAAGTCATTTTTATTCTCTTTCCCACAAAGAATAAATGATGGCTATGGAACCTCTGAATGTTACTCTGCAAATGGCTCCAATATCAGCAATCGGGAAGCTGCTAAAAATCCATTTGTTTAATAAATTACCTATAGGTCATTTTGAAATGATTTTAAGCATAATAAATCTCCCAAGTCTAAGACTCGGTGCTGCTCAGGAGTAGATACCATTAATTAGTTACTGAAGATCCAACAGTAAGTGCTTGAATCTTGGAGTGAAAGCTGTCTGCAAGTAAATTAATGTTTTGAGTGACATGTCTTAATCTTACGATCTATAAGAAGGATGCTTTCTCAATGCATTTTATTTTCTGAGGTTATTCTCTATGGAAATACATGTTAAACGTGGATTATAATGAGAATAACACATAGTCGATGTGTCTCCATTGATACCTTTCCTGAAGGGAATGAAAAATGGAATTCTTTGGTGTGTTGAACACTCTGATCTATAACTGAAAATCATTTAGAGCTTTCAAAGTAACTGCCTTAATTTCATGCAATATCTTCAAAAATGGAGACACAGGAGACTGCAGACCCTGGAATCTGGAGCAACAGACAATCTGCTGGAGGAACTCAGCAGGTCAGGCAGCATCTGTGAGAGGGGTGGAAGGAATTGTCGATGTTTCAGGTCAAAACCCTGCATCAGGACTGGGAGTGGAGAGGGGAAGTGGCCGATATAAAGAGGAGAGGGGGAGTGGTGAGACAAGGTGATAGGTGGGCAGAGGGAGAGGGGTGGTGGTGAAAGATGATGGGCAGATCTTGCCAGGTAGGGGAGGGGGAGGGATGGAGTTCGGAGACAAGGGCAGGTGGATGACAGATGGAGGCATACATCTTTTCATTTCCCATAACCCCCCTCCAGCCCCCCATCACCACTTTTTGTTCCCCTCCCCTCACAGATCTATCGACCCTGTACCCATACATTTCACCCACCAGATCCTCCCTTCCCCATCTGGTTCTGGCTCCATTTGCCATACATCTCTCCCCTCATGGTTCCCATTGTCACCTTATCAGAGTACAGCAATGGTAGCCTTTGTGTTCCTGTTTATTACCTTCCAGCAGCTGTCTCCACCTTCACCCTCCCTCCTCCCACCCAGCCCTTTCTATTTTGTGTCTACCTCCATCTGTCACCCACCCGTCTGTGTCTCCCAACTCCACCCCTCCTCCTCCCTCACCTGGCTCCATCTGCCCATCATCCTTCACCCCCTCCTCCTCCTCACCTCCAGCCTCTGTCTCACCATTCCCCCTCTCCTCTTTATACCAACTATCTCCCTTCTTAGTCCTGATACATGGTTTCAACCCGAAATGTTGACAATTCCTTTCGCCCAACAGATGGACCCACTGCAATTCGCCTATCGCTGAAACAGGTCTACAGCGGTGCCATCTCCCCGGCCCTACACTCAGCTCTGGAGCATCTGCACAGTAAAGACACCCACGTTAGCCTAGTGTTTATTGACTACAGCTCTGCCTTCAATACAATAATCCCAAGTAAGCTTGTCACCAAAGTCCAAGACCTAGGACTCAACACCTCTCTCTGTAACTGGATTCTTGACTTTCTAACAAACAGACTGCAATCAGTGAGGATTGGCAGCAATACCTCCGGCACGATTATTCTCAACATTGGTGCACCACAAGGCTGAGTCCTCAGCCCTCTACTCCCTATACACTCATGACTGTGTGGCCAGATTCTGCTCTAACTCCATCTACGTTTGCAGATGATACCACCGTTGTAGGCCATATCTCAAACAGCAATGAGTCGGATTACAGGAAGGAGATAGAGAGCTTAGTGGAATGGTGTCATGCCAACAACCTTACCCTCAATGTCAAAAAGAGCTGGTCATTGACTTCAGGAAAGGGGGCGGTGTACATGCACCTGTCTACATCAATGGTGCTGAGGTCGAGAGGGTTGAAAGCTTCAAGTTCCTGGGAGTGAACATCACCAACAGCCTGTCCTGGTCAAATCACGTAGAAGCCATGGCCAAGAAAGCTCACTAGACCTCTACTTCCTCAGGAGGCTAAAGAAATTTGGTTTGTCCCCTTTGACTCTCACCAACTTTCACAGATGCACCATAGAAAACATCCTATCTGGATGTATCACGGCTTGGTACAGCAACTGCTCTGCCCAAGACCGCAAGAAACTGCAGAGAGTTGTGGACACAGCCCAGCACATTATGGACACCAGCCTCCCCTCCTTGGACTCTGTCTTTACCTCTCGCTGTCTTGGTGAAGCAGCCAGCATAATCAAAGACCCCACCCACCCAGGACATTCTCTCTTCTCTCCTCTTCCATCGGGTAGAAGGTTATTTTTTATTCCAAAATAAACTTTATTCATAATAAAAAAACAAACTATATACAATTATAAAACAGTGCAAGCCTTTACATTCTTGTACAGATCATTCATTAGTGTTACCTTTTTATATTAAAAAAACAGCACTTATGCCACACGTGTGGCTCCCTGGGGGCTACCCAGTCCCATTGGGTAGAAGATACAGGAGCCTGAGGGCACATAGCACCAGGCTTAAGGACAGCTTCTACCCCACTGTGATAAGACTAATGAACAGTTCCCTTATACAATGAGATGGACTATGACCTCACGATCTACCTTGTTGTGACCTTGCACCTTATTGCACTGCACTTCCCTGTAGCTGTGACACTTTACTCTGTACTGTTATTGTTTTTACCTGTACTAAATCAATGCACTCTGTACTAACTCAATGCAGTTGCACTGTGTGATGAATTGACCTGTACGATCGGTTTGTAAGACAAGCTTTTCACTGTACCTCGGTACAAGTGACAATAATAAACCAATACCAATACCAATGCTGCTTGACCCACTGAGTTCCTCCAGCCCATTGTCTATTGCTTCAAAAATAGTTTCCTGTATTTGGCACAGAATGATATAAAATCTCACAAGGGTTATTGGTGGAAAGGGTAAGAGCCCATGAGGTCCAGGGTTCCAAGTGGGTGAATTGGATCCAAAGTTGGCTTGGTGATATGAAGTACAGGTTGATGGTAAAGGGTTTTTTGGGGAAGAACTTGAGGAAGAATTTTTTTTCAACCAAAGTTGGTTGAAATCTGGAATGCACTCACTAAGGGATGGTGGAAGCAAGTATCACACATTTAAGAAGTATTTAAATGATATCCTAAAATAGGATGGCATGGAAGGTGATGGGGCCCAGTGCTGGAAAATGGGATTAATATAGATAGATAGCTGATAGTTGGCATGGGTGTTGTAGGCTGAAGGGCCTTTTCTCATGTTGTATGAATCTATGACTGTTATTTCCTGCATCTGAGGTTTTTTGCATTCATATCTGAATTTAACCATTGCTTACAGATAAAGGACACTGCGGCTGCTTTCTCTTGTGACTGACTAAACTGAACCATATGGAAGTTGTAACTGAGAGCCATAGAAGTCTTTATTCACACAGCAGATCTTCTGGTGAGAGAATCTAAGAGAATCTCATTCTCCTGACACAATGTTTATATGCTGTTTAAACACAAAGACAACAATAAACGATTAACTACACATCCAATGGCTATAATCACCTACCTAGCTTTCACATTTTGAATGTAGACAGGTAACTGTGCAGAATTACATATTTACAATGGGAGCACGTCCCAACCAGCAGAATCACTTTGAATATTCAATCCTGGTGTCTGTTCGGAGAGCCTCAGAGCACAAGCTCCAGACACCCAAAATATCCCTCTGTTATTACAGTGTTGAGGGATGGTCCCTGAATGTACAACTGGCCAGAATATTAAGTGACAAAACAGACCTGTCCTGAACTGTGCATTAAGTGGCAAGGATACACCTTTAACAATGTGTTAATACAGGAGATGGCCACTTAATGCCTTCCCTGGTCTCACCCTGAAAGTTTCAATGAGCATCAATTAACATGAACATTCATCTGTTGTCTTCCCCTGTGTAGTTTCAATGGGACAGAATCAGAATGTCCCACACCCACTGATTGGTTTCAATGGCCTTAACATATCAGTTGAAGTTAAATTGTGAACAGGTTTTATTTCCTGAAGACGGGTTCTCATTTTAATTAATATCTGCTCTCCATCATTTCATAACTCCAGAATAATCACTAACACTTTCAATCTAAAATATAAACAGAAATTGCTGGAAAAACTCAGCAGGTCAAGAAACATCTGTGGAAAGTTAATGTTTCGGGTGAATGATCATTGGTTAATCCCGACATGGAATTTCCACAACACCAAAGTGATCATTGAAAATTTGATGAATATTTAACTTACCTGCTGAAATGGTTGTGAGGCAAGGAAGGTAATGAGGTGGGGAATAAACGATATTGGTTGCCTTCTCCCAGGTGCTACTATAGTTAGTCATCAAGGATCATTTCCTCCATCATTCCGGTTTATAAAGGAACTTTCCAGCTTCAAAATAAACTTCAATATAACTGTTACTCATAATGTTTTCTAAATCTTATTATTATTATAATGAGAAACAAAATTGACTCTTTAAATGAAGTCTTAATTTCTTTTCACACAGTACTTGGGCATTCAGTAACCATCCACCTCAAGTACTTCTTAATAACTCAAAATTTTCAAATAGAAATTAAAGAAAATTTCGATTACCACAATCATCTCTTTTCCCTTGAGGGTAAGTGGAACAATTTTAATTTAATGATTTGTCCTATAATTAATAATGTTTTAGGCAAAATCCCAACTCAAGTTTCATGTTGGTCTTTTGGGTCCTAAAACCAGTTCCAGCAGTTTATGGAATTTTTATCCTAGTCTAGGCAGGGAGAACTAGTGATGTCTGTGTTAAGTTTCTCAGACCTAGGTGGTGACAAGTGTTATCCATCTCTAGTTATCCTTGAAGAGGTGGTGGTGTGCTTTCATGAACTATCTCAGTGGGAAGAAATAGCAGGGCACTGCCTCCTAAAAGTCATGAATCACGTGCTTGCAGCTATGCATACAAAATCTTTGCATTTCATGTACCTCTCTGAAACAAAATACGTTTCTGCACGTGCCCTTGATTACAGGTAATGTAGAGAATGAACTCCTGCAATCATGGCAGATAGGGTACAGGTCTCCCTCAGTTAGTTTAATATTTAATCTGATTTTTTTGCTTGATGAAGGTTTTGCTCATTGCAATGAAGGGTGATAAACGCATTTCACTTTTCATGATAAAACTAGACCCATATCACTGTGTGCTGTCCTGCTACTGCCTTCTTGAGAACAATGGGCACAAATATAATGAGGTCAGGCAATGACCCACCTACTTGGGAATCAGCAATTGTGCAATGGCATCATCTGGTGGAGAGCAACTCCAGCCGGGAGGGCAGTGAACTGCCAAACTGGTGGACCACTCAAACCCACCATTGGCTGTGGTCAGTGAAGTGTCTCTGACTCCTCCTCTTCCTCCATCGCTACCTTCCTAGCACTAGGTATCAAGCTGAATTTTTTCATAAGTAAATAATGAAAATCCACTTCCCATTTGAAGATTTTTTGTAATACGAAGGATTCTTTAGAAACCATAACCGTATTGTTAACTGAGGGAGATCTGTAGCAGGGTTTGCCCAGTAACCGAATGATGTGTGATTTGGAGATGATGGTGTGCCTCTGCAGGTTCTGCCTTGTCCTCCTAGGTGGTGGAGTTCCACATTTGGAATATAGAAAACAGTTCGGAGATGGTAGATCAGGTACCAATTAATTAGACTGGTTGAGCTGGTTGCCACTTATTTTGAATATATGGCTAGTTTGGCACTACTGATTTTGTTGATGCCCAGTTACTTCTCTGCTGTCAGGACCTTAATAGAAATAAAAATCAAGATTGATACGTGCCACTCTATATGGAACAGGCTTTCTGAGGCTGTAGTAAAAACCCTGGAATGGTGGACTGCGTGTTGCAATGGGAAAGTCTTGAGAACTATGTGAGATAGATACACCAAGTAGCCATCCTCGTCTGCAGTGATCTGAATCTTACAGCACAAAATGGGGGTATTCAGCTTGTAATGACAACACCAGCTCTTTGAAAGAGCTATCCAATTAGTCCCATGCCACTGACTTTTCCCCTTAGCCCTGTAATATTTTCTGTTTGACGGTTACTAGTTAATCTGTTTTACCATTCACTTTAATGGTTCTTTTGCACTTTTGAGCTTCAGATTTAGTTATGATATTTTCAGGACCATCCATTACAATAGATCTGTTGGTTAAGTTGCATGTAGTTTTATTCTAGGTGTTTTTCTGCCTATGGTCTTGGAGGTGAATGAGGTTGACTGTTTATGTTACAATTGCTAGGAGCACCACATGTGATAGATGGAATTTGACACATACCACAGGAAAAAATTACGGAAAATTATTCTGAAACCTGGCTGGTGCTGACAAAGCTAACTGTTATTGTTAATCCTTCCTTAACATCTCTTGATAAATTGTAGAATAGCCCAATGTGGTGAGGGTTCCCAAGACTGTTCATTTTTTTTATTTTTATTTTTTATTTTATTTAAAAATAAGGGCGTGGTAACAGGCCCTTCTGGCCCAACGAGTCCGCGCAGCCCATTTTAAATCCCCAAATTAACGTACCCGTACGTCTTTAGAATGTGGGAGGAAACCGGAGCACCCGGAGGAAAGCCACGCAGACACGGGAGAATGCACAAACTCCTTACAGACAGCGAGGGGAATCGAACCCCGAGTGCTGGCGCTGTAATAGCATTGTGCTACATTAAATGAACTGCAATATATGGTCTGCAGATTGTAGAGGGACTTGGTGAAGATGGCATTTCCATGCAAATTCTAACTTTGTGGAAGTTTTTACTGTATGCCGTTTAGTCTATTGATCTTAAAAGAATGGAAGCAATAGACCAATTAAGGATCTACTTTGAAATCCATTTGTGGATATAGAGGCACTAAATGAATATTTACCTGGGAAAACTATGGCAAACAAAGATGCTATTGGGACATTGGATCAGCTGAAGATAGATGGAAGAGTACATTACAACATTGGATTATAATAATTGGATTTCAAAACAATTCTATTGCCCATGAAGCTCATTTGGACATTGTAGGGTCATGTTTGCAAATGCATTATAAATCTCTATCTTTTCCTTCCAAGAATGGATGGCTCAAAGTTGATGCCATTCATTCCACAGGGGTACATCCTTGGTGGCTTCGGGAAATACTTTTAGAAATTGTGAAGGTGCTGGCCACTGTCTTCTAATCCTCCTTAAAAGCAGCGGCGATACTAAGAAATCCACTTGATGTTGGGAAAGAGAGAGCGGTAGGATAAACCAGTGAATTTAATGTCTGTAATCCAGAACATTGACAAATTCTGCATAAAGAGAACCCAACTTTCATTTCTTAAATGGTCGAAGCTGGCTTATCTCCCTGTTACATCTTGACTGATTAGTCCTTATGTGGAGCAAGCGAAGCAGATAAGATCCAGCATCTAGGCAGTAGGTTCAAAAGTAGTCAGTAATTTAAGGCACAACTCATAAAGATAAATTATACACAGGAATGGGAAAAAGCATGACATGAATGAGTCCTAGCTTTTCTTGCCCCAATCAGTTCTGCAGAATAGACCTAAAGTTAGATCCTCAATAATGAAGGTACATCTTTGAAAAAGTGTGGGAATTTGAAAATGTAAAGCATTCTGGCTGGGGTGAAACTAATTACCTAATAAATGCAGGAGGACTAATGAGTCCCTGAGTGACACCTACATGCTTCCAAACTTCATTAACAGTCATCAGTTACATTTTCAGCATGGCAGCACTACTAACAGCTGAACAAATAAAGTGGAAATTAGATGCTCCATCATCACTCAGGGACTGGAACTGGTCCATAATTTGAAATCAGTATGATTGCTTACTTTTCTGTAGAATTGGGGTGAAAGAGATGTTGTAAGTCCATTTCTTCAAATGCAGGATTTAGGTATCATTAGTGACAGAAATTCAGCATCATTTTCCCTCAAGTTTAGATTTTGCTTTCATATATTTTCTCTCTCTTGTTTATTTTTCATACTTTCACTTCATTTAATGACCTACTCTTTACTTTTGTGGTAATTTGTTAGACCAAATCTTTGTACAATAGGTAAATACACATTTTTGATAACACTTTGTTCTGTCATGTTACATATCCCAATTAGGAGAAATTCAGTAATCTTTTACAAAGCTAATCATGGGAATATCATGCAAAAGAAAAAACCTGCTCAGTACAATATTATGTTTACCAAGTACCATTAAAACAATTTGAGATTCCTCTCGGCAGTCTAAATAACATTGATGCTCTGAATATGACTTAGGTGCATGCAGTTTTATTTTTGCTCAGGGTCTTGTTGCAAGAAGTCAGAGAAATAGAGTTGAAGTGTATCATATAACATTGTGAGACACTAGTGCCCCTAATAATTTGTTAGACATTCTTTCATAATGCATCATGATCACCTGCCAGATTCATCTAAGTAACTTGAGGGTATAAATTTATGAAAAGAACAAAAGGAGGCTGATAGAAATATATAAAACACAAGAAATTCTGCAGATGCTGGAATCTGGAGTAATACATGCAAAATGCTGGAGGAACTCAGCAGGTCAGGCAGCATCTATGGAGGGAAATATATGTACTCCAAAGTTGAAGAGGGTGTACAATATCCAATCTGAAACAAAGTTGAAGTAACATCCATATAACTTCCAAAATTAAAAGGAAAACTTGAAAATCAATTTAAATGTGTGGACAAAAGAAGAGGGCAGTGAGATGAAGGGAATAGAATGGACATAATTGGCTTTCTGTGATTTTATAAAACATTACATATTTTGCTTTGTTTGAAGTACCATGCCTTATCAATTCAGAGTTAGGATTTTCGTAAGATGAGTCTAGTACTAACATTTCATTTCCCTTATTTTATGTTGGCATTTTGATGGTTCAGCTCATCTTTTGGCCATTATTTAATCTTAGTAATTTTCATTCTTCAGCATAATCATCAAAGCCACTGATTGAGCTAAATCCTATGATTGATCCTATTCTTGACGAACAAATCACACCACATTCATTTGCTAATAAGGACAAAACAACCTCTGGCTTGTATGTGGACCAGGCGGACTCTGCTGCTCAGATGCACAAAGAACAGATGCCATTGAGGTAACATTGGAATTAGTATTTGAATAGCTGAGGTACACTAGGCTCTAAAGGAGGAGTCTTATACAACAGAGTTAAGCTTGTGCCTCTTTGATTTAAGACATTGTCTGCTTATTAATCCATGTTAACTAATCAAATCACATCTCAGTCCAGGTGAGGAGCAGATGTGCAGATAAATGTCCAGATCCAAAAGTTGCAGCACAAGATGTGCTGTTTCACTGTTAGTCTATAAAAACTGACTTTTGAATTAAACTCAGCACAGGCAGTTATTCTTTGTCCTCTTTGTTAACAGCCTAAGCGCTGCTTATCACCATAGGTCCTCTCTCCCATGGAAAACTTAATATTGCATTACAGAGCTTCATTCTTTTTTTTAGAACTTATTTTTGGGAAGTGGGCATGGCTGGAAAGGCCAACATTTATTGCCCATCTCTAATTGCCCTTGAGAAGATGATGATGATTTGTCTTCTTGAATTACTGCTGTCTTTATGGTGATGGTACTCCCACAGTACTAGAGGAGTAAATATTTCTGATCCAGTGAAAATGAAGGACTAATGACATATTTCCAAGTTTGGACGATGTGTGTTTGGATGTGAACCTGCAGCTTTTGGTGTTCCCATGTGCCTCTTGCCCATGTCGTTTCTTGGTGGTGGTCACAGGTTTAGGTGAGAAAATGCAGTACATTTTGTAGATGGTATATACTGCAGCTACTGTGTGCTGGTAGTGGAGGGAATGAATGTTTATGGTTGCTGAGGGGTGCCAGTCAAATGCGTTGCTTTGTCTTGTAAGGCATTGAGCTTCAGGAGAGTTGCTGGTGCTTCACTCATCCGGGTAAGTGGAGAGTATTCTATCATGCCCAAACTTGTGCCTTCTAGATGGTGGAAAGGCCTTGGGGTGTCAGGAAACGAGTCACTCAACACAGCACTTTTTTATTTCAAAGATAAACTTTATTCATAAAACACAAGATGCCCAGCCAATAACCTGCTCTCATAGCCATGATACTTATGTAGCTGGTCCAGCTGAGTTTCTGGTCCATGGTGACACATAGGATATTGATGGTGGGGGGACTCAATAATGGTAATGCTATTGAATGTCAGGGCTAGGGTGTTTTTTCCAATGCAAGCTTTATCTACTTCTCCTGTATCTGATTCAACATTATCTTCACTCGCATTAGTTCACACTTCCTTTGCAGTTCTTCCACTTTTAATTTCATTATTCTTCTAACCAATTGGTTAAGGAGAAATACAGATGCTTCCTCTGTCAGGTGGCAAATAGCCACATTCCCTCTCTGAGACACTATCAGTTCACAATTTGCAGCAATTAGCAGAAAACATTACTGTGCTCAAAAGAACAGGGGCAAGTTTAACTACCTGCCGCTGCCTTTAAAACTACAGCAAATTTGGGGCAAATGTTTAGTATTGAAATGGACATAGAAGCTTGGGAACTATTTACGTGATTTTTTAAAAATACTGTAAACTACTTTGATTTGGCATGTATTGTCTGAAAACTAGGTGAAAGATTAATCAATTAATTAATATATTTTGAAAGAAATTTGGATACGTACTTTGATAGCTGTGCCCTGGGGAAAGGGCAGGGAGTGGGGTTAACTGGAGAGTTTGAAAGAGCTGAAAAAGGTATGATAGAACGAAGAGCCATCTTTGGCACTCTGTCTTTCTATGATCCTTTATTAATAAAATCAACTCCCAAAGGAATAGGCAAACTTGTTTCTTGATTAAAATTGCTAAGACAAATTAGCTTGTGGACCATACCTGAACTTCCCATTCCTCAGTTTTGATTTACTGGATCACGTCAGCTGTAATTTCTCCAGATTAATTTGTAGGCAAAGAACTGGATTATTGGGTCACTTCAGGATCTATTAATGAGTAGAAGATGATCCTTAAACTGAGGGATCTCCAATGACAATGCTGCCAGAACGTCCTTTTTTGTTAAAATGAGGACACATGCAAAAAATGGTGCCATGACTTAGAAATGCTGATGGATGCGCTGTGAAATCTCAGCAGTGTGAGCTTCATTACTCCTTTTAAAAAAAAGCAAAGGTGGTGTTGCCTGTTCGTCTGTCCAAAAAGAGAACATCCTATTTGGCCGTCAGACTGATAAATGCAGCATACCATATTGTTTGGGTGAAAGATAATATACATAGCAAGTTATGAATAAAAAGGAAAATATATTGGTGACATTTATCCAACCAAATTAAGTATGAAGAGGCATGGAGCGTTTTTGTCTCAATAATGAGGGAAGTCATTTGCTGTTTTTCAATGCTAATGTTGGATAAGAATCCTATTTAAATAGCTGGCAGTATATAGAATGAAAGCTCATTTGGACATTTTAGAGAACATGCTTGTTGTAATGCAATGTGATGTTTCTTTTAAATTGAGCTGCAGTGTCTAAAAGACCAGCTAATATTATAAGCAAACTATCCACATAAGCAATAGCAAATGGCAAGTAATTTCAACAAATACAAAATTGCAAATTTCTTCATCTTCTCAAATATACCTTATATGGAAGTTGCTGTATGTCAAAAGTTCAATTAAACTTGGCAGGTCAGAAAATAATTATGTGCAAGTGCTGTCATGTCCAAGATTTCATATTATTTATAAGCTAATAAGAACCAAATCATATTAAAGCAGCTGCAAACCGGCAGTAATGCGTACTTTTATCATTATAACCTCAGTGGATAGCACCAGCAAACCCATGGACTGACATTGTACTAAGATGCTGCTATATACCTCAGAGGATAATGCCTGGGTCTGTTCAGTAATGAGTTTATTACAGTCATTATTCTGAATGACTGCAGCTTTCTAATGTCACACATTTATCTATGTCGGCACCTCACACTGCAACGTTCTTCCATTAATCTGAATAATGTGAATCTAAGCAAATCTATCCCAGCAGAGAACATTAATTTATTGCCAAGGGCTGGACCACATCTCATTGTTTCTCAATTCAGAGCTGAAGAGTTCAAGTGCACAGAAGGTCATAACCTCCATGCATAATATATTAAGGTATACAGTTAGCTCAGTGTAAAAAGTTAGTTGCTCAGATGGAGACAGAACATGCTGATGTTGCATCAAGAGGAGACAACCAACACAGGGTGTTTTTCACAATGACAGGTTGCTTTCAAAGTTTCATTCTTGGCTTCTGCTGTGGGCAAACATGGCTCAAAGGCACTGTTGAAATTTGATTGATTTAATCTTACTGACTCTTTCACCCACCCATTCATCTCTTATTATTTCCTTGACCTTCTGAAAAAGATCTAATCCAACAATAAGGGTCAAGAGCATTTCCTGACAGTTTTAAATCGCTTGCCCAGGTTTGCACACGTTTTGTAAGCAATCCACTCTAAATTCAGTACTAAACGCATCCTTTAGTTTTAAGTAAGTTTAAAAAAATAATCTACAAGCTCACAGTAACAGAAAGCTCCAAGTACTGTCTGATGGTGAGGGTGGAGGGCAAGCACTAAAACGATAGTTGCAGCCATAATCTTAATGACACTCTGAATTCTACTTCTGAACTAAGGACTCCTACCCAAACAGGAAAACAAGGTGCATAACAAGCAGCTCATTCAACATTTCAATTTTTACATTATCCAAAATTTTAGAATCTGCTTTGGATTTAAATTATGACTGTGGGAGTGATTGTAAAAACCTAACAGGAATTAGAGATAAACATTTTGTCTATTAAGAGAAACAAATATCCTCTAAAGGGTTCACTTACATTTCCTTCCATAAACATATGCTTTACTTATCTTGGGATATGAATTGGATCAACTTTAGCTCAACAATGACTAAAGTATGGCCCATGAGGTGCAATGGAAATTTAACCTTGCATTTTACAATTTCAGACCCAGACTTTTCCTCATGTATCACTAATGTGGGACTACAATTTGGCATTCTCTTCTTATCTATGGGTGGTGCATGTTCTGTGAATGGGTTTTGCATTGATTTGAGATTTGATCACGAGTAATATTCAGCATTTTGGAACCAATCCCTGTGCACATTCTCTGCTGGAGAATTAATCTGATTCCCATATGGATGTGGAATGAATAAACTCATTAGTGATGATAGTAACAAGTACTACCTGATGGTAGTAATGAGAAAAGGGCATGTCCCAGCTGGTGAGAATACTACTGTTAACATACCTGAATTTAGAGAGATTAATATTAGAATTGAAAGGGGAAAAGAGAAGAAAAAAATTAGTAAGCAAAATCTTTCTTTTCCTTCATGAGCTATGCTTTCTGCTGACTGGAACACAACAGCGATGCTGATAAAACGAATTTGGCAAGCTTTGACCAGCTTTATGACAAGAGCATTTGGCCTTCTATTCAACGGCTTTGCTATTACCTATTTCAGCTTTTAGTGCCACCCCAACCAGTTCTGAAATACAAGCTGCCAGTTTGTATAGGTGCCACTGCCCTCCTGTGTAAGCATGCATAATAGTCTCCTGAACATCTATCTTGCAAGTCCACTAAGTGCCAACTCTAAACCAAAGGTCAGCCTGACAGGGTTGATTGATGGGCATGTGACGAGTTGCAGTTTGAAAGAGTGAACAAGAAATTGCAGAACACCAATGAGCCAGAACTTGTTTTATTTACTGTATTTCAGGGAAAGACCTGTTAAGAATCACAGTTCCAATAAGTTTTTATAAAGTGCTAATAAATTACTTTCTAAATCTGTTTCTTCATAAAACAGATAGAAAAACAGACAAATGGAACAAGATTTTACCCAGCTGGGCTCTTTTAATCAAATCACGAGTAGATTGCCTTTTCTAACATGCCTGAAATAATAAATAAAAGTGGTGGCACATTACTGTGCCCAGTAACACCTGACATTTGGCAGTACTATCACTAATATACTAGATTAGTATTCCTTAACTATAAACAAACCGCCAGGTGATGTTTCATCAGTTGAGTGGAACTGCTGTAAATATGCGAGACAAGGGTTTCTCTTGCCAGCTGCCTCGGATGTTGGATCTGCCTTGACACTTCTTTTAGGTGTACTTTCATGATTACAAGAACTGCACCCACCCATAAACCATTGACTAGAAATTAAAGAATGCAAATTTTACTGTTTTTACCATAGTGTTAATTCATTATACAACCAGAATTGGAAAAGAAATATTATATAATTTTACTTATTGTCTGTCCCTCAATGAACACTTACTTTTATGCAGCCAACAATATGATTTACAAGCATTAACATTGAATACATGTTCAGAATCTAATAGAATTTTTTTTTAAATTATATAAATTGTAAGTTACCATTTGTGATAGGCAGAGAGAGCAGGTACCAAAAGAGTAAGTTAAAATCCAGTACTTTCATGTCTATTGATGTTTCCAAAATTATTTTAAATATCCTTACTGCTGCAATGGGATTTGAACTCAAGTACCTACTAAACTAGCATAACTATGTTTTCTTTCCCTTTTTGACTCCGCAGAAGAGCCTTGGGATTGAGTTTGTGTATTACTGTCTAAAAATTTATTCCTGGACCATTGTGCTAAACATGCTATAACCATATCAGTGCATAGCAATGAGCTGTAAAATTCACTCCGTTATATTCCATTTGCCACCATGCATGGGGATGAACTTACAAACATTCATTTTCAAAACAAAATAAACGTAAAGGTTGAGAGAATGCAACGTTAAAGGATCAGTCAGTTTGAACACAGACCATACATATTCTGTGAGAAGCTTGCTGTCCTGTCAGAAGCGGAGGTTTTGGCTTCCTATCCACCATAATTAATTGAGGTTTTTGTTAAGCAGCATGATTTAAAAGATGACATTAGAGCTGAGAGATCCTAACTATCAGGAAAGGTGGGACATGTTGGAGATCCTTTCATGGGAAAAATAATTGGGAGATGACCTAATGAAGGTCCAAAATTATCGGGACAGATGATGCTTGATCCAACCTGTTCCACGTGCTCAGCCCCATGTCATTCCCATCGATACACTTTTCACAGTAACACAGGGTCAAACATCCTCCAGACTAAGCTGCTATAGTTCTGTCCTGTGGTGCAAGGTCAGTCGAATTGTGACAAGTGACCAAACGGCAGAACCTACAGCCCTTCACCCACACCACCTTCATGGATTTTCAGCTGCTTCTACTGTCAGAGCCTTATACGTGGGTTCTCAGATATAGTTCAAATTTTAAAAATTAATCTTGCTATAACACACTTAATCTTAACTAGTAGAAATTAATTAAAAAATTTTTAAGTAGGTTTAAATTGAATGGGAAAGGAACTGCTTAGCATTTCATTTCAGATTTGTGTTCCAATTCCAATGCATGAGGTCTACAGTTACAGCTAGTGTAAAGCAAAGGGGTCTGTTACAAAGTATGCTGCTGCTCAACAGATTCAAGCTCTCCCTCTGTACTCAGTACCAGGTCCAGTGGTAGAACGGGAGGTCAGACAAATCAACAACTAACCTCAGGTTCATTCCAGACTTCCACAATGCAGTTGCGGAAATCAGGAAGGAATTGACACACATGCTGCAGCTAGCCTACAGATCTCTACAGAACCACCAGCTAGGGAGCAGCAGAATCTGGCTCATTAAGCTGTTTAATAGAGTAGATAAAGAGATGTACCCTCTTGTGGAAAACTACGGCCAAGAGATACATGATGATGACTAATAAATCCATGAAATTACTCAGGAGAAACTTTTGTCCAGAGGATGGTTACAAAGTGGAGCTTGCCACCACTTTAAGTAATTGAAGCAAACAGCAGTTACATTATGGAGAACGTAGATAAGTACATTAGGGATTTATGCATACCAAAATGGGTTCAGATGAAATCAGGTGGGATAAGGCTCAGGTGGACCATAAACATAAAAATAGTCTAAATGGGCTGAATGGTTCTTCCAATGCCATATACTCAATTCCCTATATAAACTCTCACATATTAAACAGAAAAGGCCACGTGCTTCATACACTAAAGATCTTTATTAAAGTCAGATAAACTACTTTGTGCAAATGCTATGCCTGTTTTTTTTCCCAACAAATATGAGGATGAACTGCCTCATCCTAGGCCTGCTAACCACAACAAATGCAACCAAGTAATTTGTTATTGCATCTTTGACGCCCATACAATTCTGCTTTACAGCTACCACCATCTGCTTCTCTTGGTATTAGAATTAACAAAACAGGATTAAAAAAATTTTGCGTTGGTGGGGAGAGTCATATTTTAAGCAGGCGATGATAGATGGCAAGTCTAGGCCTGAGGGCCTGGAATTGGAAATCAAGTTGCTGGAAGTCAGTTCTTACAGGTAAAAGTGGTGTTAAAAGGAAAGCAATGTCAAAAAACAAGCTGTTCTGCAAAAGGGACAGGGGTAATGCATAGCTCCCTATCTCCACTCCACCATTCTTTTTCTCAAGAAAGTAGGATTGAGCAATCAGGAGGAACTTTCTTTAACTCTTATTCTCTCTTGCTATCTGTACCAGAGAGCAGTTTAACAATTGGTAAACTCTCAAAAAAAAGCAAATTATACATGATACACAAGGGGGAGCTACTATTATGTTCCTGTTTCAGGCTATTCTGTAGATAACCAGTAGGACGTGCACAATACTAAAGATATGATGTTCAGACTTATTAGTAGAGCAACCAACATTGCTGTACCTGCAACAGGCGAGATGTAAAGTTGCTGCATTAACTAATGGCAGTTTGTACTTTTAATTGCTCAAAATTCAACAACCTATCATTGATTAGTAATGCATTTCCCATCAGACTCTCTAAAATGGAGCTTTTGGGAACCAGTCGTGAATCCATTAATATCAAACCCTCAGCTTAGATGCACATTAGAAGTGAAAAAACAGGTACATATTTGAGGTTTTTCCAGGGACAGTAAGTTTTGATTAGCTTCTACAATAAAAATATCGTTATTATTCACAGCTCCTTGGATAATATTGATAAGTATTCTAAAGTTGAAGTAGTTTTGTGACTCAACTCTACCTGAAGCTTCTTTAAGACTTTGATTGCAAATACAAAGAGTTAACCAGGGTTAGTGCAATTGCGAATCTCTCAACCGACAGACACGTTAATCACAGAATTTCTTTGTGACTGCCTTGGTATCCTCTAAAGTGCACGATTTATTTACAAAGACAGGCAGAAAACAGTAAGTAAATGTGTTCTGGCCTATCACAGGTCCAGCCTCTGCAGTAACACCTACAAACAAGATGACTGTGACAATTGTTTAATGTGTGGAATCCTTCAATGAGTCATTGATCAAGAAGTCTGTGTATCAACATTTCTGGTGACATGGATGTTAAACAAGCCACAGAAGCTGGTGTTAAGTCCATCAGATGAAATTATGTATCGCAACAAAAAAGTGCCTGCCCTCAAAGCATTTCCAACACCAAGACGAATGTTCATGCAAAGCACTGAATGAGAGGAGTTTTAGTTTTATATAGACATCAACAGGTACCACAACTTGTGTCATAAGCTCTTCAGAAGCCGAGTCACATTATCTGTGAATTCGTTCCTTTGTTTTCCCATTCCAGTGAGCTGGATTGGTGGAAGGCTGGCATGTGGGGGACTGCAAGCATCGGGACTATAAAGTTCATTCAAAATCAGCCAAGTGGCATCAGGGTCAACTTCAGCTCGATGGGAAAAAACACTGGTGAAAGAAAAGACATTAAACATAAATAAGAGGTTTTCCTTTTAAGTGCCTTTGAAACCAAGTGAAATAATTTTATATAAAAGCTGATTGAGGCATATATTTTCCACCAATTTTGTTGCATTTATACTTCTATCAGTCCTCTCCTCATAAACCCTAGGCATTGAGAACAATTGCAGTATCAATCCATCTCATGGAGATCAGCCAATGTAGCATAGGCTAAAAAGTTCCAATTTCTGAGTGGCTCAGCTATTTGGTCTTAATTATTGCATCATTATTGGATTCTTATTTCTAAATTTGATACCCGAGGGGTAATGTTAACATACCTATAAAATTCTCTGCAGGTGACGAATTTAAATGTAGGCTAACCTCTCCTAACACTCAACATTGTAACTTCATCCTTGGGCAGGGAAGTTAATTAGGAGGAACAATGTACAATGTTTGTATTGAGACGCAATACATCTAAAGTGGAATGGCAGCAATACATGCATTGATGCCGTCCAGGCACTTAAAACACAAGCAACAAGTGAAAAGAATATTACCATAGAACAATACAGCACAATATAGGCCCTTCGGCCCACCATGTTGCGCCGACCTTTAAACCACACCTAAGACTTCCTCCCACCTATCCCCCTATTTAAAATTCCTCCATATGCTTATCTAACAATCTCTTGAACTTGACTAATGTATCAGCCTCCACCACCGCCCCAGGCAGCGCATTCCATGCACCAACCACTCTCTGGGTGAAAAACCTCCCTCTGATATCTCCCTTGAACTTCGCACCCATAACCTTAAAGCCATGCCCTCTTGTATTGAGCATTGGTGCCCTGGGACAGAGGCGCTGGCTGTCCACTCTATCTATTCCTCTTAATATTTTGTATATCTCTATCATGTCTCCCCTCATCCTCCTCTCCAATGAGTAAAGCCCTGGCTCCCTTAGTCTCTCCTCATAATCCATACTCTCCATTCCAGGCAGCATCCTGGTAAATCTCCTCTGCACCCTTTCCAACGCTTCCACATCCTTCCTATATTGAGGCGACCAGAACTGGACACAGTGCTCCAAGTGTGATCTAACCAGAGTTTTGTAGAGCTGCAGCATTACCTCGCGGCTCTTAAACTTGATCCCACGACTTATGAAAGCTAACATCCCACAAGCTTTCTTAAATACCTTATCCACCTGCGAGGCAACTTTCAGTGATCTGTGGATATGAACCCCTAGATCCCTCTGCTCCTCCACACCACCCAGAATCCTGCCATTACCCTTGTACTCCACCTTGGAGTTTGTCCTTCCAAAGTGTACCACCTCACACTTCTCTGGATTGAACTCCATCTGCCACTTCTCAGCCCAGCTCTGCATCCTATCAATATCCCTCTGTAAGCTTCGACAGCCCTCCGCACTATCCACAACACCACTGACCTTTGTGTCATCTACAAACCTGCTAACCCACCCTTCCCTCATCCAAGTCATTAATAAATATCACAAAAAGTAGAGGTCCCAGAACTGATCCTTGTGGGACACCACTAGTCACAGCCTTCCAATCTGAATGCACTCGCTCCACCATAACCCTCTGCTTTCTACAGGCAAGCCAAGTCTGAATCCACACGGCCAAACCTCCCTGGATCCCTATCTGATCCTCGCTACTTACACCTTATGTATGCTGCCTTCTTCCTAACTAGTTGTTCCACCTCTTGTCACCCACGGTTCCTTCACCCTGTCATTCTTTCTCTGCCTCACCGGGACAAATTTATCCCTAACATCCTGCAAGAGATCCCTGAACATCGACCACATCATATTAAAAATAAATGCAATGAAAATAGTATAGGGAAACACAAATTCCTTGTAATTTATTTAAATCTGTGAAATGTGAATTACCTGCAGGCTGCTTCCTGAAGTTTCATTGGCTGTCTGCTGCTCAGATATGATAAACAAGCGCTAGCCACCATATCCAGGTCAGCTTCACCTGTAACAAGAAAATTATGCTTTTATCCCCCACCAGAAAGAACAACCCATTTTTATGCCACTTTTATACTTGCCAAGGTGCTAGATATTATAAAAATTGAACATTTTTCAGCATCAACATCAAGCTCAGGTCAGACTTCAGAGCTCATTGAAGACCGAAACCAGCCATCCAAATTCAATATGGTAATATGTCATTTGATACATCTGCCATTCTGTCACCACCGAGTGAGACAGCTAATTAGAATCATTTGAAAGCAAAAAAAACTGCAGATGTTGGAAACACTGAGAAGATCAGGCACCACCTTTGGTTTGAAACAGAGGGTTAACATTCAGATTGATAAAAAGTCATCAATAAAAAAATGTTAACCTTGGAGAGCGCAGCATATTGCTTGACCTGCTCAGTTCTGCTTTTATTTGCAATCAACCCTGTTTCAACTGCACAGCTAATTTGGTGTTTAAAGCAAAAAAAATCACTTTACTGCCCTAGTATCAATTTTTTTGACAGATCAGATACCTGTTAGACAGATTGACCTCAATCCCATAAGATAACATGCTAGTGTTGTTTCATTTTTGAGGTTGATTCAGTTATTATAAGAATGAAAATAGGCATTCACATGGTGTTGCATTTACAACTACACAATCTTATCACAATGTAAGCAATAAGTAAACAGCTCGTCTAGAAGAAACTACAATTACACAGGTGTTGTGTGAAATGGTTCCTTACAGCCTCAAGGATGAAGGACTCTGGACACGAGCTTTGGATATCAAAACTAGTTTAATCACAAAGGCAAACACGGGGAACAGATACACACTCACACACACGCACTGATGCGCACAAACACACAATAACAATGTACAACTTCAGGATATAATATTTCAATGCTTGACCCACACTAGCGTTGGCCCTTAACGCTCCCTGAGTCTGAGTGAAACACTCCCAAACTACGTGGTGATGCACCCTTACCAGTGATCTCTGCAGCGTTGTCTCACTGCTCCTGGGGTCGTCAAAGAGAAAGAGCTAGGGGATTGCAAACCTTTTTATGGTGCTAGGAGGCTGGGTGGAGCCTCACTGTTGTGATTTAAATGGGCCAATGGTTTGGGGGTCAAGGACAAAGGTGCCTGCCACAGCCAATGGTCAAGCAAGTTCAGAGACAAAAGGTACTCTCACACCTGCGGGATGGGTGGAGCCGCACCTTGATTGACAGTAGTAATAACTTCCCATCCAAGGAACAATGCTGTCCTCCGACCAGCAGGGGTCAGTGTTGTTACTGTCACGTGACAGTCATGTGGATTTCTCACACCAATGGATTAGATTTTTCCAGTTTTAAAGTTAATGAGGAAAAAGCCCCAGACTTCTCTGAACATTGTATTGGCACTAACCTCGAAAGGTATAAATCAATGAGTGTGGATTTCAAGAGGTAGTCGTCGCGGTTTGATACAGGTACGTTATATATGAAGAAACCAAAATCAACCACTTCCTAGTTGAATAGTTGCTTAGTGTTTAATCATTAATAGATTTGTTTTTAGTAGCCGTCTTCTTACAAACTTCTATTTAGTTAAAAAGCATGGATTATAGCAAAGAGTTCAAGCATTGACTTTAGAAGTATATACTTACAAAGTTCGAGTTTCTCACATAGTTTTCCAAGTCCCTGAAGCACAGTTAACTGAAGTTTATAGGCGAGTGTGTGGCTATAAATGGGCCCAGCCTTGGCACTGACCGGGGCTTGACTTACTAAAGTTCCAGTCACCTTTGGCAAAATGTCTTTAGAAACTCGGCTCCTCAGGAAATCACCACATGTATTAGCCAACGTGCACAGCACCTAAAAACAAGGTAGAAACCATTCAATACCCTTCATTGTTCATACATGATCAGGAAAAACAAAATCCGTAGAAATTTCTGATATCCAGAACAGACTCTAATATTTATTACTTTGCATTCATAGGCATGCAAATGTATGGGAATGAAGTCAGCATAAAGCATCTTGCTCTGGTTTAATCTAAATCATGCAAGATATATAAATTCACCAAAAACAGTTAGTAGGAAATATAATTCTACCTTGAATGCCCTGAGAACAACGAGGGAATTATCATTGGTCAATCTCTGTACAAGGGGACTCCATGCACGGTGAATCATCGGGAGTAGTTCATTTAGATTATTCTGAAGAACAATCACACACAGTTCCAAAACATCCAAGACCTGTTTAAAACAAATTACAGTTGCAGATATGCAGTAAGCAATGAAGCAGTTGGTTGAAGAGATTACAGTAAGAGCAGAGATGTGCTATATATTCATTGTAATTATCTTGTACTCAGAAGCAAGCACTGGTTATTAAGAAATTTTATTGTGCTAAGACAGGTTGATTGAAATACATTTATTGTTACAATTATATATTAGATCTAGGATTTGTGGATTTAACTGTTTTGTATAAGTATTAAAAAATAAATTGCCCTTGGTCACTGAAATATTCTGTAATTCAAGTCTATCCTCCTCAATTGCAGTTCCTCCATCACTGTTTGTGTCATCTGCAAATTTGAGTATGTCACCAAAACTGAGTACGTCACCACCATCACAGGCTTTATCAGCAAGTGCGTTGAGGACTGTGTACCAAAGAGGACAATATGGCTGTTCCCAAACCAGAAACCATGGATGAACCAGGAGGTCCACTCCCTACTGAAGTCGAGGACTGCTGCACACAAATCTGGTGATCCTGACCTGTACAAGAAATTGAGATATGACCTTCGGAAAGCTATCAGGGATGCCAAGAGACAATACCGATTCAAAAGAGAGTCCCAGACCAGCTGTCAGTTATGGCAGGGCTTACATGCTAAAACAGGCTACAAAACGAAGACGGGCTGCACAGTTATCAACAGCGCATCTCTTCCTTATGAGCTTAATGCATTCTATGAGAGTTTTTAAACAGAAGGGAAGTGGACTGTCACCACTCACACTGACAGCCTCCAATGCAACTGAACCTGTGATCACTGTCGAGGATGTAAGATCGGTCTTCCGGAGAGTGAACACGAAGAAAGCATCTGGCCCAGATGGTGTCCCTGGCCATGTGCTCAGATCTTGTGCTGATCAGCTTGCCGGAGGATTTGCAGACATATTTAACCTCTCCCTGCTTCAATCTCAGGCTCCCACTTGCTTTAAGACCACTATCATCCCGGTACCAAAGAAAAGCAAGGTAACGTGCCTAATGACAACTGACCAGTGGCTCTGACATCCACCATCATGAAGTGCTTTGAGAGGCTGGTCAGGACACACATCAACTCCAGCCTCCCAGACAACTTAGACCCAATGCAATTCGCCTATCGCCAAAACAGGTCTATAGCGGATGCCAGCTCCCTGACTCTACACACAGCTCTGGAGCATCTGGACAGTAAAGACACCTAAGTTAAACTATTGTTTATTGACTACAGCTTCGCCTTCAATACTGTAATTCCAAGCAAACTCGCCACCAAACTCCGAGACCTGGGACTCAACACCTCCCTCTGCAACTGGATCCTTGACTTTCTGACCAACAGAGGATAGGTAGCAATACCTCCAGCACGATTATTCTCAACTCTGGTGCCCCACAAGGCTGCATCCTCAGCCCTCTACTCTAGTCCCTATATACTCATGACTGTGTGGCCAGATTCTGCTCTAATTCCATCAACAAGTTTGCAGATGATACCACCGTAGTAGGTTTTATCTCAAATAACGATGAGTACAGGAAGGAGATAGTGCTTAGTGACATGGTATCATAACAACAACCTTTCCCTCAATGTCAACAAAAGAGCTGGTCATTGACTTCAGGAAAGGGGGTGGTGTACATGCACCTGTCTACATCAACAGTGCTGAGGTTGAGAGGCATGATAGCTTCAAGTTCCTAGAAGTGAACATCACCAATAGCCTGTCCTGGTCAAATCATGTAGATGCCACGGCCAAGAAGGTTCACCAGTGCCTCTACTTCCTCAGGACGCTGAAGAAATTCGGTATGTCCCCTTTGACACCCTATCTGGATGCATCACGGCTTGGTACGGCAACTGCTCTGCCTAGGACCACAAGAAACTGCAGAGTTGTGGACACAGCCCAGCGTGTCACGGAAACCAGCCTCCCCTCCTTGGACTCTGTCTTTCCCTCTCACTGCCTTGGCAAAGCAGCCAGCATAATCAAAGACCCCACCCACCCTCTTCACTCCTCTTCCATCAGGTAGAAGATACAGGAGCCTGAGGGCACATAGCACCAGGCTTAAGGACAGCTTCTTCCCCACTGTGATAAGACTATTGAACGGTTCCCTTATAGGATGAGATGGACTCTGACCTCACGATCTACCTTGTTGTGACCCTGCACCTTATTGCACTGCACTTTCTCTGTAGCTGTGACACTTTACTCTGTACTCTGTTATTGTTTTTACCTGTACCACCTCAATACACTCTGTACTAATGCAATGTAACTGCACTGTGTAATGAATTAACCTGTACGATCGATATGCAAGACAAGTTTTTCACTGTACCTCGGTACAAGTGACAATAATAAATACCAAAATTTACTAATCGTACTTCCTGCATCGTATCCAAGGTCCAGTCACTGATTCCTGTGGCACACCACTGGTCACAGGTTTCCATTCGCAAAAGCAATTTCAATTTTAAAATTGAAATAAGAGTATATTTAAAGTGAGCTCAATTTTAAAATTGTATATTAACTGTCTAATTCTACCCCAAAGCTGTTCTGTGGCAATGGATCCAAGGTACATTGGGACATTGAATCCAAAGGTGGCTTGTTTATAGGAAGCAGAGAATAATGTTAGAGGGTTTAAACAATTAAACATTAATATTTTGATTAAGTTTTTTTTAAATTTACAGAGTTTAATTATTTACGGATTTTAATTGCTTTTAAATGTTTCCAAATGTGAAAGACTTTGAAAAGGATTGAAGGTCTTTGGCAGCTTTGCTGCCTGGTGAAGTTAGTGGATGTGCACCAGACTTCAGTGTAGGATAGCAACAACATCTGCCGGAGAATCTGCAAAAGGTCAGTAGTATGACAACAGTGAGTGTGTGCTCACTGCTCACTATTGGCATCAAATTCTGGATTACTAAACCACCTCTCTCCTATATTGTTGCTGACTGTTCTAATTTATATTTCAACATTTTAAAAGTTTTTTTTTTAAAGTCAACTCACGCTTTTCATCTTTTCCAGACACAAGTTAAAACTCTGCCACCAAAACTATTAACTTCTTAGACCCAAGAAACATGGTCTCAGAATTGGATCACAAAGCATCACATTTTTGTGTATTATGTAACCTTGCTTCAATGGAAAAAAAAACTGAAAATTGGGGATTCTTGTAGAGCTAGTGCAGTGGCAGAGAGGATTTTGGATAAACTCAATGGCCTCAATGCATGCTGGAAGACAATTCCATAATTCTTATCAATGCATGCATGGCTGGCACTATTGTTGGCTGCATGTTGAGAAAGGTGATGCTTTGTGATTCAATTCTGAGACCATGTTTCTTGGGTCAAAGAAGTTAATAGTTTTGGTGGCAGAGTTTTAACCTGTGTCTGGAAAAGATGAAAAGCATGAGTTTTCACAGTACTTCAGTGTGACTTAAGATACTACCTTTGCCTTCTGGTCTGCTGATTTTGAGTCTACACCAACCCCCTCTCAAACATTAATCCCAACATCCCCTCCTGCCAACCACCAACACGCTCCAGCCTGTTTGTTGGTCCAACACAATTCAACTACTAAAAACATCTTACAGCCACTGAACAGTTTCTAGGCTGTCATTGTAATTGGCTAAAGCCATTCTTCAAGAAAAGGAAACAGAAATCCAGAACTACTTTAATTTTAAAAAAGGTAAATAAAGGTAAAGGTATCATTCTCAAGAAGTGACAGGGAAGACAGAAAAAAGGATTTCACATACTTTGGGATTTCAAATAAATACCTCAACTGGGTTTGTTCACTCTGAAGTTGTGTTTTGTTTTAAACAGAATCTCAGATTATATTTGGTCTTACTCTTAGAACAGTTTTCTCTCAGTGGAGAAATAAAATATGCAACTCAAAAAATACCCAGCAAGAGTTTGAAGATTTTATATTCTACCTTCCAGACATAGAACAATACAAGACCTTCAGTCGCAATTTAATGCTTTTGTCTGATAAGAGGTGAATACATCTTTCCATCACATCCTTAGTCATTTGGATATGAGCTGGTAGCTCTTTCTTCACATCAGGGTGATCACAGTTCACAGTGGGTTCAGCTTGATTGGAAATTTCACATTCTAAAACAGAGCACATACAGACACACCTCAAGGCTGTTAGAAATCTGAACTGTCATCAACACATTTTAAAACAGTGACTATCCAATAAACAAGGTCCACGGTTGAATATCAGAGCTGATCATCCAAACAGTAATAAATTTAAGATTATTGGTTCCTGGTCTTTCACATTTAGACAAGAAAGTTCAAAAACAGAAAATGCCAGAAATACTCTGCAGTTCTGATGAAGGAATCATTGACCTAAAATATTGACCTCCGTTTCTCTTCACAGGTGTTACCTGACCTACTCAGTGTTTCTGGCATTTTCAGTTTCCATCTCAGATTTCCCACATTTGCACTCATTTCCTTCAAAAGCATAAAAGGATGTCGCTATGACACTAGTCAGCATCCCTAGTTACTTGGCAACATGAAAGAGCAGAGCATTAAAAGATTTTATTCACACAAAATACCATATGGATTTTCCAACCAAAGGACACAGTCTTGTACATGAAGGGCGAAAGTTCAGGTTTTTGCTTAATTATGTACTTTGCTAAACAAAAACAAGGCCAGATCTGAAGGGCTTCAAAAGCTTCCCTTGAAATTATTTTTCTCTGAAGCTCTAATAAGTCTCCGGAGTTTCCCAAAATAGAGGTCCCAACGAGAGAGAGAACGATACTGGATCTCCTCCTAGGGAATGAGACAGGGCAGGTGACAGAGGTGTGTGTAGGGGAACACTTTGGATCTAGTGATCATAATTCCATTAGTTTCAATAAAATTATGGAGAAGGATAGAACTGGTCCTCAGGTTGAGATTCTAAATTGGAGCAAGGCCAATTTTGATGGCATCAGAAGGGATCTGGCAGGCATGGATTAAGATAGGCTGTTTTCCAGAAAGAGATGCTTGCTAAGTGGGAAGCTTTCAGAAGTGAAATATTGAGAGTACAGAATCTGCACGTTTCTGTTAGAATAAAAGGCAAGGTTAACAGGTTTAGGAAACCTTGGTTATCGAGAGATATTGAGGCCCTGGTAAAGAAAAAGAAAGTGGTGCATATCAGGTATAGGCAGTTAGGATCAAATGAGGCACTTGACAAGTATAAGACATGCAAGGGAACACTTGAGAGCAAAATCAGGATGGCAAAAAGAGGACATGAGGTTGCTCTGGCAGACAAGGTGAAAGAGAATCCCAAGGGTTTCTATAGCCATAATAAGAGCAAAAGGGTAGCAAGGGACAAAATTGGTCCTCTTGAAGATCAGCGTTGTCATCTATGTGTGTGGCGCCGAAAGAGATGGGGGAGATCTTAAATGAATTTTTTGCATCTCTATTTACTCTAGAGACAGACACAGAGACTATAGAACTGAGGCAAAAGAGTAGTGAGGTCATGGACCGTATCTGGATTATGGAAGAGGAGGTGCTGGCTGTCTTGAGGCAAATTAAAGTGGATAAATCCCCAGGGCATGACAGGGCGTCCCCTCAGACCTTGTGGGAGGCTAGTGCAGAAATTGCAGGGGCACTGGCAGAGATATTTAAAACGTCCTTAGCCACAGGTGAGGTACCAGAGGACAGCTATTGTTGTTCAAGAAAGGCTTTAAGAATAAGCAAGGAAATTATAGGCCGGTGAGCCTAACGTCAGTCATGGGTAAAATTATTGGAAGGCATTCTAGGGGACAGGATATACAGGGGGCCTGATTACGGATAGTCAACATGGCTTTTGCGTGGTAGGTCATATCTGACCAATCTTAGAGTTTTTCAAGGAGGTTACCAAGAAGGTCGATGAGGGAAAGGCAGTCGATGTTGTCTACATGGACTTTAGCAAGGCCTTTGACAAAGTCCCACATGGGAAGCTGCTCCAGAAGGTTATGTTGCTTGGCATTCAGAATGAAGTAGTCAATTGGATTCAACATTGGCTTAGCGGGAGAAGCCAGAGAATGGTAGTAAATGGCTGTCTCTCTGACTGGAAGCCAGTGTCTAGTGGTGTGCCGCAGGGATCGATGCTGGGTCCATTTTTGTTGTCATCTGTATTAATGATTTGGATGATAACACAGTAAACTGGATCAGCAAATTTGCAGTTGACACCAATATTGGGGCCGTAGTGGACAGCGAGGAAGGCTATCAAAGCTTGCAGCGTGATTATGACCAGGTAGGAAAATGGGCTGAAAAATGGCAGATGGAATTTGATGCAGAGTAGTGTAGGTGTTGCACTTTGGGAGGACAAACCAGGGTAAGACTTACACAGTGAATGGTAGGGCTCTGAGGTGTGTGGCAAAACAAACACAGGTAAATAGGGTCGTGAAGAGAGCTTTCAGCACATTGGCCTTCATAAATCAAGGCAGTGAGTACAGGAATTGGGATTTTATGTTGAAGTTGCACAAGGTGTTGGTGAGGCCAAATTTAGAATATTGTGTGCAGTTCTGGTCACCTACCTACACGAAAGATATCAATAAGCTTGAAAGAGTGCAGAGAAAATTTACAAGGATGTTGCTGAGTCTTGAGAACCTGAGTTATAGGGAAAGGTTGAGCACAGGAGAATGAGGAGAGATCTTAGAGGTATACAAAATTATAAAGGGTATAGACAGGGTGAATGCACGCAGGCTTTTTCCCCTCAGGTTGGGTGAGACTAGAACTAGAGATTATAGGTTTAGGGTGAAAGGTGAAATATTTAAGGGGAATCTGAGAGGAAACTTCTTCAATCTGAGGATGGTGCGAGTGTGGAATGAGCTGCCAGCAGAACTGGTAGAGGCGTGTTTAATTATAACGTTTAAGAAAAGTTTGGATAGTTACATGGATGGGATGGGTTTGGAGTGATATGGTCTGGGTGCAGGTAGATGGGACTAGGCAGAAGATCAGGTCGGCATGGACTGGATGGGCTGCAGACCGTGCTTCTGTGCTGTAGTGCTCTATGACTATGACTAAGTGATTAAAACATTACATAGTTTTAGTGCAAAGAACAATAAACCTCTGGACAGAATTGTTGAGAATATATTGGCATTTACCAGCACAAATACTGACATTGTGCTGCAAAAATGTATAACTTGAGATTAGTGCTGTTCTGGTGATAGCTAATTTAGGCTTTAAAATACAATGAACAGATAAATAGTTTTTATTAAATTTCTGATAGTTTAATAGTTTTGAGTTTTCCTTGCATGTTTGACAATTTATATCAGACCAAGTCAGAGGATGTGGCCAAATGTTAAAGTTATTTTCTCTGTTTTGTGAGCTGAGCTTGTTCTCAATCACCACTCTGCCTCTTGAAATGATAATGTAATAAAAAAAAGGGAGACCAAAGCAGGAAACTACAGGCCAGTTAACTTAATGCGTGTTGTCAGGAAATTGTTAAAAGCTTTTATTAAAGATTTAGTAACGTCACATATTTTTCTAAATTCTAGGTCATCTGGCAAAGTCAACATGGCTTTGTGAAAAGGAAATCATGTCTGTTCAACAGGACTTCTCTGAAGTATTAATATAGAGCGGATAATCGGGAACTGGTGGACACACTATACTTAGATTTATTGATCAGGTGCTCCATCAAAAGTTATTGCAGAAAATAAAAGCTCATGGTGAACAGCCTTATTATTTAATTATTAGTGAATTATTCAATTCCTGCAATATATTGGTGTGGTTAAAAGATCGGCTGGTGAACAAGGAATTATGGGCATAAATGGCCTTTTTTGGTCGGCAAGATATAAAGAATGGTGTGCCACAGAGATTAGTGCTGGAGCCCCAAATCTGTACAATTTATACGAATGAGTAGGATAGATTTGCTGATGACAAAGATTGGTAAGTAAGTTGTTGAAGAGGACACAAGGATCCACAAAAGAATATAGATATGTTAAATGAGTGGGCAAAGATCTGGTAAAGTGCGGGATAATGTGGAATTGCTCATTTTGGGAGGAAATAACAATAAAGCATATTATTCACAGAGTGAGAGAATGTAGAGCTGAGAGACTGTAATTGCTTGATAAACAAAAGGTGAGGCCACAAATGCATCAAGTAACTAGTAAGTCTAAGAGAATGTTATGGTTCATTGCTGGGGGATTTGAACAGAAAAGATTCTACGTTTTAGTTATATAGAGCATTGAGAGGCTAGCAGCAAGAGGCAAGCAGCACCAGCATGATGAATCTGTCCCCAAATCAGTAATCCACCACAAAATTTGGTGGGCAAATAACTGGAGAAGATTCTTAGAGACAGGATTTATGGGCATATGGTGAAGCATAGGCTGATTAGGGACAGTCAAGTCTGATTGAATTCTTTGAGGGCGTGACAAAGCACATTGATGAAGGTAGAGCAGTGGATGTGGTGTACATGGATTTTAGTAAGGGGTTTGATAAGGTTCCTCATGGAAGGCTTATTCAGAAAGTCAGGAGGCATGGGATCCAGGGAAACTTGGCCGTGTGGATTCAGAATTGGCTCGCCCATAGAAGACAGAGGGTGATGGTAGATGGAGTGTATTCTGTCTGGAGGTCAGTGACCAGTGGTGTTCCACAGGGACCTGTTCTGGGACCCCTGCTCTTTGTGATTTTTATAAATGACTTGGATGAGGATGTGGAAGGGTGGGTTAGTAAGTTTGCTGATGATACAAAGGTTGATGGTGTTGTGGATAGTGTAGAAGGTTGCTGTAGATTACAACAGGATATTGATAGAATGCAGAGCTGGGCTGAAAAGTGGCAGATGAAGTTCAACCCGGATAAGTGTGAAATGATACACTTCGGGAGATCAAATTTGAAGGCAGAATACAAGGTTAATGGCAAGACTCTTAGTAGCGTGGAGGAACAGAGGGATCTTGGGGTCCATGTCCATAGACTCCAAGGTTGCCGCGCAGATTAATAGGATTGTTAAGAGGGCATATGGTGTGTTGGCCTTCATTAGTTGGGGTATTGAGTTCAAGAGCCGCGAGGTGATGTTCAGTTCCGGTCACCTCATTATAGGAAGGATGTAGAAGCCTTAGAGAGGGTGCGGAGGAGATTTATCAGGACGTTGTATGAATTGGAGAGCATGTCTTATGAGGATAGGTTGAGTGAGCTACGGCTTTTCTCTTTGGAGAGGAGGAGGAGGATGAGGGGTGACTTGATAGAGGTGTACACGATAAGAGGCATAGATCAAGTGGACAGTCAGAGACTTTTTCCCCAGGCTGACAATGGCTAACACGAGGGGACATAATTTTAAGGTGATTGGAGAAAGATGGTGGGATCTGACTAGAAAATGTGAAGCCTGTAGGAAACAAAGCATAGTTGAAGGGTTAGCAATGGATGAGTTGAGACAAGAGCAGAAAAGTAACCTGTTAAGGAGGTGGAAAGTGGGGGAAATTTCTGGCAGGTTCCAAAGGCAACATCTGAAATCTTCCCAAGATTTAACTGCAGGAAATTTCAACAAGTGAAGCTGCTTTCTATTTTGTTAGTTGGCCTTCCAGCTGTAATTGTCCTCCTTGTTAGTTATATAAACACTTGTTCAGCACAATCATTTCAAAGCTACAAAGTCAAAGAAATATTATATCATGCAGAATTTAGTATTCAGCATAAAAAAGCCCATGCATTAACAAGGACAATATATTCTACATAGAACTAATGGGAAAAAATACTCGTCTGAAATTAGACTGAACATGAAGAATGGTTGATTTGGGAAAAAAAGGAACAAAGTAAGCTGATTAGGAGACTGTGCAATTCTGATATGGAGAATTCTCTCAATATCACATTCAACAAATCATACAACATACAAGAATTAATTCATAAAAAGAGCTTAAACAAATGTGAAAGATGGAAACAAAATGAGAAGGGAAAAGGCAGATTATAAAAGAGACACAATGAAGCAAACGATGATTGTAGAAATGCCACAGAACAGATGAGAATGGATTAAATAATTCATTCAAAGTTGGGGCTATTCACATTGCATTCAATAGCTAATAGGTTAAATCACAGGAAAAACTTGCAAATTTCAAAAGAGCTGTCTGTTCATGCAATTTGATTAAAGTTTAAAGTACTTCCCTAATACATAAAATGGAAGAAGTTAAAAACATTCAATTCAATGAAATATAATAGTGTCAAGCTAAAGCTTGTACAATCCAATCTTTTTAGAGTATTAGTCTGCAATACAAACAGGAATGGATCACAGGCTCCTAAGTGACAGGTGACGTTTTCTACCGTGTGCCTTGAGGATTATGTTTTTTTATTGCAACCAGGATAAAATAATATACTTTCACTATATGGAAGAGAAACCTTTGTCCAGAAAAGTACCTGTTTGGTTCAGATCAATCCCTTCAATATCTCCCTCTGCTAGATGTTTTAAGTTCTGATATTCTTGGAAGAAGCACTGGATCTCTTCTGCCGTGGTACCAGGCATGCAGGCTTTATCAGATTTCCCCATTTTCTGAACAGGATCCGTGGGTGGAAACCAGCAAGCTGTTTTGTGGTGAATGATTAATAGGTTATTTTAATTGGTCCTTCAGTAATACCTGACAAACTGAATTTGTGACTTCTCAATTTATAAAAGTCTTCAGCAGCCAGACAGTTAAACAGAAAAAAAAAATGTTCCCTTGATAAATATCTCTGGATAATATACTTACATGTATTTCACGCTTTACCCATGGGCTAGCGGTTCAATTATCTTTGTGAAAGATGGTCTTTCTGGCTGTTTTGTTGATGTGGCTTCAAGATTACCTTAATTTTACAAATGTGGAAAGGCTAATTGAACAGTCAGGGAACTTGGAACAGTGGGGCACAACATGGCTGAGTGTGTCAGGCTGCAAATGATGGGAGCATGAGGACCACCAGGAAGTCAGGTTATGAAACCTTCAGGAATCCTCATGCCTTGAAGCTGGCAAGAAGAACATAACATCTTTTCAGAGATGTTGCAACAACAACAAAAAAAAATCCAGTCAGGATCTAAGATAATCCCTTCATCAAATAGTGCCTTGTGCATGACAGCACAGACAGGGTTTTAGTTTAATGTCTCATCTGAAAAATAGCAGGAGGTTTGGAAATTATTCACACAAATAAAAAGGAAAGAATGTTCTGTTGTTAAAAAAACTGAGTTAGCCCAGAGCAGAGCAAATGTGTGCACATCTCTGGTGCCTTAGGGCTGTTTGGGAAATTCACCTCTTCATTTTCTGGGAGGATTGTTGCTTACCTAAGTGTGGTTTTCCTAGCAGAAAACTCTCCCAAAAACAAAGTCAAAATTGAGCAACAGACAACATTTATCTGCAGAGAGATTTTCAGCCTCAGTGGTCTGAAAAACAACAGTTCTTATTTTACTCATCAGATGAACAGGTTTTACACTGAAACTGTCCTCACTCAGAACTATGATATCTTATGACCTAAAATATAACCTCATGGCTTTCACTACTTTGGCAGTGGAGGACAGGGTTATGGACACTCTCAGCTCCCAAGTCTGGGATTATTCCAGATGAGTGCTGGTCTCTGCCATTTTCACAGCTGGCAGCTTGCTGCTGTATTAGGGATGTCACACTGACTATATTCAAGAAGACTCCATCCATTACATTAACCCAGAGGCAGGCATATTCATGACCTTATGAGAACTAATGACTTCATGACAGGAACACCTGGCTGCAGAGAGTCTCTGTAGCACCCATACACATGGAATATGCTTCCTGTGGACACTATGCTTCACCAATCAGACCAGGTCCCCCTCAGTCACTGGGAGCACGTTTCCATCAATCTCCCATCATTGCAGCATCCACTCATTCAGCAGCAACACTCCCATGAGCTGGAAGTGTTGCCGGTATGTAGCATGCATCACAAAGATCACTTGCTGTGCTATTCGCTGAGGACAGCGAGAACTGATCAGTGCAGTAGGGAATGCTGTGAAGTCATCAATGCAGCTTGACATCACACAGGGAAACCTGACAATGCTCTGTGACCTCACAACTATAGTTCTCATTCTTTCTGTGACTTTTATAAACAGAGTTTGGGTGACCTGCACTGAGTAATTCCTTGGCCTCATCTCTAACATTGCTGCACTTCTTCAGTATTGCTCTGAAGTGCCAGTCTCCACTGTTGACTTACTGATGGGGGTGTTACTCTAAATACAATGTCAATGAAAAATTAATCACTCCTCTCTCACATCCTTAGACTTCTTCTGCTCCAAACTTTCTTTGAATAGGTGTGATGGTCTTTACTTCCATCCCTACCTGCGGCAAAGCACTCCTGCTATAATAAATCATGGGTAAACATTTCTCCTAATCTTTCTCTTTAGCTCAGGTGAGAGTTTAAACTGATGTCATTGTAGTCATCAACTCCCAAATTGTGGACTTTGTGAAAATAGCCATCTTCCATTCATTTTCAAAACTTTTGATTTACTTAAAACAAAAGCCTGATCTCTTCATTGTATTTTCTAGTCTAGTGAAAATCGCTCCATGACCTCATCTCTCCTCATAACCACAGAATCACACCCTGGATGAAATTATATTGTGTATCCTATGATTGTGATTGCCTTTCAATAACAGGATGTCCAAAACTGCAAACAGCATTCTAACTATGGAGTAACCAGTCTTCAACTTTATTGAACTTGATCTCAACCAAACTTTTGCAATCTGCATCCTAATGTGTACCAAGCCACATTCACCCTTCATGCCTATACTTCCATTAATGGCATTAATTAAATGCACATTTTTTCAGTATAAAATGTTCCTTTATATTTATCCTGCTTACAAAATCTAAAATGCTATGAACTTCAATGGAATACTTGCAGTTTGAAGGAATTATGTACCAGAAGCATACCAAGCTGTTGACTGCCATCTATAAGTATTAGCTGAATATGTTACCCTGCAAAAGAGCATCCTTCGTTTCCACATTTCAATTTGCAATATTGAACAAAAGAGAATCAAAGAACTACAGAGAAGTAGCCCCACCATTGGATGGTTCCCACTACTACAGCTATTTTTACGACCTGCTACATTTTTAATAAAATAGAAAATGCTGGAAATATACAGGCCATTCAGACTCTACACAGACAAAGGAAAGGGTCTGTCAGTGACAAATGCATACCCTTCACCAGAAATGGACATTAAGAAACAATTACAACAGCAAAATCTGATTTACTGTGGAAAAAGTGCAGAATTAAAAAAATGCAAAATACCACCATAGAAATTCTGTAGTATCTAGAAATAGCAAAATGACATTTTGGGAGCATAATACTCTTTTCTGAAAGGATCCTTTCAGTGATACGCCATGCACAGAAGCCAAGACATGGCACATGATAAACAACACACAAGCAAGGACATGCACAATGCCTTCTCCCCACCAGCACCACCCAGTTCCACAAAGGCAGAGCTAGTCATGGAATGCAATGTCAGTGCAGGACATGCAGTATCAGGTGGCTGGCAACACCAATCCAAGGGCCATTCACGGTCAGGGATGACTGGTACAGTAGCCAAGACACAGATGAACTTGATAGCAATACAAGGAAAAGCAGCGAAATATGAACATCAAGCAATGTACTTAGAGGATCCAGGTGCCAGAACGTCAATGTGTGGAATCTGTTGCAATGGACAAGGTATGGCCTTTAATTGTTGCTCAAGTAGGCCTCAACTCTACAATTAAGGCCTGCTGTGATGTGAGTGGCCCATCTTGTTCTGGAAGCTCTGATGTGTAATTTTGCACAAGTGACATCAAAGCACATGTTTAATATTGCTTTATACGCTGAGAAACATTGTGCTATTTCAAACATAAAAGACCTGCAACAAATGTTCACAATAAATTTGTACAAAAGATCCAAGTGAGCTTCCATTAAATTCCTTCATACCATGCAGTTAAACACTGCGTTACACAAAAAATTTTAAGCCCACTATATTTATGTTAAACCATGAAATTTAAGAGAACCAAAGAGGAACCAGACCCTTTATCTACTTCTGCTATTAGATCACCAGAGTAATATCACTCTCTAGTGGTGAAACCACATATTGCCATTTGCAGGGAATTTTATAGGTTGTATTTGTTTTAATGGTGGTACTTTCTTGGTGATTTCTAAAGAACTTATTTCTCCGCAACCATAATTAGGCCAGTGAAATCTTCTCTAAAGAAGAATGCAATAAGTAGAAACAGGAGCAGTCCTCGAGCCCTTTGAGCCAACTCCACCATTAAGATCTTCTATCTTGGCTCCATTTTCCTGCATCACCCCAAGTCCCTTGAATTCCTCAATATCTACATCATGTCCTAGTTTTCACCCCTGAAATGGTACGCTATTTACAAGAGAGATGCAGTAAATTGGGAATCTTTTTGCTTACAGCACAGTATTTAATATACACGATCTTAGCTATCTTGCAAGCCATGCACAAATTTGCTACGTTCAAGTAAAAGTATGTTTTTCTTAATGCACACTACATACCTAAGGCTGTTAATAGGGAGTGGAGGACAGTAAAAATTAGGTGAGCCTTTTCATTGTGGTAATGATCAATAGACAGAAGCACATCCTGAACAACATCATCAACTAAAGGCAGAAAGCTGGCATCGGAATAGCTAAACATAACGTTGATAACACGGGCTGTATGAGGGTGCTGAGCTAGTCTTCTCAAATTCAGTGAAATGGTGTTAACTAAATAGTCCGAATTTTGATTTATCAATTCCTGAAGTGATTCATAGCCACAGGCTTGACATATGTCTATCAATGTACTTCTGGCCATTTGACTAACAAGCAAAGTTTCAGCTCCAACTTTTTCCAACACTGGGTAAAGAGTCATCATTAAAAGTGGACGGAATTCCTTCTTTAATACTCGAGCAAAATACCCAATCCCTTCAAGTTGGATGCAGATTTGCCAGATATTACTGTTCATAGTATGAACTGTTAAACTTGAGTATTGGGAACTATTCTGGAATCCTTCAGTAAAAACCTGAAATTTTGGTTGGTTTTTATTAAGGCCAACTTCATACTCTGATTCTAAACTTGTTACCAAATGCCAGTTGTCCATGCTTGTGTATTCTTCAACAATAGATGTGATGGTTGCCTTGAAATCATCGGTACTAACTGGAGTTTCTCTTTCATGCAGAACACACACATCTAATCCAGCACCTCCCAGCAATAGTTCATTAATCAGCAGTGCAGCCTGTTTCCTGTACATTACAGACTCTTGGTATAGTTCCATAAAGTGATCCACTAGCAGATAGAGACTACCATAATAACCTAAAACCCTGCAAACCTGCTGAAGCAATGTAAATACACGTTCTTCGTTAAAATATTTGAAGTATTTTCTCTGTGCAGCAGGCTTGTCCCATGTTCTTAAATAATCCAAGCTGGACGAGCAGGGTGTTAGCTGCTGTCGATTCACAGCTTCAGAAGTCAATTGCCTTTCTTCTACAATCCTCACATCCGTAACATCCAACTCCAGGACCTGTATCAGTGCTTTTGAAAGACGCTCAAGATGAACAGTTGAATTTAGAACAGCATTGACTTTACTGCCTAATAATTTTAAGTAGCCAAGTAACAAGTTTAATGATGTCAATTTACTCTGGTCATCGTGAGTTCTCATAAGTCTTGGAAGGGCTGTTGCAAGTGCATGCAGGTTCTCTGACAGCACATCAGTGAAATTTTTGTTGTCCCACACCACACACTGCTCAGAGACATGTCTCAAAATTTCAGTACATTTTGTTTGCACCTCTGGTCTCTCATCACCAACAAGCCTCACGAGAACTTCCAGCAGCTGGCTGATGGATTCCTTGAGTGATTTGTTACACTGTGACAGCAAATGGTGAATCAATTCAACCAATTCCAACCGTACTTTCCAATGTGGGTTACCAGCAGCACAACTGCATATTTTCTGCAAAAGCACATCTAGTTTGCTTGCAGTGCTTTTTACCCATTCTGGTTTTCTGCAGATTACAAGTTCAGCATGTTTACTCTCCTTTACACAATTCATTTTCTTGTCAAGTTGAATGTTGGACAGTTGTTCATTGGCCATGACGATACACACCACCTTGTACCAAACTCTGATGGCATAGGTTGTTACTAAGTAACCCTGCTTAACATCTCCAGAAATAATGCGTGTCATTCCTAAGGTGATACCAGGTAAAAATGAGGCAAATAAATCTCCAACGTGAATCAGGTCACTGTTGTCAAAAGAACAGTGCATATCTGAGCAATCACATTGCAAGATCAGGGTCAACAAACATTTCAGAGCATGAATTTGGAGCTGTCTTGATTTTTCATGTTCAGCGATGGTTAAGAGCACCGAGATTACAAATCCTTGGGTAGGAAGCATGTCTGGCTCATATAAACTTAGAACAATGTCACCATAAACTGAATGCAGTAGGGCATCAAGTCCTTGGACAGCAGCCATTTTAAGCTCTTCTGAGATTCTGGCTAGCTTTCCATGGTTGCTTGGAGAGGACAGGCAAAGGGAAAGGTCAGAAAAGAGCTCACAGAGAAGCTGCTGACTCCGCACACATGTTCGAGAAATAATAAAATTAATGCACTCCACGACACTTTGGAGAAACCTATCTTGCTTTGGACCAGGTGTCTTCAGTGCAAATCTGAGTGGAAACAATATATACTCCTGCAGATCTTGTAATGCCGCATCTCCAACATTCTGCAGCTGTGCCTGAAGGCACCGTACATTATTAACGGTCTGTTCCTTTGTTATCTTAACACAAATTGGGCGCAAGGCACTAAAAGCCTCCTTTGGTGTGTCAAAGATGGCCATAATGCAATCCTTCTTGCCTCCAACACTTCATCTGCTGCTCTAGTACCCTGTTAAAAAAAAAACAAAGAATGTCAGGTTCAATGCGCTGAGCATTTCACACTACAGAATCAGAAATAGGTAACAAGGATAAATTTATTATTAAGCAGTGATATTGGTTAGGGACCATTATTTAGATTGCTGCCTTGGGATGAAAACTAAATGAGCCATAACCACAGTGAAACCATTTCAAATATCACAGAATAAGGATCTACGTACAGCCTAACAGGTTAAGATATCTTTATTAGTCACATGTATATCGAAACACAGTGTTTTGCATGGAGTGTTCTGGGGGCAGCCCGCAAGTGTCGCCATGCTTCCAGCGCCAACATAGAATGCCCACAACTTCCTAACCATATGTCTTTGGAATGTGGGAGGAAACCCGAGCACTTGGAGGAAACCCACGCAGACATGGGGAGAACGTACAAACTCCCTACAGACAGTAGCCGGAATTGAACCCGGGTCGCTAGCGCTGTAATAGTGTTATGCTAACCACTACACTACTTTGCCTGCATGATGTAGACATTACAGTTATTTACTTATTAAAGCCTATGTTCTCTTCTCAAAATGCAGAAGGAAAAAAAACTGCATTTTACAGATCTGAAAAGCCCTAATAACCCTATATTTCACGACCCGAAAAACTCAAACGCTACTACCGACTATTTTTTTCTCTCCCTTAACTTGCACTAATGTCGTCATGTTTATTTTGTTGTGCATATATAATTTACGTTACGTTTATGTTAATTTATATTTGACATGTTTATAATGTACTGTGCTGCTGCTGCAAAAAGTTAATTTTCATGGCATTTTTACCCTGAGTATGTATGCCCATGACAATAAACTTGAAATCTTAGCCATTGCTAAAGTACTGGTGTTACATCTGACATCAGCACCCAATTAAAAGGATGGAAATCAACTAGAACACTACAGCATCTACCATGGAGCTATCTCTGCTGGAAATGTACCTGGGAGTGGTACTGCATATTAAATATATATTGCCTCAAGCTTTGTAATACTACCAACAGTGGAACTATCTGAAAATATCGTCCACACAATACTTTCAGGACATTTGGAAAAAGGGAGTATCCAGCGCTAATGGAGTTGTATCTCTGGAGTAAGAGGAAGAAACGTATCTTCATGCTGATTAAAATGGCTAAGAACAAGCAATGAATGAATGAAGCAGAGCATAACTATAAATTTAACCAGTAGTTTCACCAAAATTGTTCATTTTCAATTGATGAATCATAAAATCATTGAAAATGTACAAATGTGTAAGCACATACCATCTAAATGGAATGTATTTTTCTGCCTCTAACAATTTGAAACTGAATTTCAGACCCCTTTTACCCTCTGGGTGAAAATGTTCTTCCTCACCTCTCTCCTAATCCTTCCAAAACTTGCTTTAAATCTAACCTAGTTTTATGTTGATAATTTTTCAAAATGCTGAAAACGAGAGTTCAAAAGTGTGCTTTACACAACTAACTGAAGGCTAAAATCTCCCTACATTATGACACTTAACATCTAAAAAATGATGGGGAAACCTTAATAATTTACAAAAGAAAGTTTGCTTGAAGTAGAATAAAAATACATGATCAAAAGTTAGAATAGAAAGAGGGCTTGTGGACAGGACGTTCAAAACCAACCCCAATAAATGCAGGCAGAGAAACTTATGGTAAAAGTTGACCAAAGACGCACATAGACAAGACTATGCTTATGTGTAAAAGAATAGGTCTTTCAATACCGCAAGCATGTTCCCCAATCCAACTAGATTATGGCTAATCCATAGTTTAAATCCACTGTAGGAGATAGTACGAATATACCATTAAAACTGAATAATGAATGTCAAGGAAGCATTAAATGCCATCACTGAAGAAATAGTATTAGGCAAAATTATAGAGTCACAGGATGTTAAGTCTCCTGGCCTGCAACCCTGGATCTAAAAATTGGCTACTGAGACAGTGGATGCATTGGTTGTTAACTGCCAAACTGGAAATGTATTTTAAAAGATAACTGAGCTAGACTTATGCCGGTCAACTCAACTGATGGCATCACATGAAATACAGTCCATGCCTAATAGAGTAACTCCCCCACTCATTCCTGGAGCCCCGCTTATTATTAAATTTAAATTTTTTATATTTTATTTACAGCATGGTAACAGGCCATTCCGGCCCAACGAGTCCGCGCCACCCATTTTTTAAACCCAAATTAACCTATCCGTACGTCTCTGCAATGTGGGAGGAAACCGGAGCACCCGGAGGAAACCCACGCAGACATGGGAGAACATACAAACTCCTTACAGACAGCGACGGGAATCGAACTCTGATCGCTGGTGCTGTAATAGCGTTGTGCTAACCGCTATGCTACCGTCCCTCTCAAGTGCCCATACAGGTCCCTTTTGAAAGACTTTGATCATTTCCATCACTTCCTCAGTCATTTAGTTTAGAGGGGAATTAGTGTGATATATTGGATTATAACACTGACACCAAGAGTAAATATTACTTTAAATTTGCATCCATAGTGAGAACACATCCTTTAAGCAGGAATTCACTTCTTCCAGTTTGGTCAATTGCATTTGGTGCCCTTGATGCATGTGGAAACTAAACAGATTGGGTGATCATTTCACAGATCACTTCCATTCATTCCACAACAGTGACCCTGAGTTTCAAATGGCCTATCCAATTAATTCTCTGTCCCTCTCCCACTCTGACCTCCAACAATATTCCAATGATGCCCAATGAAAGCTTGAAGAACAATTCATCTATCTGGGCACATTGCAGCCCTTGGGATTCAATACTGAATTCAGGTAAACAGCATTTGTTGACAGATGCTTCAGCTTCAAATTTTCTCTCTATTTTATTTCGAACTGACAGTATTGAAAGTAAGAATTACCTGGCAACTTTGGTTTGCACCCTATTGCAGATATTCCCTCTATTCTCTCCACCTCTCCCTGCAACTAAAAGCATGCTTGTTTTTCATTTTGGCATTCTGCTGAAGGGTCATTGACCCAGAACAATGACTCTCGCCACAAATGTTCCCTGACATGCTGAGTGCTCCAGGAATTTTCTACTTGTTTTGAATTTGCAGTAACTGCAGTTAGTTTGTCCAGTTACTTTAAGTTCCAGTGGGTTACTATCACCCCAAGGAAATGTCTTATGGTCTATTATTGCAGTATCACAGTATGGTGACAGGTTCAGTAAAATTTGGACTGCGACAAACAGAGGATTCAATGCATACCCCTCCTCCAGGGGTCTAAGTGTATAATGTGATACCACAATCAAGCACCAAAGAAACTAACACTTGCTACACTCGCCTTCCTCCATTCTATTCCATTCCACACCCTCACATCCATCCCCCAGCCACCCACCATTAATCACTCTTGCTTCCCCAAAGCACCTCACACCCTCCCCCTTCACCCCAAAGCACCATGCCCCCTGCCGGACACAGCTCAGCACATCATGAAAACCAGCCTCCCCTCCATGGACTCTGTCTACACCTCTTGCTGCCTCAGTAAAGCAGTCAGGAAAAGAACATAAGAAATAGGAGTAGGCCATCTGGCCTATCGAGCCTGCTATGCCATTCAATAAGATCATGGCTGATCTAGCTGTGGACTCAGATCCACCTACCTGCCTTTTCCCCATAACCCTTAATTCCCCTACTATGCAAAAATCTATCTGTGTGTCAAATATATTTAATAAGATAGCCCCTACTGCTTTCCTGGGCAGAGAATTCCACAGATTCACTGCTCTCTGAGAAGAGCAGTTTCTCCTCATCTCCATCCTAAATCCTTTTCCCCAAATCTCAAGGCTATGTCCCTTAGTTCTAGTCTCACCTACCAGTAGAACCAACCTTCCTGCCTCCATCTTGTCTATCCCTTTCATAATTTTATATGTTTCTATAAGATCCCCTCTCATTCTTCTGAATTCCAGCGAGTATAGTTGCAGGCAACTCAATCTCTCCTCATTGGCTAATCCCTTCATCTTCAGAATCAAGCTGGTGAACCTCCTCTGCACCGCCTCCAAAGCCAGTATAACTTTCCTCAAGTAAGGAGACCAGAACTGCATGCAGTACTCCAGATGCGGCCTCACCAGTACCCTGTACAGTTGCAGCATAACCTCCCTGCTCTTAAATTCAATGCCTTTCGCAAACATTCCATTTGCCTTCTTGATAACCTGTTGCAACTGCAAACCAACCTTTTGCGATTCATGCACAAGCACTCCCAGGTCCCTCTGCACAACAGCATGCTGCAATCTTTCATCACTTGGGCTGCCGGCAACGGTAGTGGAAGTGGATACGATAGGGTCTTTTAAGAGACTTTTGGATGGGTGCATGGAGCTGAGAAGAATAGAGGGCTATGGGTAAGCCTAGTAATTTCTAAGGTAGGGACATGTTTGGCAGAGCTTTGTGGGCCGAAGGGCCTGAACTGTTCTGTAGGTTTTCTACGTTTCTATTTAAATAATAATCTGATCTTCTATTTTTCCTTTTAAAGTGGACAACCTTACATTTACCAACATTGTACTCCATCCGCCTGACCCTTGCCCACTCACTTAACCTACCTATATCTTTCTGCAGACTCTCTGCACGCTTTGCTTTTTCACTCGGATATGGTACACTCAGTCCCCTCTTCCAAGTCGTTAATGTATATCATGAACAGTTGCGGGCTCAGCACCAACCCCTGTGGCATCCCACTTACCACTGATTGCCAACAAGAGAAACCCCCATTTATCCCAACTCTCTGCCTTCTATTGTTTAACCAATCCTCTATCCATCTTTATACATTACCCCCAATTCCATGCACCCTTATCTTATGGATAAGATATCTTTATTAGTCACACTACATTGAAACACACAGTGGAATACATCTTTTGCGTAGTGTTCTGGGGCAGCCCGCAAATGTCACCATGCTTCCGGCGCCAACATAGCATGCCCACAACTTCCTAACCTGTACATCTTTGGAATGTGGGAGGAAACCAGAGCACCCGGAGGAAACCCACACAGACACGGGGAGAACGTACAAACTCCTTACAGAGAGTGGCCGGAATTGAACCCGGGTTGCTGGTGCTGTAATAGTGTTATACTAGCCATTACACTACCATTAAGTCTTTTATGCGGCACCTTATCTAACACCTTCTGGAAATCCAAGTATACAACATCCACCTGTTCTCCTCTATCCACTGCACTCATTATATCCTCAAAGAATTCCAGTAAGTTTGTCAAAAAGGACCTGCCCTTCCTGAATCCATGCTGTGTCTGCCTGATGGAACCACTTCTATCCAGATGTCTATTTCTTCCTTAATGATAGCTTCAAGCATTTTCCCTAACTACAGACATTAAGCTAACATGCCTATAGTTACCCACCTTTTGCCTACATCCTTTTTTAAACAGTGGTATGACATTTGCTGTCTTCCAATCCACTGGGACCTGTCCAGAGAATTTTGGTAAATTATCACAAACACCTCAACTATAACTTCCACCATTTCTTTCAGTACCCTGGAATGCATCCCATCAGGACCAGGGGACTTGTCTACCTTCAGGCCCACTAGTTTGCTCATCACTACCTCTTTAGTGACAGCGATTGTATCGAGATCCTCACCTCCCACCGCATCCACATCTCTCTTTGGCATGTTAGATGTGTCCTCCACCATGAAGACCAACACAAAATAGTCATTCAAGGCCTCAGCCATTTCCACATTAGCCAATATTAATTCTCCCTTCTCATCTTCCAAGGGACCTATGTTCACTTTAGCTACTCTTTTCCACTTTATATGATTATAAAAACTTATACTGTTTTTATATTTTGTGCTAGTTCACTTTCATAATCTATCTTCCCTTTCTGTATTTCTTGCTTAGTGGTTCTTTGTTGCTTTCTAAAGTTCCCCCAATCTTCCAGTTTCCCACTACTCTTGGTGACTTTGCATGCATGAGCTTTTAGCTCGATGCCTTCTTTTATTTCCTTAGTTATCCAAGACTGGCTCTCCCCACCCTTACTGTACTTGCTTTTAACTGGAATATACTTCTGTTGAGCATCATGAAAAATCTCTTTGAAAGTCCTCCACTGTTCCTCAATTATCCCACCATATAACCTGAGTTTTCAGTCTATGCTAGCCAACTCCTCCCTCATCCCGTTGTAGTCTCCCTTGTTTCGGTATAATACACTGGTTTTAGATTGAACTTTTTCTCCATTAACATGGGAAATTAAAGCATACTATGATCACTCTTTCTAAGAAGATCCCTAACTACAAGATCGTTAATTTTAACTGTACAGAAACAGATCTAAGACAGCATTTTCCCTTGTAGATTGACGAACAAGCTGTTCAAGAAAGCTGTCAGGGATGCATTCTATCAAGTCTTCCTCAAGACTGCCTCAACCAACTTGATTCGCCCAATCTACGTGGAAGTCCCCCAAGACAACTGCCATTCCATTCTTACATGCATCAAATATTCATATGCATAATCAAAGACTCCATTCACCCCGGACATTCTCTCTTCACCCACCTCTCCCATCGGGCAGAAGATAGAAAAGCTTGAAAGCACGTAGCACCAGGCTCAAAGACAGCTTCTATCCCACTGTTATAACAATATTGAATGGTCCCCTAGTTCAATAAGATGGACTCTTAACCTTTCAACTATCTTGTTATGACCTTGCACCTCATATTGTCTGCCTGCACTACACTTTCTCTGTAACACTTTATTCTGCATTGTTATTGTTTAACCTCGTACTGCCTTAACGCACTGAGTAATCTGAGTAATTAAATGATCTGTACGGATGGTAGGCAAAACAAAGTTTTTCACTGTACCTTGGTACACATGACAATTATAAACCAATTTACCCTTACCCCCAAAGCACCTCGGCCCTTCCCTTCACCCCCAAAGCACAAAACCTTCACCTCAAAGTTCATCCCACCAAATACTGTATCAAACCACACCCATCCCCTTTACCCAGACACAGCCCTACACCCCCTTGAGTCCAGTTCTCACAGCACGCCCCTCCCCTCCCTCCCGCTTCTCCCCACACCCCTCCTCTTCACCCTTCCCATCAACTCCCTCCCTCCCCTTCCCTCTCCCTCCTCACTGCCCTTCCACCCGCCCATCTCCCTCCCAGACCCCCTTCCCTCTCCCACTCCCTCAACCCCTTCCTCCCTCCCTACCTCCCTCTCGCCCGTCCTCCCCTCCTCTGTCCCTCCCACTCCTTTCCTCTCCCTCCCCACTTCCCTCCCCACCCCCCTTCACTCTCCCTCCCACCCCATTCCCCGTCCCTCCCACCCCCTTTCCCTCCACCCCTCTTCTATCTCCCCTCCATCCGTGCCTCCGTCCTTCCCTCTTCTTCCCACCCTCGCCCTCCCTCCCCTCCTCCCCACGCCTTTCTCCCCCACCCCTTCTTCCACCCCACCCCTCCTCCACCCCACTCCCCACACCTTCCTCCGCCCTCACCCCCTACCCCTTCCTCCCCGACACCCCACCCCCATCCCTTCCTAGCCCCCACCCTCCTCTCCACCCCCACCCCCTCCCCACCTTCTCCTCCCCATCCTCTACCCTCCCCCGCCCTATCCCCCCTCCGCCTCCCCCTCCCTCCTCTCTCCGCCACTCCCCCCTCACCCCCACCTCCCCATGACCCCCCACTCCCTCCTGCCCCCTCTCACCATGACCACCCGACCCCCTCCTGCCCCCCTCTCCCCCATGACCCCCCACCCCCTCCTGCCTACTCTCCCCATAATTCCCCCACCCCCCTCTGACCCCCCATACCCTCCTGCCCCCTCTCCCCTCGTCCCCATGACTCCCCCCATGACCCCCCACCCCCTCCTTCACCATGACCCCCCTCCTCCACCGACCCACCCACCCCTCCTCCCCATGAACCCCCACCCCCTCACGTTCCCCTCCACCCTCTCATGTTCCCCCCACCCCCTCCTCCCCATGACCCCCACTCCCTCCTCCGCATGAACCCACCCACCCGCTCTGCCCCGAACCCCTCCACCCCCCTCCCCATAACCCCCGCACCCCTTCCTCCCCGAGACCCCCCACCCACTCCTCCCCCTCGAACCCCCCCACCCCCTCCTCCCCATGACATACCCCCCTCCCCCATGACCCCCCATCCCTCCTCTCCATGAACCCACTCCTCCCCATGAACCCCCAACCCCTTCCTCGCCCATGACCCCCCCCACCCCCTCCTCCACCATGACCCCCCCACCCCCTCCTCCTCCATGACCCCCCCACCCCCCCTCCTCCTCCTCCATGACCCCCCACCCCCTCCTCCTCCTCCATGACCCCCCCACCCCCTCCTCCACTCCATGACCCCCCCACCCCCTCCCCCCCCCCCCCCCCCCCCCCCCCCCCCCCCCCCCCCCCCCCCCCCCCCCCCCCCCCCCCCCCCCCCCCCCCCCCCCCCCCCCCCCCCCCCCCACCCCCCCCCCCCCCCCCCCCCCCCCCCCCCCCCCCCCCCCCCCCCCCCCCCCCCCCCCCCCCCCCCCCCCCCCCACCCCCCCCCCCCCCCCCCCCCCCCCCCCCCCCCCCCCCCCACCCCCCCCCCCCCCCCCCCCCCCCCCCCCCCCCCCCCCCCCCCCCCCCCCCCCCCCCCCCCCCCCCCCCCCCCCCCCCCCCCCCCCCCCCCCCCCCCC